>NC_023164.2:25067795-26272236 GCF_000231095.2 Oryza brachyantha | reverse complement strand
TGACTTGAGGTCAATATCGATCAATGGCGGTGGGATCGTGACTAGGCTCAGGGAGAAGCTGAGGTCCGGACGATCGAGGATGCCAGGTGACGATATTGAATACGAGTTGGCACATGGTGGAGCAACACCGTGTGGGATGGAATCGTAACGGGCTTCACATGTTGTGTGTGTAAGCGCCGGAAAAATCGGGAAGTAAATCGGATCAAAACTGGATGAGAAAAGGAAAGGAATTTGCTACAGGTGCGAACACTGTAGCAGCGTCGGATACTGTAGCGCACGATACTGTAGCAACCGGATTACTATAGCGCGCGGCACTGTAGCAACCGGATCGGATTACTGTAGCGCGGCGGGTGCTGTAGCAGTCGGACTACTGTAGCACGGCTGATTTTGGCATGTTGGATTTGATTAGGAAAACTAAGAGATGAGTCATATTAGTATAAGGAATCCTACTCCTATTTGGTGATAGACTTTTCGATATAAATAGAGACCGAGGGGTATGCCCCCGGTGTGTTTTTGTGAGACTTAGTTGTTGATTCTAGATCGACGATTTTGATAGGAGTGCTGTTGGTGCACTTTGTAAATACCAGTTGATGCAATAAAGTCAAAGTCAAGATCATTCAATCTACGGTTTCGGCTTTCATCTACTGGTGATTTTTTGGATTTCGACGATCCGATCGACGTCATAGGAGTGGCGCGATTCGATGATCTGCTCGGCGGCACATGAGCGGCGCGATCAAGATAGCGGCGATACAGGAGCGACGCGATCAAGGTAACAAGCCTGCGTTAATTTCTTCGACAGAGGTAATCTTTTATTTCTCGAAAAATTTTTGGATTTTGTTTTTCCCTACCATTCACCCCCTCTGGTAGGTTTGTTTGATCTTGTTCAATTCAACAATCATTAATTATAGCCTCCATTGGTAAAACTTGATTGGTAATTACATGTTAACTGTGATGTATTACGTACCATGGTAGATCGATGTCATTAATTACTTGCTCCGTTCAAAAATATACTTTTTCGTCAACGTTTATTTTTAGAACAAAGATAATAACTACTAGTATCTATGATATGATTTAACCCATGCGTCCTATTCTATGAGACAGAAGAGTAATACCTCCGTTTCATAATGATGTGTTTGAATTCATTGGTTATAACGTTTGATTATTTGTCTTATTTAAAAATTTAGTACAAATATAAAAAATAATAAGTTGTGCATAAAGTTATTTTAATAATAAAGTAAGTCACAAAAATAAATAAATAATATTAATTAGTCCTGGTACAACTCAAGAAAAAAAGTAACGACTGGTTAGCCATGAGTAGCACGACAAGAACTGGTTGGTAATAACCGGTTAGGCGGTTACTATTATGATGTACTCCGTACAGCCTTATTATAGTGGGATTACTGTTAGATGAGGTAAGATCAAGAAAAAATAAACATGATTAACCACGAGTAGCACGGCAAGAACTGATTGGTAGCAATGCACGTAGCACGGGCACGGCATACTTTTTGTCAAAAAATGTGATGTACTGCATACCTTAAAAAACTTGTTTATTATTAGACGGTTCGATTCAATAAAAAGAGCTCATTAATTAACCATAAGTAGCATGACATGCAAGAACTGATGAATGGTAATTATATATATAGCAACTCCTTATGCTTTGTATTTATATAAACCGTAGTAACATTTCTATTAGAGCAGGTACAATAGCAGGTTATAAGCCAGCTATAAATATATTTTAAATAGATAAGATTAGAGAGAAAAGAGCAGAGGGCTACAGATTTGTAGTTAGGTATAGCACGGACTTCAAAACATATGTGCGTATGATAGGTGGAATCGAATATTAATTGTGTAGTATATAACTATTATATTAATTGACTATTAAGTTGGCTATAGATCATTTAGAGTCAACCGTTGACTATACTTATTGAACTTGATCTTAGGCATATGATTTAAGAAAAGGAAATGATTAACCACAGGTAGAACGGTAAGAAATAACATACGCTCCTGAACTTACTGCGGATCGATATCAATATCATGCATGCATTGTGCAAATGGTCGAGTTAATGGATATACAAAATCTTTGTCAACCACATGTAATCAACACGGAAAATAACAGATGAGCGCTGCCAATTTTACTACAGATCGATCATGACCCGACGAAATGGATAACAACTTGCTTAATTGAGATGTTGATATTTACGTGTAGACATTTTTTATCGTCCACACGTATACGTATCGTATTACGCTCCAAGAATATAATACACAGTAGTGTCACAGCCGGCGTCGGTTCTAGACTTCCAAAAATATGTCGCTTGCCTCGTCAGAATAGGTTGACAGTGATGCCTTAATTATCATATATATGGAGCACTGTATATATATATATATATATATATATATATATATATATATATATATATATATATATATATATATGCGCACAAAGTAATTAATTAACAAAGAGGAAGAATGCGTATGGTAGTTGGCAACTTGTGCAGAAACAAACATTTGATTGGAGTCTGTCTGCCTCGGCAACATGCACAGAAGCAAACATTTCATTGGAGTCAGCTTGTGTCATTCGCAACACTGAACACCAACATTTGTTTTCTCGGAATTAATCATTCATGTAAACAAAAACCAAATTTAGATTAGATACGGTGCTAACCAAGCTAGTATAAAATAAACGTTGAGATGAGACATATGACCTCTCTTTTAGTGGTGTAAAAATAATGAATTGCTGTTAGGTGCGAGGTTTCTATCACCCTGATAAACAACTGCATAAATGGTATATTAAGCCAGCTAATTAAGACTCTGGTCATGGATCGGAGCTAAGCCAGGGACCTGCACCTGCGGTGACCAACAAACAAACCAAAAGCAATTTGCTTTTTTTTATAATCGCGAGGAGGAGAGTGGAGATGGAGATGCAACAACAGGAATAATATTTTCAATTAAACCACTAGCCTGGTCAGCCCCCACAGCCAGGTCTGCATATAGCATACTTATTTTCTAAAATAAGATCATTTTTCAGTTTTTTATATAATGTTTTGACTCTTCGTCTTATTTAAAAAATTTTTATGATTAATATTTTTATTTTTATTATATGATAGAACATGAATATTACTTTATCCATGACTAATTTTTTTAAATTTTTGTACAATTTTTTTAAATAAGACAAATGATTAAATATTGGACATGGAAAAACGAAAAATGAATTATTACGGAACGGAGGTACTATGTAACAGAGTCCAACCCATATTCCATTTCTTTTCTTCCTGGCCTCAACAGCTCTGAAAAAGTTAGTCCATTTCCGTTGCCTGCTTTTCCGTTGTTAACATTATAATCACTGGTTATATATTAAGTTGGTGATCATGGTTCATCATGTACATATATATACATGCTTTCCGCTTTTGTTATAGTACTTAGTATTAAGTACTTCCTTCCTTTCGTCCCTAAATGTTTGACGATATTAACTTTTTTATACACGTTTGATCTTTTGTTTTATTTATTTTTTTTAAAAAAATATAAAGTTATATATATGTATAAAAGTATACTTAACAATAAATAAAATGATATAAAAATAATTAGTTATTATGTAAATTTTTAAAATAAGGTGAATGGTAAAACGTACGTTAAAAAGTTAATAGCGTTAAACATTATAGGGAGGCGGTAGCTTTGTCTGTCGCACTCGTTAAGTGTAGCCGATCGATCGAGGGGGGTGAGACTCCGGAACTGTGTTCCCGTTGACGTCTGAATCGAAGCAGAACATACATTGGGTTGGTGGCTAGCTGAAGCCGGCGCGGCGTCGCCGCCGCCGGATTCGCACGCAGCGCGGTCCGTGCGTCCAAATAGGCGGGCCGCCGATCAACCCCGCGCGCGCGGCTGCAACATGCATGCATGCGTGGATTGTTCTTCCGACACGTTTTCCCTTTGGCTCACGAACATTAGTCAAAATTTAAATTTTAACTTTAAATTTAAAATTGATATTAAGGTTTTCTATCAAATTTATTTTTTATTCTTTAATTTCAAAACATAAGAATATGTATATAAAAGTTTTATTTATAAATTATTTTTCTTTTACATATATATATATATATAGACACACACAAACACGCACGCACGCAGCTAGCGCGCGCGGTCAAACGGAAAACGCAGACGATCGGTGGTAGTAGTAATTTTTTGACTGCGGCTATCTTCACTGTCAGGCTGTCAGCTAGAGTTCGATCCGCTTATTTGTCGTTGGTTTCATTCACGTTTGCATTTGTCAACTAGCTCAACAAACTGTCGTCGTATATATGTGCAGTTGAAACTGACCGTAGAGTACGTGTGAAGGCGATCGATCCGAAGCAGCGATGCAAGTTCTTGATCGAGTCTCTAAATGCATACTTTTTTTCGGATAATAGACATTAGTCCAACCTAGAGGCTAAACAAATTATTACGGAATGGCAAATTAATTATAAAATCACAGCATGATTAATTTTTTTTTAAAAAAAGTCTATGGTCATGCATGGATGGTACGTATTACAGTTCACCAAATATTTCGTATTATTCTCGTGACGTATTTTTGATACATACATATGCAGGTCCATAGTCGGGGAGACAATATGTTCAGTAAAAAAAAATCTTGAAACATGTCTGCATGCATGCGTAAATCCTACTGAGAGTGAGGCATGCATTTGTGGCTGGAGGTAATATTTTTGTCGGAGAGAGAGAGGGAGTTGATGATAAGAACGAGGGGTACCAATCAAAGCAGGTTTCCATTACGCAGGCAGAGGTGTCGCATATCCACGGTCGTCATAAAAACCAAACGGATAGGAAGCTGTTTAATCGTAATCACGACAACACCGCACACACAAAACAACAAAATGACGGCACTCCATATTCCTCGAAGACATTGTTCGATATATCGATGCGAATGATAGAAACGATCTTATCTGAAAAAGTAATTTTTATCGTCCTTAAAAAATATCTAAGTTATGTAAGTGTTTAGTAATTTGAGATACAAAGTTTATACTAAAATTTATTACCTCAGTATATTTTAAAAATAAAAAAACGTTATCTGAAAACCAGCCAACGAGGCAAGCATGCACGTACTCACGTATTCGTTCTGGGAGGTTTTTAGTCCATCCATGGGCTTACCACAGCACTGTACCATTTGTTCACCGTTTCTCTAATTATTAGTTCTTTGAAATAAGAAATATATAACCTTGCTGATCACAGTTGGTAAAAGAAGAGGGTTAAGCTTAAAACAAACAAGAGACAGGAGTCCATTTCCTCTCTTCATTACCTTTCCTGGGGAAAAGAAAAGATAATGATTGATTCAGGGGCAAAATGGAAGATGCGAGTAGAGCTGTGCCCCCACACTGCAACTGTGCAACATGCAGCCACTGTGACTGCACCGTATCCTCGTCATCACACTCCAGGAAGGCCACGTTTCAGGACCCCACAATAATTCACTGTCCTCTGGCCCCACACACCATGCAGACACTTGTGACATGCTTACATCATCAGTTCCTGTATTAGTTTATTCTCGAATCGTCCCTCCCAAACCCAACCCGTCCACTGCTCCTGTTTTATAATCTCATCAAATAATTAAATACAAATCTTGTAGACTTTAATAAAAGAAATACATTATTAGGAGTATAAGACAACATAATACACTTCGTCCATCTGGGGAGATATTTTTAGATAAATACCCATACGGGGGAGATGCGTATCTCAAATTTATTTATTTCCTAGCTAAATCATCAATTAGTGAATAACAAAACTCTATCAGAAGCACTAATTACTATGCTAATGAGTAATTGAATGTTTGGCTTGATAAAAAAATGGAAAAGGAGAAGAGGAAGAGAGAGAGAGAGAGAGAGAGAGAGAGAGAGAGAGAGAAAGAACGCATCAGCAGGTAGGTTCGCTAGCAGCCAAAAGGGGAGAGGAGTATATTCCATTTCGTTTCCTTGGCCGCTGCGTGACCTTCGTCTCGCCTCGCCTCCATTTATAGGCGCGGCGGCCGCGGCGTCGGAGACCAGCAGAGGCGGAAGCGCGCGGCGGGCGAAACGAATCGCGCATAGCATGAGCAGCGGCGGCGAGCTCGCGCTGAGGCAGGAGTACGTGGTCGGCGAGGAGATCGGGCGCGGCCGGTTCGGCACCGTCCGCCGCTGCTACGCCGTCGACACGGGGGAGGCCCTCGCGGTGAAGTCCACCCCCAAGGCGCCGCTGCGGGAGGAGGCGGGGGACGCGCTCGACCTCGCGCTCGCCGAGCAGGAGCCCAAGGTGCACCTCGTCGCGTCGGCGCCGGGGCCGGGCGCCAGCCCGCACGTCGTCGCGCTCCGCGCCGCCTTCGAGGACGACTCCGCGGTTCACCTGGTGGTCGACCTCTGCGAGGGGGGAGACCTCTTCTCCCTCGTCTCCGCCCGCGGCCGCCTCTCGGAGCCCGAGGCGGCAGACCTCATGGCGCAGCTGGCCTCCGCGCTCGCGTCCTGCCACCGCCGCGGGGTGGCGCACCGCGACGTGAAGCCCGACAACCTCCTGTTCGACGGCAGCGGCGTGCTGAAGCTGGGAGACTTCGGGTCGGCGGAGTGGTTCGGGGACGGGCGGCCGATGACGGGGCTGGTGGGGACGCCCTACTACGTGGCGCCGGAGGTGGTGGCCGGGAGGGAGTACAACGAGAAGGTGGACGTGTGGAGCGCCGGGGTGGTGCTCTACATGATGCTCTCCGGGACCGTGCCTTTCTACGGCGCCACCGCCGCGGAGATCTTCGAGTCCGTGCTCCGCAGCAACCTCCGCTTCCCGCCGCGCGCGTTCGCGTCCGTCTCGCCGGAGGCCAAGGACCTGATGCGCCGCATGCTCTGCAAGGACGTCTCCCGAAGGTTCTCCGCTGACCAAGTCCTAAGTACGCAGCCATCCTCTTCTTCTCGTTTCGCTCCAGTTTCCGCCGCCACACGCTACGCTGGTACATTGATCGAGTTCACGAGATTCCAACAAATGTGGGGTGCCTGCTAACGTTTCGATCGGATTGTGTTCGTGTTGCAGGGCATCCTTGGATCGTGAGCCGTGGAGGAACTGTCGCGATGGGCTAGCTCGTCCATCCATCCATCTGTACATAGCTTTCTTCGGTGAAGGAGTTCTTGGCTGGCTGGCTGGCTAGCTGTGAATTTTGGCTTCGTTCTGAACAGAGTACGTAGTGCCAGGAGGATTCAGTACAGTAGTAGAGTAGGCGTAGGAAGAGGAGCTTTGGTGAAGCTGGAATTTGGGAGCTAGCTTGTACCTGAGTTTGTTCGATTGTACAGTCTTCTTTTCGATGAAATCGATGAACAACCAAAAAAATTTCGCGTGTACTGTGTGTAATAGTATCCTTGTTCAGATGAAAATTGAACCCCAGAAAAATTTCTGTGAATTTGCAGTTCACCCGTGCTATTGTTTTGCGTTGCTTCTATAGTTACGCCTCGTCTGTAGTGAACCGCTTTTCGTTTTTCTGTGTTTCCCATGATCAAATGTCTGCGACGTGCTGATTCAGGTCAGTGGTGACCGATGAGTGCTCGTGGATTTGGAAAATTTAGGCGGCTGTTGTATGTTGGTAGTGGCACTAGGGCTGCTTTTGTTTGGCCATGCTACTCTGCATGTTGTTTCTTGGTTTCTGGACGTATGTTTTTCAAACTGAATGATATCTATTTTAAAAATATTGGTATGTATTTAGTTTATAAGTAGAACTCTAGCTCATTGGTATTTAATTCCATTAAAACAAGATAACTTTTTACCCATGAAAAAAACACAGCACTACCGGTTAGCTTTAGATACTAGGATTATCACAATCTTGGATTCTTGGGCGTTGAACGTTAATACTGGTAGAACAGAACCGGCAGCTAGGCTGGGTGAGACTGGCTGATCCGTGACTGCTCGCGGGGTGAGGATTCTGGGCCATCTGCTCTCTCTCGCTCCCGCAAGTAGCACCGGCGTCCTGTAGAAACCCCAACCGCAGCCTCTCCAACGGTTCCAGTATACTTGGAGTCACGTTCTGCACCCTGCTCGCAAAGCAAGCACTCTCCTCCGTCTGCTGCTGCACAAGGCAAAGCAAAGCACCAAAAGATTTGCACCCCCCCGTGACCGCGAGCATACTCGTTAATAACCGAACGTCCATTGAAAAAAAAAACTGCTTTGTTTCATGCTGCTGCGACTACTTGCAAGTATCCTGTAACTAGTAACTATGAGTCATGTGAACTGTGTGAAATTGTGAGGTGAGGGAGAAGACTGGAAACCGGGTCTCCGTTACATATTTTCAGTCTCGTTTTTTATTTTCTAAGTTGATTTTGATTTTTTTATCATAATTATTTTTCTGTCTTTGCTGTTAGATTATTAAGAAAACATATATAAAAAATTTATTTATAAATTATTTTCTATGTTATTTCGTTTTTACTCTGAAGTCTGAACAGCTAAAACATGCCCATGCCCACCTTTCTTTTTCTTCTGGAAAGCTTGTAGTACATCAGACGTCGTTTTCGTCGTTTCGTGCAACACATTATTGTCGAAATGTCAACTTTAACATCTGCTAACCACACACGACGTGCCGGCGGGCGGACAGGACAGCCTGGCTTGGCTACCTGCCCCACTTGTCAACCGTCGTGGCGTCCAGGTACAGTCCCCCGTGGCATCCTCCTGCCCTCCTCGTTGGCTAAGAGTATCCCAACAGCTCATCTAAATTTGGTCATTTATATTTTTATTTGGATGATCATTTAAAACACTTTCATCCTTCATATCCTTTTGTACTTCAGCAGATCATCTATTTATGGCATCCTCTATATCTATTTAGAGGATTGGAGAGAGAACATCTAAATATAGAGTTTCTCTCTCATAGTATAGATGGCATCCAAAAATAGATGATAAGATAGATGTTCTGTTGGAGCTCAACTTTTACTCTGCATCCTCTATTTATAGAATGGAGGATGGGATGAATGAGCTGTTGGGGATGCTCTAACTTCTCCTTATCCCGGTTTGTCTTCTTTTTCTTTCATCAGTTTGTTATTTGTCAATGCTTAAGAAGTTTTAATCTATTAATCGATTTTCTTTGTCCATTAGATTTGATTGAGTCTAGGTTTGTTGCACATATGCTAATTTGTTTGGTTTCCTTTGTTACCGTTCGATTTCAATCAAACGTCTCACAAAAATCGATTGATGGATTTAGTTTTTTCAAACGATTGACTAATAGGTGGCCCTTCTTTCCTTTAGATCCAATATATTTTAAACCTAACTTTTAAATTTTATTTTATAGATAAAAACGTTGGGTATGGACTTTGAAATTCTATAAATAAAAAAGTTAGGCTCATTACCACACCCTAGATGACACCGGTCTTTTCTAATCACAGCAAAGGGGAATAATGGTACCGGTCTTGGGCCTATTAGGACATTTCTATATGGGCCTCAATTACGGTCCATCCACGTGTGTCCAGTGTATGTGCCAGGATTCAGGCCCATCCAAACAAGGCCTTAATGTAATATTGGGCTTGACATTTTGTGCGACAGGCCTAACTGGCTGGCTATGTTTAAAATGGGCTTAACACGATATGGGCCTCGCCATCTCACTTTTTCAAATTTGATTCAACATCTAGTAGCATGACAGAGCAGGAGGCATCACTCGTGAAAATTGCATCACATTGTAAGAAGTCCAACAATGACAGGCTGCAGAAGAAATCAGCCAATGTAAACAGAACAGCAGAACTATCAGATCTTTAATTAAAACTGTTTCACAAAATTTTATTTGTAATTCTGGCAAATACGACGACAAATTGCGCTAGATCGATGAACATACAAATTATGTACGTAAACGTAGGACACATCATGCAAGATGCGAGGTTGTCAGTCACTCAGCAGCTCACTGGAGCAGTGATGCTGCAACCCTCTTCAGGGATGCAGATACTTTGGAGATGTCAGATTCCGTGTGACCAGCTGACACAAATAGGCGGATTCCAACGGGGAGACGACACTTGTCCAAACTGGATCGCTTCGTCGCTGCAATGAAGACTGAATCTTCCTTCAAAACCTGCAAAATGTCAATTATGTAAAATACATTACTAACATAACTCAAAAAAAAAATCTCAAGTGCTTTTAGGGAATTTATTGAATCCAGTCCTAAATACCTTCTCTGCAATAACCTCAAGGAGTTCCAGGTCGGCAACAGCAGAACCGGTGGGTGTCTTCAGTTTGAGAAAGACAATAGGTGACAAGATATTACTAGCAATCTCGAGCCCTGGTACATCTGACAACTCTGCACATCAAATGTCAACCAAAGGATAAGTAGAGGGATAAATAGACAGGGAATTATGCCAGACATTCCCTAAAATTTTAATATCACAGGTAGTATTTCGAGTAACTCTCCTATAGGCCATAGTAAGTAAACTACAACTTTAAACTAGGTTTAGTAATATATTACCGATATATTAATGATTTGTAGTTTAAGGGAAGAAAGAAATACAGTAAATACTACCCAATAAAGGTGCCAAGAGATTATTGACCTTTATGCAGAAGAGCAATGTTTGATCTTAGGTTTGCAAGTACTGCTGGGTTCTCCTCCAAGTGATTTACAGCAGAAATTGCTGCACTAGCAAGATATGGTGGTAGCGAAGCAGAGAAAACATAACCGGAGCTGCTTAGCCGCTGCAAGATCACAATAGCAGCCAGTCAAAATTACTGATGATGTAGGTACTTGGACACTATCGTCAATATGCAATCAGCTAATATGGCTCAAACCTGATGATCAACCACTCTGACACTTCCTGTACAGAACCCACCATCGGTAGCTAATGCATTGCCCATTCCAGCAGTGATAATGTCTATTTTTTCAATCTGCACAGGTCAAAAATACTTAAGAACCAGTAGAATTCAATTGTACAACAAATTATGCCAATCAATAAGAAAGAATTTCTTAATATAAATTACAGTTTTACACTAACAGCCCGATCTTTTCGCTCTTGCTTATAAACTAAAATTTAAATTTTCAACCTTAAATTTGAAGTAGATTCTGGGGTTTTTTTCCATTGTAGTTTATTATTTAGCTTTGGCTTTTAAATCGCTAAGAACACATATAGAAAAGTTTTATTCATAAATAATTTTTTATTTACAAATATGTCATTTGGCTTATTCCCTTAATAAGCCAAATGATCACCAGCCATTGATAGTACCTGTCCACTCATTTATTTGTTCATGTTCATTATTGTAAAAGTAAATGAAAAGAAGAGAGGGAGGACTCACAGGAACTCCATAATGTTCAGCAAGGCCACGTCCAGACTTGCCAAGAACACCAAAAGAATGGCTCTCCTCCAATATAACACGAAACCGGTATTTCTCCTTCAAACGAACTATCTCATCCAAGGGAGCGACTTGGCCAGAATTCTGTATCCAGAACAATCGAAAGAGAGGCTTCACACATAAATTCAATCGGTGTACGACATGCAGTGAACTATTTAGCAGGTTTTATCAGACAGGATGTAGAATATGAACTAGTCAGGAAATGAGATTTAAGGACTGACGAAAAATGATCAAAAACAAGCATGTTTAACATGCATAAAATTTAAGTGTCAAATGCACAAACTCTCTTGTTGCCACATAAGCAGGGCATGGGACTTGGCTTTGGCTATGGTAGTATTTAACCAAAAAAAGGGTGAGCACTTTAATATTTTATGACTTGCTAATGCTTTGGCATTCAGATAAATAGAGTGCTACCAAATTTTCCAGGTAATGAAATTTGGTATCCAACCAACTGAATAGGTGAATTAAATTGTTATTATCGAATTTTTGTTTGGTTCATTTCAGCAGAGGGCCACAAAGCCCCTTTATGCTATGGTCTTAACTTTCTCACTTTTTAGATGCAATAGATCGACTTTATGTTTTCTTGGATGGAGAAAATTTCTCAAAGGAAAAACAAGATCAAAGTTAAACAATGTATTTGTGGAGAAATAACAACTGAGAAAGCTGCAAACCTGGTAAATAGCTTCCACAACAATATAGCGCCTAATCTTTTCTGTACGTTTGTTTCCATGAGTTAGTTTTTCCAAAATGCTTGCGAGTGAAGCCATGTCATTGTGCTTGAAATAAACTACAGTGCTTCTTGAAAGCTGTAAACCATTTTGCACCGCCCAGTGAACACCCTCGTCACTGCAGTGCATGTAAATATCAAGATTAAATTTGATGAAGGAAATTACCGTAAGGAATTAAATTGTTACTCGATGCAAATAACTACCTAATAATTTTAAATATGAACCCAAGAGATATAAGGATGAAAGCAATATTAAAAAAATATCATTTTCATATTATGCACTTCAGAAACACATTGTTGTTATAAGGCCAAGTATGTTTGTCAACAATGCAGAATCATAAGTGAGGTTCATGCCATATTACCAAATATACAAATTGTTTTATAAAAAAGAGTGCCATACCAAATGTACAAATTTCCAGGGGTACAACAAAATATTATGTGCACTTTACATCAGAAGGACATAACACTTACAACTTGATTCATTAGAAAATGTTAGATAATTCACTACTAAATAGTGTAAAGATGGAAAATTTGTTTACTCACGCGACAATGATATCTCCTTTCTTGCAAAAGGCAGGAATTACACTGAAGATGGTCGATATCCCATACGAGTACAAGATTGAATCTTGAGTTCCCAGGAAATTTGCTATTTTACTCTCACAGTCAAGGTGCACATCTGCAAAAAAAACAAAATGGCTAAGTTCCTCTCCTCAGGCCATGTGATACAAATTTGAGGATAACCAGAGCAAATACGAACCAATTGTTCCATAAAATCCACGTGGTCCGCATGATCCAACGCCATATTTCTCAACTGAGCCAACACAGGAATCCTGTAGTTTCCTTATATCACTAAAATGTTTTAAAAGAATAATGAAAGAAAAATAGTAAAATCATGAGGTTCTTACAATTATCTTTTCATTGCCAATCAAACCAAGGTAGTTTGCCGATGCAAAGTTTACAACTTCTTTTCCATCAACAGTTGTATGTGGTCCAGCAGCACTGATCAAAAACAGAACATCAATGTTTAATCCTGAGTCTTTTTTAATAAAGATAGTGGGGTGCACAGCTATAATTATGTGCCTTCCAAATCATAATTTGATTTAATTCTAGAACTAGCAAGCTCTGGAGATCAACACCCATATTCCATGCTCTTGGGTCATAGTGTCATGTACTGATGTACAACAAATGTTTATATACCAATTTCCCTAACCCTCACCAAATGAAATTGGTGCAAACTGAGCCCATGCAATCATTAAAAGAAAAAAAAAACTATACTGCCATAGGGCTTGAATCGAACCTTTCTAATGTAGGTGCCTCAATCCGTGCTCCCTCCTTGATAGGTGGGCAGAGAGGCTCCGGTTGCCACTCATCACAGAGTTCATCAATCTCCTGTTGAGAGAGAAAACAATTTAATCAACAAACTTGAATACTTGATAAGCATTATGACACGGAAAACTAGTAGAAAGTAAGCAATAGCAACTGTAGCTCACCCTTTCCGTGAGTGGTTTCTTTGGAGGCTTGTAGCTCTTCCTGGAGAGCTGAAACAATATGGCGGCAATGAGAAGCCCTTCCACAACCAAGTGTCCTGGAAATTCACATGATCCGCGCATAAGTAAAATTGAACACAATTGTCCCACTGCTCGACAATTTCTTAGCTGCTGGAGAAATAACATTACCATCAATATGAACCCCAAAGACGACAGCACGAGCAAGCGGGGCATTGAACACAGCAGAAACCCGCGCAAGCGCTGCAGCAGTCGCGTTCGCGACTGGCAATACCATTTCCATGCTTGAGAGATGGTTCCTCTTTGTCCCAAGATTGCAAATGCAGCACCGTTCTAAATCTGTAAAAGCAAGAAGCGAAATGCTAAAGCCCCAAAATCCTGCGATTTTTCCAAGCACAGAAGAAACACTTGGATCTAACCCAAGACACGGGCGAAAGATGTTACATCTATCTACCTAATCCCGCCCTGACAAATACTATCAACTCAACTACTCAAGAACAGCAATGCAGATGAAGAAGAACAAGAAATGACGCTCCTCACCTCGCGTCGTCCCCCGCCCAAATCAATTACACGAAGCACCTGAAGCAGGCGAGGTCAGTCAGTGGCAATCAAGACTTGACCTTTGGTGGTCTGGTGTGGTGGCGCCATTAGCGGCGGGAGCGGGCGGCGTTATATACCGGCGCTGGCATGGCAGGCGCGGTGGAGATCTCCAGGGACAAGGGAGTCCTCGGCGACGGGCTGGACGAGGCTCGCGTCGCGTGTGGAGGGCGGTCGTCCGTGGGCGGCTGCCTGCCTGCCCGTGCCGTGTTGATCGAGATCCGCATCGGCGGCGCTCATGGTCACGGTCAGTCTTGGCAGACCCTTTTTTTCCATTATTTTTGATTTTGTTTTTCTCTGCTTTGTTTTAACGAAGTTGTCAGCTCGCACGGGGTCAACATAGTCATCCCCGTCGATCGGCGACTCGACCCAGGGTCGCCGTCCTCCTCCCACGGCTCACCGCCCCCGTCGTCGCCGGCACCACCTCCGCTTGCGTGGCGCTGCCCCTCTCCCCCCATGAAGGTGACTCCACGTCTGCGCTCCTCCCTCGCTCCCTCCGTCGGTCCGTCCTTACTCGTTTTTTGGTTTGGGTCCAAACTTTAAACATTTTTAACCTACGACGGCCGTGATTTTTTACGACGAGAGATAAAAAATATAAATAATAAAATTAACTACTACAAACTAAATATTTACTTTAAAAAGTTAAGATAATAAACTTGTATATATATAATTTTTTGCTATTGAGTAAACGTGTGCATAAAAACCAAAAAAATATATTGAATTGTTTAGCCATCTAGGTAAATGAGCACATCCGTTTTGCTATACCATTTAACGATTTATTTCATTATAAAATAAACTTAAAGCACGACCTGTATGTTTTCTTTATATCTGTAGTATATTTTGATACCTAATATCATCCTAAAATCGACAACGTCATTTAGTCGTTTATTATATAACAAATTTTATAATACCATACACACAAATATGTATTAGTCCAAGTTACCCAAAATCGATATTTTACAAATAAACCTAGTTATTACCGATAAACAGTTTCACAAAACAACACTATAAACCTATTTTAACATGATAATAGTAAAATAAAAATATTTATTTTTAATGGCTATAACTTGTATATAATATATGAAAGAACTCATAAATCCAATATAATTTCCATGTAATTTTATAGTTCATAAATTATAACTTATGGTGGATCAAAGAATAATAGATCTACGATGTGGTTTACGAAATTAATAATAGCATAATACAATGCAGCTATGTGTCATATAACAGAAACAATGTGATTTTATAAAACTTGGTATATAATACCCGTGATTTTGTAAAGCTCACTTGGGCCTAGGACCCTACCTGGATCGGCCCTAGGCCATCCCCTATTCACCATGGCCCGCTTGGTTGTAGTTGTACCATCGGATTTTCCGTTGCAGCTGAAAACTCAAAAAAAAAAAGTAAGGAATAAAATGCCTTGTGTCTCTCAAGACCTCACTTGATTTCCATCATGGAGGAAATTTTAGTAGGAGTGAAAGAGCATTCCCAATAACTTATCTATCTCATTCTTCATCCTAAAAATAAAAGATAAAGACTGTAAATTAAGCTCCAACAGAATGATCATTCTATCATTTATTTTTGGATATCATCCATATTAGGAGAGAAACTTTATATTTGGATGATCTCTCTATCCTCCAAAAAGATATAGAGGATGTTATATATGGATGATCTCTCTATCCTCCAAAAAGATATAGAGGATGTTATATATGGATGATCTAGTGAAGTACAAAGAGATATAAAGGATAAAATTATTTTAGATGATCATTCAAATGAAGATATAAATAACCAAATTTAGATGAGCCGTTATATGAATAACCAAATTTAGATGAGCCGTCAGGAATGATCTTATGCCGTAAAAACTGCGTATCTATGATTGTGCATATACCATAGCATTAAGGGAATAAAGTAGTGGTTCTGTTGAACCAACCGATTCATTAATCTAACTCATAAAAAATGGCCGGTTCACATGTAGTTTCCAGTGGTCCAATCACCGGGGGCCCCTTGATTAGGTTAGTACTCTAACTGTTGGTCCGCTACTAATAATAAGTGTAGTGTGCTAGCTAAAGGATGTCACAAAGAGTGAGAAGAGAGATTGAGCTGACTTCAAAGAAAACAAGGCCCAAAACCAATCCATATGAAATATCAATATGTACGAAGATAAAAGGCCGAGTGACTGTCTGGCTTATACAGCAAGATTGCAAGAAAGCCTATCGATATATTTATAAATAAAAAATATTCTATAAAAAATGATGTATGTTTTTATAATCTAAAAGAGAAGACTAGAAAATAAACTATAATAAAAACTTTAAAATATAATTTAAATTCAATATTAAAAATTCAAAATTTAACTTATAGACATAAGAAGAAACAAAAATATGAGACCGACGGTTGAAAATATATATCTTATTTATTATTATGTTAATAGTCAACTATTATATGCCATATATATGAGTAAATTTACATGACATGGCGTAGACATAGTTAATTACACTATTAACCTTACTCTTTCTCCGTTTCAGTTTTAAAAGTATTTTTAGGCATTTTATCATAGACTAAAGATTTAGTAAAAAATATCATTATCATTAAGTCGCTTTAGTGGTTAAAAAATTGAATTAATTAATTCGCTTTCAAGTATCTAACTAGCTCTAGAGTCATTGAAATAATTAAAATCAATACATAAATATTTATATTATGGTATAATATTTGAATCCTATAAATACAATCATATTTTGTAACGCTAATTGTGTAACTCGTGAGCATTCGCCAATTGAATGCGCTCATAGGCCCATCCAAACAAGGCCTCGTTGTAATGGGCCGTATTAGGCCTGGCGGCATGATATGGGCCTCGCTATCTCCTTCGGCCTTCTCAGTGTTCTTTGTTTTCTCCAAGTGGTTCTAACTTCTATCTCGTGTTACCTTTTATGCAGCCGTCAAAATTAAGCTGGAGTCTAGCCTTTGATAATCTATCCATGAATTATGTCACCACTTAGAGGTTAATTCAAGACCTAATCCTGATTTGAGTAATATGACGGCAAAAGGACAAGCATCAATGCATCATTATCTCTTAGCTGTCTCTCTGACTCTACTTGTGTCCTGGCCGCCAACTCCATTCAGAGTATGTGGTTGCTCCCCAACTCCAATAGCACATGTCATATTGTACGCCAGTGACAGTTGATCCACAATTTCTCTGACTGGTCTTTTCATTTTTTTTTAATATCTCCCTTCAGAAGTGAAGTTATACAGAATGTGTGGCCATAATTTTTCTAATTTAAAACTATTTAGGTTGTGATCAGCTGATAAGCAGAAGCCACATGAAAGGAGCTACAAAAAATATTTTGTGGATAAAACTTTTATATATGTAGTATTGATTGTGGTTTTGAAATCCAATGCTGGAATAGATAGACTATGATAAGAAAAGTCCAAATTAATTCCAAAGTTAAGTAAAAATTCAAGATGATGAGAATGTTAGATTGATCATGAATGTTTTAAATGGTCGAAGTTTTTGTATTTGAAATGATTCCAGGTCCAGCGGCTTATGTTCTTGTGTATATGAAACACAACCTTTTATTTGCTTTAGCTTCGGTTCTACAGTTGTCTGATGAAATAGAAAACGTCAGGGATTTTGCTACTGTCCGACAAATCCATATTGCTTTACACATCACATTGATTACTATCTAACGAGACTAATACCTAATTTTAATTAGTGGTCACTACAAAGTTGAGTGATGGCTAAGCTCTCCTGAGAAGCACATGCGGCATCACACGGTTAATGGCATCTTACCTTTGGTTCTGGCCTCAATTAACTACTGACTGGTTTTTTTTCAATGAAGTCCAGCACTTGGTTAAAAAGAGAAGCATGCTTATTAGATAAAGTGGGTACTAATTCTATACCCTTCTTGTAAAAGGAATTAAACATGATTCAGAACTCTTCAAAAGGCAAGGAGATGAGCTGCACATCATCATTGGACATATGTTTATATATGAAGCATGTAGTCCTAGAACAATGACCTGGGACTAATATATTTGAAAAGTGATTACTTAGTAGTATTCTGTATGTTATGAATGTACTTTGTTATGCAGAAAAAAGTAACACAATGCACATATATTCTCCAAATGAAACAGCACCAACACCCCACCTGAAAAGCATGCGTCAGTCAGATACCACATAAAGCACTGGCACAATCAAACAGTGGACATCCATAGGATTCTCTCATGATATTTTGTTGGCATATGGCATAATTCTCTCTCAGGTTTTTGGATCAAGGCAAGAACAGAAGAAAAGAAGTGCTCAGAAAAGAAGATGTGATGGATGCGTCCATTGGAATTGGGGAATCCGATGCAGCAATTTGCAACCTGCTGGCCATTTTTATTCCTGCTCTGCGCGTCTGAGCTGCTATCTACTACTGCTAGAACAGATAGACTGCGCCCAGATGTGTGTTCTTGCCTGCAATTATTCAGACTTATCCCTACATTTTTGCAGTTACATTTTCTCTCCTATTTCTCAGACAAGGAAGAAGATAGGATTCATCAGCATCAGATTATATCAATTTATCTATCATGGCCTGCTTAGTAGAAAAAGATTGCAATCTTTAGTAGTATATCAGATTGCTGACAGCCGAATATATATCAGTGCTCAATGTGTCAGCCTTCAGCAGTAACCTCTTCAACTCTGTCGAAGGGCGAGTTGCTCGTCAAAAAACTGAATATTTCAGAACGGCGACAGCATTGTATTCTGCTGTCAAATGATTGTGGATCAGAATGGCACATGTATTTCCTTCCGAAGACAACAAAATAAAAATACAATACAATACAACACGCATGCACACAAGAAGCTCGTCACATGCTTTGTCTGAACAAACAAATGACAAATCTCTAGATCGAATATGTTTGCGTACAAGCTAAGTACTCTACGTCTACGATCGTCCAAGAACGACGAGGAAGACGGCTACTTGGTGAGTCGCTGCCATGCATTAGAACCAGTGGTGTGTATATATATATATTTTCCATCTCAGAAAGGGCTAGAAATTTCGTGCTTTCTCTGATGGCAATGGCGTTCTGGGCGGCGATTCTCCCTGCTGGGTTTCGATCTGACATGAGCTGATGAGTGCTACATGACCACACGACCAGTCGAATTGTTTGTGTGGACCTCAGGTCGGATCTGAACGAGTCAAGCGATCGACTTCTGATCCTATCAAAACGACATCCATCCGCAGCTGGCTGAGCTGCCTGATCAAGAGGCACCATGTCGTAGTCAGGATTGAGCTAGCTGGAACGCAGCTTAACCGGGCTATTAATCGCCGGCCAATATCGAATTGGCCTCGGTAAGTAAATGCAAACCGAAAAAATGTTGTGGCTTCAACTGTAGCTGATCGATTTTGAACGGGACAGTGATCAGTGATAGCTGCATTGCTAAAAAAACCTACAGAGACTGTGATGCAGATAAGAGGATGGAGACCACATCTTGCGAAGAAAAAACCAACACGGGATGACGATCAACGAGAGAGAAGCTGTAGAAAGAACTAGAGTAATTCATTCATTAACAGATGGAGCACATACATCGGGTTGAGACAGAAAACTAATTCGATTTAATTCAGTAAAAAACGCAGCCTGAACTTGAGTACCAGTCTTCATTTCCAGAGAGTGACTCCAAGTAATAAAAGCAGGAATGCTCTCTTTGATAAATACTACTCTGAATTCTTTGATAAATACGTCATATGGAGATAAACTAATTTAATTTACACGCTTCAGTAAAAAATGGAGCTGAGCCTGGATTTAATCCCGAGCCTCATATTCTGGAGAGCTACCCATGAAACGGAATACTGGATTGATGTACAGTCTTGCCGAGCTTCTAAACAGTGTCACTTTAGTAAAAGTTTACATATATAAATTTCTTATATTTCTTATAGCACTGTTTTAAATTCATTTTTTAACTTTATAACATTTGATCTATTCGTTTGTACCACTCAAATAGTTATTGTTAAATTACTCGCTATATATTCAGAACAGAATAATTCAGGGCTACCTTCTTTGACAAATGGGTACCACAATCTGAAGTCTGAACCTAATGTTAACCTTTTGTGCGCCTGCTAATGCAAACACAGTAGACCCAGCATATTCTTAGCGTGCGGATCAGGTAAAAACATCCAAGTCAATCACTAGCTAGTGGCGCATGTGGGAGGCAAGAATAAGAGCACCTCGAAGACTAGCACTGTACAGCCATTCCTTCTTTTTACTTGGTTGCGACAGACAACGATTTATTCCCCTACACATGATATTGAATATTCCCTTTTTTATAAATTACGGAATAATAGAAAATATAAAGACACATGAATATGAAAGTACCTTTCATTATTTTTGTCCCACGCTTGAAGTGGTTTATACCACTTCATCAGTTGTAACTCTTTATTTATAAGAGATGTATCAAAAGTTCACATTTATATCTTATCTGCTCTTTTAAGTTTTTTTCCCAGTAGCTAGTTTTTATGAACTAAAGACAATAATGTCAACTATGAGATGATTTATACTGCGGTACTGCCTTACAAGCACCGGAGAAGGTTATTCGCACTATCGTCCATACATTTTTGTTCTAGTTAGAATAGAGCACTTGTCAATTATATTTGATAGATTTTCTCGATATATAGCTACCCAAAGGATAAGCGAGACCCTCCTTAGACGAATAGAGTGAACATCACCACACAAAGCACAAATTACACACAGCCAGATGTTTTCTTATTTTCCCAATAAAACTGTGTGTTCATATGCAGCAACCATCTTTTCACATACTCCCTATAATTTTTTTTTTAATTGACATCATTGACTTTTGGATTTACGTTTAATATTTCGTCTTATTCAAAATTTTTGTCCAAGTATAAAAAACTATAAATCATACTTATAGTTGCTTTAGTAATAAATCAAATCATAACAAAATAATCAATAATTATATAAAATTTTTAAATTAGATGAAATGTCAAACATAAATCAAAAGTCATCAGCGTTAATTAAGAAAACGGAGGGAGTATTTTTTTCCCTGATTGATCTGCACTAACATGTCAGAATACAAAATAGCCGTAAAAATAGCATTACAGAGAGAATGGTGCCGAATTGGCGAGAGATTGCGTGCAGCGTCCCGGCGCTGACCGCAACCGGGAGACTCCAAAAGAGAAAAGGAGGGCGACGGGGGAAGGAGATGCAAGCGCACAAAAGGGAAAGAAAGCCGCCTCCTTTCACGGGATTCAATAGCGACCCAAAGCCCTCAAATCGCTTGCTTAGCATCGTGGCCAATCCTTGAATTGAATGGGGATCGCCGTGCCACCATCAGGACTCCTCTTTTGTACTCTTGCACTACTCTAATGCGCACAGCTTGGCACAAGGTGATAAAAAAAACAAACTTGACATATTTGTAAAAGGAAAAAATATTTGTGAATAAAACTTTTATGCATATATTCTTTATGATCTAAAGGACCAGTCTAAAAGATAAAGTATGGTGAAAAGACTCCAAAATTAATTTCAATTTTAAGGTTAAAAATTTAAATTTTAGCTTATAAACAAAAAATAAAAGTGAAAACATGGGTGGAAAAGAAAATCTCATATATGAACGGTGAAAGGGACGTAATATGTAAATTAAATTCGATCTTGCGTGTGTCATGCTTCCACACAAAAACCCTAGTAGTATATCTCTCCTAAAATCGTCGCTAACCGTCACGAACAAACAGGTCCAGTCAAATTGTATGGTAAGCGAGACTCACGTGTCAGCGACCGTTTATAACGATTTCGTAGAATACAAGATATGGCTGAGAGTGGGAGGCGTTGATGATGCGTTACAACTAATCTATCCATGGATGTCCATTGCTGCTGCTGTTGCCGCACTGATCTGCTTAAATTAGGGTCAAGTGCTGGAAATGGGCAGCGGCAGCTCGCTCTATTGGCGCTGCGAAAGAGACGCATCATCCAATCCACCGTCAGAAGAAACTTCCGCCTTTTAAGGCCATTTCGTCAATTTGCCAAATGCGATCGCGATCGCCATCTCCAATGGTAGGGACAAAACAAAGCAAGACTTTCACATGCTCATCTCTTGTTACATTGCATTACACTGCTAGCTACCACTTTGGTCTTCGGAAACAAAGCGAATCCGCTTAGTTTAAGCACAGCAAAAATCTGATGAGCAAAAGTCATGAGATGAGTCGTAGACCAATCTTTTTCGAACACAGCCGATAGCTGAGACCAGTGTAGTTTTTGCAGCAGGTTCCAAACTCCAAAGGCAAAAGGCAGCAAAGAAAGTGAGCCGGATTCAGCTCAGCTCAGGCTCAGCTCAAGCCTCGGCATGCATGTGCCCGGCCGGTTGAACAGTCTACACTGCTGCATATGGATGCTACAATGCTTTGACCCGTCTCTCCCAGAGTCGCCACATCGGGAGAGGAGATTTATTATTCGCTCCTTGGCTGAATCCAGCATGGCATCGGAGACTGCAGCGTCTGCTCTGTCTACTCCATCTCTGAACAATGTAAAAATACTGCAACTGCACACACGGGATTAGTGCTAACAACAAGTTGAGAGCTGGGTGCATGGATGGATGGAGGAGTGGGTGGGCGTAGGCATCATGGATTGATGGCGAGGGTCAAAGAAAAGCGCATGGAATGGATGTGTCGTGCAGAGGCAGAGGCAGCATCTCAGCTGGGGGCATGCAGTGGAGCCAGGCCATCCACCAAGCAACAAACCGAACCAGGCCGAAACAATCTCTGCACTGTTGCGTGGATTGACATGTGTGGATTGTGGGGGCTTCTCCTCTCTCCATTTTGGTAAACTAGAGACAGTACTACACTAGAGAGTGTAGCAGTAGCTTGAGGCTGGGGAGGGGAGGACCCCCCTCTGATTGATTCAGCTCATGGTCAGGTCACTCACATGCACGCCATTGCCATTGCCATTGCCACTGCCAACCCCACTGGCCACTCCTCACTGGCTCACTGCCGACGGCCGGCGCCCGCCCGGTGGCGTTGCGTTTGTTTGCTTCCGCCGGTTTGGTGCGTGCGCGTCCAAGAATCATCAGGTTTGCCGTGCCGGTGGGTGATCGTGCACCGGCGCAACAGATTGATTAATCGCGAAACGTATGGGTGCTACAGTGCCCGTAAAGCAACGTTTCTCCTCTTGTTTATTAGTTTTCATCCATCCATGGTCCGAAGGTCAAAGAATGCGGTGGATATGATATGGATCGGGCGTGCAGCCTAATTCCAGTCCGGTGTAACGATCGGCGGCGCTTTTAATTATCTGTTGCAGATTCCATGCTCTACCAATGCTTCTCACTGTCGACTGGCGAGGGAGGATGTGAGAGCGAGACCGAAAACGCTAGGAAATGATGCCATTCTCTTTTTTTTTTCCCCAAAAAAACAAGAACGGGTCAGAAACTTTTATACTCCGTATTTGTTAACTTTACTATTTATTCTCGATTTATAACAAGGCATCAGAAGAACTTACAGAACAAATCCAAGAGGAGAAAGATTATAAGGGTTGTTATGGATTTTAATCGTATTCAACCTAAAATTGGATTTAGGGAGAGGGGGGAAAGGAACTCACTTGTTTTCTCGAGCACGCAAAAGGCTTGCGCGCCAATATATTAGAAGAAACACAGTTTTGATATACAAAGTCAGACTGATATCACGAAGAGACCCCAAAAGGACGACGCTAGTACAAACACAATAGACATGAGCCAGAAGGAGAGGAAGGGCAGAGGACAATACACTAGCTATTCTCCCAAAAGGCCGACAATAGACATGAACTAGATAGAGTCAGGGACGGAACCAAGAGCAAATCAAGTATAGAGTTGAATTAGCATGCACTTTATTATTTGTAAAATTTTTATGGTGAATTGATAAGATATAAACGTGATTATATAGCTATGAGTATGGCTTAAACCTTAACTAGCAGGTGGCCCGCGCATTTGCGGGGCTAGATTTAGTGTATATTTAACCTTTGTTTCCTTTTGTTATCCAAAGTCTAAAAACATATTAATATATATCGTTTACTTCACTTAATTGTTGTCTATTTTAATTATATCCAATATCTATATAATGCAAAATTAGTCTATTATAATGGTTGATAAGCGAAAGTTACTTTCGTTCATCTATAGTTGTCGATTTTTATTAGCTTTTCACTTTATTTCCCTTATCATAAATCACAAAACAAAATAGCTAAACTACTCCTTTGTCCTTTCTTTTCCTCCAGCCTCGCACCCCCGACCACCCAATCTTACAACTTAACAATACATTGTTGTTCGTGAGACCATACCAAATATCATCCTCTCGAGATCACTTGACACTAATAGCGCTTCTGCCCTCGCTCTTGCATGTTGTGCTTCTCGAGCTATCTTGCCTTCTTTAATCTCTGTCAGGATCCCATACAACACTATTTTATATGTCCTTGAGCTTATCTATAGTCATTTGATATTGAGCTCGTATGGGTTGTTAGTACGGAAACGATAAATCGATCTGTCGAGAATTCCCGTTTTCACCCGAGGCGGTGAGCGTGGGTCTTTCTGATGGAAACACAAAGAAAACAGCATGGTGACACGTACGGGCGGCGCCTCCGCTCCGCTCGTCCATCCACCTATCTATCTATCGAAATCGGGTTAGGCCGCTTCCCACCACGAACCGCACGCGGAAATCCTCCCGCGGCACGCACTGTTGTATGCTGCTGTTGTGCTGGTCGCTCGGCTCGCTCACAACGCGCGGCGCGGCCACTTCAACTGGGCGCCGGGGTAGAGCATCGTATCGTAGACCGCGCGCGTGCGGGTGCGGGTGCGGGTCGTTGCTGCTCTCGCCTCGCTCGCTCGGCACAAAAGATTGCTGCACAACACGGCTTGCTTGCGTGGTTCGGTCGTCCGCCCGGCGTTTGTCCGTTCCACGCTGCCGCCACGGCGTCGGCACGGGGATGCACGCCGCCGTCGTCTGCGTCCTCGCTACCCACTGCTCCTCCTGCACCTGCGTACGCCTGCGACATACTCCCACATTAAGGATTTTCATCGCTACTATTTTTCTATACTTATATAAACGGCGTCGTAACAAATATATACTACTGGTACTACCCCCTCGGTTCTACAGAAAGTGTATTTTTTTCACTAATTATATTCCACGTAATATTTTTATTATTATTAGATGATAAAATATAGATAGCACTTTATAAATGACTACTGTTTCAAAAAAATATTTTATAAATTTTCTAAATAATATAAATAGTCAAAAACATTTAACACGAAGATTCACAAATAATTATATTGAGACGGTGACAGTTCTATCCACCGAGCACCAAATTTACTGCGGCATTGCAGTCAATACCTCCATGGGGGTCGTAGAATTACTGTTTGGTCTGTACAAACCAGAACGCCAGTGTCATCAAGGGGTGTAGGATAGGTGACTGTTGCTCCTCATTTTGGTACAGCTAGTGGCGCCCTTAAGGGCTTGTTTGGTTTCTTCGAAATTTATTTAGTCACTGTTACATCTAATATTTAGATATTAATTAGAAGTATTAATATAGACTATTAATAAAACCTACCTCATACTTTAGACGCGAGACGAATCTATTGAGCCTAATTGGTTCACAATTAGCGAATGTGGTGCTACAGTAAACATTTACTAATTGTGACTTAATTAGGCTTAAAAATTTATCCTGTGAAATAGTCTTTGATTATACAATTAGTTTTGTTATCAGTCTATATCTAATACTTCTAATTAACGTCCCAATATCTGATGTGACAAGGGACTATAAAAAATTTCTGGATCCAAACAGCCGCTAAATATAGCCCACGATGGGAGGTTGAGAAAATACGAATATGGATGGCATACACTCCTTTTGTTAATGCAAATTGTACAATTATATTAGCGTTTCAAATAAGAGCAGGTACAGTAGCAGACTATAAGCTAGCTATAAGCATATTTAAAAGAGATAAGAGATGAAAGAGAAGAGAATGTGTTATTAATTTGTAGCCAGCTGTACACTGGCTCTAAGATAAAATGTGTGTATGACATGTGAAACTATATATTAATATTTTGTAAGTACCTATTATATGAATTGATTATTAGATTGACTATAGATGAATCGAAGCCGGTAGTTGACTACGCTGTTGAACTTGCTCTAATACTGCTATTACTCAAATCAATAATTGTGTATTGGAGGAATAGTACTAGTAGTAGTACAAGCAAAGTTGCAGTTGACCTCATCAGTGCTGGAGGACAGAAGAGTCACAGACATCACAGCAGGGCGAGCAAAAGTGACCGGCCCCCACACCACATAGGAGTAGATTACTCCATGCATTTGCTCTCATTCCCTCCTTTATATAAAGTCACAGCCTGCTTTTCTATGACTATTTGCTCACTTATTATTATTAAACTGATTTTTTCTCTCCTTGGCCCTTGCTTGCTGCTGCTGGTTTGGGACTTGGGATTCCTATTTTGGGTCATGTTTTAAGGTTCAAACTCTGGAAAGGTGTCACTCTGCTTCCCTGGACTGGATTATGAATATAGTCACATTTGTTTAATGGCTGTAGTGAAAATAAAAACTTACACCACCATTTTTTTCCTTTTTTCTGGATTAATTAAATACATGATTTGTAGTAATTGCTAGTAGGCCCAACAAATGACACTGGAGTAAACTAGTGGTAAGAGTACATAACAGCAACTCGCCAATTGTAAATGCCTGTGCCCATCAATGGCGACAGGAGGAAACCCGTGAAGAGAAAAAAAAAGCACAAGCAATTAAACAGGAAAGGCAAAAAAAATAAATAAAAGAATTTGACACATTCTTTTTTTATCCTTTAATCATCGGGAGAATAAAAAGAAGGAAACAAAACGGAACACGTCCGAAAATAAGTTGAGGCAGAGGAGGCAGAAGGCAGCAGAGGGAGACAAAGCAAGCCAGAGATCCAGCTCCGCTTGTCGGAAAGAAGTTGCCTAGCTCTCCCACACACACAAAAACTCCAACAATCGAGTGAGAATAATAACAATAAAGAAACGCCGCTAGTTAATCTTTGAGTAAAATTCACGGATTGTTCTTAAACTTTAAACTTGTATATGAGTGTGTCATTTAGTTATCTAAACTTTTAAAATATATATGTCTAAATTATATAACTTGTCAAAATATATCGTTTTGGTTCTGATTTGCCGCTGTCCTCTAGGATCCTAGATACCAATGACCCGTGTTACGACACACGGATATTGACGTGATATCATCGCAATGTCACCCACTTAAAAATCACTTTCCATATAAGTGGTTCCATATTTGTTCTAATTAGCTAGTATTCCCTCCGTTTTTTATCTCAGTATGTTGACTTTTATATCTTCATTTGATCATTTGTTGCATTTAAAAATTTTGTGCAAATATACAAAATTATAAATTATGTTTAAAGCACCTTTGATAATATTGTCAAACAGATATCCGACTATAGTATTAAAGGATGTAGAGTCGTTCGATACCAAGTTATTCGCTGGACGATAGCAATGAGAAGAACATCGATGTTTATATGGGTTCAACCAACCCTAGGCTTATTCCTATTGACTAGAGCCAATTTTGGTATTATATCGATCTCATATCAATAAACATGTGAGGACAAAACCTTAGTTTAGTCTGTAAGTATATTGACATGGTTGTCGACGGTAGGCATTGTCGAGTCTTTCTAATAGCAACCGGACGAAATTGTCTTATATGACTTTTATCCACCCTAATGATCTATTCATCCCCCAATGCTTATTTTATGAGCAATTTTCTCATCGTTAAGTAGGTAACAAAGAGGTATCACTGTTTTCTATGTAAAATTTAGTACCTTTTGATATTTTATGTACTAGAATGTATTAAATTTTATATAGAAAATAGCGGTACCTCGTGATACTTACTCAAGATAGGAGAAATGCTTTTATTTTATACCCATGACTGCTTATTCGTCCAAATAAAACTAAGGGAGATAAGTATAAAATCTACTAAATACTTTTTTACCCCCGGTTACATGATCTTTCCTCAAACGTATCATTTTCTATTTGCTTCGGGATTACCGATTGTATGGAACTTCCTTCTGTAAAGAATTTGATATGTTGTAATCATACCAAAGTAAATATACAATTATAATATATCCGATATCCATAACACTATACATGAAAAATAAATCACGAAAATAAATAATAATTATGTAAGTTTTTAGTAATATGAATATCTGAACATGGTTTTAAAAGTTAATCATGCCAAATAAATATACCAAAGTAGTATATTTCAGAACGAAAAAATTAATACGAAAGGAGTACTATTCATATATTCTTAAAACGGAGGAAGTGTATTTTTTTCTCGCAAATACTACTGCTGCCAGTGGCCAGTATACAGCGCCACTAGACACACACAGCTCGGACTTTGAGCTGAGGTCTCCACTTCTTCTTCACTGCTCGCCATCATCTCCTTCTTTCCAAGCCTCCTCCTTTTTTTTTTCTCGCCATAGGTGCCCTGTGCTCCTGCTTGCTTTGCTCGCTGCTGCTTTTCTCTTTCTTAAAAGGCTGCTCCCTCACTCACAGCTCCCCCCCCCCCCCTCTCTCTCTCCTCCTCTTCTTCTTCTTCCTCTCTCCTCACAGTCACTCATCTCATCACTCTCTCTGCTGAGCTTGGTGCTCGAGCTGAGGTCAAATAGCCATCGATACACCTCTTTCTCCTCCTTTTCTTTACCCCATTTCTTTCTTGTTTTCCCAAGCTAAGCTCTAGCTGCCTGCTGCTCCCACCCATGGCTTCCACGCCGGCGGCTGCCAGCGACCCGTCGGAGCAAAAGCGCCACCAACTCCGCCTCCTCCGCCTCTGACCTCACCTTCCACCTACCTACAAGTAGCTTAGCTAAAAGCGAAGCTCCGCTCAGATCAGACAGTAGTAGTATATAGTAGAAGCAGTAGTTGAGTGTGGGGGAAGACGTAAGCTTGCTTTGCCGCGGATGGAGAGCAGATGGAGGAAGGCCAAGATGTCCCTGGGGCTCAACCTCTGCGTCTACGTCCCCAGGACGCTGGACGACGGCGACTCGCCGTCCACCGGGTCCTCCACGGCGGCGCTGGTGTCGCCGGTGGCCTCCTCGTCGTCGGCCGCAACCAGCGCGAACACCACCCCCACGGCGGAGCAGACCGGCGGCAAGGTGAAGGGTGGCTCCGGCGCGCTGATGCCGACCACCCCGACGCCGACCTCCGCCGGCCTTCGCCTCTCCAAATCCGGTAGCAAATCCTTCAAGGTACAGCCCTCCTCACATCCCTACCTACCATCTCTGCCTGCGTATCATCAAAAAAAGCTTGCAACTTTGCAAGCAAACAGCCAAGATCTATCACACTACCTTATTTTTTTCCTCTCTTGATTTATGCCTGCTGGGTTAATTTCAGTTCCAGTTATTGTAGCAAGTTCTGGTTCAGGTTGTACACCTGTGATGGATGTTCTTTTGCCCACACACGAATACATGATGCATGCAACTGTGCTAGTACTCCAGCCTTGCTTTCATGATTTCATCACACACACAGAAGAAAAAAAAGAAAGAGAGAAAGAAAGAAGAGCTCAAGAGGAAAAAGGAGATGCAGGAGAAGATGGGCAGAGAGGGCAATGGTGGAGGAGGAATATAATCATGAAGTGGGGGGGAGTTTGTCTTTCTTTAAGGATGGGGTCCTCCTCTACTCTCCTCTCTTGCAGCTCACTCTCACTGCTCCATAGTCCAGATAGCCCATAGTCCACACCTCTTTTCTTCATCACTCACTTTTTCCCCCCCTTTCCTCTAGCCTCCTCTCACTTCACTCCTTTTCGTGGAGGAGGCATAAAGAAGAGGACAGTGCCATTGCCATTGCCATAGCATCCTTTTCAGAACAGCTTGGGCACTGTTCTCAGATCCCTTCTGCGTTCTTGGTGTTCCAACTTACTTACAGCACAGGATGGGGGTACGGATTCCACAGAGCCCACCACCGTCTCTCTTTAGGGCCGCCCAGAGCCCAGAATTGCAAAAGGAAGCTATATTCAGAAGATGCCAGTTTGCAAATGTTGTTAGTAAATTGACGCATCCTAGCTAATCATATGCCAAAACCGGTGTACTGAAACTCAATAGAGACATGCCATTAGAATCGTGTTTTCAAATGTCTGTGGGTGATTGCTGGTCAACCGTTTAATCTTCTGTCATATAAGGGTGAGGTGTGTGTTTGTTAGTCAGCAATGACTAATCCGGATTAAACCACCTACCTCACTTGATAATGTTAAAGATTCCTTCTTCCATTTGTAAAATTAGCTTGACCATGGACTGCAACTTGCCACATGACTAATGAGCGATTGATGTTTTTTTTTCTCTATGAGACAAATTGCTATTGTAATTTTCTTAACAAGTTTGTTTCTGATAAAAGTCTGAAACTACGGCATTTGACCAAGGTTTTGGGAAGACTGAGGAATCATATTAATATCTCCTTGGGGATCAGACAACTCTGGACTTTTTCATCGTTGTGAAAAAATACTTATGAGCCAGCTGCATAATTTCTGCCTTTTTTAACTTTGTTTTGGACGTTCTTGATGTTGCTTTATAGTATTGTTAGTTATTCTTTGTATTTCTATTATATTGTACAAACACGTCTTCAACAAATGGAGATAAACCAAGTATATATATAGTACCTGATTAGAGATTATCACAACATCGTCTTCTTGAAATATGCCTTTAATCTTGCAGTCTCTAGGTGGTTGTCTCCTTTCTTTTCAGCTTCACCAATAAGTATGTCTTGTATACCATAGAAGCATGCATGCTAAACACTTCAAGTTTCATGTTTGACCATTGTTCATTGTCTAATCCCTTTGCAATTTTTTTCCTTCCAGAAAACATGCGCAATATGTTTGACCACAATGAAGCCTGGTCAGGGCCATGCTCTATTCACAGCAGAGTGCTCCCATACCTTCCACTTCCATTGTATAGCTGCAAATGTTAAGCACGGAAGCAACAACTGCCCAGTTTGCCGCACCAAATGGAAGGAACTTCCATTTCGAGGTCCCTTGCCTGCTGAATTTCCTCAAGGAAGTGCCAGGATTAATCCAGTTAATGGGCACCAAAATGGTGGGCAGATGACCATACTGCGACCACTCCCCCGTGCTCGTTCTTCTGGTCGGCTGCATCATATGACATCTTTGTTGCCTGACACTGACCGTAGTGTTTTTAATGACGATGAACCCTTGGACTCACTGTCTGAAGCAAATGAAGGATCAGAGCAGGGGTGTTTAAGAACAGTTGAAATAAAGACATATCCCGAGTTCACAGAAGTTCCAGAAAGTACTTCAGAAAGAAATTTCACCGTTCTAGTTCATCTAAAGGCACCCCTTGCTCAGACTTTGCAAACAGACAGCAAACTTGGAGATGGCAATAGCTTGAGCACAACGCGAGCCCCTGTTGATCTCATCACAGTGCTTGATGTCAGTGGAAGCATGGCTGGTACTAAACTTGCATTGCTGAAGAGGGCCATGGGATTTGTCATTCAGAACCTTGGCTCTTCAGATCGACTTTCTGTCATTGCCTTCTCATCATCTGCACGCAGGCTCTTCCCGCTCCGGCGGATGACTGAGTCTGGTCGTCTGCAAAGCTTGCAAGCGGTTAATTCGCTGACGTCAAACGGTGGGACCAATATTGCTGAGGGCCTGAGGAAAGGCTCCAAAGTGATTGAAGAGCGGCAGGCCAAGAATCCAGTGTGCAGCATCATCCTACTATCAGATGGGCAAGACACATATACAGTCTCACCAACTGCTGGCGTACACAAAGCAGCACCAGAGTACTGTGCACTACTGCCATATACTACTAGCGGTTGTCAGCAGGTACCAGTTCATGTCTTTGGATTTGGTGCTGACCATGATTCAGTATCACTGCATTCAATCTCACAAACCTCTGGTGGCACCTTCTCATTCATAGAGACAGAGGCTGCCATCCAAGATGCATTTGCCCAATGCATTGGTGGACTCTTGAGTGTTGTTGCACAGGATTTGCATGTAAAGGTGGAGAGCCTCCACCCCGATGTACACTTTGGCTCAATCAGATCAGGCAGCTATTCTAGCAGGCTTGCAGATGATAAGAGGAATGGCTCCATAGATGTTGGTGACATGTATGCTGAAGAGGAAAGGGATTTCCTTGTGTCAGTAAATGTTCCCCCAGGTTATGGTGAAACAGCACTTCTCAAAGTTGGCTGTGTCTACAAAGATCCACTGATGAAGGAGACCATCAATATGGCTGATGTGCAAGTCAAGATCTCCAGGCCAGCATTTGTCTCAGTGCAAAGTGTGTCAATCGAGGTGGACCGCCAAAAGAATCGTCTTCATGCAGCAGAGGTCATGGCTGAAGCAAGGTTGTCCGCAGAGCGTGGTGACCTTACACATGCCGTTTCTTTACTCGAAGACTGCCGGAAGATGATCATGGGGTCAACATCAGGACAATCTGGTGATCGGTTGTGCCAAGCATTGGATGCGGAGCTGAAGGAGATGCAAGAACGGATGGCCAATCGCCAAAGGTATGAGGCATCCGGTCGCGCCTATGTCCTCTCGGGCTTGAGCTCGCACTCATGGCAGAGGGCAACAGCACGAGGTGACTCCACAGACAGCGAGAGCCTAATTCAGGCCTATCAGACTTCATCCATGGTCGACATGCTGCTGCGTTCGCAGACAATGAGCCGCTCCTCGACCCCTCGACAGATGAGGCACGTGAAGTCCTTTCCAGCACGCCCGCAGCCTAGGTAAACTGCGATTCCAGTGTTTCGGCAACGCCAATAAGGGTTCGGCTAAAATCCTAATTGTGAATTTGGGTGAAGGTAGTAGTAGTAGTGTCAGTTCAATTCTTGGTTTTGTGGTGGGAGGATGGGATGGGGGTATAGTTTGTGTGGTATAAGGGGGATTTTAACGGTGTAAATTAATTCGGTGGCGGTGCGGATAAAAGGGGAAAAGAATCTGTATTTGGGAGAGGATGGTATAAGTGTTGGGGAAATGGGGTAAGCTAGGGTGGCTATCATTTTTTTTTCTTCCTTCCTTGTTGGTTACTTGGTATACTCCAGTATTGTACTAGCTTCTCCTTTGTGTGGTGATGTACATAAAGAGAAGGGTATACATTTGTGAACTGAAATGTGGCCGGGGATGGGGATGGATACCTGATCCTTGCAAGGCTTGCCTCTTCCTGGAAATTGGGAATTCTGATCCTGGCATTGTGTTCTGTTTTCTTTCTGTTTGCATCTGCTGTGAGTCTGTGATGCTGCTTCTGCCGCTGCATGGTGTCATCTTTGGAAATTTTTTTATTTTTTAAACATTTTTAAGAAATAATTTTATTACTGAACCTTCGGATAAAATATTTTCACCGCAGGAACCTTTTGGCCACGCCATCAACATTAGCGTGGTCAAACGGCTTGCCACGCCATTGTTAGTGGCGTGGTAGCATTGTCTTGCCACACCACTGACAGAGACTGCCACACGACGTCGAAAAGGCTGCGTGGCAGCGTTATCTTGCAACGTTAATGTGGTGGCGTGACCAAAAAGTTTAGATTTGGAAATATTTTCTCCGGAGGTTTAGTAATAAAATTATTTCTTAAAATGGTTTAAAAAAATAAAAAAATTCTCATCTTTGTGTGACGCAATATTGATTTGCTGTTAGCTTGGTAGACTAGTAGAGTGTGATGCCACCTGGGATCTTCAGCATGAGGAGGCTCAGCTGGGGATTCGGTTGGCAGATGAATCTGATGAGGAAAAATCTGCAATTCAGGGAGATGAAACGATACAAACGGGAACATATTATCATCTTAGCATGTACTCGATCTGGCGAGACGGAATAAAGGAACAGGAGGAGATCTGCGGAGATGAGTTGACACCTCCACCGCCGGCCATGCGGCGGCGTTTCTCCTGCACGATTTGCCGCACCGAAACCGCGCGGCGGCGAGGAGAAAAAGCAAAACGACAGGAGCGGCGGCGCCAGGAAACGCAATTTGACCTGTGGCCCATATCACCAGAAACCCGAGACAGAATTTCGATTCGATACGGGAATAACGGGGGCCTACCTGCGGCCCATACGACGTCCGGCCCGTTTGTTTTGGGCTGGGGAGAGTTTTTTGGGTCTACGAGTGGGCCGAGGTATGTTTGGGCCATGAAGAATATAAAAGAAAAAAGTCAGAAAAGGTCCCTGAACTTTAAGCCCTGAACTTTAAGCCGAGTTTGTTTTTCGTCCATTAATCGGAATACCAGAAATGTATACCTTAAACTTGCATAACCTGTTAAAAAAGGCCCCTCTGTTAAAAAAGGTCACTCGGCAGTATTGACTTATTTCTTGACTGGTTTTGCTGAGGTGGCGTCTAGTAGGTCCCACATGTCAGTTTTTTTATTTTTTTCTCACCCCTTTTTTTTTTTCTCACCCGTTCTCTTCCTTCGTCTCCTCTCTATTCTTCCTCCCTTCTCTGTTGCTTGATTGGTGGCAGCGCGCAGCTCTGTTGCCGGTAGCAGCGTGCAGCTCGGTTGCTTGATTGGTGGTGGTAGCCGATGGAGGTCGGGACGTGGACGGTGGTCGTGGCAGCCACGGCCACGTCCTCAAGGGCCCCTTCTAGCACGGCGTGTTCGGAGACCTGCACCTGCTCGGCGACAGCATCTTCAACTCCGACGGGGAGACGTGGGTGGCGAAGCAGAAGACGGCGGCGCTCGAGTTCACCGCTCGCACGTTGCGCGCTGCCATGTCGCGGTGGGTGTTGAGGTCCATCCACAACCGCCTGCTGCCCATCCAGTCTGACGCCGCCGAGGCCGGCGCAAGCGTCGACCTCCAGGACCTCCTCCTCCGCCTCACCTTCAACAACATCTGCGGCCTCGCGTTCGGCAAGGAACCCAAGACGCTCGCCCGTGGCTTGCCGGAGAATGACTTCGCCTCGGCGTTCGACCGGGCCACTGAGGCCACGCTCAACCGCTTCATCTTCTCGGAGTGCGTGTGGCTGTTCAAGAAGTGGCTGGGGCTCGGCATGGAGACTACGCTGGCGTAGAAAGCCGGGGTCAAGTGCGAGGGCGCGGTTGCAGTCGGCAATGGCGTCGGCTGGTCGCCCCGACGAGCGAAATGCCTCAGTGCGTTTGACGAGGCAAGCGGTGGCGAAATGGCGCACGGCCTCAGCAGGGAGGCCAGCGTCCAGCGCCACCACCGCGACGGCACACCGACGGAGCAGGAGCTTCACGTGCGCGAGGAGCTGCGGCACCGACTCCCCGTCGCTTGCCACTGTTCCTGACGCCGCACCGGACTTGGAGGCCCTTCGGCTGGCCAGCACGGACATAGCGTTGCTCAGTCTGGAGCAGCGCGGCGACGTCCTCCATTAATCCGAGGTGGAAGCAAGCTTGGCCCAAGATCAAGTATCTCCATTGGGTCTCGGCGGTGGTGTTCTTGGAGAAGCCGGCGACGACACGGTGCTTCAGCTCGGAAATGTCGAAGCAGCAGAGGAAGCGGGTCGCCCCGGAGCTAGCGTCGGAGCGGGTCGCCTCGGTGGTGTTCTTGCTTAAGAAGAGCGCCGCGGCCCGCCTACCCCCGCCGCCGCTCGTCCACCGCCGTCCGCCCTAGCTCGCCTGCCACCGGTAGCCCACCGCCCAAGACGGGAGAGAAACGGAGAAGAGAGGAAGAAGAGAGAGAGGAGACGAAGGAAGAGAAGAGAAAAAAGGGCTGAGAAAAAAATAAAATAATCTGACATATAGCACCTACTAAACGCTACTTTGGTAAAATCAGTTAAAAATAAATCAATATTGCCGAGAAACTTTTTTTTAAGACAGACTGTATAAGTTTAAAGATATATATTTCTAGCATTTCGGTTAAAGAAAAAAAAAACAAACTCAACTTAAAGTTAGGGATCGGACTTAATCTAATATAAAATAGTTGCAGGCCCGCGTGGCGGAAAGGAAAGGGACGTACGGGCGGTTGGTGGTGGGCTGACGTCAATGCCTCAGCGACGACCTGCGCTGCTTCTGCTGCGGTCGGTCAGGTAGCTACGCTTCGCCAATCTCCGATAGCGATCGACGCAATCACGGAAACGCAAACGCAAGCGCAAGCGCAAGCGCTGATCGATACCATACGCACCGCCCGGACCCGTCGGCGACGTATTCGTACCTCAGGGGTGTAAACTGTATAAACAAGATGTTTATATTATCTTTTTTCGACCATTTTCCTTTCTAATATTTATTTTTTTAATCAACAAAGTTGTCATGAAAATAGTTAAATTCATAAATATAGAAAAATACTAATTGTTTACATAAAAACTGTTCTATATTGCAAGTGTTTTGGCCCATCTAAATTGATTAAAAAAAATAAAAATATATACACACTATCATCCATATTAATGTAGGAAAAAGAGAATATCTTATGACATGAAACACCATTTTCTTCCGTACAGTTCCTCCTTAGTACTGCATCTTTTTTTTTCTTTTGTTATTATTTGTGCACTACTGTTAGCTGATAGGAGTACTTTTAATTTTTTTTTCTCTAGTTTCATCTGAATCCGGGGTCGCCGGTCTTGCTCGGTCGGCTGCCAGCGTTCAAAGCGAAAACGACCCCAAATCATCGTGTTACGGCGCAAGGCGTCGCCGCCACCACTCGCCCGCCCGTCGTCACCTTTCGTGCTGCATTACCATTAAAAAAAAGACATTCGTAAATTTGCCACTGATTTTTTCTAAATTACAAAAATACCACTCGAACGACAGTTCTAATGGTATTTTTATAATTTTTTTAGTAGCAGTTTTATAATAATATTTCAAATTTGTAATTGTAAAAAAAACGAGAGAGTAAAAAAAAGAGCGAGAAGAACCACCCGCCCACACGTAATCACGACACGGCCATATGGGTAACGCATAGCATCGAGTGCTTCCTGCTGCTTGCTTATCGTTAGATCTGGCCACCAACAAAATGCGAGTAGGATTCTTTCTAATCTCCTTTTTTTTAATCATGGCGTCTGCGTGACTGCGTCGGTGCAAATGCTGCTGGGTTGTTGGTGAGATTAATACGACTGTATCACAGCTTGTTTGGCAACATTTGTGAAGACGGCTGGAGGTTTAAAGGAGGGACCTGATAATTAAAATGTGAGTTTTATTTATTTTTTTACTTCCATTCGCTTATTTGAAAGTATATACAAGAATAAAAAAGTTTCTGTGATGGGAATTATTAACTCTATTTTATGTTATAAGATATTTTGTTACTCTATAATTAACGTGCTAATTAATCTTAACACGTATAAAAACATATTCATCATTAACTATATATATATATCCGAAACATATTATAATATATTAGAGAGGGAGTAGATTTTAAGTGATGATCCACTGTTCCTCAAATCTATTCTCTCTTTTTTATTTTTAGAGAAGAATATTTTTACCTAATCGATACTTTTTTATTTTTTTGAGAAGGGACTTAGCCCCTTAAATAACCAATATGAAATTCCTCTCATGAGGATTTGAACCCAGGACCTTTCGTGCTATTCAGATTATTCAGGTCACTGTAACCACTAGAATACATTCCCTCCTAATTTTCAGTTTGCGCATACACTGTCCCATCAGTCCCTCCCAGAACTTCCATACTCATCCATGGTACTTCGCACGTTTCATATTTTAAGACGTTATAATTATATTAATGTACATTGTTTATATATATATTTATTTATTTATATCAATTAGAATATGACATCGCTATAAAATCTTATACCGTAAAATAGTAATAATTTCCCACACCAAATTTGCCCTTAGGAAAAAAATAAAACGAGTAAGCAAGGACAGTAGACAGATCCCGTTCGAAGCCAACCGAACGTTGTTTGGTGTTTATATGGGAGGGGGTTCACATAATCACATGAGGAGGAGGAGGAGGGAAGGGGCAGGCAGATCTGTGTGGTTCACAGCAAGATGGCCAGCTAAGATCCACGAGGAGGAGAGATGGTCGCCTGTCGGTTACTATATCGGTTGACGCCTCAATTTCTTGCAAGTTTTTTTTTCTCCATTTTTTTGAGTAGAAAAAGAACAACCCACATAAAAAGTTATTCCATCCATGGAATCTCATAACAAAATAAGTCAAGGAGCATAAAAAAAGGGTTTTCACGCACTCATTTGCAACTTTTCTGGAAGTCTAGAGGAATTGTTCGATCTGCCTGCAACTTTATTTATTTAGTTGGAATATCTTTTTTCGACATACTCCCCCGTTATATTTTTTAGCTATGTTTAGATTTATAAATGCGAATTACTCTAGACATATATATAAATTATATATATTCATCGATGAATTTAGACATGACTAAAAGTCTTAGGATCTAAAACAAAGGTAGCAGTGATTTTAAGTTTTTCATATAACAAATTCCCTTGGTGTTCTAAACTTTTCACAATAGCTACCCCCTTCTTGCATTTTCCATGACTCTCCTGGTCACTGTGATTCTGTTTGTATTTTTTCACAGATACAAAATGTTTTTGACATAGCAACAATAACAAACAGTAGAAGAGAAAAACAGAGTAGCTGTAGAAACAAGTAAACAACATAATTAAGGTCTTTTTTGGGTGGCAGAAAAACGGTTTGAATACAACAGCTGGAAGTTTTAAAAAAAAACCCTTCAAATCGTGGAATGCGAAAGGCACGAGTTTTCTCTAGAAGGAAGGAGCGTTCAACGTGTTAGTCAGTTGACACCGTCGCAATACGCGGGCTTTATTCACAGTGGGCCCAGCTGTCAGCCAACAAGAAATAACTATGTACGACGTACTTGCCATCCAAAATCTATTAAAAACAGAGTACAGACGAAAATTATAATACAGAGTCATAAGTACACACAGTTAAAAAAAAAAAAGGAAAAGAGACCTCTCATGTCATGTGCTTTCCCTTTCCACGAAGCCAGAAAAATATATTCAAAAAATATAGATACCGCATACGTAGTTAGATACTACTTCCTCTCTGTTTCGCTATATAAGATATACTAATTAATAAATAAAGACACATATAAAAATTATACGCATGACTGGGTTAAAAGTCTTACGTTATGAAACGGAGTATCAATGGGTGATAGTTTGATTTTAAGTATTTATAAATAAAATTTTATATGTACGTTTTGCTGGTTAAGAGATCATGCTAAGAAATAAATTAATATTAAAAATTTAATAAATTTAAATTTAAATATAAAAAATTAAATTTCGGCTAAGCAGAGCTGCAAGAGGGGCGGTGGATCTCGGCTAGTGCCGCATCGTTAACACGCTAATCAGTCACCAATTAATCAATTAACTAATCAGGAGACACCAAACCACCGCGAGAAGAGAGAGAAAAAACAGATTAATAGTAATAATAAATAAATAAAATTCGCGCACCTTCTCTTTCCTCTCGACCCCGTCGCGTCCAACTCGTCCTCAATCGCGGGCACCGGCCGACCGAGCCAGCGCCAAGGGAGGAGGAGGAGGAGGAGGAGAGCGAGAGCGAGAGGAAAGCGGAGGAGAAGCCCGCGACCGCGGCCCTCCATTTCTCGGTTTCCCTCGCGTGGAATCCCCCTGGACTCCCGCCGCTGCGTGCTCGTCGGCCCCGGCGAGCGGCGCCGCCCGATCTGCTTTGCCCTCTCTCTCCTCAGGTTCGTTCGTCTTGCTGGATTTGGTTTCGTCCCCCACCTTCCCCGGTCAGATTCGCGCCGTGTTGCTACGCGCTTTCGCTCTGGGGTTTGGTGAGCTACGCGCGAGGGGAATGATGGGGGGCTGCCCAGATCTCTCCGGGGATCCGAGGCTGTGGGTGATTGCTTGCTAGATCTGGCGCGTGCTGTGCGATCGCCGCCGCGAATTTGACACCGCGTAGATCTATCTGCTCCAGTTTTGGTTCTCTGTTGCTCGGGTTGTTCGCGCTGGGTTCCGCTGCTCTGCTGTTCAAATTGCTGGGTTCGAGCTAGGCTATTGGGTTGGATGCTCTGTAATGCTTCAAACCTGGGCGAAAATGTTAGTGGTGATTTTTTTTTTGATCTTATGGATGGATTGTACAGGGCTTGCACCGAGGAGAGGAGGAGAGAGCTGGGCAGAAGAAGCTAGATTCTGAACGGCGCCATGAAGAAAGCATTCGATCAAACTGTTCGGGACCTGTACGTGATTTCTCTGCAATCTTATCATATATCATCTGCAGTTCGAGCTCTGTTCGTTTGCTAATATAATAGATATCTCCCGTAATTTAACTTGTTATGTTCTTGTTATTGCAGGAAAAGAGAGGTGAACAAGAAGGTCCTCAAGGTGCCTGGTATAGAACAAAAGGTAACAGATATCTCTGCTGCTCTCTCACGCAAAAGCACGCATGTGTTGAGCATGATAATGACGGAATTGAACGGATTGCTCGGTTTTCAATTCTCACGATGAGGCGTAGTTAGTGAGATGAGACGTCTTATTTCATTTTGCTCAATCTCCCCATACAGATTCTTGATGCCACAAGTAACGAGCCATGGGGCCCACATGGATCACTCTTGGCAGAAATTGCCCAAGCAACAAATAACTAGTATGTTTTCCAGGCTTTTGTTATTCATCACCTTTGCAACAAACAGAACATAATTTTCCTACTGCTAATGTGCTGTGCTTACAGCCATGAGTATCAGATGGTCATGAATGTTGTGTGGAAGAGGATCAATGACACTGGTAAAAATTGGCGGCATGTTTATAAGGTGTGTTTCTTATTTGCGTTTCCCCTCAACCCTAAGTTCTCTCCATCTATGGATGTAAGTGGAAATATCCACAACAATATGTAGGACCATTTGTTCTGATGCTATACTATGCTGCCATGCAGGGATTGATTGTCCTGGATTACTTGGTTGCTCATGGTACAGAGCGGGTTATTGATGACATAAGGGAGCATTCTTATCAGATATCGGTATTGCTGGAAATCTTTTTTCTGTTTTATATACTTAGTGTAGTTTCTACCTCAATTTTTCTCAGTATCTGAGTTGTTTGATACTCATTAACTTTATTATTATAATTGCAGGCGCTAGCTGATTTCCAGTATATCGATTCGAGTGGGAGAGATCAAGGTAGCAATGTAAGGCGGAAATCACAAAGCCTTGTTAGTTTAGTTAACGACAAAGAGAGAATACAGGAAGTTAGGCAGAAAGCACTTGCTACCAGAGACAAGTGAGTACACCAACTTTTCGTAATATCTTGTCTGGATACCTGGTTAGTACATTGTGTTTTGTGGACATATATGTTTCTTCTATTTTATTGACTACTTCCCTATGTTCATCTGAAGGTACCGGACCAGTGGAACACACAGGAGCCCAGGTGGCTATGACAATGATCGCTACGAAGGAAGCTATGGCAGTAGGTACGATAACAGAAATGGCTATGGGGGAGAAAGAGAGTATGGATATAGAGAAGATGACAGATATGGCGGTGCTGGAAATACACCCAATCGGGAAGGAGATCGTTATTCTAGGGATTCTAATGAGCGTTATGGCAGAGATAGAGAAGATGAGTACAAAGGGAGTCATAGCAACCATGAATATGCAGAAGGATCGGGTCGCAGGAGCTATGGACGAGATAGGGATTCATATGGGGATGATGAAGCTTATTCATCCCGGTCTGTTTCATTGTTTTTCCTGAATTTAATTTCTTAGACATTGTTCATATGACAGCCAGTAAACAGCCTATAAGATTGTTATTTCTTTAGTGGCTAATATACTCAGTTATTTATGTTTCTTTATGGACTCTAGCTAACATACATTTGTTTCCATTACAGTGGCCGACAAAGCAATGGTGATGGGGCTACTCAGGATGAGAGGTAAATGATGGAGAAATGCTAAGCTCATAAAATAATAACTTGTCTTATTTGAGCAAGTTATCTTATGTTCTGTTGCCTGCTTTGATAGGCCCATAGAGCGGAAACCTTCTAACCAGCAGATTGCTTCACCGCCACCAAACTATGAAGATGTCACAAGAGATGCCCAGGACAATATTCACAATGAACGGTATGTATTTTACGTTATAATGTTTGGTATGTAGACAGCAGAACGATCTTTGATTTCTGAACCACAATTCAATATCAGAAATGGAGGGACTGTGCCTGTGCCAGTTGCTGCACAAAAGGTTGGTGCACAAAAGGTTTCTTCACCTCCTGTTTCTACAATAAGCGTACCCCCAGGTCAGGTGAATGGTGTCCATGATAGTACAGTAGAAGATGTACCTGCACCACCACCTGCTCATGCTGAAGCTAATGGGTTTGATGAGTTTGATCCTCGTGGATCAGTACAAGGTATAAATGTTCCCCCTTTTGGCACATTGCATTGCATATGAACCAAAATCCCAGATTAATGGAAAGCATCACATGATACTGTTTCCTGATATGTTTATGAAGAGAACAAGGAATGAAGCCTATTCAGGCATTATACTATTATCAATATCTTTTGGTAGTAATTAAGCACTGATTTTTTTTCTTTTCAATATTTGCATTGCTTGTCAGATACTTCGGCTCCAGTTAACCCCTCTCCAGCAGTGAATAGCTTGGAAATGGATTTATTCGGATCAGATCCTATTAGTTCATTGGCTTTGGTATCTGTGCCTCAGCCAACCACCAGCCCAATTGTTGAGCCATCAGCAAATTCGGGATTTGAGACTAATGGTTTTATGGGCATGCCACCGGCTTCTACTGGATTTGATGAGGTATGCATCTACAGAACTTACGGCCATTCATAATACTAGTGACATGTTCTAAATGTGGTTATGGACTTATAGTGCTGTTGTTGACTGGGTGACTCCTTTGATAAGTATGAATGTGTCATACTGAATTACAGTTCTATGATTTTCTGGGCTTTAATAATTGGACAAGGCAAACACTATGAATGGCAAAACCTTATTGAAATAGTGCTATTTCTTTAATGTATTTATACATCAGTAGTAGTGGTGACAGAATTGTGGTCAGTACAAATGTTTTGAATTTATCATCAAGAGACTTGTTTTGGTGATGTAATGGTTGTGTTTGATTGGGGTTCACCATATCTGAGTTAAATCCAACTATCTGTTCATCTTATTCATTTGGCTTTTGACCCGGCAGTCCTTTGATGCAACAAATCCTTTTGGGGATCCAACACCTTTCAAGGTTGTTCATGAAGAAACCCCTGCAGTTTCTCAGACAAATGCTGCACCTGCTGGTTCTTTCCATGCTACTGGACCTGCTGCAGATGCAAATCCTTTCGAGCCTGCTTCAGCAGCAAGCTTTGGTTTTGGAGACACTCTTGGCGACCTTTCTTTTGGATCAAATGCTGCATCTGGGCAGCAGGATATTTTTGCACCCACCTCCTTGCCTTCAGATGTATCACCTGCAAACCCATCTATGCTCCCCCAACAGGCACCTCAGCCTGCAGCTGCTGGTCCACCACCTGCTACTCATGTTGCTGCCACTTCATTTGCTCCTCAAGCGCATCAAGCAGGGCCATCCTATCCTCATACAGTTACTCATGCTTCCTCCACATTTCCTCATTCACAACCACCTCATCCTGCAGCCACTAATCAATCTCCAATCCCTCAGACAGTTGCCGCAGCATTTGCTCCTTCACAAATGCTTCAACCTGCACTGAACTTACCATCAGGCCAATTGAACTTTTATGCGCAACCAGTCCCAGGGACTGGCATTGATGGCATGTCTGGGGCTCCACAGAATGGAGCACCATCCTACACTCCTTCACAGCCCTCTCAATTTGCAGCTCCAACAAATCTACAGCCATCTCAGCCAGCCTTCCCCCCACAAACTGCCACTACAGCTCCACAGGCAACATCAATTTCTCAAGGGGCATCTCAGCCTCTTGCACCGCCGAATTCAATGCCTTCTGGTGCGAACTTCCAATTACAATCAAGTTCATCAGCTCCCCCAGAAACAATCATTTCAGCCTTGCAATTTAGTCAATCTGAGCCAGTGAAGAAATTCGAGCCCAAATCTACAGTTTGGGCAGATACATTGAGCCGAGGTCTAGTCAATCTGAACATCTCTGGACGTAAGTGGCTTCTCTCTGGCTGTCTTCTACACTAAAATAAGTTGTACTTTTGTGAGCTGATATAATCATGTCTGTTTACAGCGAAGGCTAATCCACACGCCGATATTGGAGTTGACTTTGATTCAATCAATCGCAAGGAGAAAAGGCAAGAGAAGAAAGTCTCTCAAGCTCCTGTGGTGTCTACGATCAATATGGGCAAAGCCATGGGAGCTGGTTCTGGCATTGGTCGGGCAGGTGCCAGTGCCATGGCACCTCCAGCCAACCCAATGGGCGCAGGCAGGGGCGTTGGCATGGGAATCGGTCCTGGTTCAGGTTACGGTGGTGGAATGGGAATGAACCGGCCGACGGGCATGGGAATGGGAATGAACCAACAACAGATGGGGATGGGGATGGGAATGGGAATGAACCAACAACAGATGGGCATGGGCATGGGCATGAACCAACAGCCCATGGGAATGGGAATGGGGATGAACCAACAACCCATGGGAATGAACATGGGCATGGGGATGAACCAGGGGATGGCGATGCGGCCTCCTATGGGAATGGGTCCAGGTGGAATTCCCGGTGCTGGCTACAATCCAATGGGTACTGGATACGGTGGTCAGCAGCCATACGGCGGGTACAGGTGAGATTATACTGTACAATGGGATACTCAGCAAGGGGTTGAGAAACAGCTTAGGAGGCGTTTGGATTTTGGTCGGCTGGATTTTCTTTCTGTATGATTCCTTTTGTTTGGGGGCTGGGGGTATAATGTTTCATCACTATTCTTTTTCTATCCATGTTGGATATTGTATCTACTAAATATATGTGACGTGAACGAGGGCGATGCTACAACTGCTGTGCTGTGTTGGATGCAAAGCCTTGATACTATAATCATCAATGTAGCTGTATAATTCTCTATAGGATGCTTTTTCAGTAAACATTGTGATTGTTTCAGCGTTCTTGCTGGATTGACAATAAAGAGGCTGTACCATTTTGTATATCCTCTTTTCATTGGCATCGCAGTTAGGTACAGTTGCTGTTGGATGTCGTCAGTCTGCAAATATCTGAGTCCTTTATCCCTGTAGTCCATCTCCTGTTTGCACTGTGTTAAAACACTCGGATCATGGTGGACGCAGCACCAGATTAGAACACAGGATGCAACCTACATCAAACAGAGCATTCGCTACGTTTTTTCAATCCTGTTCATTTTGAGTCAGCCAGTTGGATGCAATGTTTCAGAAAATGGAATCAAACCAGTTGGGAATTGATGATCTTTGGTGTGATATCTTTGGGGTCATCTTTCCAATTTCCGAACTGAGAAGCTAAACGACGTATTTATAAATAAAAAAATTATAAATAAAATTTTTATATATGTATTTCTTATTTATCTAAGCAAAAACTGACAAATAAATTATGATTAAAACCCCAAAATCAACTTTAAATTTGAGATAAAAAATTTCAATTTGGCTTATAAGTTTAAACATAAGGTAAAAAATGGTGGTGTTTGTGTTCTGAATCGAATTTTGAGGTTTGAACGCTTCGTAGGATCAGCAACTGAGGCTTTTGTAATCAGCAGGTTGGACCCTGGGAAATTGTAAGGTTCAGGTGGCACCAAAACGTGTATGGATCGGCGTATGCACGGATTCAAAATTTCAAAGCCATTTTGACTTTGCTCATGCTACGCTACTAAAAAATCTCGTGGCCACGGTTTCCATTTCCCCTTTTGAGAATCCCACGGTCACCAAAGGGGACGCCTCTTTCTAAAGTCAACACTGGTTAAAGTTGAGCTTGTACACCAATGCATTGCACTCTAGTAACCTGTGTAACAAATCGATAATATCATTTTTTTAGAGAAGGGTATTTTTACCCGAGACTTTAGATGTTAGTCAGGTCGCTGCAACAACTAGGTTACATGTCCTTTCACAATCGATAATATCATGAGCTAGGCTTACGCTTGTACACAAATGTTTCATGAGATCACTCATTTTCTGGTTAAAAGAACACAGGTTAGTTGATCTACACTTGTCAAAAACTCAAAATCATGGGGGGTTATTTTTAGTCGTTTTAAGGGAAAAAGCTAAACAACATACGAAAAATAACTTAAGAATAAAACTGTATATAACTGTTCTTAGCGATTTAAAAGCAAATGCGGAAAAATAAACTACGCTAAAAAACCCCTTTAAAATCAACTCTAAATTTAAGATTAAAAACTTAAATTTTAACTTATAAATATAAGTGGAATCGAAAAGATGATTTTGTTCCTTGCATCATGGAGGCTCAAACTTTAACTAAATGGCTATGGATGGTATCATTCTTTCAGGCACAAAAGACTCCGGTTGAGCTGTGTCGCCAGTACCATATTTGTGATGCAACTTTGACCTAAGATGCAGTATCCCTTAGCTTGCTTGCTCCGGAAAAAGAATTATAAGATGGTTGCAAACGGTGTTTGAACTCAAATAATCAAAATGATTGGCTCTGAGAAGTCTGACCACCCACAGTTAGAGGAACAGAAAATTATTGACTGTTGCTTGCACCGAAGGACATATACCAATCAATTGATCAGGGGTTTAACCCTTCGGGTTATAATCATAAGTGAAGATTTAAAATTTTAAACATAATTTTGGAGTTCATTTTTGTGTTAGTTTATTTTTAAAATTTGCTTTAAAATTGCTAAGAACGTGTCTATAAAAGTTTACCTGTAAATTATATTTTTATCGCTAATAAGTTATTTCACTTTAATAAATAATCTCATGTTTACAAGACCTTTTATTTGTATCTAGACTCATCTATAACAGTATATTATTTACATATATATTTTTATTCGTAGTATTTATATTGAATCTGGCTAGAAAATCCTAATTGTGAAATAGAGATAGGCTGTGTTTGTTCCATCCGCTTATCCTTAGATTTTTTTTTATGGTGTTTTCCACACCCGTTTACTGAACTACTAAACATTGTGTTTTTTGGCAAAAAAACCGATATAAAATTTATTATATCACATATGTAAAATATATATTTTAACTTTATAATAGTTAGTTTTATCATTTATACTAATTATTATTTTTTAATTAAACAGGGTGGTCCCCACCTGAATTGCATAACCGAAATCAAATAACATTTTATCTTTTATCCACCCAAGAACGCAGCCGTAGTATAAGCGAAACGACCACAGGAATTCATCTCCCTTATCTAAAGACTTTACCGGTGGTTGTGCAGCAAGCATAATCTTGATCACGGGCGGATTGCTTGTTCAAACTGTAGAATCTGAATCTTGACAGCAAGGAATTGCATCTTTTTCCCCTGTTTTGTGCAGTATACAGTGATACTGATACAGAGTTACAGACATACAGTGCATTGCCCTGGGCTCAGAAAACGAGAGAGATCACTTCTTCAGATGAACCCGGCATCTCTGCCCTCGCATTGCAGCAAACTCGATTGCAATGTTGGCGTGAATGCATGTGCAGATGCTCTCGCGGCAATGCCCATGCTTGGTTTCTTGGTTTCTAGATGTCGCGAGATCCATGAATGCCGGTGTGGTCTGCGTGCTCTAATGGCGAGACGCGACGCGACGACGCTCGCTTGGATTAGCTGCATGCACGCCGTGCTGTGCCCCTTTCCTTGCTTCCTTCGTCTCTCCGAGCCACCACCGATCCTGGTTTAACCCATAACTTATCTGGTTTAACTAGGGTTCACGCTACGTGTGTTGACATTTTGAAGATCATCAGTCTTGGGAACTGGGTTCCGTTACTAGTCCTCTATTCACTGTGAATTACTCGTGTCTTCGAAACTTTCAGTATGTGATCCAACGTTTCTAGCTTAACTGAATCACAAATCCTTCAGATCAGAGGCCATTTCTTGGGAATTTGTTGGCTTCTCTGTCTGTGTTCTGCCATTGCATTGAACTCTAGCTTGTTGACAGAGTCTCCTATTATAAATTTGCATCGTCCAATGTGCGAGAGTGAGTTCGAGTTTGATAAGAAAAACAAAATCACATTTTTACCGCCATAATCTGCGGATGCAGAGATGGTTTTTTTCTCGTGATGCAATGTGCCAAAGCATGCATAGTCTGCAAAATTAGTTTAACTCTGTCTGAATTTCTTCATGTGATGTGCAGAGCAATATAGCTAGCTCTCGCTTTGTTGACACTCGCCGTCGTCGTGCCTAGTGTCCCCACCACGCACATTCCTCTTTCCTCTCTCTCTAAGCTTCATCTTTTCTGAACCTGACAGGGCCGAGTGATTACAGCTTGATTTGCTTCTCAACTAATGCTCCAACTTTGCATTAGCTTATAAAAGGGAGTGTTCATGGTACATTTGAAACCTAGAGTCCGGTCCATGCACGATCATATCTTCTTGCCTTCCTCTGTGGTCGACTCTCCTGTATCTTCTTCCCTTTACTCACTCTGAATCTCTGATTTATCAGAGGATCGTTCATCTCCAGTGTCGCATTCTGCTGCAGTAACTGTTTCTTGTTCTGCTCCTGCCAAGCTGCTTATGAATTTTCATGATATGTACATGTCCATCTGAATTTTGAAGAGCTACCTAGCGCTCTTGCTGGGGCTTCTCATTTTCTTAAGGTAATAGCAAAACACTTCCTCTGAACTTCATCAGTTATACGTGCCACCTTTTGTATCTCAGTTGAATCACTGTACCAACTCTGTTTCGACCCCCCATCTTTTTGCTCAAAATTTGAATTTTCAAACTTAAATTTATAATGTATTTTGGGGTTTTTTCATCACAGTTTATTTTTTCAATATTTGATTTTAGATCACTAAGAACACATATATAAATTTTTTATTCATAAATTTTTTTTTGTTTACAAATACAAATATGTCTGAAAAAAACGAAAAGATCACTCGCTTCGTTCTTGTGCCTTGTATTAGCAGCCATCAGGCTACAACTAGCTGCATATACAAATAACTTAGGCTAGTCATAAACAGGTTGCTTGTTTGTCCTGAATCCAGTGTGCACTTTACTGAATTCTTACTGCATCACTTAGTAATTCATCGTGTAGCTTATAGTCTCATCAAGTCAAAAGTAGCAGAGATTTCTAATACGTTCAAATCACAGTCACAGACTCACAATTTAGCTGCATGCTATATATAATTTTTTTTTGGATTTCGTTAATTTCCCGCCACAAAGTGCATACTAGCAGAGACGTTATTCTGAAAGAATTTAAATCGATCGACAGGGCGTGGAGGTTGGCGCGAGGCGAGTGAGTTCCCGCCATGGGAGTGACCCGCGCGCACATCGTCAAGAATGACGCACTGGAGGGCATGCTGGGCGAGTTCGTCGGCGGCAAGGGCGGCGGCGGCGGAGGCAAGGCGGGGCGCGCGGCAAGGCACTCGTCCAGGCTGGTGGCGGCGCTGACGTGCCTCCAGCTCGCGTTCGCCATCTACGCCACCTTCCTGCTCTACTACATGAGCCCCGCCGTCGACCTGCGCACCAAGCCGGACTTCGCGTGGGCGACCCGCATCGCGCAGCACTGGAAGCAGCTAATGGCGCAGCCCGGCGGCGGAGTGGCGCCGCTGTCGCCGGAGGAGGTGTGCGAGCACGAGAGCATCGACTTCGAGCAGAAGAAGTCCACGGACGCGACGATGATCCGCCTGAAGCGGGAGCTCTACGAGGAGGTGCGCGCCTTCCAGCAGCGGAGCTTCGGCGCCGAGACGCTGCCGGAGCTGCTGCGGATGCGGTCGCGGTGGAGCGCCGGCGGCGGGAGCCAGCCGCGCGTGACGGTGATCCTCAACCACTTCAAGCGGCGGACGCTGTGCGCGCAGCTGGAGACGCTCCGGCGGCAGACGCTGCCGTTCCACCGCGCCTGGGTGCTCGCCTTCGGGAGCCCCAACGAGGCGGCGCTCCGCCGCATCGTGGAGAGCTACAACGACTCCCGCATCAGCTTCGTCTCCTCCGGCTACGACTTCAAGTACTACGGCCGCTTCCAGATGGCGCTGCAGTCGGAGTCCGACTTCGTCTACCTCCTCGACGACGACATGATCCCCGGCGCCCGCATGCTCGAGATCCTCTCCCACGTCGGCGGCACCGACAAGTACCGCAACGCCGTCCTCGGCAGCATCGGCCGCATCCTCCCCTTCCGGCAGAAGGACTTCACCTTCCCGAGCTACCGCAAGTTCCGCTCCAAGGAGGCCGGCCTCTACCTCCCCGACCCGGCCTACGACATCACCGTCGACCGCATCGTGCAGGTGGACTTCCTCTCCAGCTCGTGGTTCCTCGCCGCCGACCTCGTCAAGGCGCTCTTCATCGAGACGCCCTTCACCTTCATGACCGGCGAGGATCTCCACCTCAGCTACCAGCTGCAGAAGTACATGGGCGCGGGCTCCTTCGTGCTCCCCGTCGACCCCGCCGACAAGGAGACGTGGGGCGACAGCGAGCACCGCCTCGCCTACGTCGCGGAGACGACGGTCATCTTCAAGGACATCGTGCAGGTCCGCGACGAGCAGTGGTGGCGCGCGCTCACCTCCGGCTACGTCACGCAGTGGGCGGCCATGCACCCGCAGAAGGTGGACGCGCTCTTCTACGCGCACTCGCTCGGCGAGGTCCGCGCGCTGGCGCCGCTGCTCGAGCGGTTCCGCACCACCGCCGGCCGGAAGGCCTACCTCGTCGTGTCCGGCGGCGGCCACTGCCCCTGCGAGGAGGCGGCCACGGTGCTCAAGTGGCCCAAGGTGGTGTGCAAGGAGAGGCGCTTCAAGATCTTCGACCTCGGCCTCGGCGCGCTCTCTGGCCCGTCGCCGTCGGAGGTGCCCGTCGTCCAGGCCGTCTACTCCAGCATGCGCGGCATCGTACGGATGCACAACCCGAGCGTCATCGTCGCCGTCTCCGACGTCAACGCCAAGGTCAAGGACGCGCTCCGCATGGCCGCCGACGCCGCCGTCAACCGCACCGCCCTCGTCCTCCTCCCGCGCAACTCCATCTCCAAGGTGCTCTGGATGGCCACGCTCCGTCCCACCTCGCTGCCGAGTAAGCAAGCAAACCCTTCTTCCACCTCACGATCATCCATTGCAAACAAAAATTGCAAAATCAGTTCATTGATCGGGACGCATTGCAGATTGGAACAGGATGCGGATCTCGGTGAACATCATCACGCAGAACCGGGCCAAGTCGCTGCGGCGGCTGCTGGCGTCGCTGCGGAGCGCCTACTACGTCGGCGACGAGGTGCCCATCAGCTTCAACATGGACAGCCGCGTGGACGCGGCGACGCTGAACGTGGTGAACTCCTTCGAGTGGCCGCACGGCGGGAAGACGCTGCGGCGGCGGATCATCCAGGGCGGGCTGATCCGCGCGGTGAGCGAGAGCTGGTACCCGGCGTCCGACGACGACTACGGCCTCCTCCTCGAGGACGACATCGAGGTGTCCCCCTACTACTACCTCTGGGTGAAGTACGCCCTCCTCGCCTACCGCTACGACCCGCAGGTGGCGCTGCCGGAGCTCTCGTCCATCTCGCTCTACACGCCGCGCCTGGTGGAGGTGGTGAAGGAGCGCCCCCGGTGGAACGCCACCGCCTTCTTCGGCCGGAGCCACCACCCCAACACGCCCTACCTCCATCAGCTCCCCTGCAGCTGGGGCGCCGTCTTCTTCCCCAAGCACTGGCGCGAGTTCTACGCCTACATGGCGGCGCGCTTCACCGAGGACGCCAAGCAGAACCCCGTCCAGATACCTCGCTCCCGCACCAATGGCTGGCAGGCGTCGTGGAAGAAGTTCTTGATCGACATGATGTACCTCCGCGGCTACGTCAGCCTCTACCCCAACTTCCCCAACCAGACGAGCTTCTCCACCAACCACATGGAGCCCGGCGCGCACATCAGCGCCAAGGACAACGTCCTCAAGCACGACAGGCGCGACTTCGAGGTGCCGCTCGTCGCCGACGACTTCTCGCCGCTGCTGCCCGCCGGCAAGATGCCGCCGGCGTCCAAGCTGCCCGTGCTCAACCTCTTCAACCAGCCCGTCTCCTTCAAGGGCCTCAAGGCCGCCGGCGCCAAGCTCCGGCAGGACGTCATCGGCTGCGCCGCCACGCAGCTCGTCGCCGTCGACCACGTCACCGGCCTCCCCAAGAACTGCACCAACTTCTGATCAAATCACGTCGCTACTGCATATATTGCATTGCATTGGACTGCTTCTCGATGCATGCACGCTCAACGATCTCATCCATATGCTGTTTTATCATTCGATGTTATTCTTTTGCTCATCATATTTACACTGTATTTAGTTGTGATTTTGTTGTGTCGGAGAACTCGTTCTTTCGGTTTCTTTGTACTACCATTTAGCAGTGAAACCGAAGGGAATTGCAGCTCGTTTTTGCACTGTGGTGCAATGGTCTGTAAAGATGTTGCCAAAAGTGGCTTCTCTTTGTAATTGTTCTTGATTTTCACAACAGATTCATGAAGCATTACTACCTCAATTAATAAGAACTATTCTAGCTGTACAGTCTTCAATTCCCCCTTCTGTTTTACAGGCTCATTTCACTGTCCAAGCTACAGTTCATCCATTAGTATTTGCTTGTAAATTTAGTGCATGCCAGCAATCTTCAGATTGACAAAGAACAGTTAACAGGAGGAGCATGCTTCTGATCGACTAACCCTGCTAGCAGCCGATCTTGATTTTTCATCCAAGGAGAATTCTGGTTCGAGATGGAATGGTAGTAAATGGGAGAAAGAAACAGAACGCCTCTGTTTTTAGTCTCAGGAGAGCAATGCAGACTTGCAGAGTGCTGCTACACATGATGTTTGTCATTTGTGAAGGGCTGACGACATTGTGCTACATTTTATTGGACCTGGGAGGCCCAAATTTTATTATCACTAGCAGCCCAATACTAAAGAGGCCCAAATTTTATTATCACGGCTCCTCCGGTCCTCCCAAATCTACTGTACTTCCTTCTCAACCAGTTGAGTCCTCTCACAAAATCACTAGAAAGATGAACATTTAAATGTTCAGTCTCCGTTCCTCAAAGACTTCAACTTTAGAGCAATCATGCATTGGAGTTTGATAAAGTAGAAAACAAATACATAGCAGTTTGCTAAAATGAGGATATGAATGGATTAAAATTTGATAAGGAAGGTAACAGATGCATTGAAGTATTAGTGTGAAGGTCGTTTGTCTTTTTAAAGATCTGTATTGTGTATGAGATGGTCAAAAAATGAAGTATTTTTTGGAATAGAGATAATACAGGGTGGAAACCAGTAGTATGATACTACCTCCGTTTTCATATGGTTAGGTTGAATTAAGTTTTTTTTGTTTTTATATCATTGTACGGATCCGGGATTGCAGTAGATTTGCTATTCATATTTCTGCATGACAGAACAGAGCAGCAATGTTCAAGTTGCCACTGGTCCAGCACATTCTTAGGCTGTCCAACTGCCCAGTAGAAGCCGCAAATTGTGAGTTTGTTCAACTTGTCAGTGTTCAGTAGTTGCGCATAGTTATACCAGAGGTAGGCAGATCACAACTAAAAACAAGTCCAGAGCATAAGGAATATTGAATCACAACTTGCACAGAGGCAACACCAAGGCAGCAGAAACAAAAAGGCATATAGAGATATATAATTAATTGCTACAAAGTAATTGCTAGTATAGAAACCAAATAACACTTATCAATCCCTAGACATAGATGAACTGCAAAAAGAATTTTTCGGAGTTCAGTACATCAAGCTCCAATATAAACTATGATGGATGTCCCCCTGATTGGTAGCTACTACTCCTTCCCTGAGACAGCAAGAAACTTCTAATTAGCAAACCAACAAACTCCACCTCCTCATCACTCCCCTGAAGAAACACCTCTCATTTTAATTTCTTTCTCCTAATTGACTGACTAGCTGCAAAGTTTCCTCCCTAAATCTGTCTCCCTCTGCTGCTGGTTTAGCTCTCCTTCTCACCTACCTAATTTTGCAAGCAACTGCAAATCTGCAATGCAACAACCACTGTGATTCATCTATTTCTCCTGCCCTCCTCTCACCCACCTCTATACAAACCAAAAAAAAAAACTCATTTTTAAGGGGAACCAATTAATCAATAGACAAAAAGGAAAAATAAACCCCAAGAAAAGCCCTAGTGAACTAACGCCAGGATGACCGACGATGAACTGATGATGCTGACACCCCCAGTATGACCGACGATGGATCATATTGATGATGATGCTGATGGAAACCAATGCAGAGCGGGCGGTGATGGATGGCTGCAGGAGGGCAATGCTGTTGATCACACTGCTGTCCATCTCCATGGTGATGTTGATGATGAGGAAGACGACGACTGACGACTGAAGCAAGGCATGCATGCATACATACTAACATGTATACATATATAGCTAAGGGGGACGAGACGGACCAACCGTCCGGCGGTCAGCGCCGCCGCCGCCGCCGGGATATTAGTCCCGGCGGCGGATGTACTGCAGGAGGTCGCAGGACGCGTCGGCGCTCCGTGTAGCCTTCTGGCGCATCTCGACCACCTTCTTGTGGGAGTTGGAATGGATGGACGGCACGAAGGTGGGGCTGGCCGCCGGGCGGTACTCCGGGAAGAGGCGGCCGGACTTGTAGCGCACGCCGCAGGCGTTGCAGAGCGTCTTGGGGCCGAGGGGACCCGCGCGCCACTGCGGCGTCTTCTCGATCTGGCAGTGCGTGCACCGCCGCACGGTGCCCGGCGGGAGCGCGCGCGCGCCGCCTTCCTCGTAGTCGGCGTCCCCGTCGGCATCGGCCTCGCCGTCGGCGTCGGAGGTGGCGGGGGCGGCCGGCTTCTTGGCCTTCTTCTTCTTCTTCATCGGCGGCGGGTGCGGGCTGGACTCGGCAATGCTCTCGGGATCCGAGTGCGACGAGGTGGACGAGTACATCGGCGTCGGCACGAGGATGGTGGTCTCCGTCTCAGCCGGCGAGGTGCGAACGGCCGGGAACGCGGACGGGCGGGACCGCTTGCTGCGTGCCCGCGCCGGGATGATGAGCACAGGCGGCTCCGGGCGCGGCGAGACGGGGGCAGACCACGCGTGGCCATTGCCCGAGAACGACTCCGACGACGAGGACGCCGACGACGAAGACGACGACGACGACCCCCCATTGGGGGCAGCATTGAACCCGCTGTGCTCCAGCACCGAGATGGGGCTGGAGCTACGGAACAGCGCCTCCTCCATCTTGTCCGGCAGCACGACGCCGGCGTTGGCCGCCAGCGCGGACGCCTTGATCGGCGCCGCGCAGTTGGCCCCGGGGAAGCTCGGCTCGTGCGGGATGGTTCCATCGTCGAACAGATCCGACAGCCACTCCAGCTGCGCCATGTCCATGTCCAGGTCATCACACTGCAAAGCAACAAACCCCATTGCCACGTCAGAACAGCCGCGCCGCTAATTTTGTCGTGATATTACTCGCTGTTCAGTAGTACCACCACTATTATGACATCATAATTTCTTCCATCCACTACACTACACTACTGCTGTGAATCAAACTCAAGCATGATTAGCGGTTGGAGGACGGGACCCAGGTTTAATTTCGGTTGCTTAAAGCGGAGAAAAAGGGTTACTGCAAGGACTGGTTGTACCACGTTTGTTGTGTTGGGTAGGCTAGCTAACAACCGATCGGAATGGGGGCCCCGGGTAGGGTTTACCAGTGGATTTTGCACCACCACGTAACATGGCTGGATGGGCCACCAACACCGTAAAAATCCAACCAAACCGAAGCAAAAAAAGAAGGAAAAAAACTGCCGTAATTTTGATCACGGTTGCGTTTGCAGACGCCGACGCCGTCCACCGACACGGGCATCCACCACCCATGACCCAACCACCCCCAACCATTCGCACACGACGCGCGCCGCGTGGCGACGTGGCGTGGAGCGGAGCGGAGCCGGACTAATTGGCGCCTAGCTGTTTTGAACTTGAACTTGGGACGCACCACCGACGCGGCGGCGACGGCGACGCCGGCGATGTCAGTTCACCGGATTATTCAGGCGGCGGAGGGAGGGGGGGACGTACCGAGCCAATGTGCGCGTCCTTGCGGTCGAACGCCACGGCGTCGAACAGCCCCGCGGCGTCGTCCTTGGCGGGGGCCGGCGGGGGAGGCAGCGCCATCATCTGCCCCGACGGCGGGGGCGCCGCCGCCACGGCGCCACGGCCGCCGACGTCGATGATGCGCGACGTCAGCGGGCTGCCGGGCGCCGGCGCGTCGAGCAGGAGCACGTCGGCCGCCGACTCCTCCTTGGGGAAGTCGAGCAGGTCCTCGATGTGGTCGAACAGGTCGCCGCACGTCGCCTCCAGGAGGCTCTGCTCCCGCAGCATCTCCTCCACGAATCCAACGCCCGCCATTGCCGCCTACCGAGTCACAATCTGCGCAACGACGCAGCCTATAAATACAGAGACGAAACGCGTGTCAAATAATGCCAATGCTAAGATCATTTTTGGATATGCATGCATTTAAACGGGCAGTATCCGCACTAATAAGGAAGCGAATTAAGGCAACACGGATTTATTCACCTATTCGAGAAAACAAAATATCAATTAATTCCAAAGATATGATTCGATGAAATTCGTATAAATGGCTACACAAAAACACCACCCCACTACCAGCCAGAAATGGATAGGTGACGAGGCGTTTCTAATCTACTGCCGCTACTACTAGAACGGCAATCTATCTATCTATCTGCGTGTGTGAGGTGTAAATCAAAAAGGCTGCAGGAGAGAGAGAGGAGAGAGGAGAGAGATTATATTTTCAAAGTGACGGCAGGAGCGGGCTCCATATGTATGCGGTGCATGATGACGGGTGGGGCCCACCCACCCCCGCCATGTGACCCCGCATGTGACGGGTGAATTTTCTTTTTCTTTATTCTGAAGCAACTAGCATTGGCTACTGTATAAATACATGGTGGCGTATAGTAGTACTTCCTTGAGAAGAAAAATAAATACCTTATAAATAATAAAAGTAACTACTACTAGTAGTAAACGGAAAATAAAAATCAGGGCCGGCGTTTCTCTTGTGTTTGATTGATTCACCACCAAGGATGAGGTGGAGGAGTAGTAGTAGTAAAAGTCAAAGCGGCCAGCACAAGGAATTTGTCAAAAAGCAGCTTGGCTGACGTGGAGGCGGACTATTGGCCCGGACGCGTCATTGGCGTGCCACATGGCCAAAGGGCCCCCTCCCTCGGTAAAAGCATCTAATTATTGCCAAAGTCCTCGGGTGAAAAAACCGAGGAATTCCTCATTTTCTTTCTGCGCATCAATCGCGCGGCCATTCCGATCAGCAAGTACGGATCATGCAAAACGAATCTTGCCATGGCGGCAATGGAAAGAATCTTTATAGTTTTTTTTACAGCTGCCGGCGTTGGTACTATTATGAAGTAATTTTATCCTCCAAAGTCTGCACATTTTTTTTCTTTTTCTCACCGCGTCCCTCGTCTTCTTCCAGATAATCCAGACTGGAAATTTATGGGGGTTGCAAAAGTACAAAATCAGGGACGCGGTGGAAAAAGCTTGGAATAAGAACAGTATACGTGTGAAATCTGACAATCCCATCCAGTTTTTCCAGACTCTATCCAATATCTAGTAGCCCACCATGACGCTGCAATCGGAAGCTTCCCCCTTTTTTCAATTTTACGCTCACAAGTTTTGAATTTGGTTGCGAAAAATTGGAAACCTTCAGAATTGATGAGAAAGAGTCCAAACCGGAGGCTTTCCTCTTCCTCCTGATAACCTTCAAATTTTCGTCGGGAAGACGAATGAAGCAGCAATGAACGGGAGAGTTGGTGCAAAAAACATGGCAATGAATTTTGGCCGCGCGAAAATGCAAAGCGCGTTTGAATTTCCGATCATCTCTTGCCATTTTTGAATTTGAAGACAAACCGGCGGCCCATTTGCAGGTAGAAATGGGAAAGAACGGCAAGCGGGGAACACATCACATGCAGCAGCGAGGCTAGGCTCACCTGTGTGGGGAAAAAAACTGCTCTGTTTCCTCGCACACCGATCGATCAACACCGGGGCTGGTTCTCCCTCGATCAGCTTTGCTTGGCTCACGAAAAAGAAGCTCCTTTTGCTTCCGTTCTAGCTACCTCCAGTTGCACTCTAACTTGCTAGCTGCTGCTGCTGCTGCCGATCGCGAGGCTGCCTGTCTGCTGGCTATTTGAATGCGTGTGTATGCAAGTAGGGAGCAGCTGCGAGCTTAAGTCTATCTAGTACAGCTCCTGCATGGACATGGTTGCTCCAGAAGCAGGAAAAAGAGAGAGCAGACGGAGAGGAGGAAGAAAGTTGCTGCCTGCCTTGCACCACCGCAATTATATGGATGTGCACTTCACTGTACTCCTAAAGACAGAGGGATGGCGCAATTCTGGAGAACTATATAGGTGGAGGTAAAATGGAACGGTGGTGGAGAGGGGGAAAAAAAGATGTGCGTGGGTCGGTGGAATTCAATTCTGAGAGCTAGGGAGGGGAGAGGAGAGGTGAGCCCTTCTTGTATATAGGGATGAAAAAATAATTAATAAAATAATAATAATGGAGGATTAAATATGGGTGTGAGAACGTGAGGGAAGGTAAGAAACCAGTACAGCTTTCAGCTGTAGAACGAGAGAGATAGAGAGGGAAAAAAAAAAAGATGACAAGGGTGTCTGGTTGCTGGGCTAATGGCTCCTGGGTTTTGAACGTTTGGGATACAGGCAGACAGGCAGGCAAAGGTTGAAGCTGCTAGCTATGGCGGAGTGGAGATCCACTCCCACTCCTCTACCAGTACCTCCTTTTACACACACACGACCTGCACGGCACGCGCGTGAGGGGAGAAAAGAGACGATGCATCGAGCTGGAACGGCACGAAAGAGACGACTACAGCTAGCCTCAGATTAGCTGCTTCCGTCAATCACTGCCTTGTGAAAGGAGAGGAGACCAAGGACCCAGCAGCAACCACAGCTAGTAGTAGTATTACTTAACTGGTAATAATTGCATGCCATTTACTGGGTCGAGAACGACCGCTTCTCCCCCAGAGCAGAGCTGCTACGGTTGCGATTACGATTTTAAACCCGTCGTCAACCCCTTTTTAATTGCGTAAAAATGAGTGTGGTAATTAGGAGGATCAGCAACCACAATTGCTTGCCGGGAGTAAGTGCTACAGTACAGGAGAGATGGGACGGTAGGTGAGCCTTCCTCCCTCACTGCTAGCTGTCCTCCTCCCCTGTCGTGACGTTGAAGTTTCCTCCCTCTTTCTCTCTCCTCTCGTCTCTTTTTTTTATTCCTTTTCCTCCCAGTTTTACAAAATACGTATATACAAAATGCTAAAATCACCAGCTCAGATTTTTTTTTCTCACTGCTACTGGCACACATGGATGGCCATGAGATGCCAGCTGCTGTCACGACTTTCCCTTCGCCGCTGCCGCTTCTTCACACTGTTTAGCCGACAGCGACCGCTCCCCTCGTCGTCGGTCGTCGGATCGGATCGGATCGGATCCTCTGCGGCCACCGGTAGATAGACGGAAACGAGGCACTCCCCGCCGCGCGACTAGTCGCAGCTAGCGTCCAGCCGCGTCGCGGTTAGTGCCACCTCCGCGAAGCATCCGCCTGCCTAAAAAATCGCCGCCGCCACCGCACCGCGGCCGCGCATTGACCGCGGGCCGCGTCTCGCTTGCTGCTGCTGCCGCCGCCGTGCTGCGTTTGGCCGCCGACTGGTTCTGCGCGTGCGCGCCTGCGGGATTTATATTTTTCGAAGAAAACCGATCGAAAATCGCGAGACTTGAAGGTATCTACGCCGGGACTAAAGTAGATTTCGAGTGAAATTTGAAATGTTTTATTGAGAATTCAAATTTAGAACTGTAAAATCTTTGAAACAAAGTATAAATTTACCAAAATTTGTTGAAAAGCGAGGGCGTAGCCGCATACGACACGACTTGGGAGACCGCGTCCATATGCGTACGCAGCAGCACGGCACGAGACGCTGCGGAATTGGCTCTTGATTGAGAAGGACGTACGCACGTACGCGTGCGAAATTCGAACCCCGGCCGGGCGTTTCATAATTCCTTTTCTTTTTTCTCCCTCGGACCAAAAAGACCGTGGGCAAGTATAAATTCAAAACTTGTCTAACTCGAACACGTCGATTCAGTTTTGTGTTCTCCCGTGTGCCTACCTTGGTCAACGTACGTATATGCTGGCTCGCCTAACCCTTCTTCGCCGTTCTGGCGCCTTGCCCAACCCATGGAGGACATATGCGCACGATTGCACCAGCGACAGCGCCACTAATCCCACTATCTCCACCAAGTTAAAACCGTTTATTCGGTAGATCTTCATTACCCAACTTAATTACCGCCCCTGTTCGTATTACGAGTATCATTCATATAGGACGTACTAGTAGTAGCTGATCCGTTGATGCATTACTAGATTAATCTTATCCTGCATGCCGATCGATCGGCAAGCACATCTGCACATGAACGATCGCATCTGGATCGAGCAGAGCAGTGGTGGCCAGGTCGGGTCACTCGACCTACCTACCAACCTCTCTCTGTGTGTGTATGTATACGTGCGAAATGGTTCGTGCAAGCAGGTGGATGCCACTGGTGACGACTGATCACTAGCAATCAGGGCGAGAGGCAAGAGTTGTGTTTTTGTCGTCCTGCATGTGACATAACGACCATCGTAAAATCGCACGGAAAAAGAAAATGGGCGATTAAATGAGAGATTAGATGGAAAAAATTGGAATGGAAAAGGGGGGCAACGGAAAGGGAAATGGGGGAGGGAAGAGTAAAGTGACCGCACAACCGATGGTTGTTCGGGCCTCACTGCCCGGCAAATCATATGACGGGCCCCACTCCACTACGCTACTGATCACCCCCTCCTCCTCCTCTTTTTTGTGATTGTGTTTTTTTTCTCTTCTGAGCCTTCTCCTTCGCATAACTAACTTGGGTTGCACTCCTTGCATCCATTCCTTGAGCTTTACTACTCCCCAACTCACACTCACTCTCTGACCGATCGCACCTAAAGCCGTCCGGCCACGCCAGCAGCAAAGCCTGTTCCACGTGTACCTCGTCCCAATCACGATGCTTTGTCCTAAGTCTGCAATTAAACGCCTGTTATTGACGTAACTTTGGTGTGGTATATGAGTCGTCCATTGACGTAACCGTAAGCTTATCTTTCAGTGTAGCGAACAGTGAAAAGCTTTCTCAGTCTTATCTTAATATCTTTTCGTTTATACTTATATTATAAGCCTAAATTTAAAGTTAATTTTAAGATTTTTTATGATAATTTATTTTTAGATTTTGTTAGATAAAAAACATAGATATAAAATTTTTATTTACAAATTATTTTTTTTACATATATCGTTTAGCGAGTATGTTCCATATCAAAAAAAAAAAAGGTGGATGAATGCAGCGTTAACTTTGAAGCATGCAACTTGGCAGGAAGAAAATCATGAACCATTTTGCGGTGACATTATGCCTCTCTGCGTGTGTGTGTGTGTTTTTCAAGTGGCTGTTGCGGTTGCCACTGCCGTTTTCGGTAGGCCAAATGATAACGACGTTTTCCACCGATCGCGCGCTGCGGAAGCAGCAGAAATTCGTGCGCGGGCATGTTCGCCACCGACGGGGCCGGAGCCGATCGATCTCCCATCACTCTGCTCTGCTGCCGCCACGCAGAGCAGAGGCCCAACAGTTAACATCAACCGGCACCAACACCAACCCGTACCTTGTCAAATCAATCGGCGCCCAGGGCAACTCTATCAGTGCTAGCTGCTGCTCTCAGCTCGCTTGCTGTGGCTGTGGCTGTGGCTAACTAGGTACGGCTTCAATTTGTTGGTGCCGGATCACTCCACTCACTCACTCATGGATCGATCACTTGCATCTTCAGCAAGCAACAATACAACCGTGCACCATTTCTGGTCTCATTTTATCCATCTTCTCCTCCTGCATATACACGGTTGCATGATTATTGCTCATATGGAACGGAAGCATGGAATACCGGTACACTGTTGGTAGTAGACTACTAGTAGGAGCAGTATCAGTACCACAGAGCGACTGTATACACACACATGCTGGTTAGCTAGCTCCGACATCTGCGAGTGCATGTCATCTGGGGATGATTGAAAAAACAAAACAACATATTTACAAACGAAAAATATTTATAAATAAAATTTTTATATACATATTTTTAGTGATCTAAAAGTTAAAAGTTAACGTTGAAAATAAATTTCTGTAAAAAAAATCCAAAATTAATTTTAAGATGAAAATTTAAAGTTCAGCTTATAAGTATAAATTAAAGTGAAAAGATAGATTGACATCCGGACAGACAGGGATTAATTATAGTTTGTTGCAACCGAGCCAGCCAGGTAAGGAGGCTACGGAGCGGGCGAGAAGGGACCAGTTTTATCACGCGCGAGTCGTCGTTTAACCACCTCGTTTGGTGGATAGTTAGCTGTGCGTATTAGCAGCAGCAGCGATCGAACAAACACGTACTGTACTACTGCTACTGGTGGTTTCAGCGCGTACGTTTTTTTTCTCTCTCTCATGGTCACCCTGTCTTTTTGGCACTGGAGAACTCACAGAGAATCGAATCAGGCCTCCCTGTATTATTGTTACTGATGCTGCTGCTGCTGCTGCTACAACTAGTAGTTGGCCAGGTAGATTGGCATTAGCAGCGTCATGCCATATGGCTAGCTGCAGCAAGAAGTACACGCTAAAATATAACCAATTCTATTTTAAACTAAGTATTTGTTATATTTAAATCTTGTGCTAAAATATAGCTAATTCTGATAATATTTATAGGAATAATTGTTCCATCAAATACTTTTAATCCAAATTTATTTATATTTTATCTATAAATAACCGTACATTTTATACTTTTAATACTTATTGCTACCTAATATAGAGTATTGTAAGTATTTATATTTTGAAACAAAGGCGGCTGAGAAAACTAGAGAGTGCAGTGAATAATCAGTGGGAAGAAGCGACAAGAAGCACCCGATCTCTGACAATTATGGGATATTCAAGTCCCCTGCATCGATCCCAAGAGGGAGAGCGGATTATGATTGCTGCATGCTCAACATGCCCCTTTGTGCTGTCAGTCTACTATGCGAACAAATAAAGTTTTTTTTAAAAAAACATCACATCAAATTTTTGGACATTAAATATAGATGAACCAAAAAACTAATTGCACAGTTATGAAAGAAATCTTGAGACGGATCTTTAAGCCTAATTAGTCCATAATTAACCATAAGTGCTACAGTAACCAACATGTGCTAATGACGGATTAATTAGGCTCAAAAGATTCGTCTCGTGGTTTCTAGGCTAGTCGTGAAATTCGTTTTTTCATTCGTGTCCGAAAACCCCTTCCGACATCCGGTTAAACATTTTACGTGACACTTCTCTCAAAAATTTTCTCAATCTAAACACCGCCTTACACTACTGCAGCCGCAGGCCGGGCACCAATCATTCAATTCAAATGTGCCAGTAATTAAAACGACGCTGTCTAGTTTATCTCTGCAGTACAATTACTTGGTTTTTAATCAACCGCGACCGATGCTGACGGATCACTGGAAATCAAGATTCCCGATCCCTTGTTGCAAGTAAAAGCTATAGCTACTGCATTCTGGTAGAAATGTGCTGCTACTACTGATTGATTACTTGATTAATTTGGAATGAAATCCATTTCACCGATGGATAGATCGAGCCATTTGTCAATGCACCAAGGGTTGATACAACCACCGGCCGGTTAAGACCAAGATGAGAGTTATCTCTGAATGAGCCGGCCGGCCTGAGTAACATGGGATTATATCATCTAGTAACATGTACATTAGTTGCTAGTATCATGGCCTGCTCTCACTTACTGTACCCTTGTGATCGATAGACTAATGGGGGCAAGACAGAGAAGTAAACAAACAATTCATCAGGAATCACAACCATATATGTTTTTGTGTATCCTTGTGTAACAGATTAACTCTCTTGATCGCCTGTTAGTGAGATAAGCGACATGCTAACTGCTTGGAATTTTCTCTGGTTTCACTCCACAGATTAATCTTTACAGATACTGTAGATTTGTTATTATAAGGCGGATCATGAAATGGGAGGAAGATTCAGACAAAGCAGAGACGCACATGGCCGGAGTTAAAAGACAAACCAGCCCAAATTTATGGTTGCATCACCCCCCAATTGCGCAATTTGATAATGAACTGACATAAACAAATCGAGGCCATAAAAAAGAAAGGGAGCAGATGGATGAATCAAACCGCAGTGGCGCGAGAGAAGTAGAGATACTGGAGCAGTAGTGGCACTGGTCAGCTTGACACTGATTGTGATGGATGGATGGCTGCCGATTAATTAATTAAATTAAACAATTGGTTAATAGGAGAGGAGATTCAGAGCTAGAAATCCCACTAAATTATTATACTGGTGAGAATTAGGGCACTAAATTAGTCCGAAGAAAATTAGGGATTATTTGACACAACCCAACTGCTTAACTTCCCAAAAAATAGCAAAGCGGTCTTCAAAGAAGGGTCCCTCTCCGATGCATTATGTTGGTAGTGTTATACTATTAGTAAAATTAATTTTAGTTAATGACTAAAAATAATATTTTAATACTTTGTTAATTAATTAATTAGTAGTATTTTGTAATTTTATTTTTTAAATAAAGATCATAATAAAAAGAATAATATTACCCCTTCAAATTTTCATTACACTTAATATTGTTAGAAGTATAATTTAATCATAGTTATCTGATAAAAATAGATCAACGGTATCGATTAAATCCTAATGCTAGTAGAATGCACCGGAGATGGATACTAGAGAAACACGAAGAAATATAGCGAGGTTTGGATCTCTATATACACTCCGTTACGAAATTTAGATATAGGAGTGTGAGCTCTACCAAACAAACATTTTTTATAAGTAGCAGCTTAGCGAGACGAGCTAGCATGTGGCTTGCAAGCTCGATCACCCTGGCCGTCGTGTTCGTTGGTTGCCCGGTCGCTGGCTATAGCTTAGCTGCTTCGCCTGTGCTTAGCTATATATTTGTACTATACTATGCGTGTGCATGGATGCACGTATATATGCTAGACCGATCAGTAGCTGGTGCGATTTCTTGGGTGGATCGCCACCGTGTCCATACATGTTCCTGGTCAGCGCAGCATGCACGCACGTACAACTTTGATACCGTCCAAATTGAGATTAAGTTGTTAATCATGTCATGTGGTTGCCCTGGCCTCTATTATGCACTACCAACACACACAGTCTCAGTCAGTAGCCGTAGTGGTAGTGGCACTACTACAGCTACCAGTTGTTCTTGTATAGTACTAGTAGGAGTATTATTAGCAGCTAATTGTTGCTTTGACCGGAGCTGGATTGGAGGTTCATCGCCTTGACTAACTAACCGCATGCAGTAGGAAAAAAATGTTGCAGAGGTAAATAATGCGATGGGTTAAAGTTGACCATGGAACGAGAAAATTTGTCTTCGTTTAAAATTTACTTTTACCAGCAGATCGAATGGAGCCTAATGTGAAGGACCGGTTCCTCTCTGCCCTTCACGTTCGAGTTCGTACTCCGTCAAAATGTTGTGTTTTTTCTTCATCCAACTGCTTGTCTCGTGCCAAATGTTGAAGAGGTAATACGCGCGTCATAGCTTCCTTCTTGCGAGGCAACTCTCTGTGTGAATTCGTGATCAATGCAGGCACGTCATGTGGCATACCTCGTCAAACTCGATCGTTTTTCTTTTATGTTTTTATGGGCAAGATTATAGTACCCTCGTTTGAAAATATAATTCTTTCTAGAATTCTCTTCTGCCATTTTATTAATCATTTTTTTAGTTTTTAAATTGTTTAGATTATCTTTCCAAGCATAAAATTAACTAGAAAATTATTAAAATAACGATCTTCAGTATACGACTGTTTATATTGTATTATAAAATAGAGGAGCAAGTAGGATTTTTTTAATGATTCGGTTTGACCGAAAAATGAACATACCTACAGATTATAGTGATGTGCACGCAGTAAAAAAAAACTCCTATACAATTGAGAAGGTCAACATGGTTGGCTAAATCCGGCCGTCGATTTTGTGGATGACGGAGCAGGCAAGGCAGCTGACCTCGGAACTGTTTCCCAAAACGGATGCTGCGACCAATGACCTTCTAGGACGGACAGAGAGACATCCAGTTGTCCATGTTTAAGCTTGTACTAGCAATAAGCGAAACAATATATTTATAAATAAAACTTATATTTATATATTTTTAGTGGACTAAAAACCAGGACCATAAAAATAAACTACGATAAAGAAAACGTCAAACAACTATGAATTTAAAGTTAAAAATTTAATTTTAGTTTATAAGTGTTAGCATAATTATAGGTTGAAAGATAAGGAGGCGAAAGAAAGCTAATGCGTCGCTGGTCTACTGCATCGTTGCGTAATGCGTACATCAAAGTGCAAGTGGAGTTTGAGTAGCAGCAGCTAGCATTTGCATCCATGCAGATGCTGAGCTGAGAGAGATGCAGCTAAAGAAAAGGAAACGCCGTGATGAGAAAGTATCCGTTTGCAAATGGCAACAGCAGTTCGTTGCCTGGAGAGGAAGAGCGCTGGAGAGCAGAGCATTTTGAGCATTGCAGAACGTGGGTGCAAGTACATGAGCACTTTACTTTTAAGGCCTTTCTTACCAACGCTAAGATGATGCATGTTACCCCTCATGGCTGATGGTGATGATGATGATGTCCTTTTACGTTCATCATATTAGAACTATCCCCGTTCTCAAGACTTTCATCTTTATCTTGCATTATTTATCCTAGAAAGATTTTATTTTTCAAACAATTAATTAGAGTTTTTTTAAGGAGATTCGCTCTCGTCCAACAAAAAGTAACTCGAGGTACCGGTACCTCACGGTAGTAGATCGTTTCTCACCATTAGATCCAGCTGAGCAGGATGAACATTATTAGATACCGGTACCTTGAGATATTTTTTGTTGGACCAGAATAAATCTCATTTTTTAAATAGAGGATAAATGCTTTGAAATTTCAAAAGGTAAATGATAAATTACATTTTAGTATGTATTGCTTTTTATAGGTATACGTGAACTGTGCTGAAAATAAAGTTTTTTCAATGATAGAGGGAGTAGCTAGTTTGGGGTGATCACCTAATTTATTCAGCACCAGTAGTATATTTATTCTAGCTGTACCCAATGCCCATCCATTCAAGTGAGGGCAGGCATCTTAATAATGTGATCTAATCCACTGATCAATACGATGTTCTCTCCCTGAATCTGGGGCCCACCACGAGAATGAGTGAGTGGTGCGGCGGCACGCAGCGACGACGAAGCAGGAAGCCGGCAGAGAATACTACAGGAGGAGGAGAGTATATCTGAGAGCTTGTTCAGTCTGAAAGAAAAATAAAAGAATCTAGATGTCTAAGGATTACTAATTCTCATACGTATCATTCGGTCGACACATACAAAACGAAAGGAATTTTTTCCACAAGTTGCTGAGAAAAAATAGATAATATTATATTATATTTGTTTAACTATATTTAGATGCAGGTTGGATGGGTTTTTTCATAGCACGAGAAATTATGTGAGTCATTAGTGTAATTAATTATGTATTAATCATTACAAGCTTAAAATTATGCTTCTTTGATATTTTCTAGAAAATTCTATATATTATTTTTAAAAAAACACACAATTTAGCACACTGAAAACAATGAAGCATCTATCAAACTACCCAATAAAGAACACGATCTTAATACACTTATATCTGTTCTTTAGTTTTCTTTTTTTTTTGAAGAGAACCAGCTCTAATAATTTTTTGAAATATAAGAAATGTTCTAATTTTTTTATAGCTTTAATGCTATAAACGATATAATTAACTACTATAAAATTAAAAAAATACCCAAAAATGTACGATGATAGTATTCAATATTTTTCTAAAATAATACAATGTTTAACAATTCAAAAACACATTTTAAAAACCAATGATAAACTGACAGAACACATATGAAGAGATGCAACGTAATTACCCCGTTCCAAAATAAGACCATTTTTATTTATAGTTATAATTTTTGCTCTTCATCATATTTAATTTTTTATAAATAAATTTTTATTTTTATTAAATAATAAAATATTAAATAGTATGCCATATGTGCCTAACTTTTAATAAATAAAATTTTAAAATAAAACAGATAGGGAACATATAATCAAAAAATTGTTTCTCTTTTACGGAGGGAGCAGAGCAATACAACGGGGACAGCTCACGCGCAGCGGGGGGCAGCGTGGTCGGCGGCACGTGACAGCCCGCCTTGCTACTACTACTGTTCACTCACCCGCATCACCCACCCATGTGAGTCCTGATCCTCCGATGAGCGGGCCGTCGATTCCGAATCCGATGGGCGCGATCGGGTTCACGCGTCCGGCTCCGTCCGCCGGGGCGGGGATCACGCACGCGTTCACGCGTCGGTGTCGGCTTGATTCTCAAGAACAGCGAGCACTCTGTCGATTCCTTTCCGCGACGCGATGCGATGCACTTGGTTCCTTATCCATCACTCACAAACACATCTGGTTTAATAAAAGATCATCTTCAAACATACTACTCGTACTGTTTATTTGCTGGTTCAGCTCTGAATGTAGCAGTTTGGAATAGTCTGACGATGATCCATCTGATGATGTCTTACCAGGCAGGGGTGTTCATCTACATTTCTATGCATACTGCCTAGAGCCTGACCGAGTAAATCTTAGCTAAGGATTAGATTAGCAAAGCTATGGATTTCTCGTACCGGACCGATGACATAAACCGCTGGTTTTTTAGTTGAGTTAAAAAAAACAAACTAGATTTTAAGTTTTTGTTATATTATATGGATCTATTCTTTTTTAATCAACGTTTTTGTGAAATCTGAAGATGCCACTTGTGAGGGTTCAAGCAGGTGGGTCGTGAAACTTAGAGCATACTCAACAAATCATTTAAATTTAGGGCCCCTTTGAATTATAGGAATGAAGAAATGGAGGAATAGAAAAAATATATGATTATGATAGGAATGCAAGTGTAAAACAGAAAATTGCAAAACACAGGAAAATCATAGAATTGACCGTTTGATTGGACCACAGGATAAACATAGGAATTTGAGGAGAGATAAAAACTCAAAGAATTTTTTCTATGAGGTTTTATCTCTCGTTAAATTTCCTCTAAAATTTATATGGAAAGAGGCATTCCATAAGAATTTCATAGGATTTCATAGGGTCCATTCATTTGATTCAAAGAGCTTTGTAGGTGTAGGAAAAATTCCTATAGGAATGAAATCCTCTAAGATTCCTATGAATTTCCTTTAAATCAAATGGGGCCTTAGTTCCCTATATCTCCATTCGAATTATAATAAAAAACAGATTTCTCCTTCATATCTGTTGTACTCAAGAAATCGTCCCTATTATACCATTCAGACCACAAACAAAAATATTTAATTAATATATCAACTACCTATTTTCCTTAAACATATAATATTTAAGAAATAGTCTTACATCTTATTTAAAGTAATGAGATATTTCTTCCTCCCCATACGAATGATGACTATAAATAAAGGATGTGTTAGAGGAACTATTGCACCATATTTTTATCCTTTGTTCTCTATTTTATAAATAGAGATTTGTTCCGGTCCAACAAAAAGTACCTTAAGGTATCGGTAACTTGAGGTATCAAATTATTTTCTATCATTGGATCTAGTTGAGTAGGATGTGCACGGTTAGATCCAACGATTAGAAACGATTTGGTACCGCGAGGTACTAGTGCCTCGGAATACCTTTTATTACTTTTTGTTGGACCGGAGCAAATCTTTTATAAATAAAGTATAAGATAGATGAGCTACTGGCTCTTACGTGAGTCCTGTTCATCGATCAACACTAGAGCAGTTCCCCATTTTGACAGCATATAGCCAAATACCTTCTCTTGTCATCTTGCCAGGTATCCAACTCGTAATTCCCAGCTAGTAGGACACGACCTATATACAACATTGTATTGATATTAGCCAGGAAGAAATTCCCCTTGTAGGATCAGACTTTTGCTGCGAAATGTGCGCAGCAACATGAGCTGATCAACAAATGTCAACTCCTTTTCCAGTCATTTAGGTCTCTTGGACTACCTGAAGCAAAGTGAATGACAGGTGTAGCTATCATATTCATACATGCTGGGGAGGGAGGTCCACACGACAGTGGCTGCAAAGCTAGCGCTACAGGAGCATTGGCTTGCAAGGAAGGAAATGAAGAGGAAAAGACAGTGGATCACCCAATCAATGGATCAGGTCTAAGGCTGGGTTCTTTTCCGACGGTTGATGAAAGATCAAAGCTTATCTAATTTTTATAATAGTAATTTTTTTAACTACTACTAAGTTTAAAAACTACAACTATGAATATTTATATAAAAACATTTTGCAAACAATACAACATTTAATAATTTAGGAAGCGCACGCGTAAAAACTGATAAAAAGCTACGAAAATAATAAAACGTAAATGCATTCCTTCCGTTCCAAAATAACATTATTTTTCGTCCATCCCATACATATCAATATAAAAGCAAAAATATTATAATGCATTCCACTTATAATAAATACTAATACAATTGTCTTCTGCTTTATCTAGTCCTAGCATATTTATTTCATGCTTTCACTTACTCAAATACAGCTTAACGATAAACTTACTTTATAATAGTAACAAACAAGAGTCAACAAAAATGTTTTTTGGGGGATGAAGGTAGAAGCAATTTGGAATATTCTGATGATGGACCACTTGACCTAACATCAGTCTCATAGGAACGTCTTACCAAGGCAAAAACATAAACTGCTTGCCTTTTTGATCAAGTTTAAAAAACAAAGTGAATTTTTAAATTTTGCCAAAATTTATGTGAATTTCATATAAATTCACATAGGAGCGTGAACCCTGGGTCCTACTGCAACCCGGCATGTTCATCAATGAGCAATTCCCCATTTCGACAGTCGGCAGCATATAGCCAAGCTGCTTACATTCTCTTGTCATCCTGCCAGGTATCCAACCTAGCCATAGTTCCCAACTAGTAACACACGACCTATACAACATTGTACATTCGTACTCGCATTAGCCAGGAAGAAATTGCCATCGTAGGATCAGACTTTTGCTGCACATTTGTGTGCAGCAACATGAGCTGATCAGCCAAAATGTCAACTCCTTTTCGAGCCAGGTCTTGGGCTTGCATAACGAAGCAAGACAGTTGGTGTAGCTATCATACATACGTGCTGGCTGCAAGGAGGGGGGCCCACACGACAGTGTCAGCAAAGCTAGTGCTGCAGGACAGGAGCATTGGCTTGCAAGGCAGGAAACGGAGAAGAAAAGGATGCTCGCGTTCACGGTCATCCAATCCATCAGGCGATGGCAGCATGGCCGCCACCCATATGCAAATATGCTCATGTGCACATCGACGTTCCTGTACACATAGATCATTTCTTTCTATGGGCCACACCGTGTAATAATTCCTCTTGTTTTGTAGCTGAGAATTTTCAGGCCACTCATCGCAGTTCAGTACACCAAAAATCAATACTAATTAACTTGGAACATAAGAATGTCATAAATTATTGTTTGTGATAGGTGATTAATTGAAATGCTAATTATTTATGCACACACTTATTTCTGCCCGGGATGAGTCAAGCTATGCTCCCTCTATCCCAAAAAAACCAACCTTTTGGTTTTTTTGTTAAGCATTTGACTATTCGTCTTATTTGAAAAAAATTTAAATTTTTTTTAAAAATTAGTCATAAATAAAGTATTATTCATATTTTATCATCTAATAAAAGTAAAATTATTAATCATACAAGTTTTTTGAATAAGACGAAGAGTTAAACATTATATTTAAAAACTGAAAAGTTGATTTGTTTTGGGACGGAGGGAGTAGATGAAAAGCCAAAGCAAAAAAAACACCACAGACAAAAATGACTTATATATCGTACTTTTAGCCATATAAAAGTCAATATTAAAAAATCAACCATGAAAAAAAAAGATAAAATAAACTATAAAAATCAAATTTTAAAATTTTAATTTCGGTTACGGAAAAATTAGCGTAGACCATGAGAACGTTTATTTGCAGACATCATGGTTGACCAATAAACGGCAAGTGTGCGATCAATGTATGGCATGCAATTAGCAACAATACAAAAAAAGATCAATTGTGCAATGTGTTTGGAGATGTACGCATATGGAGCTCGCTGTAGCCACCAATCCATCGCTTTCGCTGTGTAGGAATATTGGTATGAGTTAGGTGCAGAGACTTGGACCTGAACACCCGTGGAATTGATAAAAGATTTTCAAGCTAATCATATCATGTATATTGCAATTTAATTACAAACCGGTCGAACTCAGCCAATGTCATGGCAAATTAGGTACAGCTATTGGATGGCAGCTTATATATAGCTTCCTCTGTTTCGACGGCTAAGCTGAACTAACTTAGTACGGCACATGTAACATATTATGGGTACTCATTTTCATGCACATTATTTCTAAGCTAGATTGGATAGTGTGAGATTATGAAGACAAAATATCCTTTAGTAATTTTATTACTTCGAATAAAGCGCAGGAATTTTTCGTAAATTTAATATGAACTAGTAGTTTGTTCTTTAAAAATAACATAAATTCCTTTGTTCGAAAGAGGCACGAAGCATAGAAAATCCGTTGATAATTTTATTTACATAAATAGTACATTAGAATATGATAAATATCCATTTTCACTTTATTTTAATTTTCATTTTTAATATACTTTTTTTATGTTATTTTGTATTGGTACAATGTACATGTGCATGGGAGAAAAGCTTCTGCACGCCACGCTGCTTAGTTTTGTAGTACCGTGTACCATGCTCTTTTGTGACCTGTGAGCTGTCGTGTAATTCTGACCTGGCGACGCCCCCTGAATCCGACGTGCCACTGGCAGCTTCTTGCGGCCAGCTGGCACAAGCTGACAAGCTGTTGCCATCGCCACGTAGGATGGGGCACCACGGCAAAAGGGACTCGCTTGCAGTGCTCGTTTAGTCGCTGCTACTTGCCGTTGCAACTTCTTAATCACATAAATTTGTGTACCAATGTATGTATACACACCCGAAAAATGGAGTACATTAATTACTCGCTGCATGTCACAATCCCTAGTTAGTAGTTGTAATTATTATTTGGGTACATACAGAACTAAATTTGGAAGCTAACCTCCATGGCTTTGTTTCTTCTTCGTAGAGGCCGATCATTTGGCTTTTTCGTGTGAAAAAGCTAAACGGCATATTTATAAATAAAAAATAATTTATAAGCAAAGCTTTTATATGTGTTCTTAGCAATCTAAAAGCCAAGACAAAAAAAATTTGATAAATAAATTAAATCTAAATTTAAGATTAAAAATTTAAATTTTAGCTTATAAGCATCAACAGATGAAAGCGAGGAGAACGTTAGCTTCTTACCTGACTACTGTTGCAGATTGGTTGCTCCATTTTTAAGAAAACAATTTAAACTTTACTGTAATGCTTGAATCACTTATTTCAAACCATTTATTAATTTCATTTCTAACATTCTAATTTATTTTCACAATTAAGTAGATAATCAGTGGTAATAATTCAGAGAACAATATGTTCCAACACATGGCCTACATGTTTTGATGGATACATAAGTACCTGGCCCCTTTTAATTTGCACGTACTATAGTGTTTTGCCGTGCTGGTAATCTTGCTTCTAAGACACGTTGCATCATTATTATGGCAAAAATATAATAGTAAGACTACTGTTTTAGCAGCTGAATTAGGTGGTGGGATTTATCAAGGGGATGCTGGAATTGCATGCTCAACCATCAAAAGAAATGGTTTAAAAAACGTAAAGGAAAAGGGAAAGGGAAAGAGAAAAAAAATTAAAGGAAAATAAACATGGGATCACGTTGGTTGCATGTGCGCCAAAGACTAAGCTCCGTATTCTAGACCAAGTGATGACTAACTAATCTATAGTTTATGAGAGTGCAAATAAGTGGAGAATCTGTATTATTTATTTTTTTTTGCAAGTGGAGAATCTCTACTCTTTATGTCCATTTTATCACTTTGGAAAAATGGAGAGAAAAATAAGACAACATTTGGTCACACAGTACTACTTCCTCTAAAAAAGAGAAGAAAACTTTAGAGTACGTATCACTGCATATGTGATAAAATGAAGTTCACAAAATAACAAAAAAAAAAAAGCAATCACAGGCATTGTACCAAATGTCACATAAAATTCAGTTAGGGGACCCAACTAAGCAGTATTTCAACCAAGTCTTTTCAAAGAAGAAATTATGTAATAATAAACTCCTATTGATATGTAGAGCTCTCCCATATTATTGTTGGGATTTCTCTATACAGTTTGCATAGTTAGTTAGGGAGTGCACATCTTCCTTTTTTGCCTAGTCCCTGGACTACCTTCCCTGCATTGATTTCCCCTTTTTTCTATGTATTTTCATTTGCCCCTTATTTTCTTGTCCGTATCATTAATTTCCACTAGGTTTTCCATCACATAAGATCAATTTAATTTCATCCAAATTTCTCCGTACTACTCCCTCCGTTTCATAATGTAAGACTTTCTAGTCGTGCTTAGATTTATATGGATGTTAATATATATATATATATATTAACATCCATATAAATCTAAGCACGACTAGAAAGTCTTACATTATGAAACGGAGGTAGTATCATAAATATTTCATAGAATACGGTATATGCAGCATCGTTTAAATTTACAGTTTTCGATCATAATTTTCTAACCAGAGAAATGTCTGCAGCATGATATAAATATGCCAGTTTAATTATTCTCTTGTTTTTCTCTTGAAAATTACGGGAGTCATGGGAAAGTGGGAGGATGGAGCTGTCGGTGATATGGGGTATGGCCGACAGGGAGGAGTGTATACTACACAAAAGTCACAAAAATACACTGAATAAATCAATTTCCTGCAGCAGCAGCAGCAGCAAACAGCTCATCAGGTGCCGGTGATACTACTACCTATGTTCCGAGCACCGATTCTGCATGCGGCCGCGCGTCGGCCACCGACACCGGCGACGCCACCGGCTGCAGCCGGTGAGACAGCCATCTTTCTTCTGCACTGACAGGCAGGCTAGACTATGATTCGTCTTTGCCTCGGGATTCCCACCAAAGCAGAGATGTCAAATGGTCCTGGTCAAACTGCCCTACCCAACCACATTATTGAAAACTGCTAGTTTAATCGTTAAAAAACAGTAAGCTAAATACCAAAACCAAGTGGATGCCAGTAAACAATGCCTGAACATGCAGGTTAACAACTTCATGTGTCTACATCCCAATGCTAATGCACTAACATGAAGAGAAGCTAATTGAACCGACATTTGACAAAAGGAGAGGTCTTTGAATTTTTGGAACCATTTTACACGCCTAAAGACAGATCAACGAATGAGAACATCAGTGTTAGAGAGTAGTCACCAATGCGAAACTGTTAACAGTTTTTTCACAGTTGACAGTCTCAGTAGTCAGATTTTTTTTTATCCCATTGAGCCACTGTCCATGTGCAAGTATTCCTTTTCTTGTTCCAAAATAATTAAGGCCGATCTGAATCTTAATGGTGCAATGTGTGTGTTTGTGCAGAACATAATTCTGGGTCCTAAAGGCAGATAAGTGATGTTAAAATTTGTTGAGTCACATGCATTATGTGCAGATCTATCCATCCATCTGCCTTATTGGTGTGGAGGATGATGAGAGGGCTCCTCCCACAGGACAGTGCATACAGGATGCAGATGCATATGCATCCCATGTGACATGTTCTTCAGCTTTCATCCAATCCATCTCCCAGTCCTCCTTCCTCACCCCACACCACCCACTCACTCAACAGCAAAATCTTTTTCAATTTCTCTCAATGAAACCAGCAGCACAGAAGGCTCTCAACAAAGAAACATTATCAGCAATGATCCAACAACCATACAGTTCAGAAAAGGGGGTTACCAGGTTGGTGCCAAACATCATAAAGATCACAACCCACACTACCACCCCTCTTGTTAACATACAACAGTCTCAGGGTGCTTATTGTTTACGATACAAGCATTGTTGTAGCTGTGTCAGCAATTAATCAAGGTCTTGGTAAGGAAATATAAAGAGCTGAAATGCCTGATGAACTTTCACCTCCAAAGCTACAAGAATCCAACCTGAAGCTAAAAGCAACACACATGTACCACTTGACAGTGCAGATTCATGGCATAGACCAGTGAAATAATATCAACCGGCACAATGAAACGACAGCACTGCATTCTGAATATCTGATATCTTCATGCACACTCGTCATACGATTGTTACTGAATGAATATACTCTACAGAGGAAAAAAAATCTAATATATATTTAGAGCATTTTTCCTTCTCTAGGCTACTTGTCAGGAGTTTTGAGTGAAGAAATGATGTCATGCTTACCACTTTGAACCAATAAATATTTGTGGAACAATGAATAGCTATTACATACCATACAATGTACTCTCCAGTCTCCACTATACAGCTGCTATACATGTGAAGCGATTGACTTGGGAATCACTGTAGTATCTACATGTTTCGATTGCTCTACTCTGATTGTATATACTTCAAATCTTGGGTAATAGCTTCATGCTTCATCATGAAGCTGTATCTCAGTTTCTCTGATCTGATCATATACACTTTACATCTTGGGTACTAGCTTCATCATAAAGTTGTATCGCAATCCTTGAGCTATCTTAGGTTCTGGCCACTTAGCATCTTGTGGTACAGGGATGCATTTGTATCCTAGTTTTTTGTACAGATGCAGCGCAGCAAGGTTGTTTACATCACAATGCAGTGCCATGGAACGGCATCCCCAACTCTTTGCCCGTGCCTCCGCTTCGGCGACAAGCATTTTAGCAATTCCTTTACGACGTTCTTCCTTTCGGACTGCAACATTTGCTATATATGCAATGCCTGTTCTGCATGTTTCAAACAATTTTGGATGATGTCAGGCAGAAAACTATTAATACATGTATATTAACTCTCCTAAAATATAATAATGGACAACCTTCTACATCTTATACAGAGTGAGACAAATGAAAACAATGTTCCGTTGGATTTGTATCCAACCAAAAACAAATTATTCCATACATGCTACAGTGCTACAGCCCATGTAGACTGCAGTAGGTATTAGAAGAGATGGTAGCAGGTGTTCAGATGGATGTCAGAGATGTACCATGCTCTATAATGCATTGCAAAATATATTAGAAAACTGGAACATAAAAGAAAGCCAGATATATGGGGCATTTGGTGATATGAAAAGGCTGTGGCACAAATATAATGTTTGTTCTAATCTAATTCAAGCAGATGGTTTACTCCCGAGACATGACAGACTTCTCTGATTGTATTGGATGTTCATTAACCAACGCTAGTTGCACTGCATTTTAATGTGTTACCCCAAAATATAAAAACATGCAAATGTTATTTTCCCTATGATTCCAATCAAGTCAAAACTCAAATTCTATTAACTGTTTATAAAGATTCTGTTGAATCATGAACAGGAAATTCGTGATATCTATTGCATTCTTCAAAACTCCATAGGTAGGCTGAGCACTCTTGTTTCACACAGTTCTTTCATCCTGTACAAGTAAATTTAGGTGAGAGTCACCCAAAGAAAGGAATGAGAAATCTTCAAATAAATTTCAAGGCAACACATGGTGGTCGCCATAGTGGATAGTCAATACAGGAAAAGAGAGTGCACATGGAAGTGTGTTTGTCCAGCTGTTGATAACTGTATCCCCCTTTGGATCTTAGTCAAAGAACAAAAAGGAAGGTTAAGAAACAGCAAAGTGTATGGCTACATACAAGCCATAACATAAATAGGAAAGGAACAATTCATGTCTTCGGTGCATGGCTGGAGCTTCTAAGCTCAGAGAATTCCTTAGTAGGTCGCTAGCCCTGGTTGGGTGAGGTCGCTAGCAATGTTATGCATCTCTCTTGCACGTTAAAAAAAAGAAGAAGAAACAATTCATGTTGAAGCATCAGGACAGTATAGAGATTTTTTAGTAGAAATGTTGAGAATGACATAAACGGTTTAGAGGAAAACATAAGATGGCTAACTTTAGTGCGATGAAGCACATATCATGCTAAACTAAAACCTGGGAGTAAACGAACTGTGTATTCCTGGAACAAAAAATGGAGCACAACATTTTATGTATTATTTCTAAGTTTTTAGTTTTCTTAATTTTGATTGATTCAAACTAACTGCCCTGAAGACTTATGATATGAGGCACCGGGGATCAAGAGGTTGAGGATGGCAAAAACAAAGAAGATGATAATGCTATGTGCAAAGCCTTGGAGAAAATTAACACATCACAGATAGGACTTTTGTTGCAAAAGGAGGTTTTATCTGAAGATTGAGTTCACGCCTTGACGGATCCTACGGATATTTAGTATTCATGCTGTGATTGGAGTGTGCTCCTTTAATTTAGTACTGCCTCCGTTTCACAATGTAATACTTTTTAGTCTTGCCTAGATTAATATGGATGCTAATAAATCTAGACATATATATAAATTATATACATTCATATATTGATGAATTTAGGCAACGCTAGAAAGTCTTACAATATGAAACGGAGGTAGTAGTTCTTTCTAACTTTTAAAACCTTTCAACGAGACATAGGTGCAACAAGGTCTAGATGACATAGTTTGGAAGTTATATTCTTGACTACAATTGTACAGAGAAAACATTTTACTTAAGTAACTACTCCCTCTGTTCCATATTGTAAGATGTTTTTGGTTTGTCCTAAGTCAAAATATTTTAGGTTTGACCAAGTATATAGAAAAACATATGGTAGCAAGTAGCAACAACATCTACAACACCAAATTAGTTTCATTAAATCCACCATTAAATATAATTTTCTAGCATATATGTTTTGTTTTGGAAATACTGCTACATTTTTCCAGAAACTTGGTCTGACTTGAAGAAGTTTGACTTAGTATAAAACTAAAACACCTTACAGAATATAGTAGAGGGAGTATTGTAATGCAAGAAACACTTACCCTATGTATTATGAGAGAAGGGAACATTACTATATCTTCTTAAATACTTTCTCCCTATTTATGGGATGAAATCAAATTATAGCTTATCAGTGTGCTTCTAGACTTCTAGTCCTCAATCACAACTAGTTAAGACAATTCATATTTGACATTTAAGTTTTGCTTGTAACTGAGGTTATATTATGTGTGGTTTGCTAAATGTGTATGTATTGAAACTTCTAGACCTTTCAACCTTTTAGTGCCTTAGGCTAAGTTTGAGAGGGAGGGAAAGAAGAAGAAGAGGGCACACAAAACGATTCCTCCGTCCTAAAAAGAGTTCATTTATAGACTACCTCACATATATCTACACAAAGCTATAAAAACTAGAATGTCCTTCACCTTTTCAATTCCCAATGCATATATCCCCTACCTTTTCAAATCCCCGTGAATTTCTCTTCTACTTTACCAAACTTCAATGCAATAATTGATTACAAAATGAAGTCATTGTGGGACAAACAATATGAGCTAAGATGAGTTTTTTTGGGGACGGAGATAGTAAGCCATTAGCACATGATTAATTGAGTATTAATTGTTTCAAACCTGTAAAGTGGATCAATGTGATTCTTAAAGCAACTTTTGCATAGACAATTTTGCAAATAAACGAGGGAGTTTTCACCCCCTTCACCCACAAACGAACGCACCCTTACTAAGGTGTTCCCCATTTTTGCAATTAGTGGAACACCACATGTTTCTGTTTTGTTCCATAGAGATCAACATTCACGACTAGTGCACAATTATGGCTACCATCTTCAAGGCTCCAATTGCAGTATAAATTACTGATTTCTCACATTTTTACTGGTTTGGTCTCTACCAAATATGCAAAGGCAGATCAAGATCTTGATATTTCCTTTTTCACGTCGTTCAGAGATGGAAAGGCATTGTAACATTATCAATTTTGTAGCTTCGTACGAACTGTTAAAAATTCCCAAGCCAATAATAGTATGCTTCAAATGTAATGGGAAGAATAATTACTTGGGTGAGGGTTACCCAAAAAAGGGACCATCAATGTCAAGAGTCAAGAGAACAACATAAGTAGAATGGACAAACAAGCTTTGACTAAGTAAGTGAAACCATTTAAATTGTACGGAATAAGCACACCATTTATATCTTACACTTGCTTATATGTATATGTTGCAATCTTATAAGGCATTTGAAGCAAATAAAGGTGTACCTTCTCTGCTTGAGAGGCCCTTTTCTAGGAAGATAGTCTGCTACCGTATCCACTGTAAGAATGCCAGCTATGGAGACTTTACTGAGACCGTGTTTTTCTTGAAAGTCAGCATCTCTTAAATCTCCACATTCAATGCTGATACTTCTACTAAGTGCATTAGTGTTAACCGCGACAAGACAAGTTCTCATGCAACCAGGTGGAACCGAAAAACCGGATAGGAGGGCAATGTAACGATCAATCCGCAGAACAAGGTCCAACGGAAAAGTGTAATCTGGAAAGAAAGAGCTGCAGTGAGTATCAGCTACTTCCCAGCAGTCCTCAAGCCGTGCATCTCGAACCAGGATGTCTGGGCTCAAAGATGGCAACAGTTCAACCGCAGGGCTAGCACAGCAAATTCCTGCAAACAAAGTAGAACTATCATGGTCACATAACACCAGGATGAGATATAGTCCATAGTTCAGAAACAAATGTATAAACTGATGAAAAAACAGATAAATTTACAGTTAACAGAACAACATATACCACACTGAAAGTTCAGAACTGTCAGTCAAATTGCCGCACTATGCTTCATTTTCCGGTAGCAAAAGGAGACATTTTTCTAACGACAGCAAAACAATCCAAATATCCAAATAGTAGGAGAACACTAATTGATGCGTATGGCTAGAAGACACCCATTCTCAACTAATCAACCACATCGACTGCGTGCGTGCTGTCAAATTAATCCTTTCCGGATAGTCCAACGCCCATTCGCAAAGAGGATTACGATTATAAACCTCAATTACTTATCAATGCCAAGAAATTGGGAACAGTTAGACAGACCTGCAGCGGGGAAGGACGGGCGGTGACGGTGCCGGACGGCGACGACGGCGGATCGCAGGCCGGGGTAGGGAGGAGAAGCTGAGGCGGACGACGACGGAGAGCGAGACAAGCTTAGCGCCGGCGGCATCATGGCCTCCTCCCCCTCCTCCGACGCCCCCCGCCTCGGCTCCTCCGCTCTCTCTCTCTCTCTCTCTCTCTCCGATTTTTAATCTACTGTTTGGCGCAAGGCGGGACCACTCTCTCCGCCTTCCGAACCAAATTACGTAAAAATATATTCCGTCTTCCGGTGAAGTTTACGTAAAATGAGGCTACGCCTGGTAGATGGCTAGCGTAGTGTTCATCGAATACGCCTCGTGAACTGAGCAACAACTAACAAGCCAGTGGATTCTGGAGGCGACGAGAGAGGAGAGGTGGGAGCGGGCGCGACGGCCGGTGGATGGCGATGGCGGGCGGCGGGGGGCTCAACCGGTCGTCGTCGAGGGGGCAGCTGCCGCCACAGGAGCTGCTCGACGATCTCTGCAGGTAGCCCTAACCATCGACCCCCCCATCTCTCGAGTTCCTCCTCGGCGCTTTTTGCGCAGATCAAAACCTTCCCCCAAAAAACTGAAACCGAAATCGCCGGCGGGAATGGGAATCGCAGCCGCTTCGTGCTCAACGTGCCCAAGGAGGATCTGGAGTCGTTCGAGCGGATCCTGTTCCTGCTGGAGCAGGCGCACTGGTTCTACGAGGACAACTCCGTCGAGCACAACCCCTCCCTCAAGTCGCTCTCCTTCAAGGACTTCACCACGCTCAGTGAGCTCCCGTCTTCTCCCCCCTCCCCGTGTGATCTAGGGATTCATGGCGCCGCCGCCCGCTTTGTTTGATCCCTCTGTGGTGGTGTGTGCAGTGTTCAATAGCTGTGCTGCACTCAGGCCCTACCGCGCGCACCTTGACGACATTTACAAGGATTTCACTCACTACAAGTTCAGCGTCCCTGTCGCCGGCGCCATCATCCTCGATGACACCTATGAGAAGGTAGCTACACCCCCACACGATCACCCTGTATTATCAAGTTGCTTGCTCCCTAGATTAAGTTTAGCTGAGTAGCTGCTTGGTTGCACAATTTGGTGGGCTTGGAAACGATGCTAGTACACAAATTATGTTATTTTGTCTTTTGCTGTTGTAGATTTGTTTATCATATATTCGCTTCAATATGTATAGTTTCAAGCATTATACTGCAGTGCGCTCAAATAATAATTTCTTCTTTAGTTCTTTAGCCCTTATACAACCTTCAATCTGCACTTTTTTTTCCCACATCGTTGCATCCCAAGTTTCATCGACCTTTCCCTTTCTATGCAGTGCTTGCTTGTGAAGGGATGGAAGTCTAGTGCCAGTTGGAGCTTTCCTCGTGGAAAGAGGAGTAAAGATGAAGAAGATCATACATGTGCTGCTAGAGAAGTAAACCTCTGGACTGGATTCATGTTATGCTTTGCAGTTTCCATCAAGTAAATTTGACCAACAAATGATATAGATCTGTATTTGTCAGTGAACAATCCATTTTCCTTTTTCTAGGTCATAAAAATGATTTATTGGTTTTTTTACAATTCAAATTACAAAGCTCTCGATATTCTACAATGCTCCAACACTTACAATTTTCAGTTAGTGTTTTGCTTATTAATCCATTGTATATGGCATCTCATTAGGTTTTAGAGTTTAGACCATTCTGTTGTTTCTTCTCTAACAATCAACCAGATTTGCTCCCATCACCACCTCATGTTTCCAAAAAGAACAAAATATCTTAGCAAGCTAGCATCGGTTAGCTTCGGTTCCTAATGGTCCTGTCCTGTGTATAAATTCCTTAGCTTTTATTAGCTCGCATCCATGTTCTGCAGTTCCCCATACTTATTGCCTTACTAGTTTATGCACGTGACACTTATTTACATAATAATGCAGGTGCTAGAGGAAACTGGCTGTGATGTTTCTAAGCTTTTGAAATTGGAAGATAATATTGAAGTTTCAATTGGGCGGCAAAGAGTCCGCCTTTATATTATAACTGGTGTTAAGGGAGACACTGTTTTTGCGCCTCAAACTAAGAAGGAGATCAGTGTATGCAAACATTCAATCATTTATCATATTTACTTGTAAAAATGCACTTCATTTCTGTTTTCTCAACTTTATTTATAACATTTTGGACTTTGTATCTCGAAGTGGAAAAGAAAACTATATGGCATGGCATGGTTGTTTGATTCCGTTGTGTCTGCTTGGTTTGTAATAAGGAATAACTTCTTTCTGAATAACAGGCTGTTTTACAGATAAAAGAATAACCATAATGTTCTGCTAGATTCCAACCCATTGAGGACAGTAGTATTGGAGCATTCTGTAATTACTTAACTGGCAAGTTAGTATATGTACTTATTTGTATGGTTTGCAACAACACCTTTTTGCTTGCTAACTGCACTACTTTATCTTTTTTTTTTTAATCTGGTGTATGAATGGCTTGCACTGTTAGCTGTCTTGTGTTCACTACTTTGTGTCTACTTGAAGACTGAAGTTACTGTTGCTTCACTTGATTGTTTTTGTTTGTTTCTATCCTTTTATCTTTTGAGTTATGAACCTCTCTTTGGTTAAAAGGAGTGAAATAGATGTTGCTGAGCCGTGGTCCTCTGAATTTGACAGGAAATCTCATGGCATAAAATTGATGAACTCCTTCCTGCTAGTGATGACGCAATATCTCGTGGAGTGAATGGGTTGAAGCTCTATATGGTCGCACCATTTTTGCAGTCAGTACCTTTTTGCCCCACATTTAATGTATCTAGTTGGATAGACATTGCTTCAAGCATCATGAGCATGTTGGCTTCTTAAAATATCAATATACATGAATTTGAATTTGAATTCGTTGGTTCTACATTGTTTAACTTCTATTTTACCTCTTTCTCCAGTGGTTTAAAAGCTTGGATAGCTACACATCGTCCCACACATCAGAAATCAGACACATCTGCCAGAGGTTTCTTCTTATCCCTCTTTTCTCTTTTATATTGACATCAGGATCTAAAAAAATGTAAATGATTCGCCAACGGATTTTTTAACAGTTTTAATTTAAATTTAGTAAGTTTTGTTTTCTGAAGCCAATCAGCTGACATGTTTCTAAACTGAGCAAACTATCATACATATTTTAAACAGTTCTGATCCTGGTATAGACATGGACTTGAGGTTTTATATATGACCAACTTTTAGTACTCAGCGTATGGGGTACCGTTGGTGAACCTGGTGCAACATTTACTGTTTTCCTATGGAACCAATTTGATAACATTTATGGTAGCACATCATTTGACAGGTACCGTGTGGAAAGCGAAGAATTCCTCAAGTGGTGTCCCAAGTGGGGCGGTACCTGTTGAGAACCCAGTAATCACTAGAGCAGGATCTGACCCGCAAACTGTTGACAGCCGCCCAGGTAGAAGCTTCCGAAACTTCAGGTTCGAGACAGCGAGTATCCTGCAGTCCATGGAAGCTTCCTTTCTACGTACCTAGGAGCCTGACAAAGCATAACCTCGTGTGCATGCTTGATGTGTATAGACTTGTGTAAGGGTGCCTTATGTTGTTAACCCCGCCTTTTTCTTCCTTTCTTTAGCTGTAACTGTAACCCTGAACGCAACAAATGCTTCCACCTTTGTGATATTATCCCTACAGTTCGTGCACATGAATGCTTTTTTCTTCTCGTCCCTTCAGATAGTATATACTCCATATGGGTTTGAAATGTTGCTCAAAATGGAGTAAGAATTCCTGTGCATTGTGATCTTGTTCAGTTATTTTCAGATTATTCTTGCATCAGGGTAAGAAGTTAGAACTTAGAACTGGTAAATATTTCAGGCCTTAAAGGAATAAGTCCATTAAGATCCATCAACTTATCGTTCAGTCTGTTTTTCGTCCTTGGACCACAAAACCGAATAAAACCGGTTCCTGAACTATCAAAACTGGCGCAAAAGAAGTCACCCGGTTTGGTGTCTACATGGCTAGTTTAACTAGGTCACCGTCTCACGTGGCGTTGACATGGCGCTTACATGGTAATTATATATCGAAAAACAGTGGGCCCACCTGTCAGCGCACACAAAAAATGGTAGTATTTATTTCTTTTGGGTAGCTGACTATGGGCCCACGTGGGCCTGTCATTTTTAAATCATTTTGTGTGTATGCTGACAGGTGGGCCCACTGTTTTTCTGATATATAATTGTCACGTAAACACCATGTCAATGCCACATGGGATGGAGACCTAGTCAAACTAGCTATGTAGGCGCCAAGTCAGCTAAAACGGCCTTCAAAACTGCCGAGGAACCTCTTTTGCTCCGGTTTTGATAGTTCAGGGACCGGTTATATCCGGTTTTGCGGTCCAAGGACGAAAAACAGACTGGACGATAAGTTGAGGGATCTCAAGTAGACTTATTCCGGCCTTAAACCAGAATTACTACTGGGCTGGATAGTGTCAGTAAGCAGTTTGGACAGGCCTATCCATTTGTAGTGATGGGCCGTGGGCCTTGAAAGAGAAGCTGGCTGGGCTTTTCTTTGTTCTTTTGCGACTTGTGGAGATGAGTGATGCGCCGATGACGTGTGCAGAGCTTGACCAGTCATCTTCTCCTTCACGCTTCCGCTGTGCCACCACGGCCACTACTTCTCTCCTGCTGCTAGAAGCTTCTGGAATCTGGGGCCGACGCGATGGCGGCGCTGGTGCGGCCCGCCGTACTGCCCGTCTGCGCCATGAGGAGCGGCGGGGGAGACGGCGGTAGCGGCAAGCTGGCGCCGGGGCAGCAGCGGTCGTGGTGGGGCGGGAGCAAGCAGCGGCTGCCGCACCAGCCGCGGCGGCAGCCGGGCGGGAACGGGGGGCGAGGAGGCGCGCTGGACCAGGTGCTGGGAGTGCTCCGCCGCGACGGCGAGTTCCTCCAGGCCGCGGCCGGCGCCCCGCTCCGCGACATCTTCTGGCTCCGGTTCCTCGAGAAGAAGCAGCGGCGGAAGCAACCGAAGCCCAAACCTAAACCCCCGGAGCAGCAGCAGGAGGAGGAGGAGGCTGCGGCGGCGCCTCGCCAAGGCCCATCCGTCCCACCTCCGTCTTATCCGCCAGGTTTGTCGCCGCGCGGCAGTAGGGCACCTCAATTGGGCTCGGTTGCACACACATTGCCATGTCGATGATGACAATTCTCCCGATATGTAGGATTATCATGCCTGGAGCTGATGGCGGCTGATTTCGAAGCCCTCAAGCTGTATATCGGCTACTCGAAGCATGCAATCGAGCAACGATTTCTCGGAACTAAGGGGCAACCTCAACACCAGGAACCTCCTAAACCAAAACTCAAGCAGAAGCAGAAGCAGCAGCAGCACGAAGAACAACAAGAGGAGAAGTACCAGACACTTCAACCTCCGGCTTTCCCTCCCCCCTCCTACCCTCCAGGTTGCTCACACTAATCAGCGCTCGAATTGGCTGCTTCTTAAACATTTAAGCTTCATCTATTGCATTACTAACTTGTTTTATGATTTTTCCTAGGTTTGTCTTGTATGGAGCTGATGAGGGCTGATGTCGAAGCTCTCAAGTTGTATATCAACTACTATGTAGCCATTCTCACCACTCCTCTACCCCAGCATTACGATCCAGAGCTCCTCTCTCGTTACTTCACCTCGCGTCCTCATATTCTTGCCTTTCGCACCATTCAGGTAAAACTGTAATTAAAGTAACATTCCTCTTTGCTCTTACTAAACCTGTGCTGATGAATCTAATAGTTCGGTGTACCATGCTTCTGTACTCTGTAGATAATCTTCGCATTTGTCTCGGGTGCAGTAAAGATGCAAATTTCCAAAAGAGCAAACTTGATCACAGATGCCACCAACAGTGGCAATAGCATCAGAAGCAAAGGTTTTGATGCTTCACAATACATGTTTGGCCAGCTTCTCAAAGAGACATTTCTAGATCTTGGGCCTACTTTTGTTAAAGGTCAGGTTTTCAGGTTCAATAGCTTTAAGTCATGGTGGTGGACATCTGGCTTGGGTTAATCTTGACATGCCTATCTTCGGTGTGCAGTTGGACAGTCCCTCTCAACAAGGCCTGATATCACAGGCTCAGAGATTTCTGAGGTTAGGTAAAATTACTGCAGGATACAACCACATTTATGCAATTTTATTGCTTCATCATCTTAACAGGTGTTTGGCTGATAATTAAACAGTCTCCATAATCTTTCTCAAAAACTAACTGGCACACAACCCAATCATAGGCACTTGCTGAGCTACATGAAAAAGTTCCTCCCTTCCCAAGAGAAGATGCAATGAAAATCATTGAGGGAGAATTTGAGCTCCCTGTATCGCATATTTTCAGTTACATTTCTGATGAACCTGTTGCTGCAGCTTCTTTTGGACAGGTAATCATTTCTTGCAGAGCTTTTCCCATTCTTTTTGCAATATTAAAGATGGATGGTTTCTAGTTCCTGATGAATCCTTACAATATTTATCTGTACCATCTCTTTCATTTTTACTGTTATGCTCAGCACTCTTGTTTGTTGTATTTTAGGTTTATCAGGGACGTACAATTGATGGTGCTCTTGTGGCCATAAAGGTTCAACGGCCAAACCTTCTTCCTTCAGTATTGAGGGACATCTATATTCTACGCCTTGGGGTATGTATGCAGCTATACCTCTCCATTAAATCTTTAGGCTTATCAGATTTTCAGTGTTTTTCATTGTGCCAACTGCCAAGTGCTAATACCCTTACATCTGCTCATAAAACATATACTCTAATACTCCATATGATCCTGAGGGTATGAGCATAGTACCTGGTGCCTTTCTATTTTTATTGTCCCTGAACATACTTCTTTGATTTTCATTGTTTGCATTGACCTGTTCATGGTAATTGTCAATACTAACAAGCTTTACTTTTTTTTTCCTGATTTGTGATTAATTGTCAATTAATTTCTTTCGATGCGGATGGACTTTGTCTGATTCAAGTAAATTTGTACTCGTATTTAGATTTACTGTTCTTGCTCTTCATTTATTTCTATATTTTGTGTACAAAATTATAACATTTGCAGCATTTTCTACTATAGTTCTAGTTACTTGATGCCTTTCTACCATGTGTTTCAGCTTTCTTTTGTGAGGAAGATAGCAAAGAGGAAAAGCAACATTGCCCTCTATGCTGATGAATTGGGTAAAGGTTTTGTTGGCGAGTTGGACTACAATATTGAAGCTGCTAATGCTACCAAATTCCTGGTGCTTTGGTCTTGTCTCCTACCTATACTTGTCTAACATATGCATGTTCCTGTTTTGGTGTTTTATCTCATAATTTTCACTCCTGTAGGAATTTCATTCCAGATATTCATTTATGATGGTTCCAAAGGTTCTCAGACAACTTACTAGGAGGAGAGTTTTGACAATGGAGTGGGTATCTGGTGAAAACCCCACAGATCTGCTCTCTTTGTCTAAAGGAATTTCGTCAGAAATTGCTGAATCATCAAAGAAGCAGAACATCGAAGCAAAAGGCCGTCTTCTTGACCTGGTATTTAAATTTGCACAAGTTCTAAATTATCTGCCTCATTTGGAACAAAATGAGCACCATAAATAAATTAATCCCCAGCAATCAGTGCTCCTTGGTAGTCAATATTTGAAATTGAGTTGTGCTCATTGAATAGTGCTTCTTTATCAGTTAATATTGGTGCTCTTCTCTCTGCTGTATTAGAAATATAAATAGTTACTATATTTCAAGAAATATTTTTTTGCCTCTGGACAAAATGTTTTACCATTTTGCTGTTACCATGATGATAAGGTAAACAAAGGTGTCGAAGCATCATTAGTTCAGCTCCTTGAGACTGGTCTGTTGCATGCTGATCCTCATCCTGGGAATTTGCGTTATACACCTGAAGGTCGTGTCGGGTTAGTGGCTTAGTGTTAATTTATCTTTTAATGTATGCTCTATAAGTAAATGTCTTCTTACTATACTCAGCAGAATCATGATCTTCTACAGTGTGCACGGTGTTTTTGTAATAGTTTACCCCACCTTCCAAATTATGTCAGGTTTCTTGATTTTGGTTTGCTTTGCATGATGGAGAAGAAACATCAGAATGCTATGCTTTCAAGTATCATGCACATAGTAAATGGAGATTGGGCTTCTCTTGTTTATGATTTGACTGAAATGGATGTTGTTCCACCAAGAACTAATCTACGCCGAGTGACCATGGTAATTCACAAGAATGCAGATTATTTATTTATGGTCATTACCAGATGGAAAAGGACAAGAGACTTTCAACTCGTAACAAATATAAGTGGTAGTGTGATCTAGTTTTGTATTCTATTACCGTTTTTAATATCTTCAATTGGTAGGACTTGGAGGATGCGTTGGGCGAGGTAACCTTTGAAGATGGAATTCCAGATGTCAAGTTTAGTAGGGTGTGTAGCTTTTCCTACTTTAACTTCAGTTCTATAAATTGTGGAATGTTTCTCTATCAATTTGTTCTGTCCTCCTAAACTGTTAAAAACATCTTTAGGTGCTTGGAAAGATTTGGTCTGTGGCATTTAAGTACCATTTCCGTATGCCGCCATACTACACGCTCGTCCTGAGGTCACTTGCATCTTTGGAAGGTTAGTTTTAGCAGTACCGATCTAGTTTGATAATATGTGTGGCTTGTTTATTTCCGATTTATCCGTGTTTTGAGTGTGTTTTTTTAGGCCGTCCGTTCTTTTTGTAATTTGTAGGGCTGGCCATTGCAGCAGATGGAACTTTTAAAACATTTCAAGCAGCATATCCATATGTTGTTCGGAAGCTTCTATCTGATAATTCAGTTGCAACAAGGAGACTCTTGCATCAGGTATTATTTTTTAGCTCATCTGTTTAGGTATGTATAGTGAAGTTTATTTAATTTATCACTTCACTTTTCTGAAACGATGAACTCATCCATTTCCATTTTATATGAGCTGTATAGAAATCCAGTAATAAATGCATTTTGTAAGTTCATGATACAAAATGGCAAACAGCCAACGGAAATGACATTTGTGATACTAGCGTACTGACACTAATTAATATACAGGCTATCTTCAACAAAAGGAAAGAATTTCAGTGGCACAAGATTACGGCATTTCTGAAATTAGCATCAGCAAGGTGTGCTCTATAGATCTGAACAGTATTGTGTGTGAATATCATGTTTTGTCACTAAACTGTACGAATAGAATTGCTTCTACCACAATCCATAGTTTTCTGTCCTTAAAAACCATGGTATGCATCTGATTTTATTTTCTTATGTGAAGGAGTAACTTCAGGTATAACACTGCTGTTTTGCCCGAGAGGAAGGGTTTGGATGTTGCAGAACTTGTAGAGATCAGCAATGCATCTTCACTTGATCTTAACCATGCTACACCAGAAAAGGCACTACGTGCTGCAAATTTGTGCTTGAGGCTTTTCCTAGCAAAGGAGAGCATTGTGATAAGGAGACTTATAATGACAGCGGTATGGATTATTCCCTGTTTCTCCTCTTTACCTGAATCAATTGCTCTTCTGGCTGGATTTTCTGGATGTATAGAGCACAATAGACCAGAAATATACTGATACCACCATTCTTCTGGTTGCGCAGAATGCAAAGTCGCTTGCTCATGACCTGATTTCCAAAGACGCATCAGTTTTCCGGGTGCTCATAAGTCGGGTTCTTGCCGATGTCATCTACCAGTGGATGGTGAAGGCAAGTGGCTTTAAACGAGCCGGACGGCTCGAGCCTCATCCACGCATGGCTACAGGGAATGATGCAGACCAGAGGCTGTCAAAGGATGCACCAGCCTTGGTGACGTTCCAGACAGCAGTAAGAGATCGCAGGCTGAGGGTAATATTCTCCAAGTTCGTTAGGGACATAAGAGAGGATCCCATCCTGATGATCAGAGTCAGCTGGAACGTGCTCGCAATCTCGGTCGTCTCCGCTGCGATTGGAGTTCACCATTTTATCGTCTTCTTGTCGGAGGAATTTCTGACCGCATTGCCGCCGCCTGTGCGTCCGCCGCGGCTGGTTCAGATCCAGGGTTTATGAGCAGTACGTCAGCACAAGATGCTTTTTACTGGGTAACCAGTAGCTGTATATAATCGTTGTCAGGAGCAGAACCATCCGTACTGTAGCTGACAGTAGTGTCTAGTTCTTCGTAATTTTGTCTTCTACTAATTACTTGTATATTATTGAGGCTTTCTTTGAACACGAAGTTATTCTAGAGAAATTTCGCGTGAATTGAACTGATTGTTGTGAAAATACTGCAAAATTTTACTTTATAAGATAAGATGTTTTGGGCATATCTAAATTTATAAATAAATATATGTTATATATGTGTTAACGTCGTTAGTGTATATATATATATATATACATCCAGAGATATTCAGAACCTCTTTATCTTCTTTTATAATATAAAATAGAGGTAATATGCTAATTGTAATGGGAGTATATCTATTCTAAAAGAATGTAATGGTATGATGGTGGTGACAAGAAATCTGTCATTCACTAACTATATTGTTTTAAAATACTCATATATATTGGTTCTATTTTTTATCTTAAAAATAAGTTTTCAACAATACTGACGTGTGTATAATTCATATGTGTCTTTGTAATATGCCTCTGTAACAAAAGCACGGATATATAACTGGTATGTATGTAGAAGAGAAAAACCGTTGAAGCCAAGGAGGGAAAAAACAATTCGAACCTTAATGGGCTTAGCCCATTGGGTAAAATCCATCGTAATCATATGGGCTTTTGCTTTTTACCTTTTGGGCCGACAGATGGGCCTTGTGAGAGTCGGGTACCGGTCGGCACCGGCGACGAGGCGGCAGCCGCTGCTGCTGCTGCTGTGCGTGACCTGACATCTGGAGAGCGGAGAGGGAGAGGTGGAGCACCGTGTGATCCAGCGCGGGAGGAAGGAGGAAGCGGCGGGGGATGGTGGGGGGACGAGGAGGAGGGGGAGGGGGAGGGCGGAGGCAGGAGAGGCAGGCGCTGATGGTGGCGTTCGCGTTGGCGCTGCTGATGGGCACCGCCGTCTACTTCCGCATCTGGGCGCGCCAGTCCACCGACCCCTCCTTCACCGTCGACGATCGCGAGGAGCTCCGGTTCGTCCGCCTTCCTTCCCACTCTTCCCTTCCTTTCTCTCCCCAATTGACCCTAAGGAGCAAAACGAAGGAAAACCTCTTGTTTGGTGAAATGGATCCATGGCTGGTCATTCCCATGGGGCGCCTTGCTTTCGTAACACGAATTGCTAGGGGAACCGGAATTAGTGGGCGTTTGGCACTGGCTAAACCTTCGATTTAGACGTGTAATGGCATCTATGTGGCCTGTGGAAACTTGGCAATCTTGACCTCCATGGCAGGGATGATATCAGTTTCCTGCTAAAACATAGGTGAAACAAAAAAATTATGAAGTATAATTAGAATGTTTTTTAGTGTTATTGAATACCTGCTGAAGTGCCAATAATGCTCATAGTTTTATCAATGGAGTTTGCTGGAGACTACTGTATTCTGTCCTTGCGGTTGTTGTCTGAAATGTGTTCTTGCCAAGATAATCCAGGCTTAGATTAAGTTGTTTCCTCGTCCCCTTTCTTCCACGCTGTTAGATTTGTGTTGAGATATTAACCTGTTCCTATGCAATTTGGTTGAGCATGTGCATGTCTGATTATTTCAATTGCACTTGTTTCTGCACAGGAGGCAATTTGAGCGTGCCAACCTAGAAGCAATGGATGAATCTGCTGAATGGAGAATGAAATATGACACGGAGTTTGCAAAAAACAAACAGCTGCAAGATGACCTTTTAAAAGTCTGATCTGTTTATATTATGTACTTTGTACACAGTTTTCCTTAGGTTCCATCTACAACGCTCATTCTTGTTGTTCTGATTACAGGCTAAGGCATCACTTTCTACTTCAACCAAGAGATTTGACCTATTGAAGAAGGTAATTTTTGGGGGCCAAACTTTGGTGCTACTTCTTGTAACATACTAACATAATTTTTGCTCTGCTTCCTCTCTAATATGAGTTTCTGCTTTCTCTTGGTCTCTCGATATGTTCCACTCTTTCTTAGGTGCTACCATACTTATGCTCGTTTTTTAAACTGCAGGATAACGAGGTGCTGAAGAGGCAGATTGAAATAATGAAAAGGCAATGCAATTGCACTGTTCCTGTACTTACACAAGAATAATGACAGTGCTACATTCTTCTTTGGCAGTTTAACACTCATCTTCCTTAAAATTAGACATGCGAAGTAGAGGGAGCCCAAGTAGAGTGGTGCAGTATGAAATAGGAGAAAACTATTTTAGCCAAAAAAAAAAAGAGAGAAAATTTTGTTTGCCTTTGTTAGCGAGTTACACACATACCATTTGAAGTGGTTGCTCCTGAGTCCCAACTAGCAAACTACCACTGCAAATAGCGGGGTTTTGGTTCATTTAAGTGGTGTATTCAGTTCTAAGTTATCCTGAAGATCCGTTGGTGCATCATCATTTGGAATATCTGAATCAACAATATGAAAATTGGAAACATCATGCATCATCATTTGGTGCTAATCATGCTTCTTAAAAATCTAATTGGTGGCAACATCATGAAGATCCATTGGTTCAGAGAAGATGAGTATATAACTTTCATCATGTGTTTTGACATACAATTTTCTGCCACATAAGTCCACTCTTGTCACATGCAAGATCAAAGGACAAACCAAATATACAATGTTCAGAGTGTATCTGCAAGTGAACATAAATTAAACGCATTAATGACACATCTAGGGAATCAATAGTATCTTGCCAATGTGGGAACTTTCTTCCATCAACTTGTGAGCTTCAGCTGCTTCTGACAGAGGAAACGTCTTGTACACCACTGGTTTCACCTTGCCTTCCACAACGGCAGGCCATACATTTTTCTCCACCTCACTGACAATCAGAGCTTTATTGTCAAGGCTTCTGTTGCGTAGTCCAGCAGCTGCACAAAAGCATACCAATTCCACATATGGTAAAATCAGCGATATTGTTTAGGTATAAGTATCATAAAATCACACAAGTGTGAAGTGTGATTCAAATAAGGCAACAGCTAACATTGGTATAAGGTCATAAATAACATAATTATAACCACAAAAAACTAGAAGGGGCATTGTTGCCTTATAGATGTTACCTTGTATGGTCAATCGTCGAGCAAGCATAGGTTGCAGGTTCACTTCAGTTACAGCACCTCCTTGGAAACCAATAATGAAAAGTCTACCATCAACCGCCAAGCTGTTCAGATTGCGCTGAAGATACGATCCACCGATGTTGTCCAGAATGACATCAACACCTGATAAATAAACTTCCATGTCAAGACTCAAAGAGTCTCTTAACCATATTCAAACCTGAAGAGCATCAAACAGTATTGACAGCTCCATCTTGAAATGCTATTGGGATCCATTCAACTACCAATATCATGGGAGAAAAATCTGAACATCACAGGAAAATAGTGCGAGCACACAATATACCCTTTCCATTGGTTTCTTCTTTGATGCGTGCAACGAAGTCTTCAGTTTTGTAATTTATGCATACATCGGCACCCAGACCTTTGCAGGCAGCTAGTTTTTCTTCACTACCTAGAATACAATAGTCATCGACAATGTAACAGCATTACTTGAGCAATATCTGTGGCATCATATTATATAGAGTAAAATATTTGTTTTTGTTGTAGTGAACAAACCTGCAGTGACAAAAACCTTAATTCCGAGGTGCTTTGCAATCTGTATAGCAAATGTACCGATTCCACTTGATCCACCATGGATCTGCAAGCGTTGAGGATTTGCACCCAATGAATCACAGGGTCAAGGGGATGGAAGGAGAGAAGCTCCCTTACGAGAAATGATTCGCCGGGGGAGAGGTGGCTGGTCATGAAGACGGTCGACCAGACGGTGCAGGCCACCTCGGCCAAGCCGGCGGCGTCCGTCAGAGACACCCCCTCCGGCACCGGCAGCAGCTGCCCCGCCGGCACCACCACCATCTCCGCGTACCCACCGCCGCTGAGCAGCGCGCACACCTGAGAGGGGAACACGGCGAACGCTCCAATCGATTTAACCTAATCGCAACGGCAGAAGCGGGAATTCACCGATTCACCACCATGGCGGGGTCACCTGGTCGCCGACGGCCCAGCGGGAGGGGACGTTGGGGCCGAGCGCGAGGATGGTGCCGGAGCACTCGAGCCCCGGGTAGAGGGAGGCGCCCGGCGGCGCGGGGTACCGGCCCTGCCGCTGGGCCGTGTCGGCGCGGTTGACGCCGGCGGCGGCCACCCTGACGAGCACCTCGCCTTCCCCGGGCGCCGGGAGGTCCTCGACGTCCCGCTCCTCCAGCACCTCCGGCCCACCGGCGCGCGCGATCACCACCGCCCTCATCTCCTCCTGCTCCTCGGGGTTCTCGCGGTTGGTTTCTTGCTTGCTTGCTCCTCTCGATAGGTCCACGCCGCGACACTGAGGCAGTGTGCTGCGCGACGAAGTGCTGATGGCTTCTCCCCTGGGCTTTGGATGGGCCTTGATTGAGTGGGCCCAAACCGTTCAATCCAGCCCGGCCTTTTTTATCTGCACGTCCGTATATTAGCAACAAGACGCGACAGGCCAGACTGGCCTAAAGTGAGGGCCCCACACGCCCCCGGCTTTCTTATAAAAACCAAAAAGAAATAATAAAACTAATAAAAAAGAAATGGGTTTAGGTATATTGATATATAGACCAAATGTTCATGGGGTAAAGTGAACCGAACAGACAAATTTATTGGCCTACAGTGTATGTGCTTATAAATAAATAAATATTAATTTATAGTGATTAATGGTTTCACATTTAGCACTCCCTCCATTTCACAATGTAAGATTTTTTTAGTCTTGTCTAGATTCATATGGATGCTTAATAAATCTAGACATATATATATCTATATATATATCAATTGATGAATTTAGACAAGGCTAAAACGTCTTCCAATATAAAACGGAGATATTATGTTACATTGTATCATAACAAGGACAAATGAGGAAAAAAAGAGACAAACTAAAAGGACAAATGCTGGCACGACTGAAAGAAATGTTGGTAGGGACACAATCTGTGTGGCTCCGTTTCACGCAATCATGGAAGACAGAATGATCTAGGCACCATTTATGCATATTTCTAAAATAAAACTGGTTCAATGAAACAGCGATTCAATGACTAGATATGAATTTCATGATTTTTTTTATTCCCTGATACGATCGCTTTTGTATCAATAGCGGATATTAGTATAAAAGAATAGCAGGGTTCATAAAACCCATTTGTTGGTAGAAAGCTACTCCTTAGCAGTTTTCATACTAAAAGTATCATAAACCAATGAAATTTAGGACAACTATACCGGTGGTGGTTTAAAACGTTATTACAAATATGACACTAAAAGTGGTTTAAAACGTTATTACAAATATAACACTAAAATTGTTGTTCTAGTGATATCCTTATAATTTAAAAAAAACAATGACAAATTTACAAAAGCCCTATAAAATTTAGATACACTGTCTCTACTATTTAAAAGCATACTCGTCCAATCATCTCCGCAGCCACCAACTCCAAAAAAGAAAAAAAATCCTTTTGTAGACCCATACAAATTATACAGATCATTTTTAATCATATAAGCTCATTGCAACACGAGAATATGTCTACTATTAAACACAGCTCCATGTTATACTGTCAAGGCATTAACAAAACAAAGTACTGATGGAAAATAATCAGCCACTGACAAGCCAAAAATATCAGTTGAGTGGTGGCTACGGTACCACCATTGACCATTTAATTTTGATGTGGGGCACGAGAGTATCAGGAACAGTATAGTATTCATAATTTCTATATTATTCATGTCATAAATGTCATAAACAAATATAATAGTAGATAGTACTCTTACGATACTTATTATTTACTTTATTTAAATTTAATACTACTTAGCTTTTATTGTGTTACATAGAAACTCCCTCCAGTTTTGCTTTTTGATGGCATTGACTTTTGGTTAACCATTTATTTTATTTAAAAATTTATATAAGTATTAATTATTTTATTATGATGTGATCTATTACTAAATAAATTATAAATTAACTTATATATCTATATATATCTATATTTTAAAAGATTAAATAAGACGAATAATTAAATATAACTTAAAAGTTAACTGCATCAAATAAAAAGACGTAAAAGTATAAGATATTGCTTTATTCTGTTTGTTGTTTAATCATTTGTGAATTCACAATCACTTTTATCATAATTTATTGTTTTGTGAGTGACTGGAGGAAAGAAAGCTTTTCAGATGGACATGGATTCCCACGGTGCGGGGGCTTCTCCTGCAAGCGCGCACGCAGCCGCCGGAGCCGGAGCCCGCGGCGGCTAACCGAAGCATCTCCCAAGTGCGAGCTGCCGGATTCCGGCCAGTACATATACCCTGCCGTACGCAGATCGCAGATCGATCCATCCACCCATCCATCGGGAACGGCGGCGCGGGCGACAGCGAGGAGGAGGGGGGGTCTTGGATTCTACCGCCATGGGATGCAGCAGCCTCCGCCTCCCCGCCTGGGCGGCGGCCGCGCCGCCGTCGGCGCCCTCGGACTGGCGGGGGCGCCGACCCCACCGTGGGCTGCTGGCACGCCGCTGCTGCAGCGCCCCGTCGTCCACGCCCTCGGCGGCGGCGGCGGCGGCGCCGTCGCACCTCCGGGTCGGGAGGGAGCACGAGTGGGTGTGGGATTGCCGCGGCGGCGGTATCGGCGGAGGCGGGAGGGACTACGCTAGGGAGATGGAGGTGGCGGTGCGCGTGGTGCAGGCGGCCTGCACACTCTGCCAGCGAGTGCAGGGCTCGCTCCTCCATCCCGCCTCCGGCGCCGGTGGCGTCCACTCCAAGCTCGACCGCTCCCCCGTCACGGTTGCAGGTTGTTGTTGCTGCCTTCCCTCCTAAGCTCGCTGCTGCCCACATCGTTAGTTGACTCAGTTCGTCACTGCAATTTAGTTGCCCCAAACACAATCCACAGCGTGATTAGTCAACTAGAACTTCACCATACTAGAATATTTGGATTGATACTGACTCTTTATGCTTAATTCAGTCTCGCGCCTAGATGGATTCTTTATGCTTAATTCAATCTCGGCGCCTAGATGGAATGGTGTGCTTAATTGATTATTATTTTTTTACTTTGAAATCGAGCGATTGTGTGCGTATTAGTCTTATATTCTGGCATTTCCTGAGAAGATTGAATAGCTGCACTTGTGGACTATTTGGCCTGTTAGCCTCTAAACAATAATGGTCCACAGTACCAGTGAATGGAAGTGGTAGCCGTTGTACCACAAGTTGCCCACATACCACCATCTCATACCTTAAATAGTCTTATGTGAAATCAAATCTGATCTGCTGCAATACTATTTGGAGCACAAATTTAAGAAGATATTTGTCTCATTAAGAATTATGACTTTGTGGTTGGTACCCTTTGGATGCAATAAATTATGCTTTTGTGGTTAGTGGTTACAGCAATAATCTTTGATTCGCTCCTTATGCCAGATTGGGGCGTCCAAGCGATAGTAAGCTGGTTACTCTCAGATTGCTTTCAAGATGAAAACATATCTATAGTAGCTGAAGAAGATGATGAGACACTGTCTAGTAGAGATGGTGCAGCTTTTCTTGAATATGTTGTTGATGCTGTTAATGGTTGCCTGATTGAAGCTCCAAGGTATGGTCTGAGGTCCCCTGAGAAAGAGCTCAAAGCTCACGATATTCTTCAAGCTATTAGGAGGTGCAACTCTACCGGAGGTCCAGAAGGAAGGTTTTGGGTGCTTGATCCTGTGGATGGCACGCTTGGGTTTGTACGAGGGGATCAATACGCTGTTGCTCTTGCGCTAATTGAAGATGGGGAGGTCGTACTAGGAGTTCTTGGCTGCCCAAATTATCCAATGAAAAAGGAATGGCTCAACTACCACCAGCGATATTACAGGTTGATGTCTAAGGTTTCTCCGCCCACATCAGGATCCTGGCATAAGGGTTGTGTGATGTACGCTCACCGAGGATGTGGCCAAACTTGGATGCAACCATTAGTTCATGATGTTGGCAAGCTTGATTGGCGTAATTCAAGAGAGGTCCGAGTATCAACTGTTAGTGATCCAGTCTCAGCAACATTCTGTGAACCTGTTGAGAAAGCTAATTCAAGCCATTCCTTCACTGCTGGGCTTGCTCATAGTGTAGGCTTAAGGTCAGTTCTTGAGTTTATTGTGCGTGCAATACTCCTAACCTTATGGAAGCTGATATTGTGTAACTACAGCCAAAAGCCCAAAACTGGTCCATAAATTTATATTTTATATCTGCTAGCCATTGCTGGATCTTTCCTGAATGGTATACTTTTCAAAAACTGTTTCCTGAATAGGTTACTGGTTTTACATACGTAATAAAATAAAATGAAATGAGACCTTCATTTGACAGCTGTTCCTTTTTCATCTATGTAGCATGTGAAATTGCATGTTTTGGGTTTCTCTTACTGTTATATTGGTATGTGTTTTGGTTGTGTTACAGGAAGCAACCCCTTCGTGTGTACAGCATGGTGAAATATGCCGCAATAGCAAGAGGGGACGCAGAAATATTCATGAAATTTGCTAGAGCTGGATACAAGGAGAAGATATGGGATCATGCCGCTGGGGTGGTCATCATTCAAGAAGCTGGTGGAGTGATCACAGATGCTGGTGGCCGCCCACTTGACTTCTCCAGGGGTGTTTTCTTAGAGGGCTTGGATAGAGGCATAGTAGCTTGTTCCGGACCATTGCTTCATCACAGAATTGTGGATGCTGTCGATGCAAGCTGGAACTCATCAACACTGTAATGCAAATAGTACGGATGACCACGGTCCATTGGCTCATTGTTGTTCATAGAATGCAAAGGTGAGTTTTACAAAGAATTTCTGTTGTGCCCTCTGATTGAAATCTGTTCAGCCATCTTATTTTCTGATAGCCTCTTACAGGAAAATAAGCTAATTTTAGCTTGCAGAATTACTAAGTGTTCACTTCAGTTTGATCACAAAAAGGTAATACTGCAGCAAGTAACACGGTGTATATTGTTGAATAAGCAAGTTGTGAGACGATGTTGGCATACTCTTGTCATGGGTTCACCAAGAACCTTTCAGGTGCTTTTTAGCTGATTCAGTTAGTTCTTGTATCCTTTTTCCCCGTTTCTGCCTGTCAAATTGTCAGCGGAAGCTCCTGAAGGTCACAACTTGATTTGCTCATCCGCAACATGTCAGCACCATCCGTTGACACCTGAAATAACTGAACCTTTGATTAATTGATTGAATGACCACATGATGTATTCTCTGCCATGCTTTGCCCTTATATTATGCTCCCTTTTTTTTTAACATGCTTTCAGTTCCCATATTTCACATACGCTTTGTCATCATATACCTTACCAGTATCCATATATTGCAACCGTGCCATTATAATTTTACAAAGTTAGAAATATATAACTGGTATCTCAAAGACATGTAGGGCTCACATGAGTCAATGACATGTGAGCCAGGATAGCATATCTATGATTTTCCAAAATTATAATGGCATATTTGCAAAATTATAATCAATCTGAGTTCTTCACTTTTCAGCAAAGATGAAACCATTTTTAACTTTACATTAATTCACCACAGCAGATGAGGTAGAGTGTTTTGGTGTTGTGATCAAAACCATGATACATAAGTATATCGTGTAGAGACTTTGGACTGGTGAAAATGTATAATTCTGTAGCTAGCTGGAGAGCTGCACTGAGCAGCACTGGCTGAGCAATTCTTTGCTGCCATCCTCCACGCTCTCCTGATCCATGGTGGGGTGGAAGCTGCTCCATGCCGGCATCACCCCGGGAGTTGCACCGGTGTCGAAGCTGTGCACCAGGGAGACGGTTCTGAAGCCGTCGCCGGCGTCGGCCACCGCCACCTGGTAGCCGGCGAGGAAGTAGAGCTGCGTGTCGACGACGGCCATGGTGAGGTACAGCCGCTGCGCCGACGGCGGGAGGGTGGCGAGCAGCGACAGGTCCGGCAGGGTGGAGTGGTCCATGATGCTCCAGATGTTGAGCTCGCCGTCGTACACCTCGACGTGGCCCTTCCAGCTGTTGAGGCAGTCGCCGGAGCTGAACAGCCGGCCGGCCACCGCCACGATCTGGTTCGGCGGCACGTCGAGCTGCCACATCCCCGGGATGATCTCCCACACCCCTCTCGCGCAGTCGAACACCTCCGCCGAGCTCCGCTCCAGCGCCGACGACTGCGGCAGCACGGCGGCCATCTCCCCCGGCGCCGGCTCGTCGGCCGGCGGCGTGCTCTCGGCGAAGCCCCCCACGACGTGGAAGCGGCCGTGCCACGTCACCCCGACGCACTTGTACCGCAGCGTGCTCATGTCCGGGAGCGCCGACCACTTGCCCTTCCCGGCGTCGTACACCTCCGCCGCCGCCGTGCCCCGGGCGCCGGAGAGCGAGCACTGCCCGCCGGCCACGCAGATCCTCCCGCCGCACGGTGCGCACGCGAAGTCGAAGCGCGGGACGAGGAGCGGCGCGCACCGCTCCCACTCCCCCCGCCGCGCGTCGTACCGGAGCACGTCGGCGCGCACGGCGACGTCGGTGTCGCGGTGGTGCTCGCCGCCGGCGACGCCACGCTCCCTCCGGCACAGCCGGCCCCCGATGACGTAGACGCACTCGCCGAGGGCCACGACGGCGAAGCCCTTCACCACGTGGCCGTCGGGGACGCCGGGGAGCTTGCCCACGCGGCGCCACGTGTTGGCTCCGGGCTCGTAGCACTCGAGGCTCGTGAGCCCGCCATGCGCGAAGCACGCGTATATCCCAACCCTACCGCCGCCGCCGCCGCCGCTGCTCCCGGTGCTGGAGAAGGACGGCGAGGTGGCAGCATCGCCATCAAGTGACCCCATGGATTCGCACCAGGTAAACCTCACCTCTCCTCTCCTCCTATCTACCTATCTAGTTGCTTCTTGTTCTTGTGCTACTCATCAAGCAATTTGGATTGGCCTGGGGAGTCTTGCAACGAGGACGTAGTAGCCAATTTATAGATCAATTTTGTGCTGTTTCCATGTGATTATTTTGGCTGACGGACCGATCGATGTGTTGCATAGCTAGCCAGCTACGTGTTTATTGGGAACTCCGGCCATGCCAAGGATCGGTCAACCTGCTTTTCTTTCAGCTTGTCTTCTTGCTGGAACAAATAAGGTAATTATGCTGAAAGAGAAAGAAACAAGTGACCGTGTTAGGAGTGGTGCTCCACCTTTGTGTTCTTTTGTGACTTCAGCCAAGCTAAGTCAATATTGTAGACTAGATTCAATGTTGCATAATAGAAGATCCTCTGGTAACCTGTTTTGTCAGTTGATGATGAGGTTGCTGTAAACCATTCAGAGTCCATGGATCAGAGTGTCACAAGTGATGTATATATTGCATAACTTGAGGCAAATATGTTTATGGCTATGTCCACCTTTTTTTTGTTGGGGGGAGGGGCGCACTTCCAGCCTTATCTTTCTGCGTATGCTTATATACCAACATTTGAATTTTTAACTTTAAATTTAAGATTAATTTTGGGTCTTTCTCATCGTAGTTTATTTTTATTCTTTGCTTTTAGATTGATAAGAACACTTATATAAAAATTTTATTAATAAATTATTTTTTGTTTGTCAATATGATGTTTCGGTTTTTCTCTCGACCACCCAAATGATGACCACTTTCCTTTGATTACCCTCCACACAAACATATAATCACATGTCCTCATCTTTAGCTTGGATGCTCAATTTTAGCCAACACTGGCTGCCTCAAGAAACTATTCTGCTAATTATAAACCTCTCCAATTTCCATCGCTGTGTTTCTGATTCAATAAGTCCTTGCCATTTTCCATCAGATTCTTTAGTCCCTCCTCCCATTGTCTGCATATATCGTGTAGATTGTCCTTGTTCTCATGGGGCCATCCTCTTTCTGTGAGGGTCACCACTCACCATGCCTTGAGGAAACGCATTGCCGGATCCTCTTGGAGGAGGCCCCCTTGATTTTCACACACAAAAATCAGCCAAACCAACATAATAATCCCAAAGCATGACACATCGCTCCTCAGAATAAGAATCTCTGGTGCTTATTAATCCGAATTTGAGGCTATGTGATTGTTCCATGTAAGCAGGTTGCATTGATCCAATGAGATTAGTTTGAGTAGCACAGCACGGTCAAGGATGGCACCAAGCATCCTTCACCGTGCCTCGTCTTTCTCGAAGCCGCCTGTTCAACGTCACAACTTCTCGACATTTCAGGTCAGTAGTTCTTATTTTCCAACCAATGCGTAAGTGCGCATGAATCATTGAATTCTGTAACCGATCATGGGATGAAATATCTGACCAATTTTCAGGAGGCTTCAGATGTTTCCAACAGACATGAAGGCCTGGCATTACTGACAACAATTGTTGAGAGTGATGGAAATTGCAATCATTCTAGTGATTCATTACCAAACCAGTCCCTATTGTCAACAAGCCTCATTAGCAAGATCCTCCATCTGATAGATGCTCTAGATCTGCCATGCCAGAGGTCATACGTTACGTTGGATACGGTACTGTACTTGCCAAACTAGATTGAATTATGCTAATCTTCTTACGCATATTTCATGGGCATATTGGTTTTCATTTACTTGTTTGAATTCATTCAGTTACTTTTGGATACCCTGAAAGCGCTGAAGATTGCCTACCCAAAATGTTTGTCAGGCTTGTCTGCATACCACAATACTTCATCTGTACAACAGGTAAATTACTTGAAGCCTTGTATCTGCCGATGTCTTGGCAATACATGCAAATCATCTTTGCGAACTTGATGAGAAAAACATGCTGCCCTTCTTAATCTCAGTGATGTATTCAGCACTGCTGCATTAGCTTATGTTTGCTATACAAAACAAACCAGGGTCTGGTTCATCTCCATGAGGTTCTCAGTTTGGTTCAAGACGGCAATGCACAACACAAACAACTGGGAAACTCAGGATCTGATAAGCACACAACCACATCGAACCAGAGCTTCGAACAAGTTGGTATGCACTACCCTGCTCACATAGTAGGTTATGCTATTCAAGTATTTCAGTGTCCAGATCAAAAGAAAATCGGGCTGCTTTTATTTGCAGGTGAGCATGTCATCGAGATGCTTGATCAGGTGACTCCATTTGCGAAAGAAATGTTGAGTTCTATGGAGAACTCCAAGATCTCGGTAGCAGCTTGGCCAGAGGATCTCCCGGAAAGAAGAAGCCTGCCTCCTGTCATTTGCCGGCCAGAGTCTCCGCCGCACCGGGAAATCGCCGGCGATCCATCAGACATTGCTGCGGCCGTTGGAACATCTTGCAAGGACGACGGCCGCACGGTGAGGACCATGGATCAGGGCATTTGCAGCAAGCAGGGAAGCCAGAGTGAGCCGCCACCGTCGACCCCGACCGGCGATCACACTGCACTGCAGACGACGCCGTCGCCAGTGTCGCCGCACCCGCTGTCGGCGCCGCCGCCGTCTCCCATTCCGTTGGAGGGATTGCCCATGCTGCTTCTGTCCTGGGAGGCCGTGCAAAACGGCAACCCCGCCGTGGCGATGGTGGCGCCTCCTGCGGCGCATCCTGTCGAGACGGCGGCCTCGGCGGCGCAGCATGGCACGGGCATAGCCATGGTCTGTGATGGCAAGGACGATCCGACAAGCTCCGCGTCAGCCGGAGAAGCCCAGCTAACCTCGCCGGCGCAGCAGCAGTCCGTGGACGCCAATGCAGCTGCGGCGAATGGACCTCCGCCGCCGCCGCCGACGACGACGACGACACAATCTGCAGAGCCCGTCGAGGCCATGGCGAACGGGCCGCCGCCTGCTAAGGGGCCATCGGCACCGCCGCCACCGCCACCTGGTGGAGACGGGAACATCGCGAAAGCTTTGCGCGCGAAGAAAGCTGCGACGAAGCTGAAGCGATCGACGCAGATGGGGAGCATGTACAGGCATCTGCGTGACCGAGTGGAAGGCGGCGCTTCTCACCAGCATGGCGCCAAGAGCTCGCACGACAAGAAGTCCCGGTCGCCGCCGGCGGCCGGCGGCGCAGGTCAGGGTATGGCCGACGCATTGGCCGAGATGACCAGGAGGTATGTACACGAACACCAGACGCCATTGGCATCGATCATTTCCTAGAGATTCTTGCGGTAACCTTCACTTTCTTGGACATTGGCACGGAAAGATCCGCCTACTTCCGACAAATCGAGGAGGACGTCGTCAACCACGCGACGGCAATCCTGGAGCTTAAAGACGCCATTGGCGCGTTCCAATCCAAGGACATGGGCGAGCTGGCGAGGTTCCACCACCACGTCGAGCAGCAGCTCGCGAGCCTGACCGACGAGACGCAGGTGTTCGTCCGGTCGCGTGCTACCAAGTCACCCCCTCGAGCTCGGCTGCTCTGTCATGGCGCCGTGCGTGCGCGCGTGCAACCGACCTGACCGGCTTCCATTGCGTTGCGTTGCAGGTGCTTGCCAGATTCGAGGGCTTCCCGTCCAAGAAGCTGGAGACGGTGAGGATGGCCGCCGTGCTCTACTCCAAGCTGGACGGCGTCGCCGCCATCCTCAAGGGCTGGAAGCTGCAGGCGGCAGCTCCCGTCTCGCCGCAGCTCGACAGGGTCGAAGCCTACTTCAACAAGGTTAACACAACGTTGGCACCCATGATCGCTTCGCTTGGTCTCTGAGCTCGTCGCCATGAACGTCCGTGCATGCAGATTAAAGACGAGGTGGACACGATCGAGCGGAGCAAGGACGAGGGGACGAAGAGGTTCGTGTCCCACAACGTCCACTTCGACTTCGCCATTCTTGTCCGGATCAAGGAGTGCATGGTCGACTTGTCATCCAGCTGCGTCGAGTTGGCTCTCAAGGTATCAACACTCGATTTCACAGGAGTTGGGAGAGAAATCTCAGCCGAAAATGCGGCGTAATTTTGATCAAGTAGTGATGGCTGAATCCATGGCCATGTATGTTCGTGCGTATGTGCAGGAGAGCCAAGATGCAAAGGACACGGCGGCGGCGAAAGCTCAGGCGAGGAATCCATCGACCAGCGTATCGAGGATGCTGTGGCGGGTGTTCCAGCTGGCCTTCCGGGTGTACAACTTCGCCGGAGGCCAAGACGAACGGGCAGATAGGTTGACGACCACGCTGGCGCGCGAGATCGAAGCGCATGCACGCATCCCCCTGTAAAGTAGTAGTACCCACTTTCATCGGTAGGTTGGACGTTCACTTCCATTTAAATAATTATTAAAAAAATTAATATGATATACTCCGTATGTAACTTCATAAACATGTAAACATGTAAGTTAAGTTATAAAAAAAGATAAATCAAACTAAAACTAGCATGCCCATATTTACAACTAAATATGCTATTTTTATTATAACATATTGTGTGATTAGCATTATTATAAATTAGATTAATCCCTTCCGTACACTTAAATTTTGGCTAATGTTTTCTATGTCCCCGAATTTTACTTCCTTCCTTGTATACCCTTAAATTTTGGTTTGATCTCTTCCATACCCCTCCCGTTAGTTGACCGTATAATTTCTATAAAATCGACCATTTTATCCTTTAAATAAACATATAAATTTATAAATTATATTATTAAAAATGTAAAAGTTTATCTCAGGAGACTATTAGTATTTATGAATTTGCTATGCGATAAATTATTTATGAAAAATTATTTATAGATAATAAAATAAAAAATATGTATTTATTTCGTTTTTAAAATTTCATAAAAATAAGCAGTGTCCATATAAAGATAGGACTACCAATGTTCACAATATTTTTTAAGAGTGTTCCTAATAAAAAATATATTATCCTATTAAATTTCAAATAAAATATTAATTTAATATATTGTTTTATTTTAAAATTTATGTCAGAATTTGTTTTATTAATTATGTTTGTCTCATTAGTTACTTAAAATACACATACTATGCACTCAAATAAAAATTTCAATCATTTTTCAAGCTTATATTCAAACATAAATCATCAAGGCCATGAAAGTCATTTGTCAAAAAACTTAACACTGAAACAAAGGAAAATCTAACGGCGAGGGCATGAAAGGGATCCAGTTAAAAAGGATCAGGTAATTTCAAAAGTACAGTAGAGATTGAGTGAGTTTACATGTGTATACAGGGAATTTTCTCTTATAAATTCTATCTATACATGAGTTGTTATCTTAATATTAAATTATTTTTATTTTTAATTTATTTATTTTTCTAAATTACATTTCTACGTGGAACTCCATTTTACTTTATTTTAAATTATCAATATGTATTTATACTTATATTCTAAACAGTACTCATACATAAAATCTTTTCTGCATAATATATATTTTTTATGTAAATTTTACATGCTTCTAAATTGTATTAATATCTTGACTCTTTCTCTTAATATTAGTTTTTTATTTTCTTTATTTTTACACATGGACTCCAAAAATCTACTTCTGGACTCTTTTTACTTTATATATATAATAATAGAAGTTTTGACGTGTTAGCTTCATCGAGGAAGTTTTAGAAATATTAAAAACAACAAAAAAAGAAACATAACCTAACGCTATCATAAAATAATATATGACGTGTTAACTTCATCGAGGAAGCTTTAAAAAGATTAAAAAACAAAAAAATGTTCCGACCTGCCGGATTCGAACCAGCGACCTAAGGAGTAACTCTTATTTTTCATTATTTTTACACGACGACGTTTTTTATTTTTCGTTATTTTTAATTCCAAAAATCTACTTCTTGACTCTTTTACTTTTTTCACATGGACTAATTTGTTTCTTTATTTTTATTTTATTCAAAAATCTACTTTTAATCAGATTATATATTTATTCAATTAATGTGGGATTTTCGAGTCTTTAAGAGTAAGCGCAATGACTCATTTTTCTATTACTTTATATGTGTAATTAAATTGTAGAGTTTAAATTTAAACTTGCATGTTAGTGAAATGATATGTCTTGAATTAATGTATCTTGGTTTTTTTTCCTTTGTGTTTTCTCTTTTAATTTTTTTTAAATCTTTTGCATCTATGAAATAATTAAAAGTTTATGTGATTTTTTTCATCTATTGCTGGATTTGGTCATGAACGAGATCAGGACAAATTGTGTGTTATCATTTTTTTCTAAGGACCAATCGGTCTTATTTCTTGATGACCGTAAAGAACAAAGAATAAAATTGGATTATTCGGTTTCAACGAATGGTCACCCCTAGTACAATAGGACATTTTGTTCTAGATATTTTCATGATGAGATTTTTAGATTTTCTTAAGGAACAATTATAAAGTTTAAATTTTGTTTTAAAAATAGTAGTCCATTTGTTTTATATTTCAAGAATTTCTTATCATGTCTAGATTAGTTTATTGATTAATACATATTATTTATATATATGTGTAAACTTATTAGTATTCATATGAACCTAAATAATGTTATAAAATATTACTGAGTTGTTTGGTTGACGTGCTCAATTTTTCTAAGTTTGTCACCGTATTTTAGCTAACTCGACTAAGGCCCGCCCCGTCAAGAGGGTGGTAAGTTAACTTACCTAGCATAGAAAACGAAAATATAGTAATAAATTAGTACATGATTAATTAATTATTAAAAAATATAAAATAGATTAATATGATTTTTAAAACATCTTTCTTATAGAATTCTTTTGCAAAAAATATATCGTTTAGCAGTTTGTTAACTGTGCGTGTGAGAAACGAGGGAGGTAAGTTAACTGATGAGCGGGGGCGAATGTGGCCTAAGGTCATTCCCAACCTAATGACTAGAATGATGTCCATAACATTAAATAAGTTGTCACCTAGGATAAAAAATGACGTGGCAAGTGAATAAATGAGAAAATGGAATGAAACCATGTTTTGCATGAGACATGGTTTCTACACAACATCCAAGATATCATGTGAGATAAGTAGCATTAAATTGAAGTATGAAATAGTGGTGTTTGCAGTAGAAGAATAGTGTCTTGTTCTAGTTTCTTGATGATGGAGAGTTTATGGAAACTATATCTAGTGTTATGAGTACGGAATGGCCTAAGCCCCGTTCGGTAAGGGAAGGGTATAAGTTAACTTATTCGGTACGGAAAACATAGTAATAGATTAGTACATGATTAATTAATTATTAAAAAATATAAAATAGATTATTAATATGATTTTTTGAAAATAACTTTCATATAGAATTTTTTGCAAAAAATACACGTTTAGTGTGCACGAAAAACAAGGGTATAAGTTAACTTAGGCGAGTCTCAATGCATGTTTCATAGGGGTGCCATGCACATCAAATCGTGTGTCATATTTGCAAAATTTTTGACTTGACAGTGTTATTAAATAAGAGAGTTTCATGAGATGAGAGAGAAGTTTCATCCCCATAAAACTCATTTGGCTCGACTATCTAGTTTACAGTCTCTGTAACTATCTTATGAAACTATGCATTGAGATCGGTCTTAGAGCAAGTTCAATCATATAGTCAACTGCTGGCTATAAATTGTCTGTAGCCAATTCATACAACAGTGATATACTACACAATTAATATTTAGCTCCACCTGTCATACACACACGTATTTTGCAGTCTGTGCTGCAGCTGGCTACAGATACATAGCCCGCAACTTTTCTATCTGCTCTCTTATCATCTTAATATATGCTTATAGCTAGCTTATAGTCTGATAATATACCTGCTATGGGGGACGAAAACGACCTAATTAAAGTCACACTTTTAACTAACATACGAGAAGTTTATCATATTTTATTATTATTGACCCACGAAACTTATATATCAAAAAGTAAACTATGTCATAACCATTGACATAAACTAAACACGCATAAATTTAAATTTGATTAATCGACACTTTCGTATGCTCAGCTCGGTGGTATACCACCAAACAACCCCTCAAAAATGTGCCTCATTGACACTTCCGTATACATCCGCTAATGCTGCAGCTGAGGTCAGGTCACGGCATTGACACGGCAACAGTGAGACCGATACGCTCGCTGAGAGCACGCGCGGCTCGAACAGCAGCGCATCAGCATCTGCTCGATCCGTGCGGCGACGAACTGAACTGAGCTGAGCTGACGGCTCCCGAAAGGAGCCGGCGCGAACGCTGTATCGTACCAGCGAGCAGCAGTGGTACTGGTACCATGGTGTGTGTAGTCGATGTCCATGTCGCACTGTTCAGCCCTGAAAGCCGAGCCCAACACGCCACGCCATTAATGAACCGCGCGAACAACCTCCACCTCCCCATCAATGCATGCCCCCAGCTCGCCACGAGCCGATCCGGAGCCGTCGACTGGCCCGACCGGCGCCGCGCTGCCGGCCGGAGAGAGAAGAGACGTCGTCAAAAGCTCTGCCTCGCTCGCTGCAGCTCTGCAGCTTTCTCGGTCCGGAGGAAAAGCCAACACAAAACCAGAGAACAGAGAGAGAGAGTGGCAGCAGCAGCAGCAAGGTATGGGCAGCTCATGAGCAGCAGCGTACGACCTCTCGCTCTGCTCGCCATTTCTGCGCGCTTAAAAAGGAGTTCTTGGTGCGTGGTGGTGGTGGTGGTGGTGTGCTCTGTTCGCGAGCAAGAACTGCTACTGCTGCGGCCATGATGGAGGACGGCGGCGGCCAGGAGCACCTGGATTTGATCATGCGCCACCACGGCAGCATGGGGCTGGATCGCTGCTGCGAGAGCGAGGTGCGTGCCCGCGCTCAGTTCGATCGGATGCTCCTGCTTGCTTTCTGGTTCGATTTCCTTGGGGGTTCTTGTTGTAGGAGGCGCTGGGGTCGTCGGAGTCGGAGCCGACGACGAGGCCGGCGCGGCCGCGGGGCAAGAGGAGCCGCGCCGCCGAGGTGCACAACCTCTCCGAGAAGGTTAGGCCATGGCTGGCGATCGTGTTCTTGGTGTTACCCGGCTAGGATTTGATTCTGATGACGATGAATTGGGCGCAGAGGAGGAGGAGCAGAATCAACGAGAAGATGAAGGCGCTGCAGAGCCTCATACCCAACTCCAGCAAGGTCAAACCAAATCCTCTTTCTCATCCTCTTTTTTGGTCAGTGGATTTGCCGATTGGACACCAATAATTTTTGTTCTTGGAATTACTACTAATAGGGCGCTTCGCAGATGCAGACGGACAAAGCCTCCATGCTCGACGATGCCATCGAGTACCTGAAGCAGCTTCAGCTCCAGGTTCAGGCAAGTGAAAATGGTGCTGCATTGCTGTTGGATTGCTGACGCCAAGTGTGAATTTTATTCGGTTAGGACGTTAGAAAATGTTGATCTAATTACACCATGTCACATTGTTGTTTGCACGGCATTTGTAAGAAAAAAAAAATAGAACACATCAGTATGCATATATGCATTCCTTCAGCTAAGTGCTGTTTGATTGCTGAATTTCTGCTCCAGATGTTGTCCATGAGAAATGGTCTATATCTGCCCCCGGTGAACTTATCTGGAGCGCCTGAGAATCTGCCAGTCCCACAAATGTGTGCTGCACTTGATCAGAACAGTGCCAAAGCATCACACCCCTCGGTCGTTTTGCAGCCGGCGAACCAGATTTCAGGAGCACATCTTCCATTTGAGCTGCCAAACCAGCATAAACCTCTTTTCTTACCAGGTGTACCTAATACAACCACTCCAGAGCCCCGGTTACTTGTAGAGTCTTCAAGATCCAATCTTCAATCCTTACGTTTCACTGAATCCGCTGAGGTAATCCTTTTGTATTTTAAGATCTTTAGTATAGTGTGAGCATCTTTCCTTACAAATAGAATAGCACTTCACATGGTCATTTTTCACTTGTTTTATCCATTTATGTTGAAGATGATCTATCCAGATGAGATGATGTTAAAGCACCGCCTGACTTCAGCTAATGAGAGCACAGCTGTGCCAGGTTAGAGAATACTATTTCCAATAACCAATAGTGGTTTCAGATTGAATTTTGGTGAAAGTTTTTTACATAGACTGATCAACCTTTTTCTTCTTCATAGGAACCGATGCAAAGTCTGGTAGGCAGGACACATACATGATGAATGCTGATCGTTTTGATACATATGCACTCAGCAAGGACCAGTTGCAGAACATTATGCCGGAAAACACAGAAAATGTACTTGATATGCCACACTTGCATAGGTAGATGCTTTTGCCACTAATTTATACTAGTATTGAAACTTGAATTATGCTGTGTTGATCATAAGCATGCTTTAGGGAGATTGGACTGGATGGTTTAGAAGATTAGTGCAACGACAATGTTTTTTTGGTTTAAGATATATGAGCGATAGAGAAATGAGCCTAGAGTTCGAGCTGCAGGTTTTGAATTGCTGGTAATTTTTTTTTCTAGATTACGTAGCAATAATCACTATCCAACAACCATCTTTTGCTTATGCTTTTTAGGCACAACCTACAAATTATGAGATCGTGTGAAGAGTATGTTTTACTTGTTTAAAACTAGTGTGTTTCGGATCATAAGCTGACAGTTCAACCTCCAATCTTTGGACAGGTTGCAAACTGGTGACGCTGAAGTTAGGGTGGAGGGCAGGATCAAAGTAAACCTATGATCTAATTTCCTATTGGACTTTGTGGTTGTGGAATGCTTTTGAAAATGTAGTGTAGCTTAATGATGATTGGTGATCATGAGCAGAACCTAGAACATTATGTACTCTGGTGTAGTGGTGTGAAATGCTTTGTAAAGAGACATTATAAGCTGCCAGTGACAATGAAAATATCCTTTGTTAAGAAATGTGGAAGATAACATCAAATTATATCAATATTGCCAATGTGCCAAGGCTGGAATTTGGGAGATTTCTATTTTCGCTAATTGCCGTTGTTATGGGGTTTTCGACGAAGACCTGCATAGTTTCTCATTGTTAAAACCGATGTTCATATTCTCTTTTATCACAAGTGGCTCCGAAGAGCTTGAAATACTCCCTCGGTCCAAGATTATCTATAACGTCTCCGTTACAAAAGGAAAACAAGTTTGAAGTTTGAATCTTGTACCAAAATATTGAAGACAACTCCGTCCAAATTTATAGTGAAACTTTTGGAAACCTTCTCCAATATGGAAATTAGGCAGTCACAGCTTGACGAGGATTAACAGTTCTGGGCCCAAATACTGACGAAAGTTTCAACCGAAACGCAGCTCTTCTCCAACAAATATGTAACCACCGAAATGAACGAGCAAATTGCAGCACAAACATGCTACATCCATGCAGTCACAACTCACAAATCTACTAAACCTAACATTCAGAACTGTAAATCCACGGATTTACAGAAGTCACAGATACAAAGCTAAAGCATTCCGCCGTAAGCGATGATATAAGCATAACATCATTTTTGCTTACAAACAAATGTTAAGCAGAGGATGGTTTGACGACCTAGAAGAAAAGGTAGGCAACATTTGGCATATCCCTATGTTGCATTATGACTTCATTTCCTCATCTTCTTCAATTTTCGGTGCGAGATAAAATCTTATGTAGCCCATCTCAGCAACCTTATATTCAACCACCACTGGCAGTTCAGACGAAAGGCTGATTGTCACTTGATCAGAGAGTGGGCTCGCCTTGGTGAAGGAGTTCATGTACCTCAAGGCGAAGGTTAGTGAGACTGGTTCTTGCATCTCTATAATAGTAGCGTCTTCTGGCTGCATCGACCCAAAAAAAAAATGAGCCTGTGACGAACCAAGTGTTGCTGTGTGATCCTAAGCTGGTACTCCAGTATGAAAAAGTAACAGAAACCTAGTAGTTGCCGTTACTACTAGCATAATATTCGACTAAGATTTCAGGTCTATTGCAGCAAAAAAAAGGACCTTTTAGATGGTTTAAAGAGAAACATTAGCCTATTTCCTCAAAGAAATATATACGGATACAAACACAGGTAACACAATCATTGACCCAGGACCATACACATTATAAACACATAATAGAAAATTTAACAAGCAAACAAGGGGGACCACAGATATAACTTAATAATTATAAGTACTTTACTGTAATTGAATCTAATAATTTCTTCAGTGCACTGTATATTGTTCTCCGTGGAATAAGTAGCCACTTTAGCTAACATGTCTTTCTTGAACTACAATAACAATATCCAGTAAGGCCAGTTTAGCTATAATGTTTTTTTCTTGAACTAAAATAACAACATCCAGCAAGTCACCCCAATCCGTGGACAGTGCTGTTAACCAGACTATTTAACCAATATAAACAATTCCTGACGGAATGGCTTTCTTAACTATCTTCCACAACAGCATTCCAAGTTTACTAACCAGTGATAAACAGTATACACCAACTTCATAGCAATTTAAGAAGACAACATATATAAAATTACCTTGTCAACGGTCTTGTTCTGCCTGCAGACAATGTTAGCAGTTCCAATATCTCCAGCGGTGGAGAACTTGACGCCCTCCTTGGTCACCGAGATGATAACTGAAACGCCAAGCAGTCCAGAGATTTAAGAATTAGGACAATCCACAACAACAAAATTAACAACAAGAGTTCTGCAGAAACCACAGTAGAACAATCCCACACACCAGTGTCGCCGATGCTGCTCAGATCCTTGCAAATCCTGGAAAACTCAGCGGACGGCATCCGCACGATGGCCTGGTACTCAGAGTCAGGGATGCCGAGGTGCTCGCTGTCGATGTCCATTAGCTTCATCTCGAAATCAGCAATCTTATCTTGGTCTATTCACCCAAACGACAAAAAAAAACCACGGCCACCATCAAGCGCCGCAAAAATCAAGAACAGGAGGGAGAGGGGGGGGGACTACTCACTGGGCGACTCGAACATGAAGGTGACGGTGTCGGAGCCGTCGTCGGCCTTGATGGTGATGATGTCTTCGTTGCCGGCGCAGCGGAGCATCTTGGCCATGTTGTTGAGGTTCATCCCCATGGAGAGGTTGCGGTCGCAGCGGTAGTGCTCGAACCCCTCGGAGCGGAGGAGGAGCGCGACGAGCGCGACGTGGCTGGAGTCCATGGCCTGCAGCGAGAACCCCGTCCCGGAGCAGTCGAAGTTGGCGTCCGTCACCAGGTCCCGGATCGCCTCCAGCACCTTCTTCAGCAGGCTCCCCTGCACAAGCCTGAGCTCCAACATCCTGGCAGCAGTGGCAGCAGCTTCCCTTCGTCGGCGGCGGCGTCGGCGCGGCGAGGCGGCGAAACCCTAGGATTCGTTTGGGCGGGTTTGGGAGGCGGCGGGGAAGGAAGGGGGAGGGGAGATTAATAGGGACGGGTTTCGGGGACGCGGAGCGGAGGGGAGAAATTGGAGGGAGAAAACGCCGCCGCCGAAATGTTTCCCGCTTCTTGCAGTGGAAGATTCACCTGACGGGTGGGGCCACGGGAGGATGCGGGCCCACCTGGCAGCGGGTGATACTTGGATGCGCGGGGGCGTTCGGTGACCTGGCGATTTGGAAAAAGGGCGGGGCATTTCGGGAACTTGGCGGGAGATGGAATTGGCTTTCGCGCCATCTCACGACTTGGCGCCTTCCCTCCAACGATTTTGATTTTCTTTTATGGATTAGTGTTTGAAGTACTCAAGTACCCCAAACAAATACTACGGCTTGACTAATGGCCGAAAGAACGTACGATGCAGCTGGAAACCATGGGCATGATCGTTGGCTTTTTCCCAAATGTTATATTTATAAATAAATGTTTTCATATATTGTTCTTAATAAACTAAATATTAAGACTAAAAAAACTATGATAAAAAAAACTTAAAATCAATATTTTTTTTTACACATTTACGCATCCATTTGAGCGCGGAAATGGAGTGGGTACACTGTTTGATCCCAACCGTCGATTCGATCCAACGAGTGGAAGCCGGCCCAGCCGGGCAACCTCCGTGGGCCGCAGTTAGCTCTTCCCGGCCCAGCTTGTTGGTCTACGAAGAGTGCGAGCGGTCCATGGTGGATCTGCCCCAAATCTCACTTGACAGCCCACGGTACGAACTCTGCTGTGGCGTCTCCGCGTCTGCGAGTGGTAAAGCCGGCAATAAGTTTCTTTTTTTTTTCTTTCCTTTTGCGAAACAAACACCGCAAATACACGAGTTCATACTATTGCCCTATGATCAGTCTCCAAAGGCTAGGTTGGTAGTAGTATGTGATAAGATTGATAAAAGCACCACGAGATATCTTAATATTGATGGGTATATCGTCTATCACTAAAATAATAATTACTACCTCTGTCTCCCTAAATATTTTACGCCGTTGACTTTTTGACACATTATAATTTATGACCATTCGTTTTATTTATTTTTTAAAATATGTAAAACTATATATATACATAAAAGTATATTTAATAATAAATAAAATGGTATAAAAATAATTAATAATTATGTAAATTTGTATGCATGCATCATCTAGGTCCTGAACTCTCAAAATGCATTTTTGGGTTTCTGAATTTGTGGGGTATCATATAGGTCCAAACGGACTCCGACCCGCTCCATCCGCTGACGTGGCATTCCACGGTAGCGCCTATGTATTGCTGTTGCCATATGGGTCCCACATGTTAGTATTTCTCCTCCTTATTCTTTTTTGAGTGAAGTGCACCGGCGGTCCATAAACTTGTGTGCATGTGTCATCTACGTCTCTGAACTCTCAAAATGCATTTTTGGGTCCTCAAACTTGTCCGAGGGTGTCATATATCTCTCTTCCTTATTCTTTTCTCTCCCTTCTCGTAGGCGCCACCGTGGCATGCCACGTCAGCGGATGGAGCGGGTGAAAGCCCGTTTGGACCTATATGACACCCTCGGATAAGTTCGGGTACCCAAAAATGCATTTTGAGAGTTCAGGGACCTATATGACACATGTACACAAGTTCAAGGACCGCTGGTGCACTTCACTCTTCTTTTTTCTCCCTTCTCGTAGGCGCCACCGTGGCATGTCATGTCAGCGGATAGAGCGGATCGAAGCTCGTTTGGATCTATATGACACCCCCGGACAAGTTCGGGGACCCAAAAATATATTTTGAGAGTTCAGGGATCTAGATGACACGTGCACATAAGTTTAGACACCGCTAGTGCACTTCACTCTATAAAAAAAAGTCAGCGGCGTCACATATTTAAGCAGAGTATTAGTCGTAGATACGAGCACCCATTGAATCCATGAGAAACTTAGCCAATTGAACTACGTTCACTTCGTGTGTGCGGTTATCTTCGATCAGCTAGTGCCGCTGAGGCTTTCCTGATTCCAGGCTGAATGTATGTATGTACTAATAATTGATCATTTACGTATTGCTTAACAATTTCACCACGTTCTATTTTCTGTGAACGTTCGTATGCTGTAGTTGCCCGTACAGTCTGGCTTCAGAACATCAAACAGGGGCAGGGTTGCGTGTGATATGTCAGTCTACTGTCTCCACTGAGAGGGTGTTTAGATTGAGAAAATTTTTAGGAGAATTGTCACGTTAAATGTTTGATCAAATGTCAGAAAAGGTTTTCGGATACGAACGAAAAAACTAATTTCACGGTTAGCCTGGAAACCATGAGACGAATCTTTTGAGCCTAATTAATCTGTCATTAGCACATGTTGGTTACTATAGCGCTTATAGCTAATCATGAACTAATTAGGCTCAAAAGATTCGTCTCAAAATTTTTTCCGTAATTGTGCAATTAGTTTTTTGGTTCATCTATATTTAAAGTTTTATTTAGATGTCAAAAAATTCAACGTGATATTTTTGGAAAAAAGTTTTAGGAACTAAACAAAACCTGATTCAAAAGAAGAATCTCACATCCAGTTTGGCAATGGAAATTTGTAACAGTATTTGCTTCAGGTGAGAAAAATGTTTTTTTCAGAAGTTTGATAAAAAGAAAAGGAGAAATAAAGCAGTATTATACAAGAGATCAGTTTAGACCAAACAGTTGGTGTAAAAGCAGAAAACTCTTCGAAAACATCATCAAAACCTATCCCTGGGCAAACATGAGAAGATGTGACCAGCTACAGTATAATCTAGCAGTACTGTCTTTGACAGAAAACCCTTAATTTCATCCTAAGACTCCCTCATGAAAATTTTACATGTACATCAGTGCAGCCACACGCAGAGATTCCACGCAACCAAAAACATTCAGCTAACCCAGTATCTTGAGACGTTTCACCGACCGCGAAAAATCACTGAAACAAAAACCACAGAAATGAACATGTCAGTATTGCACATAATCTAATGCCCAACCGTGTCAAACTGTCAACCCATCAAGCTAGAAAGTGAACGAACTTACTCCCATGGCACGTCGCCGACCAGCATCCAATCCCCATCGCCGTCCTCGTAGGTGACCACAGGTTGACGACGACGATCATGGTCATCGGTCGTATCCTCGTCGGCTGCAGTTATCGCAAGAACCAAACTGATCAGCATCAGATTAATAATCGCAGCTGAACTGAGTGATTAGATTGTGTGATCGGTTTGCGATCGCATGTGATTTATGAATAATTGGATGCGGTTTTGGTTTAATCAGCTGCTGACCTTGGTGGTGGTGGTGGTGGTCGCCGTTGGTGGGGAACATGCGGGCGAGCGTGGCGGCGAGCTCGTCGTAGGAGGAATGAAGAGCCAGGTCCAGCTTCCTCCCGATGGCGTCGCCCTCCTTCTTCACCTTCACGTAGTTGGCGCCGCACGCCCGCCGCGCGGGCCTCACCGGCGGCCACCCCACCACCGGCTTCCTCCTCCCACGGCAACCGTCCTCCTCGCTGCCGTCGTCGAAGAGCGGCAGCGTGGTCGCCTGGAACGCCTCCGGGAAACCCCTCTTCCCGCGGGCAGAGCCACCGCCACCGCCGCCGCTGCTGCTGAGCTCGTCGACGACGAGACGATGGGCGTGGGCGTTGGGCGGCGCCAGCCCGAGCTCCAGCTCCATGGCGGCGATCTTGACGATACTTCCTAGCTGGCTGAAGAAGCGTGCAAGTAGGAGTAGTAGCTGTGATCTTGATTTCGTTGTAAGTTGAGATGCCGACGCGGGAGAGTGGTATATATGCGGAGACGTGCGGTGGTGTTGGTGTGAGGGAGGGAGGAGATGAGGAAGAATCGGTGAAGGGGGAGGCAGGGTGTCGGGGGCGCGGGAAGCACAGAGGCGGGCGACCTGTCTCCCTGCCTCCTACCTTTGCCTTGATTTCTTCTTTCTTTTTTTTTTCTTGCTGCCAACCGACGCGCGCGCGCACACTTCTCACCTGCGCCTGCAGCGATCGCCGATCGCGTTCGCGTTTGCCACCGGTGTGTTCTGTCGGTCCGTGTGATCCTGTGGGCTCTCTGAGATTCAACGCTTCAGCTTTGCCGCCGGTGTAACGGTATTTACAGTGTTGTGTCTATGATAGTATATAAACTTAATGAGTTGTGATGTGGGGGTAAAACATCATATGTTAAGTAAGAATGAGAAAAAACAAGTCTTACATAAAACATATTTGTGAATATAATTCTAAGATTTAGTGGAAGATGAATAGCACTAAATTTGAATATAAATTAATAGTATTTGTATTGCAATAGTAGTTTCTAGTATTGGTATTTTACCTCATCTATCATTTCATTTCACAACATCCATTATTCATTTATCAAGGGCATCATGTTATTTTGTTATTAGTCTTAATTCGTACTAAACAATTATAGGGATTCTCGTACCCATATTTTTTAGCTTTTGCTTATGTTTATAAGTTAATTTTTTTCAACTTTAAGTCTAGAGTTATTTTTGATGTTTTTCTCATAGCACTTTATTTTTCAACATTGACTCTACATCTCTGTGAATACATGTATAAATATTTTACTCATAAATTATTTTCTGTTTATAGATATGTCGTTTTAATTTTTTTCTTAAAAAAGAAAAAATAACCCCTTAAATTAGGATAGAGTCATTATCTTATGCCTTGTTTAGTTTGAAAATTTTTTTGCAAAAATATCACATCAAAACTTTAAACACATATTTGAAGTATTAAACGTAGTCTAATTACAAAACAAATTTCAGATTCCGTCTGGAAACTGCAGGACGAATTTTTTGAGTCTAATTAATCCGTTATTAGCGCATGTTGGTTACTGTAGTATTTATGGCTAATCACGTCCTAATTAGGCTCAAAAGATTTGTCTCACTATTTTCTCCATAACTGTGTAATTAGTTTTAATGTTTATATATTTAATAATTTATTTAGATGTTCAAAAATTCGATACGATGTTTTTGAAAAAAGTTTTTGAAAACTAAACGGGACCTTATAGTAAAATGTTGTAAGTCGGACGACCTGTCCGAGTGACTGCATCCGTTGCACGGTTGGGCATTGACGCGCGGCGGGTCACGCAATGCAGCTGTAGCAACGCGGGAGGGTTGGCACTTGGCGGGTGCCAGGAGGGGCGGCGGTGTTGCCGTCGGCGTGGAAGGCGGCCGCGGTCGGCGCGCGGCCGGGCATGTGGCCTTCCCGCGGGGAGGGGCGGCTGTGCGACTCCCTGTGCGTGGGTGTTTCTTGCGAGCCGTCAAGCACGCGGCGCGTGCGCGCGGCATTGTTCGTCGATGAATAACATAGTAGTTTTGAAAAAAAAATATTTAGAGTTACCATGAAATATACTTTTATTTTCTTCTTAAGATAATTGACACCAATATTTTCTGGTAGCCCCATCTTTTCGCTTATGTTTATAATCTAAAAATTATTTTTTAACTTTAAATTTATAGGATGTGTTAGAATATTTTATCATAATTTATATTTTTCATCTTTGATTTTTAAATCTCTATATAGATATAAAAATGAGTGGACATGATAATACTTCCCCAACTGAAACTCTCCATTTTTTTTGGGAGATTTAACTTTTTGCTACTCTTACGAGTGTCAAAATAAATTTGTCACTCGTTGTCTATAACATATAAACCTCTTATGAGTCTATAACATGTAGATCTAATGACAAATCTGTTAGAAATAGATGTAAAAGTGAAAAAAAGTTAAATGTCCCATTTTTTACGCCTTTCACCCTTTACCCTTTTGTTGCCTCCTTATGCTCTGATGCTGGTGCCATGAAGCTATACAGTGTATACTACCCAAAACTCAAAAGAAAATTCATGCAGATGGACAAAAACGATGACCAGTTCCTGAACTCGGAACCAAAATTTCCGAGACATGCCAAGTGTCCTTGTTCATTCGGCGGGCGGCGTTACAATAATCCTCGAAACACGACCGCTGTTTATTTAATCAAGCACATGCTCCTAGCACGAGATATTCGTTGCCACTCATGACTTGACATAAACAATGAGGTGAGATTGTTTTTTTCCTTCGAAAAATCAAACGACATATTTACGAAAAAAAATATTAATATAAAACTTTTATATACGTATTCTTAGTGATATATCCGTAAATGCCGAAAAAACAAACTATAGTGAGAAAACTCTAAAATCAATTATAAATTTAAAGATAAAAAATTAAAATCTAGCTTATAAATACAACAATATTGAGCTCTTCTTCGCATTTGCGATGGAATAATCCGGCTAATTTTCTCCAAGCTTGAAGCTTACGAGTGGGCCGTGGCTTGGAGGAGAAGGGAGACGGAAGCTGCCGTATCTGGCGTGTCCCCCGGACATGGCGGGTCTCATGGACACCTTTGTCCGCCCCACCCGCCCCTGTCGGAGTTCTTCCACTCCTCATGCGCCGCACCTGCACAGGTATTCCAATTTCCAAGTTGCTACCATTTCGCTTTTTTTTTTGGTTTGATCAAACAATGATTTGATTGATGCTACTAGTAATGCTATTAATCACTCGGCTTCTTTTTGTAGAGAAAGTTTATTCGTTAATTCCATCGGATTATTTTATGATTATTATATAAACGTTCTATCAGTATCCTGAGCTTAACAATTCACATGTTGGAGAGAATATTCAGAGAAACTAGCTCGTGGGAAGCTAGTTTATGCTTTAGAACTGCCGTTATCTGAAGATTTTGGAGATACAAGATATATGCTCCCAATCCTCTTCGGCAGCCTCAGACTCGCTGTACTCAGCAGCATTGATAAATTCCAGGAATGTGCTGTTTATAGGTTCCCTGAATACTTTACTCGAGTTGATGATCATTGTATTTCTGCGACTTGATCATGTGAATGTGTGATGAGGCCAGCTGAAAATGTCAATGGTGAACGACTCAGAACACGGCAGAAGGAAAAGGATTCTTCAGAATTAGTCACTCTCCGTGAGAAAAACACCTGGAATTCTGCAACCTTCTTGCTTGATATGGATTTTTCTTTCGTTCGTTCTTTTCTTAGCCTTGACGTTTAGCACGTCCTTTTACCTTGAACTCAACGGTTGGAGCAACTAAAATGCCAAATCCACTCTCCAGTATAAAAGTCATGGGTTTATGTCAGTTTTGTAAATTCCCTCGTCCTGCGTCGAATAAAACTCCTCTCAAATGCAAAACACACACAAACACATGCACACAGCACACGGTGCTATTTATCCGTCGACCGACATGTCTGGATGCCATCAGTTTTAGATTGGATGGCCTAAGCAACTGGGAAAAAATGGCGTGGATGTATAACCGGTGAGGACTGCGAGAGCTCTCGGTGTTGACTGCATCCAATCTCCAGCAAGCTTAATACTTTTTTGAGACAATGAGAGCGGCTTTATAGAGGGAAGAGTAGCCTAGACGAGGAACGACGGTGGTGGCAAAGCTGCAAAAAGATAGAAAGTGTGGTGAACAGGAGGCAAAGGACGCACGATGCGGTTAGGAGGCGAAGGTTGGTGGCAATGGATTCGATGTCACGAGTCAACATGGGGTGCGTTCTTTTCAGCGTATTCGGCTGGAGTACTCTTCGATTTTCTGTTAGCACGCTTTTCAAACTACAATATACATGTATTTCGTGTAAACATTTTTCTATATAAAAATTATTTTAAAGACCAAATAAATCTATTTTTTAAATTTTTAATAAGTAATACTTAATTAATCATATACTAATTAAGTTGTTGTTTTCCGTGCGAGCTAATAGGCTGACGCAAGACCTACCTTCGAACGCAGCCAAGGAGCTCCTAGAATAGATAGGGAAGGGGAGAAGATGACAAGGGAAGAAGACGGCAAGAAAACATGGTCGATGGAGGTGAGGCGGGCGCATGCACAATAATGCACTTGCGCATGATGGTGTGATTGACAATATCTAGTACCTAGATAGGGACTGAGCGGAGGGCACGACTACGTATGGATCTTGAACATCAAACCACCCCTTAAAAAAAGATGATATTATTAGGAATTATACAATTGGCTAGATTGTTAATGATAATATAGGACCGTCTCTAGAAATTAGGGGCTCCGGTTCGAAATGCTAATTGGGGCCCTTCAATTGGCCAGTGAAACTAATTTTACGCATCAAGTAGATAACTTTAATATATATTCTTCAATACAAATATACAATATACAAAAATATAACAAACATTAGTTGTTGCTGCCGGCGACGGAGCTGTCACCTAGACGCTTCATTCGTGTTGATGGCTTGTTGCTGTTGTCGGTGACGACGCAAGATCGATATGAGAGGGCGCGATGATGCGAGATGAATACGAGAGGTCGCGATGATGCGACTCGGAGCTCGCCGCTTGCGACGATACTGTCATTTCCACTTCCAACTATCGCTCGGTATTGGGTTGAGGGATGCAAGGTGAGGGCCCATGAATTTTGGGGCCCTGTTCGGTCGTCCACCTCACACGTGCTTATGGATAGCCCTGTGATAATAGGGAATAGGGTCTCTATCACCGAAGAAGTGGTGCGGCCTAGCGTCACGTCATTGAACGTTTGAGCGTGTATTTGCTATCTTAGATCTACATGAAAGTGATGTGTGGCTCCCAGTAGTGAGGAAACACTACACCCCGATATGGAGCAGGGAACCCTAAGCTAGTTACCCTTGTGCTCATGCTCAGAGTCACACCTGTATAGGAGTTAGCTGACCTCGAGGGCATCACGCTTCTGTTTCCCGAGTCAGTAGTCTTCAAGCTCTTACGACCCAAATACCTAAACTACGGTTGCCTTTGCATTTAATGTGAGGGAATATAGCACATTGCATTGCTTTGACTCTATAGGATCCTTGTTAAGGGAGATGATATAGTTGTCTATCCGTTGGTTACTGTGCTATCCGATGGATTCTACTGTTTCACCTACTCATCTAGAGGGTGATAGGTGGGCCTTCATAAGGGCTTTCTGGAGTAGAACATGCCACCTTAAACTTATTTCACATAGATGGTCATGCGGAGCGTGCAAGATAGAAGACTATGAAATTAATGTTGCGCACCAAACAATTGCGTTTAAGGGTGCAACAGGCCTAAGTCTCCAAGCTCAGTCACCGTGGTAGCCCTGTAGCTTATAAAGGGATATACAAGGCCAGAGTATGCCTATGTGTTTATTTGGATGCTTTATACATACCTGCAATTATCGTTTCATATTAACATACAACTTACTAAGACATGAACCTATGTAGCTCGTTGCACATGTTCCCTTTCATCTCCACTTCAATTCTAATGTGCTATTGCATCGCTAATCTCTAACCAAACTAGCTAAAGGAATACCCTCAGATCCCAGCTATCAATGTTGATCTACGGGCGCGTAGGTTCTCACTTAAACTATGTAAATTTTATTCGCCCGAAAAGAGGGTCAATAAGTAAATTAACAATCTAAATACCCTATATAGGAATGTTTACGGACTAAGGCGTGAAATACACTGAACGGAAAACTTAAAAATGGATTTAGGCTGAACTCCCACGCATTAGAGTCATCAACTCCAGTCAGATTCGCTTCTCACATTTTGAATTTGATAAATTATCTCTAAATCCCTGCAAATTTCATCATCTCTTAATAAACATGTAAATCCAAAGCCAATAAGGGGGTTTTGCGCAATTTTCAGTTGAGATCCATCCAAGGCCTTCGTCCTCCTCTGCCAGCCTCGCCTCCTCCCCCATTGCTTCCCGCTCCAACCACCTCGGGAGGCCAGATCCCGCGAGCTCTCCTCCCATCTACTCGGCCGCGTGTGGCGCGCCACCCCGCCGAGATCCCCCCGCCCCCGCCCCCTGGAAATGGACACCGTCGAGAAGATCGTCGAGGACTTCGCCTCGGACATCGCCATCAGCTCCTTCTCCTCCGGCACGCGCCTCCGGTCGGTAAATCTCCCCAGGATCCACGGTGCTTGTGCGGAGCAACGGTGTGACGAGATTCCCGCGTGCAGGGACATGATACGGGCGATACGCGCGTGCAAGACGGCGGCGGAGGAGCGGGCGGTGGTGCGGCGGGAGTGCGCGGAGATACGCACGGCCATCAGCGAGAACGAGCAGGAGCTGCGGCACCGGAACATGGCGAAGCTCATGTTCATCCACATGCTCGGGTACCCTACCCACTTCGGCCAGATGGAGTGCCTCAAGCTCATCGCCGCCGCGGGATACCCTGAGAAGCGGATCGGCTACCTCGGCCTCATGCTGCTCCTCGACGAGCGGCAGGAGGTCCTCATGCTCGTCACCAACTCCCTCAAACAGTACACCACCACACTAACTCTGCAATGCCACCGCTGCCAGTTCTGTTTCCGCATGTAATTCTGAGTTTTGAGTAATTTTAGTGATTAATTTGGGGCAGAGATCTCAATCATTCGAACCAGTTCATCGTGGGGCTTGCACTGTGTGCGCTTGGGAATATCTGCTCTGCTGAAATGGCGCGGGATCTGTCGCCTGAAGTTGAGAGGCTGATGCGTAGTAGGGAAGTTAACACAAAGAAAAAGGTATTGTCTTCTCACGGTAATTCAATCCCTAGTGGCCCAGTGGGTTAGTCTATTAGTGTATTCATGTCAATATTCCATTATCACATATAAAAGCTACCAGGAGAATTGTTGGTTCTTGTTATTTCTGGAGATTGGAGTCCTGAAACCTCACTTGATCATTATTACATATAAATGATACCAGGAGAATTATTGGTTATCGTTATTTTTGGAGATTAGAGTCATGAAATCTCACTTGATTACGTAACTGTGCATAATGGCACTAACTCTAAACAAGTTATTATCTGTTAATACACATCGCAACAATGTAGGTCCTTTTTTTTTCATTTTGGATTCATGGTATATCCTCTCCCTTGTTCATTAGGCTGCTTTGTGCTCTATAAGAATTGTGAGAAAAGTCCCAGACTTGGCAGAAAACTTCATGGGTCTCGCTTCATCGCTATTGAAGGAGAAACATCATGGGATTCTGATATCTGCAGTTCAACTCTGCACAGAACTGTGTAAAGCCAGCAAAGATGCACTAGAGTACCTGAGAAAGGTAAGTACCCGTATTTTGTACCCCTAAGGCCGTTTTTACAATAGCCATATTGGGGACCGACCATTATTTGCTTTTATAACCTCTTATGTGTTACACATTTGGCTTATCAACTAATTTTGTTGTTAATACCAAAGCTTTTACCTATAGACATGCAATATCCCCAGAAATCATCAATAGCACCACACAGGAGCATGCCGTTGCACCTAGTTGCGTGTTTGTAGAGAAAACACACATTATAGAATATAATGAAAAAAATGTTAATATTTTCTATGTAGAGAACAGCACTGTTCTCATGATCATTTTTTTTTAAAAAAATCCCTGCAGAACTGCATTGAAGGTTTGGTCCGCATACTGAGAGATGTCTCCAACAGCTCTTATGCTCCTGAATATGACGTTGCTGGCATATCAGATCCTTTCTTGCATATTCGAGTTCTTAAACTGATGCGCATTTTAGGTCAAGGAGATGCAGATTGCAGTGAATATATGAATGATATTCTTGCTCAGGTGATTGATTAGTATCTCTTTTTTTCACATGCAAAATACTGACACTTTGCTCTCCATTCTAAGCATGCATCATTTGGTCAATTCCTATGTCTGATTTACTAATTATTTTTTTCTGGTTTCTGCAATATGCCTTGTGGACTTGCCTCCCATCAGGGCATAAGCTTTAGTACATTTGTTGTATATATCACCAAGATCTTATTTTGTATTTTTTTACTCATGTGAAGAGCAATAAAAGTGTATTTAACACATGGCGCTTGTGGTTCATGATGTGTTATTTACACTAGAGGTTGTTTCCAAAGGCCACACTTAGGGTGTTCCTGCATATTTTGGATTGTAGCACCTATATACTGTTAAACATTCATGTTCTGTTCCATATTTACTTAAATTTTACAACAATGCACTTCATTTTTGTAACTGAACTTGTTTGCATATTATTGTGGAGTATTAACCATGGTATTGTTTTGTGCAGGTTGCAACGAAAACTGAGTCAAATAAGAATGCTGCTAATGCCATCCTGTATGAATGTGTTCAGACTATAATGGGTATCGAAGCTACTAGCGGTTTACGAGTGCTTGCAATCAATATTTTGGGTAGATTCTTGTCAAATCGTGATAATAATATAAGGTCAACACATCCTTGCCTGTTCCTTGACTGCTTATTTTTCTTTTGAGCATAGACTACCTGAATAGTCTCGTTTACCTTCTGAATGCGCCTTCTAGTTTTTATTGGGAAGTTTGTTCAGCTTGCAGCTGTAGGTTATGAATATTGCCTCAGCTATATCAATTTATTGCTACTATACACAATATGGATGAGGGTCTGATATTCTTTTTATTAGCATAGTGTTCACCCATCTCAGAAAAGGCAAAAATTTTATTGTGTATGTTAGCACAACATTCACTTATTTCCTCCTAGACCAAGTAATTTACTATGCAAGTCATTCTTTCAGATATGTTGCTCTGAACATGCTTATGAGGGCCATTACCGTAGATACTCAGGCAGTACAGAGGCACAGGACGACAATACTGGAGTGTGTAAAGGTAACAGTGCAAATACCATTCTAGTTGTTTAGATGTCTACTTGTGAGGATCAGGTCTATGTCCATTTGTGGACGATTCAACTTACGAAAGAGGGCCTAAACAAGTTTTGTAAAGAGATTGTGCTCTGAGAATGAGTTATCCATGCATCCTTGAAGTAGAATTTTTTTCTCTCTTTAAAAACAATATTAAATCAAGATTTTTACATATAGTCTTTTCAAGTTACCAATTCCTTAATACTCATTCCCTCTGTTTTTATTTAAATGACATTGGTTAGTTCATTTTTGAACTAACAAACGTCATTTAATAAAGGATGAAGTACACTATACATGATTAATAATATTGCAATCTTGCAGCCTAAGTCATTGTTTCTGCCTTTCTGGAACCTAATTATGTTATTTTGGCTTTTAACGTTTTTTAATTCTTGTTGACCATTCAGGATGCAGATGCTTCTATTCGCAAGAGGGCCCTTGAACTTGTGTATTTGTTAGTCAATGATACAAATGTAAAGCCTTTGACTAAAGAGCTTGTGGACCACTTAGATTTAGCTGATCCAGACTTCAAAGAAGATCTCACCGCCAAGATATGCTCAATAGTTGAAAAGTTAGTATCCACTATATATAATTTTAAATTTTCCTGCTCACTTAAGGCTCTTGTAACAGTGTTGCATCTCTGCTAGATTTTCTCAAGAGAAGTTATGGTACCTTGATCAGATGTTCAAGGTTTTATCCTTGGTAAGTGCCAAATACCAAAGTACAGTAGGCATTTTATATCTGAAACGTGTGCACTCCAGAACATATACTTTTCAGTTTCAGCAATTCCTTCCTAGAAAACCTATCAGCCAAACTACTGATGACCTGGGTAAAAAGCTTACTACTAGCTGATATTTGGGACATTGTTTATGGGGGACACCTACTATATAACAAAGTTAATTGGGGGGCATTTCCGGTAATTGCTCATATTAGAATTGTACCGCACATTTGTTATGCTTTTATTTGATGTCAATTTTATTGAATGCATGCATACATGAGCATGACATCTTAGTTTGACCAATAGAGGAAAATGTCTTGAATTCATGTTGTACTCTTATCAATTAACAGGCTGGAAATCATGTGAAAGATGATGTATGGCATGCCCTCATTGTTGTAATAAGCAATGCATCAGAACTTCAAGGATACTCAGTGAGGTCATTATATATGGCTCTACAATCATTTGTTGATCAGGTTTGGAAAATATTTATTTTCTTTATGATGCATATTGTTCCACCTCAACCTACCTGATTTGTGTAACTTGGTTGCACTACACTGTGTAGGGAAGTTTAGTAAGAGTGGCTGTTTGGTGCATCGGTGAATATGGTGAAATGCTAGTGAACAATGTTGGCATGCTGCAAGGGGAGAAACCTATTACGGTGAGAGGAGAATTCTTGTAGGCTATATTATTTTTGACCTTTTGATGTGGCTATCTTCAGTTATGCCCCAACTGTTGAAGCATCGGCATACTTTAAGTTCTATTTTTGTATGATCCACCAGTGTTGTTTTTTTACTCTTATTTCTGCTTTTGTTAACTATTTATTCTACACTTAAAACAAATTATTATTGGCGTTATTTTTTTTCTGCAAATCATTTACTAAGCTGTTTATGGTAGATGATTTTGTACTCCCCATTCCAAAAATATAACCATTTATAGGTTGTTTAGTAAATAACTAAATACTCCGACTAAGGCTAGGTCAAAAGATTACCTTTTAGTTACTTAGGTGATCAATTTTTGAATTTTAAATTCCTTAGATTCTCTTTTCAAACACTTCATTGTCTTTGGAATCATTGGAATGATGAATATCATGGGAATTAACACATGAATGCTTATATTGTGGTACAAAATTTGAATCCTAAAAATTCTTATATTTTAGAACAGAGGTACTACATACTTTAGGCAACTAGTTCAAGATAACTGATCGGTTTAGGATCCTTGGCCAATATAGATTAGACTATGGCTTGTTTGCACCTGTAGTACAAACATTCAATTTGGCAGGATTAATTTGTACAGTATGTTTTCAGATGTCATGCGAATACACATTAATTTTTTCAGGTAACAGAATCCGATGCCGTGGATGCTGTACAAATCGCTCTTAACCGTTACTCTGCTGATGTGACTATTCGAGCTATGTGTCTTGTTGCTCTTTTGAAGCTATCGTCACGATTTCCATCAATATCAGAGTAATATACCTTTCAACTTGAAGTACCTTGTTTCCTGGTGAATATTATGCTCAAACCTGCAATTTAGTCAGTGGAAACCTGTGTATGAACTGCCCATCAACTTAGCCTTAATTTTGAAGCACCTTCTTTACAGGCTTATTACATCTTCACTCTGATGGAGCTAGTTTTATCTAGATTAGTCTTATATCTTATTACTGTTTGGTTAAATAATACAATCTTACTGTATTAACAGGAGAATACAGCAAATAGTTTCCCATAATAAAGAGAATATTGTGCTTGAACTACAGCAAAGATCAATTGAATTCAGTTCCATCATGCAAAGACATCAGTCTATCAGGTGTGTTATATGATGTTATCGTGGAAGCTTCCTTCAATACTGTGGCACTTAAGATAGGTATTAATGTTAGAGAATTATGGTGAAAGTGCAGGCCATCTTTGCTTGAGCGTATGCCTGTATTGGATGAAGCTAGTTATTTGCTGAAGAGGGCTAGTACTACACAGGCAACTCTTGCAGCAGATAAGCCTACCCCAGCAGTCACTCCTGGGGGCCTTAAGCTTCCAAATGGTGTAGCAAAACTTGCCACCAGTCCTTTAGCTGATTTGCTTGACTTAAGTTCTGATGATGTGCCAGCCGTTACCACTGCCTCCACCACTACAGCACCTAACAACTTCCTAGAAGACCTTTTGGGTATTGGTCAGATAAATGCATCAACTGCAGGTATTTATTTCAATATTTTCATTATTGTCCAATTGGACTTCCCTTGTTACTTTTCTAATCTGGCAACATAAATGTAACAGCATAGTCCCTTCCTGCTGACATGTTCTGATTTTGCTGCATTTTGGGGATACAAGTTCAATGACTTTCCAATTAATCATATTTTTTCCTTAAAATTAAATTCTGTTAATATAGCATCGTACAATTTCTGCTCCAATAAATTAATTCTGTCAATATAGTATCCTATGGTTTCTTCTCCAGAAATGTGCATGCAACCTCCTTGCCTTCTTTAGTCCAACAAAAAGAGCAAAAATAATATCAGTTTGCTTTTTCTTATTCAATAATTGCATAATATAGTAAACATTTCACATGCCGCAGCAATTTCTGAAATATTTGTACTCAGTCTTTTTTTTCAGTTTAGCACCTCCATCTTTTCACTTTTGCTTATGCTTATAAGCCAAAATTTAAAATTTTAACCTTAAATTTAGAGTTGATTTTGTTATTTTCTCATCGTAGTTTATTTTTCAGCCTTGGCTTTTAGATCACAAAGAACACATATATACAAGTTTTATTGACATTATTTTTCGTTTTTCGTTTGCAAATATGCCGTTTGGTTTTTTCACAGAAAAAAACAAACAATCACCCCCTAGATTGTTACATTCTTTTTGCATGCTATATAATTCCTAACATTAGACTTGAGTGTCTTTCTGTTTTATGTTCAGGTGCACCTTCATCTGCGAGCACAGATATTCTTATTGATCTTCTATCCATTGGGTCATCGTCATCACAGAATGGCCCACCAGCAGCAGGCTTTAGTCCACCTTCCCAAGGTAAATGTACTTCTAATTGTGCTAGTCACGTATTTCCATATTTTCTTATAGCCAATAGCCATCACTTAATTGTTGAAGACTAATTACCTGTTAAACTACTTTCTACTGTACCTCAAGTTGGTGCTGTTGTACCTGAAGCTACAGATCTGCTTGGTAATTTGTCATCAAGTACACCTGTTTCTGGTTAGTTTGGTTTAACACTAGTTGTACCAATTGCTTCCTTTATAAACATTGCCTGAATGTCTGATACTTGTGTTGCAGGGACCAAATCCACTCCTGCAGTACCTCAAGATATAGATCTGCTTGATGTTCTGCCATCTAATACATCTGTTTCTGGTTAGTTTGATGGTAGATTATTTGCAACCAATAATTGAACATGATACTATCATAATTACTAATAAACCCCTTATGTGAGCAGGACTTGATAATCACTCATCAATAACGGCTTTCCAGAGTGCAACCTTAAAGATCAACTTCGATTTGAAAAGACAGCCTGGAAAACCACAAGAGACTGCCATCCATGCTACTTTTACAAATTTGACGTCCACTTCTTATACAGATTTTGTTTTTCAGGCAGCTGTTCCAAAGGTAGCTTATGGTACCTTTATTTATTGTCTTCAATGTTTTAGCTGTCCTTACTTGCATTAGTGTTATGGCATGCAAGTTCCCAAGTCTCATTTGATGAGCCATTATCGTTCTCCATAATAGTTCCAGGGGCAAATCTTCTATTGTGAAACCATGTGGTTGCCCAATTATTTTTGTCATTAGTTATTATATCTATTGTGTAATATTGAAGTCTTCTATAGAGTTTTGCATTGCAGTTCATTTTTGTTTTATTTTGTTTTATTGAATATAAGTTCTAACAAGCCTAAATATTTATTTGACACTAAATTGTCCAATAAATTGCAGTTTATCCAGTTACGTTTGGATCCAGCTAGCAGCAACATTGTTCCAGCTAGTGGCAATGGTTCAGTCACTCAAGGGTTCAGTGTCACCAATAACCAACATGGGCAGGTATGTGGAGACCTGCATCCTTCACTTTCGTCACCTTTTATGCCACTATTTGACTGGATGGTGTTTTCGTGTTTTCTCTTCACTACAACATTCCCACACTTGTGCTGATCCATATAGTTTATACCGCCATGGTCCAGCCCTTGGGCATGCTTAATTTTGTAGATAATAGATTGGCATTACATCTACTGGTGTTACTGCTGCAGGCTACCTTTTTTGGGGACATTATGTGTGCTTTTTCACCTTTTAGTTTGTAGGTAGTTGCTGATCATCGTCTCATCTACAGCTACTTCTAGGATGCATAAATCCATCTTGCTTAGTAAATATATGTAGCAGATAAAGCTCATGCCTGCTCTTTCAGTAGAAAAAGAGAGCACAAATCCTCTCTATCCACATGTCTGCTGTCATCATTGTATGCCATTCTGACAAGGCATAATCTGCAGATATTTCATAGTTAATGTGCTTTGGATTTCGGATTATTGCTATTATGAGAAAAGAATTGCGCTTCACAACAATTATTAGCTGGCCTATAGTTTACTTTCACAGTACCTTATGTATAGACAATCTTTTGATACGTAAACACGATTCGTATGCTGCTAGTGATTATTGTCTTTCAAGTTTTGAGGTCTTTGGATTTCAGAATAGACCTATTTCCTTTCAAGTTTTGAGGTCTTTGGATTTCAGAATAGACCTATTTCCTTTCATGTTTTGAACCTTTTTGACTGATGCTTATAGCTGATTTCTCTGTGCTATTCTTCTTCTGAGCAGAAACCACTTGCAATGCGTATCCGGATGTCTTACAAAGTGAACGGTGAAGACAGATTGGAACAAGGCCAAGTCAGCAATTTTCCTCCTGGACTATAGTGCTCAGTCAGTGCCATTTTGTTGTTACATTATTGTCGTGATGATAGTTATCTCCATTTGCGTCCCTTATTCTTTCTGTTCTCTGTACGTCTGCATCCCCTTCAGAGGGGGTGGTTCATCAAATAGTTTTTATTTTTGCTCATTCATTCTTCCTATATATTGTATAGTAGAAAGGAACAATTCATCACCAAGAGCAACTCCCGAAAATTCATGAAAAATTTCTCATCCTCCCTTGATTGGAGAAGGCTGATTACCTTCTGTTGAGGCAGCTGGGATGCAAGATTGGTCATTGAGAGCATCTCCAACAGCATGACTACTTGACTCTAAGCTAAATTTTACTATCTTGTACAAAATTACTCCTCCCATCACTGGCCAGTGGCCAATGATGGCCAGCCAAAAGAGACTTATCAAACGTGGGCCTCATACATGGCCCACACACAGTACTACTACTCCACCCATAGGCCACAACACTGCTACGTCGAGGGGTCGCCGTTGCCAGGGGGCTGCCACTGCTGCCGCCATCGTCGTCGGCGCCTAGCAAGTCGCCGTCGTGTCGGGTGGTCGTCGACGCCAGCCCGAGGCCGTTGCTATTGCCGTGTAAGTTCGCGGTCATCGTTCGTGGTCGTCGCCGTTCGGGACCGCCACCATCTAGTGTCAAGCCGGGATCTAGCCGCAACCGCCGTCGCCGCCCGCCTCGTCGTCGTTCGCGGCACGAGGAAGAGTTCGACCCAATGCTTAAATCTTTTGCTCTGTAGTGGATGTCTCACCTTTTTAAGTAAGAGGGTGATTATTTAGTTGTTTCATATAAAAAGACAAACAACATATTTAAAAAAATAGTTTATGAATAAATATTTTATATATATATATATTCTTAGCGATATAAAAAGTGATAAGTGATAAAAAAACAAGAATAAAAAATAAACTATGATATTTAAATTTAAAATTTAACGCGAAAATATAGAGGCATAAGTACAGATCCACCGCATGAGATACTATTGTTCGTGCACACGTCACACAAGGAATAAGCAACTCGAGACAAACGTGCATGCGAGAGATGTAGCAACAGCAACACATGTGCATCCTAGGCTCCTTGGTCGCCATTCTGGAGAGGCTGGTGATGTCCGGCGACGCTAACAGGACCTGATTTTGAATTTGTTTTTGCTTTTATTTTCATCGTACCCTGATCTCCGGTCTTAGCTTTAAGCCACTAATAACATATTTACCCACAAATCATTTTTAGTTCCGTTCAATTTCCACGAGTTATCGACCATAGCTCAAAACCTACTAAGTTGCAGTTATATAAATATATATCACTATATTATTAGTAGTATATAATAATGTGAGCATGCAAAATCCCTGTTGCACACTATACATACGGTTCCAAGCACTAAGTGTTCCAGGCAAACATTATACATGATGGGTGGATTTAGAATTTTAGATAGATAGACATATATAAAGTCGCAGTAATCTAAGCATAAGTACACAAGCCAAAGGTGAAGTTCTGAAAAAGGAGGCTTGCATGGCACTCTCAATCCAGGATTTCAGAGTGCACCAAACACAGCTTTACCGCTACTGAGATCGGTGCCGGTTTAGCCTAGTATATGGTTATATGTAGGTCAGGGTAAGGTGGTGTGATCTTGGCGAACCTTAACTTCCACAGGACAAACACTCGTCCCGGTTGTTCAGGGAACAGACCACCTGTGCCATTTTAGCCTGGACATCCTCTTCATCTGCATTGTGCTGTTTATCCTGCACATCCACCATTTCTCATAGTTAAGACGAGGTGTAAAGTATGGTGCAAAAGATGTATATAGTTAGAGTTTTTTTTACCATACTTGAAAAAATATCCAAGATATCATTTTTTTTTTCAGTGTAAAAGTTTAGTACCTTAAAGTATATTTATATCTTAAGGTAACAATTTTTTTTATGATTGTACACACCACACAAGGTGTGGAGTTGTGGAGGCCAGGTTTAATCTAATCCATTATCTAAAAAAGGGTACTAAAATTTTACACTAATTTTTTTTTGGTAACTCAAGATAATTCTTAAGAATGGTAAAAAGGCTCGTATAATTAGTCCATCGGGACAAGGTGCCAGAATATGTTTTCCAATCACCTTAAGGAGAGTAGTGTCCACTGTGAACTTGATCGCATCAGCAGCAGCACGTGTCCTTAGATAATACATCCCGGTTTTCAGGCCCTGGCATCAAACAAGTTAGTTCGCCCATGATAGATCCACCATCCAAGAAACATGGCAGCAAAAATGTGAACTGTAGAAGTTACGCGGTGCAAAGTTATGTACTGAACATTAACTGAAACTAAAATGTTACCTTGGACCAAGCGTGGAAGTGCAGGGAAGTTAGTTTCCCAAAGTTCGGTTGGTCCATGTGAACATTAAGGCTTTGGCTCTGATCGATGTAACAACCACGATCAATGGCCATGTCAACAATAGTTTTCTGCTTGATTTCCCAAACAGTTCTGATTCAATGAATAAGATACATTTAGACACATAAGTGATAGTTGGCATCTTATGAGACTACAGCTAACATGATAATCCACAAACCTGTAAATTGCTTTCAGATCATCTGGGATCTCATTGATCTTTTGAATAGAACCATCCTCATAGACAATCTTGTTTTTCAGAACAGAGGACCAGATACCCATCTCAGTCAAATCATGGAGAAGATGCTTGTTTACTACAACAAACTCACCACTGCCAAAAGGAAACTAGGTCATGCAAACCGAAATCATATTTGAATGTTTAACACAAGGAGCAGATTTGCAAACCTTAAAACTCTCCGACTGTAAATGTTTGAGGTGTATGGTTCAAAGCACTCGTTGTTGCCAAGAATTTGACTAGTAGAAGCAGTAGGCATTGGAGCAATTAGAAGAGAGTTCCTAACTCCAACTTTGGAAATCATCTCCCTTAAAACTGACCAGTCCCATCTATCAGATGGATCTACATTCCACATATCAGGTTGAAGAATGCCCTGCAGAGGAAATGCGTTTAGTACAACCTTAACTGTTAGACATAGTATTGGCTACTACAACCCAGATATAGGTCCCCATCGTTTTGCTTTTTGAAAGAAAAGGTAAAACAACTTATTTACAAACGAAAAATAAATTTTGCTGAAACTTTTATGTGTCCATAACAGTTCAAAAATAAAAAGCAAATGATATAAAATAAACTATGATGGAAAAATACAAAAAAAACAACTCGAAAATTAAGTTTACAAATTTAAATTTTGGTTTATAAGCAGTTGCAAAATAACAAAATGGCATTCCAATTCACTATCTTGCATAAACTAATTGTTGCACATGTGCAGCATAACTGGTGGGGATGTTTATGGATATCAAGTACTAACCTTGCTGACAGGGCTCCCATGGTAAGTTTCATAAGGACCTTCTTTTGCAGCAATTTCAGTAGAAGCTTTCAAAGCATGATAATAAATAGTCTCAAAAATATCCTTGTTCAATTGCTGAGCCTAAAAGGATCATTGTATTGTATTTCAGCGAAGTATAAATTGGAACAGCCATGTTTTTTAGGTTGGAAAGTTTACCTCTGGTGAATCAAATGCCATGCCAAGTAAAATGAAAGTGTCTGCCAAGCCCTGAACACCAATTCCAATTGGCCTGTGCCTCATATTTGATCTCTTTGCAGTCTCAACAGGATAATAATTAGTATCAATTATTTTATTGAGATTTCTTGTGACAATTGAAGTAATCTGCCATAACCAACAAAATATTAGTAGTAGCATTTTTTTTTTGAAATTCATTAGTAGTAGCATTTAGGCATGGGGAAGAAGCATACAGTGAGTAAATATGAACCACAAACCTCAGCTAATTTATCAAAGTCAAAATATCGGTTTGTTGACCCATTGCTACCAACAAGCTTGGCTGGATGGGACTCCATAGGAACACCCTAGACAAATTTATGTCATGAGATATAGAAATTTCAACCTCATAATAAAAAATTACACAGCCAGCAGTGCATACCTTTTCCCTTACAAAACGGGGTAAAGCAATCGAAGCTAGATTGCACACAGCAGTTTCAGTGGGACTTGTGAACTCGATAATCTCAGTACACAAGTTGGAAGACTTAATTGTACCCAGGTTTTGTTGGTTACTTTTTCTATTACAAGAATCCTGCAGACCAGATCTCAGAAAAGATCAAAAGAAGAATATGTGGCAACAGAAATGCAAGGAAACTAGTGTTCTCTTATGATTGCATACCTTATAAAGCATATACGGTGTTCCAGTTTCTATCTGTGCCTTCAAAATATCAAACCAGAGTGCCTGTGCTGAAACAACTTTCTTTGCCTTTCCCTGAAATTGCATTGCTAGGTTAAGAAATATTCTTTAGTTATTACTTGAATAAATTGCATACCCAGCATATCATACTTCTCTTTCATATTTCTTGTATAGATTCTGAAATTCATCTCCCCAGCAATCAGCCAAACCCGGAGCTTCATTGGGACAAAACAGTGCCCAGTTTTCATTACTTTGCACCCTTTCCATGAACAGATCTGGAATCCAGAGAGCATAGAAAAGATCTCTTGCACGATTCTCCTCCTGTAAATTGAACATAGTGAGTGTGCTTCTGTGTGATCAGTTTCTACTGTCTATCAGAAAATGAATTCTTTCAACAGCATTTACCTTTCCATGGTTCTTTCTTAAATCAAGGAACTCAAAAATATCAGCATGCCAAGGCTCCAAGTATATAGCAAATGCACCTAAATTAATGTTAGGAATCCGTTAGAAATCCTCAACATTGAACACATACATTAGGTTCAGGTCTATCTAACTGATGCTATTAACCTTTTCTCTTGCCTCCACCTTGATCAACATAACGTGCAGTATCATTGAAAACACGCAGCATGGGGACAATCCCGTTGGATGTTCCATTTGTTCCTCGAATGTAGCTCCCAGTAGCTCTTATATTGTGAATTGAGACACCAATTCCACCAGCACATTTACTTATGGTGGCACATTCTGAGAGGGTATCATAAATTCCCTCAATACTATCATCTTTCATGCAGATAAGGAAGCAACTACTTAACTGCATAAAACAGAGAGGAGCATAAGAGATCATTTCTAACAATCCAAGTTGGACTTCAATGATAGAAAGCATATTACTTGAGGCCTTGGAGTGCCAGCATTGAAAAGGGTTGGTGAAGCATGAGTAAACCAGCGCTGAGACATCATATGGTATGTTTTGATAGCAGATTCAATATCATCCTTGTGTATCCCAATAGAAACTCTCATTAGCATATGTTGTGGTCTTTCCACAACCTTTCCACCAACTTTTAACAGATAAGATCTCTCAAGGGTCTTAAAACCAAAATAATCATAGTCAAAATCTCTGTCATAAATTATCTCACTGTCCAAGCGGGTAGCATTCTGAAATGGTGCATAATATAGAAATTATTGAGTCAGATTGGCACAATACACATATGATAATTATGAAATGAAGCACCCGAAGAAATATACTGGCAAAAGAAATTGAAAGAGAGAACAAAGCAGCATTGATGTAAGAAAAACTCAAGAGCTCCACTAAAGGCAAAAAAAAAAAATCAGATATGAAGGGCAGCACAAGCATCATAACAGATCCAGAACAACAAAGAATACACGTGAATAAAATCTTGAAGAAACAACCTATTGTTGCAATTCTATAGAAAACTAGCATGATAGCCCGCACATATTATACAGTTAGCAACATTGTAAATTGTATTTATACATGGGTTTTTGTCTCAATATTGATTATTTTAATTTTTTATTCGAATTTCAGAATTTTTTAAAAAAATGTATTTCTACGTGGAACCTCATTTTACTTTTCTTTATTTTTTAATTCACAAATTGTTATTTACACCTGTGTTCTAAAATATACTTATACATAACTCTTTTCTGTGTAATATTTATTTTTTATTTCAAATTTAAATACTTCTAAATTTTATATGTACATTGATTCTTTCCCTTAATTTTACTTAATTTTAACCGGAACTTTGTATATTTCCAAATTGCACTTATAGGTGAACTCTTCACTCAATATTTTTTTAGTTTCTAATAAACAATTTGATTTTTCTAAATTGCATTTACACATGAACTCTTCTTTTATTTTTATTTTAAATTCCGAAACTGTTTTTCTAATCAGATTCAAATTTTAAATGTTTCCAAAATGCACTTATAGATGGACTCTCCACTCAAATTATATATTTGTAAAAAAGTTAATACAAATTTTGGATTTTTCGAAAGTGTGTATACATATAGACTCTTCTTTTATTTTTTTTGATTTTTTAATTCCGAAATTGTATTTCTAATTGTATTTTATTTTTTCAATTAATGTGAGATTTTCTAGCACGTGAGAGCGAACATGGCAACTCATTTTCCTATTACTTTATAATATAATAGATGACCAGATATCATGATTCAAAGACATTCTGTTTGAGAAATAACATTCTAACAAACAGTTAGCAATTTTGTGAGGTGATCATTATAACAACTGTTAATTGCAATCTCATGCCATATTGCAGAAGCACGCAGGCGGTAAAAATGTTAAGAAACTTCCAAACTGATTTTGATGAGAACCTTGGTTAGCATGTGCGCCTCACCTTCATGATGATCTCATAGACGCCGTCGGCAATCAGAGGAGCCATCAGCCCAGATCGTTCGTCGTAATGCATGTACATGACCTTTATCCTGCATGCAGAGATCGACATAAGCACGTCAGAACACGGATCATCAACATTTCCATCCTACATAAGAGGAACAGATCAGAACGTACGTCTCTGAGAAGGACTTCATGGTGTTCTTGTGCAGGTTCGAGATCGCGATCCTCGCCGCGAGCTTCACAAAGTAAAAGCAGCGCCACAGCAAGTCAAAAAACCATCGGATCGCGCGAGGCCGCTGATCGACGACGCGTACGTGGAGCGTACGGATCGATTTTGGCGTGGAGGTGCCTTACCGAGGCGTAGTCGGGGTGAGAGGCGGTCATGGCGGCGGCGGTCTCGGCGGCGAGCTCGTCAAGCTGGCTGGTGGTGACGCCCTTGTAGACGCCGGCGCAGACCTTCTGCGCGACGAGGACCGGGTCGCAGTGCTCCTGGCTGAGGCCGTAGCTGAGCTTCTTGAGCCGCGCGGTGATCTTGTCGAAGTGGACCGCCTCCTGCCGGCCGTCGCGCTTCACCACGTACATCCTCGCCGCCGCCGCTGCCGCCGCTCCTGCTTCCCCTTCCCGGGCTTTCCGTCGAACACGTCGAGGGCACGAACCCCGATCGGCGGTGCGGCGATCGGGAATTGGGGAATCGAGACGAGAGAGAGAGCGAGAGCGATTCGAACGGCGAGAGGTTGGTGCTTGCGGTGATGTGATCACACGGCTTCTCTTTCTTTATATTTTTGAAAAGCGAATGGTCGATGGGAGAGGAAGCGGTGGGAGAAGCGCGGGAGTTCAAACTTTTCGCGCGCGTTTTTTGCTTTTCGGGAGTGGATGGATGGGTTGGTTGGCGGGAGAGGAGGAGAGCAGCATAAAGTAGTTCTGCGGTTTAGTGGGCCCACACGTCAGTTGGTGTGGGGCAACCTTACGAAGTTTATAAATTATTATGATGCTCCCGCTGGAATTCGAAATGGATAGAATTTGTATTAAATTGGAATTGAATTGAATTGAATTCGTAGTACTGTTGAAAATGGAGGGGGTAGTACTTTGTAATGCATGCCTCCTACTGTTGAAAAGGTCGCTTTTAAGTTTCAACGTTATGTTTTATTCCCTCCGTTTCACATTATAATACTTTCTGGTCTTGGTTAGATTCATACATATGTTAATAAATCTATACACATATATAAAACATATATATTGGTACATGAATAAATCTAGACAAACCCAGAAAATCTCGTGATATAGAACGGACGGAGTAATACATACCTTTTGTATTCGGAAAAATACTACATGTCATTTACCATTAAAAAGGTTGATGATAACCTTTAAAGATTTTTTTGTGCTTAAAAAGTACCTTGATACATCACAAATTATAGTACAGAATTTTTATACCTCTAGTAACTCAAGTTACTAAAATTTTTACAAAAATATGGTATCTTGAGTTGCTTTTTTAAAGACGTTAAAAAACTCTTTTAAAGATAGACACGAATATTAAGATCAAAGTTAAATAAAATGAAGAATGATTGTGATTGATGAATGAAAAACTGGATGAAAGATATTTGGATTGGTCAAGAGGCGGAAAACTGACTATATTTTGGGATAGAATTTGAATGTTAAAGGAAGTTATATTCTTAGACGGATTAGCTTAAATTGGGAATTTGGATTAGCTTAAATTGGGAACTTGGAATAGCTTAAATTGGGAATGCGGAATAGCTTACAAATGTATTGATACAAGGCAACAAGCCAATAATGATTACAAAATCTAATTGCTGACCTAATTCCGAAAGTGACAACATAAAAATTCTAAAGATCAAATACCAGATTAACCGTGAGCATACATCCGCGATATATATACCCAGTGCAGTCCAAGCTATCCAGAAAGAACACAAGCTAGTGAACCAGGGATGCCTACAGATTGTTGAGAATGAACTGGTTGCTCTCCAGGAATTCCTTGACTTTGCTTACGGTGACGTACAACCGTGATGATATGTTGGGCAGCTTGTTGACTGGGTTCATCGTCCGAAAGGCACCGGTAGTCTGGCCTGTCTGGGGGTACAACCGTGATGATATGTTGGGCAGCTTGTTGACTGGGTTCATCGTCCGAAAGGCACCAGTAGTCTGGCCTGTCTGGGGATCCAATATTCCAATGGTGGGTTGTACAGTTCATATCTGCACTGGAATGTTCAGACAGTAAGATGCCAAAGCCATTTGCTATTGATGTTCCAAGCCAGTATGCTGCTCTACTGCTTAACGACAACAACAAATCAATGATCAGGAGCAATCCCAGTTCCCATATACACCACAGAGCTTGAGGCTTGGCACAAATGAGATTCAGGCGTAAACTTTTCATGACTAACTTGCAAAGTCATTCTGCAGCTGATTTGCCACTTTCTCTTGTAGTGTAGGTTAGATGCACATGTCCAGGACAATCCAAATGCTTATAGTCTCGCCGCCAACATGGATGCCCTCCAAATACTGCTAAGTTATCTGAGCATCTTGGCCACCAATCAACATATGGTAGCAACTGGATAATTAACTCTGCATACAAGAAAGCACTTCTTGTTACACAATCACATTTGAAGCTCCACACATGTTTGCATCTCAGAACATGGAATATTTTTGTTAAGAATTAAACCAAAGAAAATCCAAGAAGCCTGAAAAGAAATTCTCAAAGAGAAAGCAACAAAACAGTGGACTAAACTCCTCAGATGTCTCTTCGTCTCCACAAATGTGCAGCATCCCATAGAAGCTGCCTTCAGGAATTGGAACGATATATAATGTGAATTCAGTCATCACTGGAGTATCCAACCTATTAGAAGAATATTCGGTACAGTAAATCCCCTTTATACCTTTGCGTAAAAGACTAAGGGGCTGTTTGGGACCCATCGAATGTTTGGACCCTTATTAAAAATAGTAAACATAGACTATTAATTAAACCCATCCATAATCTTAGACTAATTTACGAGACGAATCTATTGAGCCTAATTAATCCATGATTAGCCTATGTGATGCTACAGTAAACATACTCTAATTATAGATTAATTAGGCTTAAAAAATTCGCCTTGTGGATTAGCACTCATTTATGAAATTAGTTAACATACTCTAATTATAGATTAATTAGGCTTAAAAAATTCGACTTGTGGATTAGCACTCATTTATGAATTTAGTTAAAATACTCTAATTATAGATTAATTAGGCTTAAAAAATTCGCCTTGTGGATTAGCACTCATTTATGAAATTAGTTTTTTATTAGTTTATATTTAATACTTCAAATTAGTGTCCAAACATCCGATGTGACATGGGGCTAAAAAGTTTCTAAACAACCCCTAAAAGCACAGATAACATGAGTCGGAAAAAAGATCCCCAAATGCAACACGGTCCTTAAAGCCAACGCTTGATGGAGTATTATTACTCGCACTACTCAGATTAAAGATGTGAATCGTGCAACCGAAAACGAAGCAGATCATATTATTAAACGGAATCGTGCAAATAAGATGGGAAAAAAAAAGAAACTAAACTGATGATCGGTGCGGGTAACGCATGATGGATATTACCCAGCTGAAAGATAAGATCTGTGCAGCAGCAAATGAAGCAGATCTTATTATCAGATGCAATCATCCAAAAAAAAGGGAGAGAGAGAAAAAAAACTAAACTAAGAGCTATGTACAGCACTGGAAGTAGGGTTTACGCGATTATGAGGATGGAACGGAGGGAGTGGTGGTACCATCCAAACGCAGGGGAATGTCGTCGAAGCACCGCACCTCCCCCGCCCGTCGGCTCGCGCGGCCCGCGGCAACCAGTGCGCCATCTCCCCCGCCGCCGCTGCAACGAAGAAGAGGGAGCACCGACCTCTGTACGGCGAGGTAAGTGGCGGCGGCGGCGGCGAGACGTCGCGGAGCGGCGGGTGGCACTGCCCTCTGTACGTCATCTGCCGGCGAGGCAATGACTCCCAGGTGGCCGTGCAGATCCTCCGCGAGAATGGGTTCCTCCATGCCAGTGATGAGGGTTGGCAACGGGGCGGAGCGGGGTCGGGGAGTACTGGAACGCCCCCGGCCCCGGCCCCGAATTGGGTCCCCGGCCCCGAAACGAAATTCGGGGTGAAAACGATCCCCGTCCCCGCCCCCGCCGGGTCCCCGCACCCGAACGGGGCCCCGACATCCCCGAGAAGCCAAGCACAGAGAAGAGTAGAGGACTCACCGTGCGTCCGTGCCAGAGCGCCGCCGCGCCACCGCGCCCGGCCGCCAAGTCGCCCCCGCTGCCGTGCGTCGTCGAGAGCCCCAGCCCCGCCGCCGCGCCACCCCGGTCGGCCGCCGAGACACCCCACCGCCGTCGCGCCGGGTTGCCGTGCGCTACCGCCGCCGCAGCGCCGTGCCACTTGGCCGCCGAGCCGCCCCCGCCACCACGCGGCCGCTCCAGCCGTCGTGCCGCGCGGCAGCTCCCGCCGTCGCCGCGCCGCCCCGCATTGTCGTTGCCGCCGCCGCCGCGCGCCCGGCCGCCGAGCCGCCGCCGCCGCTTGCGTGTTCTGTGTGAGGGAGAGAGACTGAGAGAGTTAGGGAGGCTGTGAGGGAGAGAGAGGAGGAGCTAGGGTTAGTAATTTTAATGGGCTTTTATGTTTTAGGTCTTATATTCACAAGTTTGATTTGCCTCCTCGGGTCCCCGCGGGTATAACCCCGGCCTCGGCTCCGACCAAACCCGGGGCCCCGGCTCTGACTCCCTGCGGGGCGAAAACGTCCCCCGTCCCCGCAGAGAAAATTGCCAACCCTAGCAACATCGCCAGTGGGTTTGAGTCATGGGCCAAGGAGGTCGACCCCACCTTTCCCTCTCTACTAGCCAAATACTTACATTCTCTCCTCCGGCCAAGTTCGGTCACAGGTAAGTTAACTTATCTTATTCGTTTTCGCGCACACGCTTCCTGAGCTGCTTAACGGTGTATTTTTTGCAAAACAAATCTATAGGAAAGTTGTTTTAAAAAATTATATTAATCTATTTTATATTTTTTAAAAAATAATAATTAATTAATCATGTACTAATCTATTACTACATTTTTTTGCGCCAGATAAGTTAACGAACGCGGCCTCCGTCCACGAAAAAAACCCGTCAAATATCAAAGTAATATTAGTGGTATTAAAGAAAAATAATTATATTGTTTCTCGTTAAGAGGAAAACATTACTATTATTTCCTCCATTTCAGATTATAAGACCTTCTGATCTTATCTATATTTATATGTGTGCTAATGAATATAGACACATATATAAAACATATACATTGAGACATGAATAAATCTAGGTAAAACTAGAAAGTCTTATAATCTGAGACAGAGTAAATATCTCCGTTTCACATTATAGGACTTTCTGGAATTGGCTAGATTTATTTGTGTGCTAATAAATCTAAATACATATACGCAATGTATACATTGACACATGGATGGATTTAGACACGTCTAGAAAGTTTTATAATGTGAAACGGAAACGGAGAGAGTAGCATTGATATGTGGGTTACATGGGTAGTCGAGATATATTGACGGGTTCCAAACTTACAACCAAATTTATTTATTTTGAGAAAAAAATGGAATTATACGAGCTATTGGTAGTCGTAAATAACTCGTAGAGACAAAAACACGTAGACGATGGAAACGGATTATTGCATCTAAAGGAAAATGAAGCCTGCTGATAGGATGATTTTATTCAGTTTCTGTTCTGAAGTGTTGATGTTTAGTAATGTATCTATGACGATTATCTGAGGGTGCCAATGAATAAATTAAACAATAGAGATTTAAAGAAGCTTTCTGAGAAAAATTGACAAATCGAAATCGTGTCAGTTAGGAGCTTAGCAAACATTTACCATGTCATAATAATTCATGAGTGCAACAGACGATCCATGGATGCTGCGACACTGACAACAAGGACCCACGCTCTGTACCCAGATGGTTCGACACTGACAGGAAGGGCCCACTCCCAGTTCGCATATCGTCCCCCTCTTCCCATCCCAAACGGAGACTGCAGCTCGCTGTCTTCTCCTCCGCTCCAGAGCCCCAGACGACGCGGACCGTATAAAACTCGGCCGCGACGCCGAGCACGCGTGCCGGCGCTAGAAGCTTCTAGAAGAGGGGCGGCGCCGCTGTTGCTGCTGGCTAATGGCGCTCGCGCCATCCACGCTCCCATTCGCGCCCTCCAATCCCTCGCCGTCCTCCCGCGCCGCCGCCGCCGCCGCTTTCTCCCATCCTGGGGTCCACTTCGCCGCCGCCTCCGCTGCAGGGAGGAGCGGCCTCCCGCTGGCGTGCGCTGCGCCGAGGCACCGTCATCGAGGGAGGCGGCGCCGCGGAGGGGGCCTGGTGGTGTGGGCGTCGTCCGACTACTACGCGACGCTTGGCGTGCCGCGCTCCGCGAGCAACAAGGACATCAAGGCCGCCTACCGGAAGCTTGCGCGCCAGGTGCTCGACGCTTGTCCCCGCCCAAACCAAGCTTCAATTTTACTCGTACTATAGGAGTACTGTGGTTTCTTATTGCCTTCTAGACGATGCTGTTCTGTTTGGGTACCCAATCACCAATATTGGAATTCGTTGGATCACACACTAAGTAGCAATAGTTTGTCCTTTTAAGGTTAAGGCACTATTTGTTTTGATAAAGTGCAAGTGATAGCTATCAGGTTCGATCAATTCTGTGCACATCTTAGAAGGCGCCGTTTCGTTCGCTATTGTTTATTTCTGTTTGGATAAATTATGGCATTTAGTCATGCCTTTTAGAACAACATTTTGTGATATTATCAAATTATGCCCTCATCATAGTGTTCCATTTCTCCTGTTAAGTTAGGAGTCCTTTTTCACTGGTTCCAGCAATACTGACGCTGAAACCTTCAACTCTGAATATCCCAACTCCACCCTCAGTGGATGAGTGGCATTTGTTTATTAGTTAATAACCATCAAAGCATATAGCAAAGTTTGTAATATGCTTGCAAATAAAGCATGACTTCTGCTGGTTCCCATTTCCTCTGTGTCACCTGATTTGGACCAAACAAGGGAACTATCATAACCTTAAGCCTACATAGGAAAATGCTCTTGAACCTAGGAGAGGGTCTTATCTGGAACATAGCTAATATCTCAAATACCCCTTCAGAACAAGTCCTGGAGGGTTTTTACTGAGCTGATTTTCTTGAAAACAATTTTTACTACGTGAGTTTGCACTAAGTGGCATGCCTTAGCCTATCACCATGTTACTAAGATTCATACAGCATCTACATTTGTTTTTATAGAAGAGAGTTAATGATAACATGTTATTTTCTGTTTTTAGTACCATCCTGATGTCAATAAGGAACCTGGAGCAACTGATAAGTTCAAAGAGATAAGCGCAGCATATGAGGTATCTAGTGCAGCATAAATTTTAATTCATGTATCATCTGCTGTTTTGCTCGTATTGTATATTGTTGATAAGTTATGGACTTTCGATATTGACATGTGGATTTTTTTCAAAGTAATACCTTAGAATATCACTGTTTCTAGCTTCTCTATTTTGTGTATCATTCCCATTTTGTAAGTGCTTTATCTCATTGCCATCAGGTGCTCTCAGATGAAAAGAAGAGGGCACTATATGATCAATATGGTGAAGCTGGGGTTAAGAGTGCAGTTGGAGGCTCAGCTGGAGCTTACACAGTATGACAGTACTACTTCTAAACTATTTTTTATTCAACATTTACAAGCAATTTATTGAACGTGATCATATCATTATGCGTGCACTAACTAAATTTTTTTGGCTGATAAGGAAACTAGATTTTACTTGTTAACTGTTGCTTATATTTTTCTCACAGAACACTTTACACATTATTTTTTCTATATGTAGAGTAATCCTTTTGATCTATTTGAGACATTCTTCGGAGCAAGCATGGGTGGCTTTTCTGGTATGGACCAGGGCACATTTAGGACACGCCGGAGGAGCACTGCTGTGCAGGGTGAAGACATCAGGTTTGCTGCCAGAGATTTGAAGTTAAATCATAAATGATATTGGTATTCATGGCCAATGTGTTTATCTATTTAAAAAGATCTGTTAAAAGCTGTTTAAACGGCATATGAATAGAAGCACTAATTATAGTGGTTAGTACAAACTTTAAAACTAACTATGTGTGCCTTGGAGATCTAGCATTATCTGCGTACATTTCGATCTAGTTTTAAAATATAAAGTGCACATACGTCTTCAATGCTATTTTTCATTGCTCCTGTCATTTGTCTCTCTTCTCATTTCAGTATTTATGAGTGAGCTCCTGCACCAGCTATTCCTACTTAAACACCTGCATCAACTATTCTGACTTTGTTCCAGAGACATGGCACTAGCCACTAGGAAAACATGGTTGTTTGCCATTGCTATTATCTTGGCCTAATAACTCCCCCTTTGCCCTTGCTTGGTCAAAATACAGTTTACAGAAATGGCATGCGTAGTGCCATGAAATTGTGGTGTTGAACGGTTGATTTATTCTCTGTGCCAAATGTTTTTATGTTCCTGTTGTGTTTTGTCTTTTTGCATTCAAGCATGTCTGAAATTGGTAACTTTTTTTGCTCTTGTGCTCTAGAATGTTTTGTGTTAATGAACCATGGTCAGAATAGCAGAATGTTTTTCTACGAATTGTTCTGTAGCTAGAACTTTCTGTCGTTTTGTGATAAAAACTAGTGTATTCTATAGATTGACGTAAATCTATGCCATCAGATATGATGTGATTCTGGGGTTCTCAGAGGCAATATTTGGAACCGAAAAGGATATTATATTGTCTCATCTGGAAACATGCGATACATGTGCTGGTTCTGGATCAAAGATTGGGTCGAAAATGAGAATATGCTCTACATGTGGTGGTCGAGGGCAAGTAATGCGAACTGAGCAAACACCATTTGGTCTGTTCTCCCAGGTAACAATAGAACATCACTGTTTAAATCTGTTACATTTATAATGTTATTCCAGTGCTTGACCTTCAAAACATCTAGCAATGATGCAGCAGCTTTTGTGCGCAACAGTGTTTAGCCTATGACATGGCATATTGGCAGGTGCCATTTGCGAAAGTAAACATCAAACATGACAATAGAAGATCATAAGGAATACATTATAAACAAGATCTCATGGAACAAAAAAAAATATTTGCAAGATATACTAGGATGTGAGCATCTTTTTTGTTAGACAAATTTAATGGTGTAAAATATACATAAAGGGTAAATATAAGAGTAATGAGAAGGGAAAATGGGTTAAAGCATCCTAACTTCATAATTGATTAGCATGAATTTGAGCTGTATTAACTCCTTGGTTGATTTTCACTTTACTGTTTCATTTTTATTATTAAAGTGGGTAAAGTAAAACATATTAAGTAACTGAATAAGGCAATATTTAATAATTTTTCTATCATTAAAAAAATATAGATAACTAAAGGCATTTTTGCAATCTTTGTTGGATAACAGGTCAGATGACACTATGTACTATTACTATTAGTTGATTTGCTATTTTGCGCAGTTGTATGCACTGATCTAGCATTAGCATAGTAGCATATATGCTTGCTTTTTTAGAAAGATTGTTGAAGGCTTGAAGCCCAAGGTTTCAGTTGGTACAATAGCCAAAATAAATAATTTATTTATACTTTAGAGTGGCCCGTGTCTAATTATATATGCAATGTTTTTAGTCTCATTTGATACTTAGTGCATTTCTGATTAACTTCTAACTTTTCTTACTCTGTAGGTTTCAATTTGCCCCACTTGTGCAGGAGAGGGTGAAGTCATTTCAGAGTATTGCAAGAAATGTGCTGGAGAGGGGCGTGTTCGTGTTAGGAAGGAGATCAAAGTAAAAATTCCTCCAGGTGTTAGCAAAGGTAGTACTCTTCGTGTACGTGGTGAAGGTGATGCAGGACCAAAAGGGTGAGCAATTTGTTTGTCGGAATGTAGTATTAGCCTGTCTATGCGTCATTGAATATGTTGGTGCTAGAAGCAAATAGATAGATCATCTGCATCCTTGTACTGTTTTCTTGTTTTTTAGTTTCTGCATGAACATGCATTCTTGCTTGTGTCTTCTTATTTAACTTATTTTACGCCATGCTCCTTCGTCTGCCTTTTGTATGCTTTTTGTGCATGCATGGGCAAGCAATCCATGTCTAAATTCTACAAAAGCAAACCGTGCCTAAACCCTTTTTACATTTGGAAAACAGAGGACCTCCTGGAGATCTTTATGTTTGCCTTGATATAGAGGAGCCGTCGGATATTAAAAGGGATGGTATCAACTTGTATTCAACTGTTTCAATAAACTACGTTGAAGCTATTTTGGGCACTGTTAAAAAGGTACTAAAATCTTTCTTGTTATGATTCAATAGTGATGTTTGGTTTCAGTTATTTTATTCGTTAAATGACAGTACAACTAAAATGAATGTCTGAACCTTCTCACATTTTTTGATAACAGTGAACACTAACCTGAACAAACTGAGTTCTGACCACATTGATTGTGCACAGGATGTTCGGTATACATTGTTGATTGATGCTAGTGGTTTGCTTAGCATTTGTTATGTCACTCAGTTTTCTCGTGATAAAAGAAACACCTACCTATATGCACAATAATTAGCAAACCAAATCTAAAGGTACACCAACTTGCTCTTCAATAATCCTAATGCAACTATTTTTTTTTCTTTTTAAATGATAAATATGATTACACAGATTTCATATCATTTTGTTCGGTTGAGCTAAATCCAAAACTAAAGGATCTAATTTAATCAGCTTATTGTTAATCATGTTGGCTCAGACTCCCTAGCTTTGATCAAATATGTTTTGCCAGACTGATGTGAGTTTTGTAACAATCAGGACAGTTCAGACCAAAGTTAATTATTGGTAGATATTTATTTCAGATTTGAGAAAAAAAAAACTTGTAATGATTTCTGTCATCCCTGGTCTATGGTCTACTCAAACTTTAGTCTTGTGCTCATATCCTTCTTCCAAGCAGGTCAAAACAGTTGATGGAACTAGTGAACTTAGAATACCTCCAGGTACCCAACCTGGTGATGTAGTAGTTCTAGCGAAGCAAGGTGTTCCATCATTGAATAAGCCATCTGTTCGTGGTGATCATCTGTTCACTATTAAGGTCACTATACCCAAACGCATAAGGTAGATATGCTTCCTGATTTGAACCTAATTTCGAATACATGCTGTGTGCATCTGCATGATCACTGAGCCCATATCTATGTGAGTTTATGTTCTTTCCAGCGGACGAGAAAAGGAGCTGCTCGAGGAACTTGCATCTCTGAGCAATGGTGGTTTTGTTCGTGCACCTGTGAAGCCAAAACGTAAGCATGCTCGTTATATACATAGATATATCTTCCTGCACCCCCTCACTCCAGCAAAGAATCATCTTGTAACATTATTACCAGAAGTTCAGTAAAATAAAGGCAATATCCTTAAGGACTTGTGTTTGTGCTGCAGCCACGCGCCAAGAAAATGAAACTACTGTTCCGCAAGAAAATTCCGATCAGCCTGATGAAGGAGAGGGTGACTGGTTGAAGAAACTTCAAGATTTTGCAGGGTAAATTTTAACCGTTTCTTATTACAATGCAATTACTCATGCAAGGATTTAGCTATTTTCATGTAAATATTGCAATTGTTGAGACCCTGCTCTTTTTCCAAAAAGGAAATGCAACAAAACCAAGACATGGAGGGTTACAGTGAGACAGAAAGTGGGCTGTATATTAGACTTTAAAAGCTAGGGTGAAAATCAATTTTTATACAGTTCCATTGATCTTCTGTTACACATTTTTCTAAATATTTGTTAATGAACTAGTGCATCCATGTTGACAAAAAATGTTCTTTTTTCCTGTTATACTGGACATACAGGCGATTTACTTTACCTCTTTTGCTGTTTGTGACAGACATTTTTTTTTAAATGTGCTCTTTCCATAATGATCCATAATGGGGGTAAAATCGTTTTTATAGCACCTCTTTTAGAGCAGGTTGGTTGCATTCATTTATACTTATAATACTGATTAATGCAACCGTTTGTTCCAAAAATGAATAGAAGTAAAAACACTAACGGACTGTCTGAACATACATATTTGCATACATTTCATTGAAGTTTGAATATACAGATTGTAGATTTCTGCGTCTTCTATCCTATGCAATCCTGTATTCTTTGTTGACCAAGTTGCTCACTGGATTCTTTCAGGTCCATTGCTAATGGGGCTGCCAAGTGGCTAAAGGACAACCTGTAAGCCTGTAAATAGTTACCGCAGAATGCATTATCTTATTGACTGTTATGGTGTAGCCCAATCTGCTATTCTTCAATTCATTGGATCCCATGAGCTGTTGCATTTGTTTTGAAGAGGTTCAGAGCTCTCACTTCTCAGGCTGTGAATTGGCAACGGAGAGGCTGAATTTGTTTGCTAATTTCATCGGCACCGTAATGTTTTGGTATCCTTGTAAAGTGGCATGATTTTTTATGTAGTTGCAGTTATTATTCCTAAGAGCATATGTGATGGTTTTACGTCACACGCTGCTGATACCGAAATCAGTAGAGCTAAATGCACTGTAAATATATATATTTGCTGCAATAGAGCATCTTAAAATCTCAGGCCTGTAGGTGAAACCGTAAGGTTTGTTCAGAATAGGGGCATTCATATTCAGAAGCTTGTCTAGAGTTGAGACGAGTTGTACCAGCAGTGTTCCTCAACTCCAGACGCGTGAACTTTGCCTTAAAATCACCAAGAACCGAAGTGAAAACTAGTGGCATGTACCACACCTGAATCAGATCAAACCTAATCAGAACAATCAGAGGTTGATCATCGATTAATTCCATACAAGAGTACTCAGCCACGGTTGCAATTTTCTTTTCCTCGCGAGATTTGCCGGGAAAAAAAGTTGGATCAAATGAACTCCATGATCATCTGGAGCTTGTCGTTCATGCTAGTCCTCTCTCGAGCCGCCGGCTTTGAGCAGGAGCACGACGGCAACGGCCACAGGGATGCACACCATCGACAACGCCACCACGATGTTTGGCCTTGTGATGTCAGGTAACAGGATGCTTCCATACTTGATAGCCGCCGCGCCGGCAACGGATCCGAGCCCAAGTTTCAACAGGTAACTTGGGTCATCCTGTAATGCAAAATTATTTTGATTCAACTTAGAAGAGAATTTTAGGCTAGAAAGCATAGCAAGATTTGCGGATTAGTCTGTAGAACAATCTAGCTATTAGTCACTCCGTTCACAAATATCTATCATATAGAATAAGATTTGGTTAAACTTCTAAAATTTCGTTCTAAAATTTCGACGATCAATAATTTCAACTTAAATACACTACAAATGATATAAATAGATAGATTTTACTTGAAAAGTAAACATATTAGAATTTATAAATGTACTATAACTCAGAATTGCTTGTTGAAGTTTTATAAATTTAACCAAATATTGTCTTAACCTATAAATGTTTTTGACTGAATGGAGTAATTTGAAAAATAATCTTGTTTTTTGGGAAAACAACACTGGTGAAGGCTGAAGCTGTGAACTGTGAAGCGCCATGGCGGTTGTTTGCTGTGGATTACGATAACACCGCCTTCACGCAAAACGGGCCACTGGCACCGGGCGTACGCGAGGCAATCAAGCTAAGCACAGGAAGAGAAGGCCGGAGAGCGCTGGCGAGCAGTCTACCACTGACTGACCTCGACGCGCCGCCCTGAGTCTGCCTCCGCCTTGGTGTCGGCGTCGGCGGATTTGCCGGAGAAGCGAGCGGCCACGCCACGGCCACGGGGATGGAAGCGGAGGCTGCGGCGTTGGGGCGAGTTGCGGTTGCTCTTGCCGCCGGTTAGGGACGGCGCGGCCACCGAGACCCCGCAGCCGCAGGCAATCGCCATCGCCATCTTGGGAAGGCACCGGGGAAGCCGACGCGCCCGGGCTCGTGTTCTGGCGCAAGTTATCCAGAGACGAGCCAAGCTGCGTGACCGCGCGTCTGTTACCAAAAAGAAGCACCGGAAGAACTACCTTTCGTCCAATCAAGCCATGCAAAATTTTCTGCTTTCGCATATGGTTATACCTTGAGCTAAAATTTAAATTTTAAAGTCTAATTTTTCTATTATAGTTTATTTTTTCGTATTTATTTTTAAATCACTAAGCACACAAATATAAAGGTTTTACTTATAATTTTTTAATCATTAATAAATGGCTTTACTTATGCTTAATTTCATTGAAACAATGTGTAGCCAGATTGGACAAATTTTGCCAAAACCCATGCGGAATCGCAAACAACAAACATACAAATACTGGATCCTTCAAAAGGAGGGCATAGATTGTCACAGCATTACCAAAAAAGCTCAAAATGCCACCACTTGGTTACAAATAAAAAATAAAGAACGGTTCTCTGGTGTATCATCCAACTCTCGAACAGAAAAGTTCTCGTACTAGTACTAATAATGAACTACGATAGACGGCAAACATTGGTACACAGGCATTCCAAGATCACTCGGAACTTAGAAGTAGCTTTTCCGCTTCCGTCCTGTGTATTTTGTGTCTGCAGGCACTTCACGTCCTCGCCTTCTCATCTGCTCCTTTTTGTTCAAGAGCCAGCTCTTGCCCTTGCCATTCTTCTTCGTCTTCTGCCTCTTCTTTGGCCTATTTCTTTCATATATTCCGACCTGGGTACAAAAAGGATTGGCATTTATCTAAGGTGATCAAACATCCAACGGGAGAAAAGAAAAAAATATCAGGTCCTATAGAATAGACAAAGAACCAGACTATGAATTAGATGATCCTTGACTAAGCAGTAACACAACCATTTTGCTAGTACATCCAAGATAACACCATTTCTATAATTACTAAACATCTTTGGTAAATCTGAATAAATTAGTAAAGTTCCACAGGAACAATGCAAGCAGAGGTTGGTGAAAAGATTATTGCAAAAAAAGAAGGTATCACAACTTATATGATGCTTAGGGCGCTATATAACAATATCAAGGGGAAGCTCTATAAAATGAAAGTGAGATACTGTCACCATTTGAAGCTTACTCCATTAAAAAAAAGAAACATAGCACAATGCAATGTACGGACAAGCTTGTAAAGCATGAGCTTACTGTTTGGGCTTCATCTTCATCACCACTTCCATCATCACTCTCATCATCATCGCTACACATGGCACCATCTTGACCTTTACCCTTTGGAAGGGATGAATTTAGAGAAGCTGGTCCACAAGTGAGGACAAGGTAGGATTTCTTTGCTTTTGAACTGTAAGACAGAAGGCATGCCCATAATTGTATATCAGTAACGAAATTTATAGTATTGCTCATACACTAATACACCATTTTTGTGACGTAAAAAACCCTCACCTGTGAGGCCAGTCAACAACCACTCCACCTGCAAATCCAGCACGCATGGCAGCAGTCACAATCATTTCACTCTGCTTCACATTATCAGCATAAAACTGTAGAACGGCTCTTGCTCCCCTTGCTAGGCATCTATATAATGATCCAAAGAAAGCCCTGAAAATCATGCACATACCAAAGTTTCAAACTAGTTGCAGGCAACCTAAGAGGCTAAGAAAAACAACAAAATACATACTTCAACCGCAATCTTGGGTTGTGACATGACTTGTCAGCATTGCATAACCACTGCACACAGTCGAACAAAACACACAGTTGAGAATATAAAATAAAATGGCAAACTTGAAATGAACATGATCAGTTTGTTGCAGTAATATACAGCTTAAAAATTACCTGAACGGCAGAAATACTGATTGCACCATCAATAACTCCTGGCCGCAAACCTAAGCCCTGGAACAGGATTGAATATAAATATAAATACAATACCTTAAAGCTAGATGAGCTGCGGTGAAGCAACTGTGAAGAAGTTGGTGTATTTGTGTTAAGCAAAGGTTGGCAAGATTATGCCGAATAAATATATTCACCAGGCCTTGTGCAGGAAAAAAAAGCTATTCAGAAAACATGGCATTATGGTAAAAGCCAATTGTTTGGGTTAATTCTCTCTCTTTTTCTCTCCAGAAAGGTTTGCATTCCTAGATTCACAGTTACTTGAGTGTTCATCAGAATAGATTTTGAGTACAATCGTGGACTTCATGCCAATAGTAAAAGTCAAGAGCAATATTAGTGTTATTAAGTATGTCCTGCCACCTATGACTTATCACAATAATGCAAATTGTGATACTATGAGTTAAACAAAACAAGAATTTCCCTACGGGTATTGGCATACACCATAGCATAACATAGCATATGAAACCGAAATTTCTTGCACCATCCATTAATAGGATGCAGGTTGATATTATACCTGGCCCATGTCTGCAAGGAGGAGGTCACCCTCTGCTTCACGCTCCTGAGCAACATCTGTGGAAAGAATTTCACTCAGGATAAAAAAAGAACAGCAAGCATTAAACCTAGATTTCCTTAAGAGTAAGGAAACAAAACGAGTTGCTCACCAAGCATCGACTTTGAAATATCATAACCAATCCAGTGATGGCCCTGCTCTGTCAATGTCTCGCCACTAAGTCCAGAACCGCAACCTGCCATTCACAGCATAAAAATTAAGCATAATAATTACACAAAAAACTTCTCTTTTTTTAATCAAAGCAACACATCTCCGAGCGTTCCATCCCATGTATGAGCAAGAAGAGAGGAAGCAGACCGATGTCGAGAAGCAGCTTGGGGACGCCATCGTTGGGCAACGCAAGCAACTCGAGCGCCCTCTCGGTAATCCTCGACTGCAATACGTAAGACTAAGCATGAGACCCAACCCAGAATTCCTCCGCTCCAGCGCCGCCAACCGGCGAGGCTCACCTGGATTTCGATGATCCGGGAGGAGGTGGTGTACTTGCGGGCCTCCGACTCGTTGTAGAATATCTCCGGCGGCGCCTGCACCTCCGGCCGCGGCATCCTCTCCTCTCCTCCTCCTCCGCTCCCGCCGCCGCCGCAGAGAGGTCAGTCGCGCCGCGCCTCCCAGAGGGTTTCCAACTACACTACGCCTTTTAATGGGCTTTTCATGGGCCTCCAGCTTTACGAGACACGTGTCATAAATGAAATGGGCTAAAGGCCCAAAAGAATATCCCGGCCCAGCACCGCATCCCCTATAAATCCCCCCACGCGTCTAGGGCTTCGTCTTTGTTACACCAGCCGCCGCCGCCGCCGCCGCCGCCGCCGAATCGTCTGAACGACGCCGCCTCGTCGCCGCCGCCGCCATGGGTAACCATCTCCTCCTAGCCCTCTCTCTCCCTCTCGTGATTCCCTTGCTTCATAATTGACGTGGTGTGGCTGCCTCCTCGGTGGCGCAGGTAAGGTTCACGGCTCGCTGGCCCGCGCGGGGAAGGTGAGGGGGCAGACGCCCAAGGTGGCGAAGCAGGACAAGAAGAAGAAGCCCCGCGGCCGCGCCCACAAGCGGATGCAGTACAACCGCCGCTTCGTCACCGCCGTCGTCGGCTTCGGCAAGAAGCGCGGGCCCAACTCCTCCGAGAAGTAGATCTAGGTCGCCCCCCGCCCCCGCCTCTCACTCTCATCATGGCTTCTTCATGATCTCCTTTGTGTTCTTCCTTATTATTAGTAATTCTGTTCCAGTATGCAGTTTTTTTTTGGAATTGAACTGATGGCACTGTAATACCCTAGCAAGGATCTCTATGGATTTTGTTAATTAAGATGTTATCAAGTCTGCGTCTTTTTCTTGATTATACAATGCTGTTGGCCTGATAATTATGATTATTATTATGTTGCTTATGGTTTTGTGTCAGTTGCCTATACATGTTCATGTTTATTCCCATCAGAGAATGTGTTCATAACTGATGGGTGGAGATCACAAGTATATAGTGATGAAATCTGACTGAATCTTTGTGTAGTAAGAATAGGGATTTAGCATCCCTTCTAGTGTTTCATATCAAAAGCAGCATAGAGTGGACATTTGCTACCATGTTGGTTGCCTGTTAGTTTTGCAATGATGCTCATGATTATGTGTTCAGGCCTGTTTTTATCTCTACGAAAATAGATTATAGTCTGGATTTTTCTTTTACCTATCAAAGTGTGATGTCTGCATATTGTCTATGCAAGTAGTAGAGCATTTTATATCCAGAGAAGCCTGTTCGTAGGAATTGTCTTTGGGTAGGTTTATTTGCAGTGTTTGTATGTATTCCTTTGCGGGTTTGTATGCACCGGTTACTTGACGGATAACATATAGTGTACAACCTTGAAACAGCAATGTTAGCGTGTTCCTTACACACCAGGATTGTTTTATAATTAGTTTGTACTCCCTCGTCAATATTATTTGATGTTTCAGACAATAAAGTTGCACTAAATCATCCACTGGATTTATGTCCTAAACGTCATATAAAAGTGACTGGAGGGATTATCTTCCTCCTAGGCGCTTCGTTGTGTTTCTGATGCTGGTCTATTGTTTGATGTTTGCGTAGTAGAGTCTATCTGGAATTAGGCCCTTTTGAGCAGCTTCTCATAGAATAGACTCCTGAATAGTACTCATTTAGTTATAGAATCCAGAATGTACAGTGCAGTACTCAGATTCAGGGGTGATCGTTTGACTTTTAAAAGCCAAAAGATATTTGCAAATAGAAAATAATATATGAATAAAACTTTTATATAAGCGAACTAAAAACCAAGACTGCAAAATAAGCTACGATAAAAAAACCTAAAAATTAACTCTAAATTTCATGTTTGAAATTTATATTTTAGCTTATAAGTATAAGTGAAAAGATAAGCCTGTTATATACTTCAGAAAATAAATTGGAAGCTAGAAAACATTTTTTGGAGCTTGTGCTTAAGGTCTCCAAACAGTGCTTAGTGCTAATTTAACTGGACTGGAGTGTGTCCGAATATGGTCTGAAATATATAAAGCTTGAGTGAAAACCTGATGCTATCTCCGGTGGAAATCTGGTGTGACATTCTGCTTGCATTGCATGCGTTTTTGGTCGCTGCGTCTTTTGGTCCATGGAGCGGCTAGTGGGCCGCACTGGGTTTACGCGTGGCCCATTGCCGCGTTGAGGCGGCGGCCCGTAGCCCGTAGGGGCGCGTCCAGGTACGACGATACGTCGAACAGTTCTACTCCAAAACCATGTCAAACTCAAACTTTGGTACTGTGGAAGACGGAATACGGAAGTCGGACGGAGAGGTTACCATCAAATAATTAACGGGAATACTGACGATTAATCGAAATTTGACAGAAATTTAATGTTTTCTAAATATATACATTGAATTTGACAGTCAAACACAGCAAAACAAATGGACAACAAGGCAGGAGACCAAGAGAACTCGAGAACAAATGAAAAAAAAGACAGGAGACCAAGAGAACTCGAGACCGTTCTGTCCCAGAATAAAGTATACTAGCTATTGCTATCCTTCGGAAGCTGTTTTTGCATTGGAGAAAATCGCGGCCGCTCCTTCCCGAGGCCACAACTGGTTAATACATGTACAAAAGTTCCATATATACATTTTGCTTTTAGATTTGATATTTTGTGTTTTTAATCGTAATTTATGTTTCACTTTTTACTTTTAGATTATTGAAAATTCATATACAAAAGTTCCATATATACATTATTTTTTGATGGCTAATAAACCGTTTTGCTTATAATAAATATAAGAAAAACAATAGGATTTGACTGTCCACACATGATTTTTTTTATCAAAAGCATATTTTAATACTTACTTTTAAAATAAACCATCTTAAAATTTAATCCCAAAATATGCACCGTCTTTTGTGCTCGTTGGATTCACTCACCTCAATTGCAGCACTGCAAGCCGCTATAATTTTATTTGATCCTTTCTACGTTACTGAGATTTGTTTGGTCTCTTACATGCTTCTGAATTTTAATTTAGGTCTCTTAACTGCCCATCTGCTTGTTGACCGATAGTTGGTGTAGAAATGATTTTATTGTCCTGGGTATACATTGCTAAAAGCTAGAAATGTTTGATGTATAAATTATTTATTTGTGAAAAGCAATAAGGGATAAACTGAAGTAGGTGATGTATGTTAAGATGTGTAATTAATTTAAACTATCTTAGAATAGTGGGTCTTTAGCCACTTAATATTTTTTTAAAAAGAGCATCTTTGATAAGCCTATCAGATTACAATAATTCAGGCTATAGATTATAATAAGCTAACACAATAATCTAATTATTTTTTTAGTTTATTATTATAATCTAGATTACAATAATCCTAAACTGAAACAACCATGGTCTTAGTTTAGTGGTAGTATCTCACAATAATGCATTGGGTATTGTAAGTAAATATCATGCCAGCAGGGTTGCACGAGAGTTTTAATCTTATTAAATAATATGTTAGACATGTCACAATGATGATGTGACATATATTATAAATGAGAGAGATAAGTTAAGTTTTATGGAATAAAACATGGTGTACACACTTACATCGATCATGAAAATAGATTAAAATCTCCACTAAGCAATTCCTTTTATCTCTACGCATTTAATCAACTTTCATTGATCACTTGTATGAACATTCGATATGTTAGCATATTCAGCTGTGAAGTAAAGTTTTATATTAAAAGTATTATAAACCGTACAATAAAATATTGCCCTAACGTTAGCGCTCTACTATTTGTTTCTGTGTTTTCATGCACATGCTTAGGGTTCCGATATGGTAGGTTTAATTCTGTTCGTGCATTTCTTAATTTGACCCTTGCATGCACGTGTTGGTGCTTGCATTTTCTCTGTATTAATTTGAAATGGAGTAGTACATCTTGGAACAGTTCATGACTATTCAATTGCCGCGAGATAGCACTAACGCATGCACTGTTGGTACGCAATAATGCAATGCCACCGTTGATTCTTCCCGCTTCCAACTTTTGGTGAGTTTATTCTGTATAAAGGACACTGCTAATTTACATTAGAAATTAACACTCCCTCTGACTCAAAATACAGAGGCAAACAATTAATTAGAAGAGGATTATGATTGGTTAAACCATCCTAAAATACACATTTGTGATGCTTCTACCGTAGCTGGCCGCTGCGGCTCAGACCACGAGAAATAGCTGTATTTTGAAACATATTTGAAATTTATAAGTAGCTATATTTTAAAAAGACGTGGATTACTACACTCCCTCATTATAAGATGGTCTAAATTTCATCCAATTTCCCATCCAATCCAATCAGCCAATGAGGCAGGCAGGCAGGAGATCAGCAAAAAGCCCCGTTACATGCCTGACCATTGTACTTTTAGTCTAAAATGACAGGTCACAAATGAACTGTAGCTTGCCACTGGTTCACAGATCAGATCACCACAAACGGAAAAGCATCGCTAGCAAGCATAGCATGCAGATGCAGTGTGCCGTCGCCTCAACCACACGTTGCATGCTTGTACCACCTTGCTATACATGCATCTCTCCCAATAATCCAATATACCAGCACATCACAAAAACAAAAATGGAGGAACAAAAAGTACAGTTCCCTGAGATCAATTTAGTCCTGATCTTTTATATTGCCTAACCATTCCTTTACAATCTATCACACACTATCTTCTTAGACACCATTTGATTCGGATTATCGACTGAGCTACTCTAATTTTCTTGAGCATACTGCTGAATGATGTTTAATTTTATTAAAAAATTTGTTATAGGAGTCTATATAAAGATGAATCTATTTTAATCTTACATATATACCATAACAGATAAAAAAGAATATATTTGATACTCGCATCGTAATTATTTGCCACGCTAATTATGTAATTGGTGCTCACTGCTAATTTAGCTTTGTATTGGCGTAATAACGTGAAAACATTGTATATGTCCATAGTTATATCTGAGTGCTAAAATTCTAACGGATATTAAATATGCAAAATTCATTTGTTTTTCAAATATTTTTTCTCCGTTTTCGTATAGTGTACATTGATGTAGGATAGTTTTAAGTGCATTTCATATGAAACTATGATACGGTATGTATGTGTGGTAAATTCTGTTCATCAATCATCAATCTCTCGATCGAGCGCCCGTTTGTTTCTGTGTTTCCCTACCAATCAAAATCCGCCGTGCACTGTTGTGGGATCTAACTGTTTACAGAGTATTCAATTTATTAATTTCCTAGTTGTATCATATGTGTTGTTACTACTCTCTCCGTGTACTCTCTCCGTTTCATAATATAAAGATGTTTAACTTCTTTGGTTGTAACGTTTGACCATTCGTCTCATTCAAAAAATTATGAAAATTTTATTTATTTTACTTGTGACTTATTTTATTATCAAAAGAACTTTAAGCATGACTTGTCATTTTTATATTTCTATTAATTTTTTAAATAAGACGAATGATCAAATGTTGTAACCAAAAAAGTCAAACATCTTGCATTATGAAACGGATGTAGTATTTAAATGACATTATATATAAAAGCAATTACTATTCAACCAACATTCTCGGCCTATTCAATTTATAAGATTTTTTTCAAAATATTTGAGTAGATGAAAATTGTCTTATGTTTTCTCTCAACAAGTAGGAAACTTTTTTTTCGATTTATAGACCTATGTATCACTTAAGTATCGTTGAATTCTCAAACTTATTATCAATTTAATATACACGTGTTTATTTTTCGAAATGAATTACCGGTTTGGAGTCTTTCGACCTTTATTGACGTCGAATAATTTCATTTCCGATATACCAATATTTTCGATGCTATTTTCATTTCTGGCTTATTGTTTTTGATTTTGTTCCAAAAAAAATACGGATGTGAAAATAATTTATCTGTATACCGACTGTCTTCATCCCTACCCGCAATGGTCAATTAGAAAAGGGAGAAAAAAAATATTGCTTGACGTGTAAACCCGCCGGTCTACTGCTGTACATGTTGCTTGAAAGGTGCAATCGATCCATCCATCAGCGGGAGAAGGAAGATCTTTTGTGTTTTAAAAGGACTAGGACCAACCATTCCGTTCTTCAGGGCTCTCATCGTTGCGTTCAAATCTGTTTTTGTAAACAAGTAATAATAATTTACAAGCAAGAGTCTGTACTTTTTGTTAAAAGAGAGAAGAAATATGTATAGAGCTGTTTCTGTACCTTAGACGTGAAGGGAGTAACTACACCTGCTAATAGGATAAAAACTTCATATATATATATATATATATATATTCATAGCGACTCAAAAATAAAAGCTATAAAATATTTTATAATTTAAAAATCCCAAAATAAATTTAAAATTAAATTTTAGTTACAATTATGAAACGATGAGAACCTGTTTCTCCCCCTTTCTCTACTCTCTCTCTCTTCTTGTAGTTCTATAAATAACCACTCGTATTCTCTCCAACCTCTCCCACAACTCTCTACCATCTCCCCCGAATCCTCGCGTTGTCCACTCCTCCATGGATTTCATCTCCATCTATTCCCTTCCATGGTGACGCCTACGTGATCGATCGATGCATTATCTGGCCCTCTTTGTGATCTTCCACAGCTTTCTTGAACTGCCTGAATTCGTGCGGTTTAATCGTGATCAGAGATCCCAGCGCCTTTGCCCTAGTTTCGTCGGGGATCGAGCAGTTCAATAAAGCTGTGGGAAATTGCAGAGAGAGACCAAATTTCGTCATCGCTGTGGGATCATCTCATATTTGGTTGGTGCAGTGGAATCATCACTCATGGATCCAGCAGGATGATGATGTTCAAGATCTGATCATGCGTGGCAATGGGATTCAGACAGCGGAATTCTCAATAATTTCTGCCTCTCGTGATGGATGGATCCAGCAAGGTATGTTTAAATTAGGCTATACTAATTTCGCCCGTGTATTTCTGTTCATCGATCTCTCGATCGAATTCGCGTTTTGTTTGTGTGTTCCCCTAGAATTTCTACCATTCAGAATCCGCTGTGCACTGCTGCGAGATCTAACTGTTTGTAAAGTATTCAATTTGTTGTTTTCCTTGTTGTATATATTATATCTGTTGTTACAACTTTAAAAATGACAGTATTCACCGAACACTCCATATGTGTATATGACCGATGGTTAATTTGCGTGTTCTATTGTGGTCATCAAGTTCTTAAACTTGTTTAATGTACTCTCTCCTAATAAGATTTTATTTAGCACACATACCAATACCATTTTTTTTAAAGAAAATCATGACCTTTACCTTTTTAAATTCTAATGTATTGTCTCGTGCTTTCACTTAAATGCATTTGAATTTCAATGCATTAATTGCTCCAAGATACGTAATTTGTGAAACAAAAAGGGACAAACAAAAAAATAGTCTTTGTGGTGCTAAATAGTGTACTCACTTTGTTCCAAAATAAATCTATTTCCACTACTTAAACTTTGTTTTAAAATATATCACTCTGATTTAATTTTTTTCAACTACATTCTCTTTTCAGCTAATCACAACATTCCTTCAATCATTTATAAACTAATTTCTTGGAACCCTTGCCAAACACCAAAAAATATTTGGATAGACCCTAATGATCAATTAGGAGTGCTTGACAGTATTACAAATTGCATTATTACTGTAAAAAAAAGACAGAAACGCAAAAATTCAGAATAAAATGGCAGTAGTACGATTGACGTGTGGTCTACATTGCTTGAAGGGTGCAATCGACACATCCATCAGTGGGAGAAGGGAGATCTTTTGTTTTGAAAAAGTGGGAAAAGGATTGTGGCCCTGCAGAGGAGTTGTATACATGAAACCTCAAATCATTCAGTACTTGCAGCTGCAGGTAGGATGCGTCCAATTATACTAGTACTATGCCACTACACGATGTGACTTTTATTCCTGGAGGTCGATTGCCTGCCCCCGTCTGCAAGCGTGCTCCTCCAACTCTCCCCCGCTCCTTTTCGCTTATGTCTACGGGTATATAGTTAAAATTTAAATGTTTAATCTTAAATTTGAAATTTATTTTGATTTTTTTCAAGGTTTATTTTTTAGCTTTAACTTTTAGATATTTGACTTTTTTATTGCAATGTCTGACCATTTGTCTTATGCAAAAAATTATGAAAATATTATTTATTTTGCATGTGACTTAATTTATTATTAAAAAAACTTTAAGCACGAATTGTCATTTTATATATTTATACTAAATTTTTGAATAAGACGAATGGTCTAACAAAAAGTCAAACATCTTGCATTATGAAACGGGGGTAGTATTATTTATAACTTTTAGATTGTATTATTTAGATAGCTGAGAATACATATATAATTTTTTATTTATTATTTATAAATACATTGTTTTGTTTTTTCATTAAAAAGTCAAATAACCAGCCTCTCTCCCAATCAGACCACAACCTCATCCTACAAGCCTTTCTAAGCTTATAGGTAGCCATGGTCTTTCCGGCCTAAACTGTCTAATAAGATTAGCTACTTCTTTGTTAAACTTTCCAAAATTTACGAAAAAATTAGCTACTCCTTCGTTAAACTTTACAAAAAAATTATTTCTAGAGGTGGTTATAAGGATTAAAAAAGTATGTGGTAATGATTAGAGAAATGTTATAGTTGGTTTCTTGATTGTGATAGATGCTAAAATTAAGTGGAAATAATTGTGATCGGTTGAAATGATAAGTTAGATGGAAAATACATTTATTTTAGAACAAACGTTGGGTGGTACAAATAGCTTCACTTTGATACGAGGGGAGTTTTTTTTCCTCGAATTCAACATTTACCCCAAACTAGTTATCATCCTATGGTGCTACTTATCACATTAATCATGCTTTATTCAAATTTCCTCCTATTATACCACTAATTACCCTATCACTCTAAACCATATAATAGTTAATAATAAAATGGTAGTTTTTTTACTTCTCAGAACTTTTTATATCCTAAACGACCTACTACCCTTGTCCCATAATATATGGGATTTTGACTATTCACTTATAATTTTTAAACATCCGTCTTATTTAAAAATTTAGTGTAAATATAAAAATTTTTAAGTAATGATTAAACTACTTCTAATAATAAAGAAAATAATAAACAAAATAAATAATATTTTTAATTTTTTTAATAAGACGAGTAGTTAAACATTACAAAAGAGAAAATCAAAATCTCTTATAATCTATGATGCTGGGAGTACAATAAAGATTATAATACGGTAAGTATTGTGGAACGAAGGAAAAGTCAGCAGGAGGCGGGAGGCTGGGTGCGAGCTGGTTACTGAGCTGCTGGCTCTCCACGAACAGTTGCACGCCACACTTCTACTACTGATGCAGTACTTGCGTTTGCCATTGCTTTCCGTTGCATCCCCTCCCGGTGGTGCTGGGCTGGGCTACTCTTCTACTACTAGTAGCTCATCAGCTTTGTGTGTGATGTTGGGCAACAACAACAACACCACACACAGACACACTACTGCCTGACATGGCTTCTTACCTCTCAACAGTTCTCCTCCTTGTCTCATTTTGTTGTCCCTGCCGGGATATGATCACACGACACAAATCGATCTGATGGATGCAGAGACGATGGGTGTGCTTGGTTGCTTATATTATTTTAGTCTGACTCATCTCTCCTATTCAGACTATACTTGCTGTGTAGATACTCGTGTACTTGTTTGGTTGTTGGTATCCGGTTAGCCTGGTTAACAAGAGATCGTGTTTGGTTTTTCGTATAAGAGATTCGGTAGAGGAAAGAATTTTACATATACTATACGTATGTTTTTTTTGCCTGTATAGCATCTTGTATAACTATCCACACCCGAAATAAAATCATTGAAAATAGAAAAAAGTGGAAAAGGAAAAAAATGAGGAGAGGAGGCAGGGTCCACGGCTGCTTGTTGGAGGACGACGACCAACATCGCGGACGGCGTCTAGCGGGAGGATGGCGTCAGTGGCGGAGGGGGGCGGCGGCAGATCTGGGAGCAGCACGGCCGCAGCAGACACCAACGAGGGCAGCAATGGACGGACTGGGGCGGCGGCGGAGTGCGGTGACCGGGCGGATAGGGGCGGCGATGACAGATCTGGGGAGCCGCACGGCGGAGTGTGTCGACGGGTCGGCGGCGGACGGCGTCGACTGGGCGAACGGCGCGGCGACGGACGGGTCGGCGGTGGACGGCATCGACCGTGCGAACGGGGCGGCAGCGGACGGCGTCGACCGAGCAACTGTGGGGGAGGTGGCGGACGGGGCGGCGATGGACGGTGGGGAGGAGGCAGGTGCTCGAGCTCGTGGACGACCGTTTCTCACACCTGCGCACACGCGCTTGCATCCGCCGAGCCAGGCCCGAGAGCGAAGCTCGGTTGCTGCGTTTCTCGCGGGCCTGGCTGCGGGACCAATTTTGCATGAGTTCAAGGGGCATTTAACTTTTTGTCATTTTTAGAAATGACATCTAATATATTTGTCATCCGTTTTCTATGACACGTGGGGCCTTATGTGTCTATGACATGTGAGCCCAGTGGCAAATATGTTAGTGTCATTTTTAAGAGTGACAAAAAGTTAATTATTCCGAGTTCAACCTGGCTGAGAAAAGCATGCAGTCTACCGGACACTATTTCGTTGCATCTACTCATGCGAGACATCCTGAATGCATATAGGCAACTAAACACCCCCGATGTGTCTATCCATCATCTGTTTCTCGTCCTAAAATCAGTTTAATTTTTTAATTTTTAATATAATGCTTGACTTTTCGTTGTATTTAAATTTTTTTTACGATTACTATTTTTACTGTTATTAGATGATAAAATATAAATATTATTTTATGGATTGCTATTTTAGAAAATAAGATAGATGATGAAACGCGACATATACAAACAAAAAAATAAGACCTTTTTAGACAAAGGTACTCTCTCCCTCTGGATCGATCGATCAGGACAACGTATGTACTCCTCCATGGTCTTATATGTGTGGTCTGGAAGATGCATCTTGTCACTCGCGGAAGTACAGCAACGGATCAGGCGATTCTGTCCAGACTGCAAACTGATGGGAGAGAGTAGTGCGGGATTGTGGCATGTTTCCCTTTCGCGTCAGATTGCAACTATAAAAAGATGAATCGTGGTTATGATCTGAAAAGGTTTTGAACGGTGTTGGAGTTCAGGAAACCGATTCGATTTCCTGCCGATATATACAAAGAGAAGCAAGTTATGCGTGATCAATTACTAGTACTGTCCTACTTACAACATGCATGAATGCACTATGCTCAATTTGAGTACTCCATCGGTCCTAAAATGGATGTATGGATAGGATTTGAATTTTGTCCAAGAATATAATCATTTCTAATGCTATTCAAAATATTAATTGTCATATCCATCACTCTTATTCAATATTCTCTTTATTTTACCCATACCAACGCTTGCACATCTATCTATTTCTCATTATTAAACTGAGCTATAGTTTTCTTCTCAAGCTTAATCTATGCTAAAAAAAATCTAGAAATATTTAGTAGCAGGGATGAACGTGCATTGATCTATAGGTAAATTAGGGTTGTTTAGTTCAAATAAATAAATTAAAAGTAAAATTTAATGTATTTAGAGCCAATTATAAATTACTCATAGCGTGAGTGCGTGACCCATATCTATTCATAATGCACAAGATATCAAGCAATGTGATTATAGTACTATTTGCTTTCTCTAGTGAAATGGCACTATGGCAGTAAGCGTATACTTTTCACATGCCGATAATTAACAGTGTTTGCATGCATATAGGCATAATACTACGTCGATCATGTGCAGAATCACGCTGTATTTTCAACAGTTCGAGAATTACCGTGGTAAATTCTTGGATGTAACTTTAGTGTAGATTAGGAAGCCCTCGTCGCATCTGCTTATAAGCTAAATTTTAAATTTTCAATCTTCACTTTCAAGTTGATTCTGAGATTTTTAATAGTATTTTTTTCAGCTTTGCAAAGAATTAAGAACACATATCTAACATTTTATTTATAAATTATTTTATTTGTAATTACCATTTTATAAAAAAATCAAACAATCACTCTCTTATCTTTACGCATATGCCCTACGTTTATAAGTCAAAATTTGTATTCTAAAAGTTAATTTTGCAGTTAATTTTGAAGGTTTTTCTTGCTATTTATTTTTTAGTCTGAAAATCGTTAAGAACACTATAGCATTTTTATCTATAAATTATTTTAATCGTTAATAAGTCGTTCCATAAGCTAAACAACGAGATTGAAATGCTACACAATCACTCACTAATAGAAATTTAGTTAATATAAGTCGATGGGCAGATCAAGAATATTTAAGTGATATCATAAGAATTGATTTATTTAGCCTACGTTCGCTTCAGCGTAAAGCTGAAGCCGGTCGTCCATACATAAAACAAGATGGGTAACTAGCACAAAATAATCATGATTTATGGTTATAAACTAAAAAAATATAATTATATAATATATATATATATATATATATGAAAACACGATGATAAGGGCACTAAAAATATGGTCTCATTCACACATAATTAATTATTTTTTAACTACTATAAAATTAAAAAAATATGTCTTATGCTTATAAGCTAAAATTAATTTTTTTTCTTAAATTGGTGTTGAGTTTAGGTAATATTCATCATAGTTTATTGTTCAGTAGATCGCTATATATATATATATATATATATATATATATATATATATATATATATATATATATATATATATATTATTCACGAATCCTAAGAGCATCTCCAAGAGAATGGCTAAATTTTGACTCTCCAAATCAAAATTTAGCCATTCATTTTAGTTTTGGCAACTTGAATTCATATAGTCAGCGTTCGCAAATGACATTGTCCATTAGTCAAATCAGCCGCACGTAAAACGAAAAAAGTCATTAGCACATGATTAATTGAGTATTAGCTTTTACAAACTTAGGAAATGAATTAATCTAATTTTTTAAACAACTCATATAAATTTTTTTTCAAAATACACCGTTTAACGGATTGAGAAATATGCGCACGGAAAAAGAAAGAGAAGTGTCCCCCTTGGTCGGATTCGAACACTGCCATAGCATCTCCAAGAGACTACCTATCTCCACTCTCTAAATCCTGGCAGGGAGAGGATGATAAGTGGATCCCACCCATGTGGGACCCATTGATAGGAATTGTGCTAGTGAGGGAATTTGTTGTTAGATTTAGCCATTGAGTACTCAAATTTAGCCATTCAAATGACATGATAAGTCATATAGCCATTCTCTTGGAGCACAATTTTTATATAATATTACTAAATTTAACTATAACAAGTGAGATAGCGCTAGAGTTGCTCTAGCAACCTTGTTCCATCTATGCTGGCGAAAAAAATCCACTAGTATGGGTTGTACGGCTGACGCGAGAACAGGATACATGCGCTGTTGCTTCATTTGCCTACTCCGTTTGTCTAACATATTGTCTGGTCGGTCGTCAACGGTCCAACCGACAGGAATTCTACTCGCTCCGTTTGAACATACATTGGGTATTTTGTTTCTTAAAATAAAGGTTTAACCAACTATTATTTTATTAATATATCATAAAGTGATAAAATATAAGGAAACAAAAGACATCCTCCTCTGATTTGATATTTCATATCTTTTGGGGAGCGACACAGTCTTCGTAACCTATATTTGACTTTAATTCTCTGTTATAATAAGTGCAAAAAATAAATAAAACGTTTAGTCTTAGTAAACTACTATGTTATAGTCATATGCACATGTTGTGCTAGTGCCTTTAAACTAAATATTTAAAGTTTTAAAATTTTTAGTTTAACCTTGTTCAAAATAACATGAATTATCACATGGGAGGGAGTATGTTACCGTTTCCACAAGACATATAATATATAATGAGAGGTGATAGAATTAAATTCAAATGTAAATTGTCATTGTTTGTAATGGAATAGTATTGTCAAATACGAGTTCCCTTATGATGTGCAGATATAAAAATGATGACTGGTGTTGTGCATCATAATTACCTGTTAGTCTCTGGGCTTGTTCATATTAGTGCCAAAATAGTCGTTACCAAATATGTGCATTGCCAAATTTTGATAGAGTAACAAACTAAACATAATATTTTCTATTTCAACCTTACCAAGTTCATCAAAATTTCATAATTATAGGTATCAAAGGAAACGATTTTTTTTATATTTTTCACCTACCATAATTTGTTAATGCCGAATCTTTGTCTTTATCGATAGATGGTAACGCTTCATTAGTACTTCCTGCATTTTAAAACGCAAGCACTTTCAAGAGTTCTATATTTTACCAAAATATAATATACTCCATCCGTCCCAAAACAAATCAATTTTTTAGTTTTTAGATACAATATTTGACTCTTCGTCTTATTTAAAAAAATTACGATTAATAATTTTATTTTTATTAGATGATAAAACATAAATAGTACTTTAGAGCAAGTATAATAGCTGGCTATAAGCCAGCTAAATACTGATGTGGAAGAGAGAAGGGAGGAGAGAGAAGAAGCTGGCTATAAGCTTAAAGCCAGCTCAGGCACAAGAACCAAGACACCATGTGAGAGAGACATGTAGGTCCTTTATTAAAAAATGAAGAGCTAACCATTATATGAGTGGGCTATAAGAAGACTATAAGGAGTCTTATAGTCAGCTTGTTGGCTATATTATTAGCCTTGCTCTTATGTGTGACTAATTTTTTAATTTTTTGAAGATTTTTCGAATAAGACAGACACAAAAGCCGAAAAGTTAGTTTTCGTGGGAGGATGGAATAAGTATTTATATCTGTATTGACAATATTGTCTTTGTCTTTATCAGTAGATGGTAATGCTTCATTAGTACTCCCTGCATTTTAAAACGTAAGCATTTTCAAGATTTCAATATTGTACAATAATATAAGTATTTATATCCCTATTGACAATATTAATTGTCTCGTTAAACACTTTTCTTCAATTCTTTTCTACTTTCTCCTCGCCTACTGTTCCGCACCATCGATTCTTATTTATTAAGGATAAAATAGTATTTGAGACGTAAATACTATCAGCAAGGTAAGCAAGCCTCGATTACTACCAAAGTTGAACTACAAAGTCAATGCTGAGGTGCATGTTTTAGAGTTCAGCTGAGGTGCATGTGTTTCTCCTCCCGTGTTTTTCTTTCTTGTTTTTTTTGTTGGTTTGTCCTCTCTGTATTAGAGAAGCCATGCATAGTTGTTCTCTCTGTCCCGTGCTGGGGTTGCAGCCGGCCAGGTTCCAGGGAGAATTTTCACTGGGATTCCTTCTTGAAGCAGCCATCCTGCTTCGTTGCTTGCAGTGGAATTCGTCCATTCTTGTTCTACTCGGATCTCTCTAGATCTCTGTCTGAATCTTTTGGCCCTTTTAGTTTCTAAAAATTTTCTCCTAAAAATATCGCATCGAATCTTTGGACATATAAAATAGTTATGTGAGAAATCGTGAGACGAATTTTTTAGCCTAATTAACTTATGATTAGTCATAAGTACTACGATAACCCGCATACGCTAATGACAGATTAATTAGGCTCAAATGATTCATCTCGTGGTTTAGTTGAGCTGTAAAATTTATTTTTTTTATTCGTATCCGAAAATCCTTTCGCCATTTGATCAAACATATAATATGATACCAAAAAATTATCTCCGTGACATGAGCAAGTGGATCGAGATTGGGTGAGTGAGATCTGAGGGGGTAAAATCACATCGTCCGGTCGATCTGTCTGAGCAGCCTACCTGTCACAGCACGAGAGCTGCTGACACTACATGTGGGCCTGGACCAGAGGTGGGGCCCAGGCGTCAGCGCCCTTCCGCTGGTACCATGTGCCGTCCCTCTGTTGCTGGAGCCCAAGGCCTTTTTGTTTGTTGCGATGGATGTACTCCCAGTCCCAGCACTTTGATTTATTTTTGGAGTACAAACCTGGATATAGGATGAATTAAAGGCATGATTGTTTGTCTTTTTTTTATAAAAAATCAAATAATATTTTGCAAATAAAAAATAAATTATAAATAAAACTTTTATATATGTATATTAGTAATTTAAAAGTCAATGTTGAAAGTCAAGTAAAAAGCCATAAAATCAACTTCACCAATTTGGCTTTCAATCATAAATAGAAGTGGAAAGATAGTGTGAAATTATATTATAGCTAGTTAGCTAAATTTAATTTACTGATTCATAGTTTTAAGATGAATCAAATCATTCAGTAGATATTTACTATGTCGTCCCCAAAATAATATCATTCTTGTCATTTTACTTTGTTTCAAAACAAATTTATTTTAGAATATCATTGCATTGGATTTTGTGAAAGCAAAGAATAAATGTATTGATAATATATAAAGTAGAGGATATCTATATTGAGATTTAATAAAGTAAAATGTATTTTAGTCTTTTAAGATATGCAATGAGTGAAAAATAAAGTTATCTTTATGACGGAGAGAGTATATCTTACAATGCGAAGTACTAGCGGTACAGATTTATCTATACTACTTTAAATATATAGTTCTTTTACAAATTAGTCTATAATATTTTCTGATATTATGCAATAGTTCATATTTGATTCAAACAAATGATATTAATATAATTGAGAAAAAAATGCTATAATACTTTGTAATATATTGAAATAGCAAACCTAGAGTATTTTGCTAGGGTGAAGACAAGTGAGGTGAGGTGAGGAAGGAAAGAGAGGTGGAGGGAGCAGGAGGGAAAGCTGCCTTCTGTCACTGCCTCACTGCCTGTGGGATAAAGCAAAAGCTTACTCCTCCCTCGACTCCTCCAGCTTAGCTTGACAGGATATGGAACTACCCAATCCCTGCTATCAGCCTTACAGAATCTTGGGCCCAGTAAACTTTCCCCCTTAATTTTGGTGTACTGGAGTAATTTCTCTGTCTTAGAATTAAGTAACATATATAATATTAGTATCAATTAAACTTTATCCTGAAATATAATTTATATACTTTACATTCTCTTCCAATGTTCACTCAGTCATCCACAAACCTTTTCATTTAATCCGATTAATTTTCTTAATACAAACATCTTGGTCTAAAACTCATTATATTCTCGACGGAGGGAGTAGTACATATAAAAAATATGGATTTGCATGTGCTCCAAATATTATTATGTGAAGTAATACATCCATCAATAAATATAAATATTAATACTCCTACATATTGTAGCAAGAGTTTTAGAGTTAAAAACATTTCTTTCTTCTACAAAATCTATACTATCTCCATCTCACGGAAACTCATACTGGGATTTGACATAACCTATTACAAAATGTGTCAAGATGCATGGTACTAGATTGTATCAAATTTAATACTAGATTTTAGTATTTTGAGAAAATGATGCTATTATTTTTATAACATTTTCTTATTCTGCTACGAATGATACGTGGACCTATGACTCACATGTCAGAGATATCAAGACAGTGTCATGCCATAGAGATCGATGAGAAAAGCATTTATATTTTTTTGTCACGAGGAAATTAACCTAGACAGGGTATGTATGTTTGTTCACTATGCATTGGGAGGGTATGCAACCTCAAAATATCATCAGACTAATCTAAAAAATGTAAATACCTGAAAACACTTAACATGAACTTCTTTTAAACAAAAATAGAGTCTACTTGTACAAGGGTACACATTCATTGATGCTAAATTTATCAAGGAAATTCAATTAATGCAAACTTGTTGCATTTTCTTGTAATGCGAGGAGTCCTACATGGAGTACTTAACAAAGCAAAATGGAAAATGTTGAATTCCCTTTTAGTCCTGGCGCATCAGTGGTAAGAGAAAGGTGAAAACGCCTTTATTGAAATTTCATAAGCTACACAGTGATGGACTTCTATTGATGCCAAAACGCAGACTGTTGCTTGCAAAATAAACGACAAATGATTGGAGTTGGCAGATAGAAAATTATACTCCCTCCGTCCCTAAATGTCCCTAAATATTTGACGTCGTTGATTTTTTTATACATGTTTGACTATTCGTCTTATTGATTTTTTTTAGAAAATAACAATAAATCAAATGATACAAAAATAATTAGTAATTGTGTAAATATTTTGAATAAAACGAATGGTCAAACGTATATTAAAAAGTCAACGGCGTCGAACATTTAGGGACGGAGGCAAGTAGTATATAGAGTAGCTTGCTGGATTAGCTGAAAGAATTAAGCAAGCAAAACCGGAACCGAAGTCGAAGAAAGCTAACTTACACATGAAATCAATGGAAAAATAACATCTCTTTCTTTCTCTCAATGGCTAACTGAATTCAAAGTCCTTGTTATGCCATTTCTTCCCACAGCTTTCTTGACCCTCTTCTTGCTCTCCCTATAAGCTTTCCAATGATGATATGTACTTCTCCGGTGATGAAGTGAGTGAGCCACAAGAGAAGTTCAAGAAAGCTGTGGAAAGGCATGGCATGGACTTGGAAGAGAGATCCTCATGCTACATGCATACACTGCACTGCACATTGCAAAATCTCCATGCCATAGCCTCTCTTTGATCCTAGCTCTCTTTATATACAACCAAGAACCAGCTGCTAGCTCAGCCTCAGCGAGCTAGCTAGGCCATGCTCCAGCTCTGCATCTGTAGAGAGAGAGAGGACGAAGCTAGCTTTATGGCTGGAAGTAGTGGACATGAAGAGAGAGAGAGAGAGAGAGAGAGAGAGAGAGGAGTTAGTTTCACTGAAGCATGAGATCTAAATGAGGTTACAATGACAAGGCCATTGGAGGGGTTAAAAAGGACATGCATGGTGAGTGCAGAGGTTATAACCTTCTCATGCATGCACAGCTTGATTGCTACCTCTTCCTTGGACCACCTTTGTCTGTTCCATTCTAGAAGGGGCTTAACTGCTTGAATTGTGTGTGTTTTTTTCCTCTGTCTTGAATGCTTTGAATTTACCACTAGCCATAGCGCCCGTGCAGAGAGTGTGTGTGTAAAATTAAGAGAAGTCTGAACCCCTCTTCATTCTCAGTGGGCCAGAATTTAGCTACTACGCACAGCTCGTATATATTGGAGCAATGGAGCTAGCTAGCTAGCTGCAGGAGGATGAGATGTAAGGCAGAAGAGCAGCAATTCAGCATGGGCCAAAGCTGATGGTGGGTAGATGATCAGAAAGGCAGATTAATAAGCTATTACTAGGTGATTAGTACAGCAGTAGAATCTGAAGATATATTGTGCATAATTACTTACTGCAAATGCACTGCAGGGTTATACAACCTGCTGCCATAGCTATATATACGTCCACCCAGTACTGGGTGTTTTGCGTACGTAGTTACGTACTCCTTGTCTTTGAGCTGTTTGTCAGCACCCAGGAAGTGGCAGCTATCAGCTTGGTCGATCTGAAGTCTGAATAAATCTGAATTAAGGTGATTGGCTAGCACAGTGAAGCACCCTGCATGCATCTCTGCAAGCCTGTCCAGCCTGTAGCTGTAGATCGATCACAGATGTTCCAATAATACGTACGTACGCAAACGCAACGGCCAAGATCTACAGAGAGGGATCTCCGGACGGATATGATGGGCAAATTCAGATCTGACGATCATGCATACTCTCTCTGTCCCAAAATAAATCAATATTTTACTTTTTAGCTATAAAGTTTGAAGCTTTGTCTTATTTAGAAAAATTTTATGACTAATATTTTGTTTTTATTATATGATAAATCATAAATAGTGTTTTACATGTGACTATTTTTTTTTAATTTTTTAAAAAATTTTAAATAAGACGGATGATCAAACGTTAGACATGGATGATTAAAAGTTTGTCTAAATTTAGGACGGAGGGAGTATGCAACTAGCTAGCTAGTCCTTGTTATCTGCCATATCGCGCACTGCTGCTGATTGCATGCTGCTATGCTATGCTGTGCTGTGCTGAGCTAGCAGCGATCGATCGAGTGGCCATCGTTGCATGGTCTTCGTCGTCGTCGTGGTCGCTTGCAATGTTGCAAATGCAGCAAGGCACATGCCTGTCTCCCCCCCGGCAGAATCATCACCGGTGGCCGGCCACTGCACCGCATGACATCGATCGTGATCGGCATGCATGTTAACCTTTGGACCAAATTGCTGCATTTAAGCGGCATGCAGCAATTCTTTTTTTGTCTAGCGTGTAAAAACAGTGATCAGTAATTCAGTATTAAGCTAGCTAGCACTGCATTTGGTGTTTGCAATTGCACACTAGTTCTCCGTATATCAGACGGACCGGACGGACGGGCAGAGCGACCACGCGCGGAGGCCATGAAGAAGGTAAGAGTTGTAATGTACCATGGATGCATGCATGCACTCTGCAGTAGTGGCACAGTGAGAATCAAATGCCACGAGATCGAGCAGCACAGTAGCACACACGACGTACGTACGTACGTACTGTTTGTTCTTCAATCCAAAGCCTAACTAGGTAGGTAGGCAGGTTGCTAGCTCCCCCGGTGCCTGCAGCTGCAGTGTGGCCGGCCGATCGATCGATCGATTCGATTCTTTTTGCAGGGCAGGGCAGTTCAGAGTCGAGCGAGCTTGTTTTTCAAACTAGCCGCTGTAGCTATGTCGCTGCTTGCGTTACAGTGCACACACATCGCCGGGCCGGCAGGAGTTAGGCGCGTGTACATGAGACCCTGCCGCTGCGAGTTTTGACCACGACCGGTCGATCGATATGATCGGGGCAGCCATGATCGTCGCGCGTCGTGCGATCGATCGGTGGGTGGGTGCAAGCGTGCGCGCGCCAACGCGTGGTGATCCATGACTTTCTGTGGCGCGTGGAGGCGAGCGGTGAACAGTACGCGCGCGCGACTTGATCGAGCGTGAGCCCGCGTGAGGATGAGCCGATCGATCGACGGATCGAGCGCGGCGCGAGCGGGCGTGGAACGGCAGACGATGGCACTGTTGTGCACACGACACAAAAAGTAGTCACAAGAACGAACTATATATATAGTACTGGTCGGTCGACGCGACGCGACGCGCCACCTGTTTAGATCCACCGTTCATGAAATCATTTTGACTAGCTAGCCCGGCCAAACAGGAGTACACGTACACTACAACAGGGTTATTATGAAGGAAAAGTTCTATATGATCGCTCAATATATCCCCTAAATTACAATACCAAATATTCGATCTGGACAGTTATAGTTCGTGGGATTTATGTTTAACTTAGGTACATCCCTGCGATCAATATATGATATGAAATCACTTCACACACATGAAACTTAAATTCAACCTGTACAAATTGAATAAAATAACTTTTATGCCATTATGGGGAACATGTATTATTCCAAACCATATGTATTCCTAAGTTATTTATCAAATATTAATGTTGAGTGAAAAGATATCCTTTTACTCAATATAATGGCCATTTTTTGAAATTTGAATAGTTTCGATTCCATTTTGAAGTTTATGACTGATTGACGATTTATTGATGTGATAAGAATAGTGCGAATCAAAGCAACACTGAAGGAGTATAATTAGAAGACTTTATGTGAGGGACATAAAAGATCCACCTCTTCGCTATGCTTAGATTCATCGATTTTTATATGAATTTAGGATACGCTAGAAAATCTTACATTATGAAACGAAGGTAGTACTTTTCAAATTACCCTACCGTAGCACTAGAACAGCTCGAGGTGCATCCATCAACTTTTCATGAGATTTGTTTTCGTCCAATAAAAAGTACCTCTCGCGGTAGCTAATCGTTTCTGATCGTTAAATCTAACAGTACACGTCCTACTTAACTAAATCTAATAGTGAGAAAAATATACTTTTTATTGGACCGGAGAAAATCTTATTTTTCATCCTTCTGCTAACAACAAAAGGACATGGTAACAACTGACAAGGAACGACGATACTGTGCATATCCCGGTGTAAATCTCTAGTGGGCAATGCCAGTCTTTCTAAAGCTGATCGCCAGATCATATGCATGTTGCTAATCGAGCTCCAGTTTTCACAGCCAGCACGGTGACGGCAGCTTTATGGCAGCGTTTTTTGGTGGCCAGGTCAGGGCAGCTTAAAAAGGTTGAAATGAATCTGGAACAGCATGCTTGATCGGGCCATCCACCAAGGACCAACTGGACGAATGATGAATCCAGTGCCCTCGTATTAGTAGAAGGAAAACCCAAAGATCTTTTGAACATGTGTTTAGAGCAAGATTAATAGAAGAGCTACCTGCTAGCTCTAAAATCTTTTTAAGTCATTAAAAATTAACATAGAACTAACTTATATATTAATTACATACAAACATATATTATATCATCAATATATGATCCACCTCATGTACGTACAGTGTGTTGTAGAGGTTATGTTGTAACTGATTGTAAATGTTACAGCTTTTTTTTCTCTCCTTTTCTATTACTTCGTGTAAGCATAAATACTTATCTCACTTATTGTACTTTTTTTTTTGAGAACACAAAAACCACTCATTGTACTTTGCTCTCGACATATTCGTGGGTATGCATAACGTGGTGTGTGTCTGGTTCTCTGGTGTAATCGTGAAAAAAAAAGAGAACCCTCTAAGATTCACAGCCCGGAAATAGCCAATTAACAAATTTCTGGTTAAAACCTAAGACGGAATGATGTGATCTTATCATCAAAACTTTTACAAGATTACAACCTAAACGTTTACTGACTAAAAAAAAGTTCATGCATACGTATGAGCGACGGAGCAATCGTTGGTCACGCCGTCCACCGTGACGCGCCGCCGCCCCACCACGCACGCAACGCCCCTCTCAGCCATGGCCGGCGTGCGTGCGCGGTGACGCCCTGGGCGTGCTCGACGACGAAGGGGGGAGCATCACGGCGGCGTCGGAGCCGTGGACCGGTTCCGGAGAGCCCACACAGGAAGCGCGCGCCGGCCGGCCGGCGAGCTCCAGCCCGAGCGCGAGCTTGTGGAGGCCAGGCTACGGTTCCGCACGGCCAGTGGCGTGGCGCCTCTTCCCAGCACGATGTAGATGGCAGACTTGAGAGGCCAGCCGTCGAGCCATGCCAAGTCCTCGGAGCAGCCGGCGGCACCTTCTTCGTCGGCGAAGTTGGTCCTTGGTCGGCGACGGCGAGCTTCCGGAGGAGGTCGGCTAGGACGTCGAACTTGAACAATAAATACTCACTTTTGCTATTGATCAAACATTTGATTTTTCTTTGTCTTTTATTAAACACACGCAATACATAAAAGTAGGACGTGTATGGACTTTTTACTTGCGTGCACGTCTTCATGTTATCCTCCAACGAATGTTACCGAATTTGATTGATTGAATTAAAATTTTTAAACATTTGATCACTAGATGGACCCATAAATAACTACTATGGAAATAGTAAAATCAACACTAAAAATTAAAATTTAAAATTTAAATTTTAGAAAAACGAAAGAAGTGTATCGGGGCCTCGCATTTTTTGGGCCCGGCCCAACATTTAAACAAGCCATTCAGCCACCGGCTTCCATGGCCCTCGAACCCGATCCGGACCCAACCCAACAACCACCACCACCAGCAGCAGCATCGTTCAACTCCTTCCCCAAGTCGCAGCAAAGCCTTCAAAAATAAAGAAAAAAGAAAAAAAAAGGAAAAGAAGAAGCCAGTCCACAGCGAAGCAAATTCCATTCCCCGCAATCCCTAGCGCGATGTCGTCGCCGCCGCCGCCCGCCGCGATGGCCGTCGACGACGCGGAGGACGACCAGCTCGCCTCCATGTCCACGGAGGACATCGTCAGGGCATCCCGCCTACTCGACAACGAGATCCGCGTCCTCAAGGTTGGTCCCTCATACCCACCTCCGCGGGAAACCCTAGCTAGTCCCACGCTCCCCCTATCCTCTCTCTCGCATCGCGATCTCCTCCATGGGATTTGGTCTGATTCGGGGTTTATTTCGTGGGGGTGTCGCAGGATGAGCTGCAGCGGACGAACCTGGAGCTGGAATCCTACAAGGAGAAGATCAAGGAGAACCAGGAGAAGATCAAACTCAACAAGCAGCTGCCGTACCTCGTCGGCAACATTGTCGAGGTTTGTGCGCTCATCACTTGTTTACCAGTGAAATTTCATGTTCAATTTAAGGCTCAAATAATTTTCATTGTGCGGAGCCCGGTTCTGGGTATCGATCTGGAAAGTAGGAGCTTGCTTTCGTTGCCTATCTACTCCATTGATGCCATATTCATGATTTTGGATTAGTTCTGTTTAGTACCTTGCAATCGTCCTTTACCCCTGTTCATGATTAAGCTTCATTCATGTGTGTTAGGAACAGTATGACATAGTAGATCTTAATTTCAGAAACTAATGGCCTTACCATGCTCCTTTTCCTGAGATAATGAACATGCCAAATTGTCGGTCTCTGGAAAGTACCTAGGATGCAGTTCATCTTTACATTAATTATTTTGCTTGCTAGAGGGTATCTATGAACCTAAGATAGTATATTGTGCAATTATCTGAGTTGGTTCTTTGATGTTTTTGTTCATGAACTTTGATGATCTCCTTGGCAAACATATACCTCTTTTGGGCCTTTTGAATGCCTCTGAATATCAGAGCAGAATTCTTCATAGTTCTAATTCTGCAAGATTGTGGGACAAATGTACATGTTCTGACTTCTAGTTCCTTGATCTGTTTCAGATATTGGAAATGAACCCTGAGGATGAGGCTGAAGAGGATGGCGCAAACATTGATCTGGATTCACAAAGGAAAGGAAAATGTGTTGTTTTGAAGACATCCACAAGACAAGTAAGTCAACTCGCTTGGCCAGTAGCCTGCATTAACCTTTTCCATGAATGGTTAATATACAAAGTAGCCATGTTATTACTGGATTTATATTTTGGGAACTCCTGATAATTGTAACCACTTTGGATTTCATTTACCATTTTCCTTCGCCTCAATCTGTTCTTGGACTTGCATATTTGATATTATCAATTACAGAGAGCATAATACATCAACTTAACCTAAATTTTAGTTTCATAGTACTACTCATCCCAATTAATTTCTTTGTGTTCATATCTGCATGGGTTTATTCTGCTCGGGTTTATTGACTACTTTAATTGCAGACAATATTCCTTCCTGTAATTGGTCTAGTCGACCCTGAAAAGCTCAAGCCTGGTGATTTGGTTGGAGTAAACAAAGACAGCTACTTGATACTAGACACACTACCATCAGAGTATGATTCCCGGGTGAAGGCAATGGAGGTAGATGAAAAGCCTACAGAGGATTACAATGACATTGGTGGCCTTGAGAAACAGGTATTATTTACTTTGAACATCTAATAATGAAAACATTAGTTAGGATGTTTGCCATTCTGTTGATATGTAAGTAGCGTATGTTCATTTCTATATCTAAAAAACATCCATCAGTTCTTGTTTGTCCATTGGCATTCGCTCTCTTATGTTCTACTTTATTATCTGATGCAGATTCAAGAGCTTGTTGAAGCAATAGTGTTGCCCATGACTCACAAGGACCGGTTTCAGAAGTTGGGAATTCGCCCTCCAAAAGGTGTTCTTCTGTATGGACCGCCTGGGACTGGAAAGACCCTAATGGCTCGTGCATGTGCTGCTCAAACTAACGCCACATTTCTGAAGCTAGCTGGTCCACAGCTTGTCCAGGTAGCTTACTTTCTCAGATAAGGCTGTCAAAAGTTATGTGATGTCTGTGTTGCACCTGCTATTTCAAATGTATGAACACTCAATGATGCTAGGGTCCACAAGTCTTTTGTTGCAACTGTTGAAAATTTTCTATGCTCTACGGGCCTATGATTGCTCCTCTTATATTGTCTTACCTCTTTGCACAAGGATCATATGGAATGTTGGAACTTTGATTTTTCCACTGCAGTCAAGTAGAGTATTGCTTGGTCCATTGTCAGTCTATTTTCTTCCTTTATTGGTTTGGTTCTTCTGCATGCTGCTAGATATATATTAATGTCTATGCAAATTTGTCCAGATGTTCATTGGTGATGGTGCAAAGCTTGTCCGTGATGCCTTTCAGCTTGCAAAGGAGAAAGCCCCCTGCATTATTTTTATTGATGAAATTGACGCAATTGGAACAAAGCGTTTTGATAGGTACATTTAGCATTGTCTAATTGCTTTCTACATTGAACTTAATGGGCATAGTTTGTTATGTTTCAGTCATTTCAGTGTAGTGTCTCTTTCAACTCTCTTACGTTGTTAAAAAAGGTGCAATCTCTCCTTTAGTGTTTTCCTTTTCACCAAAAAGGTCATTTCTTTACATTTGTTGTTGAAGCGAAGTCTATACGTTGATGTTGTTGCTTGTCCTATTCATTTCATAAACAATATGTTGACGTGATGACTATCCTATGAATGCTGGGTCTATTTACTTAGGAAAGTTTTGCTGTAAGGAAATAGACTATTTGGCTTGGTGATTGACTCAATTTTGGTCTGGTCTGTGGCAGAAATTTCCTTGTGTTGTGGAAGTAGTAACACCTTTTTATGTAAAATCATGTCGACAATTTCTGGGATTCTCAAGCTATCCATCTATAGAATATTAGATCGATATGCATGCAAATAAAATAGTTTGACCTTATGTTCATGATTTTGCACTTTAGCAATAAATGATGAAATCCTTGAAACATACGTTGCATGTATATTGCATTTAACGGTTAGCCTGCAACTAGATAACTATTGTTTATGGTATAATAAACTGTTAATTTTGTTGTGTTACAGTGAAGTTAGTGGTGACAGAGAAGTGCAACGCACAATGCTTGAGTTGCTGAATCAGCTAGATGGATTCAGTAGTGATGAGAGGATAAAGGTAAGGATGTTTTCTTGTGTCCTCAGTCTGAAATATTTGCAAATTGTACACCATTAGCTATTGTCATGATGGTCTGGCACAAATCTTTCTGAACTCATTTATCTTGTAAAATTGAATGTGTTTAATTACAAATGAGAAGCCTTAGGCATGATTCAGCTGACCATTATTTTGTAAATGAATATACTTTACAATGCTTCATTGGTACCTTTTTTCCTACCTAATTTTTGGATGTTGTGTGACTTCAGGTGATAGCTGCAACTAATCGTGCGGACATTCTTGATCCTGCTTTGATGAGGTCTGGTCGTCTTGACCGAAAAATCGAGTTCCCTCATCCATCAGAAGAAGCACGAGCTAGAATCTTGCAAGTATGGCTTCTGAAATCTGTGTTGGCTACTTGTTCCAAAAATTGCTGGCATGTTTAGCTTTCTTAGAAATAAAGTAAAACCTTTTCCTGCTAGAACTAAAAGACCTTTTTTCCCCTGTGTTTTGTGTGTTTGTAGATTCATTCAAGAAAAATGAATGTTAACCCAGATGTCAACTTTGAAGAGTTGGCACGATCTACAGATGACTTCAATGGTGCACAACTGAAGGCCGTTTGCGTAGAAGCAGGCATGCTTGCCCTACGCCGAGATGCTACAGAGGTTTGTTTCGCTTTCTGTCATTGTGACTTTGTTTGACTAAGGCCTTGGCTAGTTTGCGAAAAGAAAATTTTTAGATGTCATGTCGGACGTTTGACCGAACGTCGGAAGGGGTTTTTAGACACGAATGAAAAAACAAATTTTATAGCTCGCCTGTAAACCGCGAGACGAATTTTTGAGCCTAATTAATCTGTCATTAGCACGTATGGGTTACTGTAGCACTTATGACTAATCGTGGACTAATTAGGTTCAAAAGATTCATCTTACAATTTCTCCCCTAGTTGTGCAATTTAGTTTTTTTATTCATCTATGTTTAATGCTACATTTAGATGTTCAAAGATCTGATTTGATGTTTTTGTGGAAAAAACTTTGGGAACTAAACGGGCCCTAACTTATGATATAGATTTAGTGAAATCTTGGGGATCGGTTTGGACCTTATCAATCCATTTGTATATGAATGCTGCAAACATAATGAGTTGTCCTGCCTGGGATAGAATGATAAAAATCAGATATAAATAAACCTGTGGCATTTGTAGACCATAATGTCTATTGGTATTTCGTAGAAATTTTTTCTTAGTGGACTACCAAATTGCTGCTGTGACTTCCGGACATAGTATTTCCTCATGAAGCACGTGCAACTGTATTTATGGACAGTCATAATGTATTGCTTTGACTGATCCTTGGCCATTGTTCACGCAGGTGACACACGAAGATTTCAATGAAGGTATCATACAAGTGCAAGCGAAAAAGAAGTCCAGCTTAAATTATTACGCTTAATACCTCCGGTAGAGTTATTAGGCCTAAGGAAACGCTCGGTCCAAAAAAAAAATGTTGTTTTGTTTGTAACACTGCCTTTTTTATATTTGTATGGTTCAAGATGTGATTGCACGAGTCATGCCCTGCTTTTGTTCATTTTCTGCGAGATATACCGATGCAAGTTGCCTCGCCTCTTAGCCTCTCCTTTCACAGTTTCACGTTTGTATGATGTTTGGCTTGTTACACGCTGAAACAGTTAGCCGAGGATCTGCCGCGCGGCGTTGGAGGCGGTCGCCGCGCTCAGCCACCGCCTCCGCTCCACGCGCCACCGCCGCATACAACTGAACACAGAGCTGCCTGCTTTTCCCATACGCAAAACGTAAAACTTTTTTATACGTGTTTACTGTAATCTAAATGGTAATACTAAAAATAAGCGCGATAAAAAAATTATAAGCAACTTTAAATTTAAGTAGTAAAATTCAAGTTCAGTTTATAAGCATACGTATAAATGAAAATGCGAGGGATGAAAATTGCATACTGGAGTACAGCCTTTAGTCGCTTGCTTTTGGGGCCCAGCTGCAAGTGAAGTTCCGCGTGTGTGATTGGCTGGCTCCCCCTCGTGGTGAGTTGTCCGTTCTTTTACCACGGAATACCCTAAGATATTTGATTTTTCAGTGTAATGCTTGATCATTTATAGCATAAATATCAAAAATAATAAGTCGTGCTTAAAGTTTTTTATAATAAAGTAAGTCACAAGCAAAATATATGATATTTCTATAATTTTTAAATAAAAAAATGATCGTACATTGCAAGAAAAAAATCAAATATCTTACGTTATAAAACGAAGGGAGTATTATTTTATGGGTATATCGAGAATAGATGGGAGTTGGGATTTTAAGTTAGAAAATAATCACCCTTTACTATTGCTTTCGTTTACATCTAAAATTTAAATTTTTAATCTTATGATTTTTTATCGTATTTTATTTTTCACTCTTGGCTAGATCCTAGGAATATGTATATAAAAGCCAAACAATGTTTTTTTTTTCTCAGATAAGAGCATGCTACGTGGGAGGAACAATGGACAACTTTGTTTTACGTTAAAAGATAATTGTAAGTAAAACTTAAATATTAAAATTTTATCTCGAAGCTAATTTTAGGTTTTTGAATTATAGTTCATTTTGTCGTATCGTAAAGTGAAGAAGAGGATCACGCAAAACAAGATATCTTATTAGTAATAATTAATCAAGTATTAATTAATTATAAAATTGAAAAATATTGATATAACTTTTAAAGAAGCATTTAGAGAAAAGTTTTCTCCCTACCCCGCCGTGCAAACTTAGCCTTAGGGGTAATTAATTGGATTTTAATAAAAAAGCCAATAACATATTTACAAATAAAAATAATTTAAATAAAATTTATGTATAAGTATTCTTAGTGATTTATAAGCTAACAGTAAAAACTAATCTTTGATTAAAAAACTCTAAAATTAATTTTAAATTTAAAGTTAAAAAGTTAACTTTTAACTTAAATATAAGCGAAAAGATCGTGGGCTAGCTAACCCCTTCCGGTGAAGATAGTTGACGTGTAGCCGGTGAAGACGACGCAAGATGCCTCCTCCTCTAAGCAGCTAGATTGGATTGGGACGCAGAAATACTTAAAATCCAAATCGAATTATAAGTATACTTACCAGATTCATCGAAGCAGTATCATACTCGGGTAATTAGCCAGCTAATCACACAAATTATTCTCGAGTAATCAATCAATTAATTACCTTTGGCTGCCGCTGGGCCGTCCACCGCACCACCACCACCAAGGCACCAACCCTTCCAATCCAACTCGCCCCTCCCCTGCGGCGCCGGGAATTCCTCGCGCCTCGCCCTCCACCGCGCCCACTCGACGGCCCTCCCGTCTCTCGTCTCCGCGCGCGGCGGCGGCGGCAGCCTCGGGCCCTTCCCCGGGACGCGGCGACTGTACGCATCCGCCTCCAGCCCAAACCCAACCCTCCCTTCTTCCTCTCTGCCTTGTCTAGCTACTATTACTTCAATGATTGGTCCGGCTGGTTCGTAATCAGATCTGAATCTCTGATCGAATCGCCAAATTGGATAGCCGGGGTGACGATTGACGAATCATGGCCACCTAGGTTGCGTAGGAGGAATCGCGATCGTAGCTTCCGCATGGTTCAGTGTGTTCATTAGCAAATCAGCTGTTCTGTTACTTATCTAGCGAGTGAATTATCTAGGAAGCTCACATTTATGAGCAATTTTTTTTCTAGAAGTTCTCTTTGCCGGGCCAGATTCGTGCCGATCACAACTCACACGCTTGTGAGCGTTTGCGGTTTGCTCTGTGTGTTCATTTTCCTTCACATGCTGTTTTAGTTATATTCGAGTCCTGCGATCATGTGTGGGTCGAAAAGAGTTGCCAATTCATATGTTAAAGGCAAACTGAAAATGGGGGCTGGTTTCTGGTACTGGTTCTTAGGCAACCTGAGAACATTATTGCGCTGTACTCTACAAGACTACAACCATATTGTTGTGATTCAGCCTCTATTTTCTATCTTATTTGACTCGATTCTTTATCTGGGAAATTTGTTCGATTAGAATCACATGCTTGTACTTTTAGTTGGGGAGCTAGCAATTCATTAGTTAAAAGAGCATACTTCTGCACAACTGTTTTTGTGATAAATTCTCTCTCTGACGAAATGCTTCCCATTGTATTCGAGGTGGTTTCCAGTGGCAATGTTTGAGTAATACTCCATGTATTATTGATAGTATATTTATTATTTCACTTCAAAACAGCACATATCTTATTTACTTTTTCCTATTACAGAAACTGAATTAGAACTGAAGCGAAGGAAACGAAACGATGGCGCTCTCACGTAGTATGAGAACATGTTTGCACAGTGGGAGACTTGCGCTTCTTGCAGTATTGGTTTCGGGTGGAATTGTATTGCAGATTCTGGTAAGCATAGAAGTTTATTATCTCCGCACCAACTTATTATTATTTCTATCTTTTCTGATTATTAACTAAATCTATATGACTATCATCTTCAGGCCTGTGCTCTGTATAACAACTGGTGGCCAATGTTAACAGGTTAGAAAATTGTATTTACATCAACAACATTTGTTCTTTTTTGTAAAAAAATATTTTCATGGAATTTATAAGTGTCAATGTCATTCTCTGCAGTTCTCATGTATCTCATACTACCAATGCCCCTCATATTTTTTCTGGGTTCCAATAGCCCTTCGATGATGTCTAATGATGGAGATGCGTAAGTGATAATCCCTCCTTACTGGTTTTCTTTGCTATTTCATTTTTGTCTTTCCTTACTACCTTCACTCAGGCTATTCACTCAGGCTATTAGTAGTTATCTATTAATAAAATTATTAAGAAACATTCTAAATTTAGAGATTCTGCATTCTTTAATGACTCGGTTATATTGTGGAATCTGTGTGATCCATCTACTCTATTGGTTAAGTAATACTATAGGCATGAGTAACCATATGACTATTGACTTTAGCATGCACATCTTATTGTTAAGGGAGGGGTCTACTTAAAAATCCTCTTCCTTGTTTCACACTGATCTGATTCCACTGCAGTTGGGTGAATTTCACAAAATTCTTGACGGGTGCATCAATAGTGGGGAGCATCGCCATCCCGTCGATCCTGAAGCATGCCGGTGTCATTGGATGGGGGGCACTCACGATGGAGCTATCTTCTTTCCTGGTCTTTGGCGTCGCGATCTTGTGGCTCATTCAAATGAACGGCGAGGATGAATACAGCAGCGTGTTCTGATCGGTACGTCCCCCTTGCTCGCGATTGGTACTACTACCTTACCGAGCAGCTGCGAAACTTCTGTACAGATACTGTCGAAGTGCTGGCTCTATTCCCATTCAGTAGTGTGACCCTACGTGTTCAGATTTACATGTACAAATTTGTAACTTCGCTGTGCGATTATGGTCTCCCGTTGATTTTGAGTTGGATTATGAATTGGTTCTGTGAAATTGTCAATATGGGAAGCTGGGTAAACATTAGCTAGTCTCCATTTACTGTAGCTTGACACTTCCCTGTCCGCTCCGGCACGGAAGTCTCGATCTCCCCCTCGAATCGGCGTGCCGTGCACGGACCATGCCGGCTGAAAAAAAATAGTTACAGACTGAAGAACAAACAAAAAGGAAAAAAAGAAAAAAAAATGTAACATGTGATTGTGATGGTGAGCTCCTCCAAAAAAAAGTTTTCTTATGTTCGCCTGCAATTTTATATAACGAAAAGAAAAATAGTTATCTTCAGAAGTTGAGAGATCAGTCATTCTGAGATATGAACCAGACGAAGCTATCCTGTTCTGTTCTGACGCATTCTGATGTCTGAACCGAACCTATCATGTTCTGCACCGAGGCCCTCTTTTGAAACAACGGACAGGATAAACGTAGAAATCGAAGTAACATGTTCTTCTAATCCTGCAGGAATTGAAAACACAGAAAATAGAAATAGTAGCATTTGGTTGCACCACGGTATAACTTGGAGCAAAAAATAGTTTTCAAGGGGGTCTAGCTAGGGGTGTAAGTGGACCAGCCCGTGAGCCCACTTATAGGTTACCCGCTCAATTAGTCTATAAACGGGTTAGCGGACGGACCCACCTACACCCTTAGGTCTAGCATCTTGCTTATTTTCCTATAAAATTGGACATAGAAAATTGAATCACGGTATAACTCTTCCTAGGAATCAAGGGGGTGTATACAAAAAAAATCCTTAGGAAATTGAATCTTCCAAAAAAAAAAACATTCGCCAATCTTCGAATTCAAAAGAGCCCCGAATTTTGTTTGCTGGAACAGGCAGTTCTCGCGACCAATTATCGCAAACCACGAACACCACAAATGTTCGTTTACATCTATATTTCACGAACTGTTGCAGTTGTCACACTTGATTCCAATGTCCCAGCCTTTACAAAGCACAACTGCACATAAAAAATTAAAAACAGAGCCCTCTCAGTCGGCAAAGAGCCGGAAAAAAACTTCCAACGGCTATGCTCATCTTGATACTATACAGGGCCCTTTATACTGATCTAATGCTCCTAAAACCACATTCAGTAAATGACAAAAAAAAAGAAGTAGAAAACAAAGCTGCCAAAAAAGCAGCAGATGTTGTTGCGTTCTACATCATCCCTGTCCCTGAGTATGTGTAGGCATTGCCGGCATGGAGCTGCATCCCCGGACCATACGGATGAACACTGGCAGGCATGTGTGGACTTGCAAACGGATTGGAAGAAGCTGCTTGCTGCTGACCATATGGCTGCCTTGCCATCATCATCATCATCTGCTGCTGCTGGAGCATGAAGGCTTGCTGCTGCGCCATGGCGGCCATCTGCACGTTGATGGGTGGCGCGATGGCGTTCGAGGCGTAGAACGGGTTCTGCGTTGGCTGCTGCTGCATCATTGGGCCAGTTCCTGGGGCTGCCTCCCATGGGTTGTAGCTTGCATTCTGCTGCGCTTGTCGGTGCGCCTCGTTGTATAGGCTGTCAAGGGTGAGCAAGTCCAGCCCACCCGCCTGTTGAAGTTAAGTGGCAGGTTAAACGTTTAGTGTGATTTCAGAGGATTGCAGTGAAGCAAATTTAGATAAATTTTCCAGAATTTATACTCACCAGTTTGCTAGAGGTGACAGCATTGCCATTTGAACTGGGCGCATCGATGAGTGCCAGCTCCCAGCTAGTGGCCACGTTTTCGGTACTAGGAGGAGCGGCTTTAGGTGCATTCTCTGAAACAAAGAAATATTATATCAGGGAAATACATTTTAATACTTGGATCTTATTTTTTAAAAAAACTTGGTGAGAAAATAACTGAAGGACATCTGTAAGATGTTTACCTGATTCAACAATTGCTAAGGCCAAATCATTCTTTTTGTCGATTTCTGATGTGTCAGGGGTCGGTTCATCCATCCCCTACCAAGTGAAGAAGAAAATATCACGACAATTCAAAATGAGCTAACTTGCAAGTTGCAACAGTATGCGGCAACACGGAATATTACCAGCAAATCGGTTGGCTCAGGTGTGGGTGAAACTTCTTTAGCCGGCTCTGCTTCAGGTTCAGGTTCTGAAGTTGATACTGGAGGAGGCCGCGGTAGAGGAGCTGAACTTGATGATTCTTCATCCTCTGGTTGCCTCTTGTACTCTATTGCTAGTACAGCCTAAGCACATATAAAATGTCCCAAAAGAATTCCACTAAATACATGCATAATTTCTTAGCATTTAATTACAAGGAAATTACCAAGGGCCATGTGCTACTAATTATAGTAGTTCCAGACCTGATTTCTTTGGTTTATTGAAGCAAGGGGTGCATCTCTCACGTACTCCTCCATAGCTTGCAGGAATGAGGTAGGGGGCTGTATATGTTCAACAGGATACCAACGAGTTAAAATCTTATAATAAAAATAAAAACAAACGAGTAATCATGGCATTTCCAACCATACCTGTTGAATTTTTAGGAACCTCTCGCCACGCCCAATATGTATGGTTTTACACAGTTCGTAAAATTCTGAGAGTTGTCCTGCCTGTTCAAATATGAAGGAACAATTTTAGGAATGCACATATATTATGTAGTCCTCAACGCAGAATTTCTAGTGTAGAAGATATACTATTTTATTAAAGATTAATAAAATGAAAGAAACAATTATTTGGCCAACAGTAGATAAAAGAAGATTGACCTGGTTAATTGCTCTTTTGAACAAGTCAAGGGATCTAATGGCGTCATCCCTTTGCATCTCAAAGAACTGCATTGTGCAGAAGTTGTCAATGGATTAAGAGAAATGATAAAAACGTGTACAAGCTCATATTTATAAACAAGCTAGTTATCTGTACCTTGTCAACCAGATTGAGTATCGCATCGTTGATAGCTGTATGGATTCTAACACTCTCTATAGCAACCTACCAATTTACACAGAAAACAATGTCAAGGAATACCAAGATTATTCACTCTAGTGTGCTAATCAGAGATATCTGTGAGTTCTCACCATTGAAAGCGCATGCTGGATAATGATGTTATAAGATGATGACCCTTGTGGCTAAAAAAAAAAGTTAATAAGGCACCTTTAAAATGTCATGCCATCTCAGAAATATATAGATAGCAACATTCTTTTACAGAGCGAAAAATAATGAATCACCTGGCAACCAAGTAGCCGCAAAAGAAGCTGCTGCAATGCTGGCAGTTGTTCAAGTAAACCAGTCGTGTCGAGGTCTCGAGTTTTCTGTAACATATTTGTCATAAACTAAATTATAATGTAGCCCATGTACATCCTGTGCTACAGCCTACAGATTATAATTTTGATTCTTCCATGAATACAAATATAATGCAACACTAGGTTGGAAGTACTGGAAGAGATTTGGTTGTATAATGCACAAAAATTCTCTATGTAGACAGTATGGAAAATCTTCTTTTGTTTGTGTCAAACTAAACCCTCATATCAGTGGTTCATGCAGTTCTGCTTTCCAAAAAGGCCTTGTTTGCGGGAACTTCTAGAACCCACAACTTCGTCCAAGAACTCCAGCTCCCCAAAACATTGCAGGTTCTCACCCAGGCTGTGAGAATCTGTAGCTACCAAATAACTGCTTTTCAGAATCTTAAGCTTCTCCAAACATGACCTAAGCCTTCTTAAAACTGACATGTGCAACAAACAAACATTGCACACCATGGTTCACAGCAGAGGAGAAGAGAATGAATGTGATTCGCATTAGATCACTTACCGGTGGATCTGTTTCAACGTCATATGTCAGTACACGGAAACATTCTAGTCTCTCTTCTAAGTACAATGCATAATTGCGTACCCATGCAGAATAATCCCAAGCTGCACAAGCAAACAAGTTACGATAAGTTCCAATACTAAGATTACAGAAAACGGTGAAATTAAAATAAGCAGCTAGTACCTTCTGCACTAGAATCATCCTTAAAGTAGGACAAATGAAGCATATGTGTACTGGATTTTCCATAACTAATAAGCTCATCACGGAAAGTGGAATCGACTTCTCGAAGGGCACGGTGTATGACAATCAAAGTCTTCAGTGCAACCTGACAACAAAATTTCAAAAGAGAAGTCCATAGATCATAGGTACCATGTCTGTCACTTTGGTTACTTGGGTATTTGGGTATAACCCTGAAAAATGTTATTACATAAGTAGGGGCAAATAAACAAAAACCATTTGTAAAGATACTGAAATGAAAGGTGAAGAGGCATTGGTATAAATATGTAATGTTTTCAATAACTCCTCCTGAGATATAGATGCTGATATGCTAGACTCAAGGAGGCAATAGCAGAAAATGTAGGCATACCGCCCAGTTGCGCGTTTTTGAAAGACGTCTACCGAGGGCACGAATGCAGTATGCTACATCTGCTCGGGGCCTTCCAGCAGAAAGATGGTAAAAGATATCTGTAAACAGGAGAAGTACACGAAACAACCATGAGAATTAGTGTTGTCATCCTTGGGCAGAAAATCAGTGCTGTTGTTCAGACTTCAGAGAAGAACTGAATCACCACCTCTTATGTATTTCTCCTTTGCCGGATTCTCAACATGGTTTGTGGCCTTCACAATAGCAATATCCAAATCCTGTTACAAAGAGCACAAACAAAGATATTTAATCATGCCCATTCTTTTGTACTTCGAGGTACCGGTACCTCGCGGTACCAAATCATTTCTAATCGTTGGATATAATAGTGCACATAATACTTAGTTAGATCTAACGGTGAGAAACGATTTTGGTACCTCGAGGTACCGGTATCTCGAGGTATAAAAGGAAGGATAATAGTAAAACTCTTTTTTTTTTGCTGTTGAAATGAGAAGTTTGAGAATCATTATCATTGCTACCTTATAATCACTGTTTACTTTTGCTATGCTAACGGTTGTCGAGTCCTTGAGGGCTCCAACATACTTCCTGATGCTCGTGCCACCTCCGGCCATTTCTGTCACGGATGGCTCCTAGCTACAAGGGATCAACGCAACAATTACATAAATCCCTGTCGATATCATCAATTTTCGAACTTATACAGAATGATTTGTATGAAGAAGAAGATATCCAAATGGTTATAAGCATATATTCAAAGGTTCAGAGAGAAGATTAGATGAAAAAAATTCAACAAAAATAGGGCTAATAAACCAAGGAAGGCTCCTCACCAAGAACAAGCTTCTCTGCAGCAACCTAGGCAAGAAAGCATAGGAACAACCGAGAGACTAGGAGAAAGTGATCTGAGAAGAAACAGGGCGATCAGAAAGAACCATAAATAAACGGAGCAAAAGACAACAGATTTCCACCAAAATTCACGGAATCAGCCAACGTTCAGAACAGAGAGAAACGTCTCTCCAACAGCATCCTAAAAAACGGCACCAACACTAAACTCAAAACGATTCAAATTAGCTGGGTTCACCAACGGATTGAACAAACAACCCCAAAAAAGAAGGGCTGCAAAACAAAACAAGAACAAGAACAAGAACAAGAACAGTTTTTGGAGCTGCTCTGAACCAAAATCTCGTTACGAAGCTGCACAAAGAAACAAGCAAAACCAGAAACGCACTGAATTTCGCCAGAGCTTAGAATCAATCTGGCAGCACCATGTACTAGCCATTAGTCGCAATAACAAAGCGAGTTTCATCATCCAGGAAAGAAAAGTACGAAAAGCGAAAGAACTTTATCCCAAATGTATCGAACTGATCCTGCCAAACATGTTCAGAGGAGATGAACAAACCTGACGACGGAAAGGAAAAAAAGATGGCCGCCGCAGGGAAGAGGAGAGATGGCCGGCCGGCCGGCCGTTCTTGCAGAGTCGCCGGAGCTGCAAGCAAGCCAGCAGTATGCAGCTTGGTGTTCTTCTTGCTCAGAATTGAAGAGAAGAGAAGAGGTCGTGTGAGCGAGGCGAGGTAGGCGGAGGCGGAAGGAAAGCGGCGAATTCGCCGCGTGGTCACGTGCTGTTGCACACGTGTTCCCGCGCGTCAGCTTCCTCCCCTCTGACCAAAACTCCTCCTTTTCCTTCCTTCTTTAATGATAGGACATGAACACATCGCTTTCTCGCCCAATCTTTTCGACCTCTTTCTCGGTCACCAAGATTTCAGTTTTTCGCTAAATGAAAGTAATTTATAAATAAAATCTTTATATGTGTGTTTTTATTAATTTATTAGAAGCAAAAACTAAAACATACCCTACAACGGAGAAAAAAATTTAAATTTAAAACTAAAAATTCAGATTTTAACTTACAATCATCAGCAGCGGAAGGAAAGATCAGGGTGCGAGTGAAGTTCCATGGCCTGCTTTTGCTTGCCGCCATTTTTACCACTTCGATCGCACGACGACGACGGCGAAGATGAGCAAAGGGTCGCCGGCTTTGCCGCCCCTGGCAAAAAAAAAAGGCCGGGATTAGTGGTCGGGTGACCTGCATCTGACGCTCTCTCCGGTCGATCGATCGATCGAATACGCGAATCTTTTGTTCGTCGTGTTGGTGATGGCGACGCCGATCCCTCCTCCGCAAATTGGTGAGGGTTTGAGAGTTGAGTACGGTTGGAAAGTCCCATCGGGGCGGTGCATGTTCTCACGTGGTCAATTCAATTCACCATCCATGCTCTCGCGCGTTATACGAAACTTCTATTCGTTGGCAATTTGGAGCCATCTACTCTCCTGTTTGAGTTTGCTAAAATTATACTACTCTACTGTAAGATTTTTATAGACTTGTCTAAATCCATTAATTGGTGAATGTATATATGCATTGAGAAACGGAGGGAGTAGTATCGATAGATTATCCAAACTCTCTAGTTGTGAAGCGGGAAAAATAGACAACAACATTATCTATAGAATTTTTTTACATAAAAAGTTTTATTTATAAGTTTAGAAAGTACATCGGTGAAAGTTATAATCCCTTGTTAGATTTTTAATATTGATCTCCGTTCGTTTTTTAGATTATTGGATGAGCTACTTTATTATTTTTATAAACCTGCTCCTGATTTACATATTGTTTGAATTTATTTCTAAAGTTTGTATCTAATACTCAAATATAAACAGTTTTAACGGTATTTACAATGCTACTTGTTCCATCAATCACTTTCTCTTTAATTTTTCTCATTTTATCTTCATTTACCCCTCCACCCTCATTTATTAAGGATTATTATAGCTTTTTTCTCAATCATAATTCTTACTAAATAATTTAATAAATTTACATTGTAGTACGAAGGTTAAAATTCTTACATTTTGAGAAGGAGGTTATATCCTTTTTCAAAAAGTGGTTTTATATAGATATTATTTTAAAATTATATATATATAATTATATATATATATATATATTAGTTTTACAGTAGCTAGAATTTAATTAATTATGCGCTACCGACTAGTCTCATTTCACTGCAATTGCTACAATTAGATCAGTTCCTACCAACACTTTAGAATAGAGCCTACGAGTGTTTATAACGAGATATTTATTTAAATACAAATGAACATTACGGGTTTTCTAACATTTCATCCCAATCGTACTCCCTCTGTTTAAATATAAACATTTATAATTTTATAGCGCTATTTGTTCCATTAACCACTTTTAGTTCAAAATTATTACATTTTATTCCTGCCTACGTGTCAATCTCATGTATTCATCATGGGCTTTTTTATATCCTTAAAAAGTACCTTAAAAGTACATTATAACTTAAGATAATTAATTTTTTACACTGAAAAATATGGTGCACTTTTTTTCCAAAGATGATAAAAAAATAAATTTAATAAATGGATACTAAAATCTTTTTTTCTAACCTTAATATTCAGTAAACAACTAAACAATTTACAAATGATTATATGGAGTAGAGGTTGTAGTAGAATGCACGGGAGAGAATTAAACGAAGATATAATAAAGTAGTACATGACGTCTTCGCACCTACTGGCTACTGTTATACATGAACCAAAAGAGAATACAAGAAGGTCAGAAAACTCACGATAATTCCACGAGTCAAAGAAGGTGTGCGTCGTAATATATTCAGGCTGTCGGACCCGTATGACACCAATATTTTTGAAACATATGTATAACCACTCGTCCTATTCCTATTAGAAACCTACGCAGTTATTTTATTATGTTTTGATTCAGTATTGAATATACTTTAAGGATAATTTATATGTTTATATATTTGTAAAATATTCAATAAGATGCATCATCAAATGTATTAAAAAATTTATGACAGTATTCTCTCCATTTTAAATTATAAGTATTTATATAATTCAAATTATATGCCATAATATAACCATTTCTATACAGATTCCATGATTTTAATTATTTTAATAATTCCAATGCCAATCAGATGCTTACAAAGAAAAGATAATTAATTTAAATTTTTAAAAATTAATTACTGAAATGGCTGAAAACATCTACTTAGCTTATATTAAACAACACTGAAATACTTTTTAATCTTGAAGAGACGCGATGTTTTGTTAAAACGGGAGGGAGTATTACCCAGTCAAAAGTGTCCAGAAGAGTTAGGTTTATAGTTGTGAAAGTTCTGAACTTCTCCTACCCTGCAGATATATTCCGTTTTAAGTTCAACAGACAGTTTAGGCAACGAATAGATTGACCAAGGCGTTCCTGATTCTCCGACATTGACTTTTACTGGTTCGGTCACAGAAGGATTCTCCACAGAGATATGCACATAAAAGGGATCCATAGATAATAATGCTGTTTAGACCTGGAGTTTACAATTATACGGATTAGGCATAAATCCATTGTCTTTTATTGTCCACGTACCAGTAGAAGATTCGGCAGCTACTGCAGCCCCTGCTTCTTCGGGCGGAACCCCCGGCTGAGGAGTTACTCGGAAGTCTTTTCGTTTTTCGACCTTAAATTTACGGTAGATGTTAAAATTTTTTTATCGTAATTTATTTTTAGTATTTTATTTTTAGATCGACAAAAACACATGTAAAATGTTATAAATATATATCTATACTATTATATTATATAAAGAAACAACATTTTTGTCAAATTTTCGTCCGTAGTGGGCCCGTGCCAGCGCCAGGCCAACGCCCGTGCGGCATGCTTGTACCAGTGGACCGTCTGTGTTCCTCTACACTTGCATGAGCCGCAGTCAACACCACACGGCCCATCACTTGAAATTCCTATAATAATAAATAGAATTATAACAAAATAATTACTAATTATATATTTTTTAATAAAATGAATGTTTAAACGTAAATATAAAAGTTAAACGGCGCCATGTATAAAGCATGAAGAGATTATACAATATGTAATAATAAAAATATTAAATATTATTTTTTATTTCTAACTCTTTTTAGTCCCATAGGGGCAAACCGCCTTTTGGGAACAAACCTTATGGTCAACTTGAGTTGACTGGTCATAGTGGTTAAAGAGAAATGAGTGCCAACAAAACGGTGGTAAAAGAGAGAAGCGCAAAATTTTAATGGTGGAAAAGAGAATACGCGTTTAACAAATGGTGAAAAGAAAATTTCCCCCCAAAAAAATATATTGCAAGGTAACAAAAGCTCGTGAATTGAACTCAATTTGTCAGCAACTGTTTCTCGCTGGAATTACATAGGATTCGTATAATCGTGTCTAGCATAATAAACATCTCAAAAATTGTTTTAACAGAACAAATTTAGTAACTAATCATTTAGTTTTTTTCTTTTTGTCTACAAAATTGTTACATGGTGTACATTGTACAACCTAAAGCACATAAGGCCACAAAGGAGATGGACGAACCAATGAACAAGACAGCAGCAATTTGCTTTTGGAGCTGACTCGTCTGCCATTGGTATACGAAGATGAAGTTGGAAAAAAAAATGCTCTTCTTCAAGAGGAAACTATGATCTCTTTACAACTGCCACAGCGAAATGTGGGTGGTGTGTAAACTCAAATGAAACTCTCAAGGACGGATCACCAGCTCTGACTTGGCTGATGATGTTTAGGGCTATTCTGTTGTGCTCAGCCACCTGCTCTATCTGGCGGATTTCTGCAAGTTTTTCTGGTTCACTTGCAAAACTTCCCCTCAAGGACGGGGTTATCTTATGAATTTCTTTAAAGAAATTATATTTCATCAGATCCTGAAACAAGAAGAAAAATTAAGGTTAGGTTAAAATAACAACGGGACAAAACTGGTAAAAGACAATGTTAGGACCGAAAACTCACTGCTATTGTTGCATGGGAAGCCGACTCCCTAAAACTGTAGTAGGTAATGTGCTCTGGAAGCCGTGCTTTCTGGAGAAGATCGAAATGCTGGATGAATCTCTGGAAAGAGTGATAAACAATTTCAGTCAAGTTTATCCATATTTAAAAGGGTATCAGAATTTAGGATGATAAACCCAACCCACCTCTTGCTCACTATTGAAGATGCTTGGTAATTGGAATAAATTGCTTTTGATCCTCAGGGCAGCCAACATCTGCAATTCAAACAAGTAAAGTTTAGTTGTAAAAAGGTATGGCAGTACTAAAAATCTAAAATACATTTTTTGTGCCATCATGTTTTTTTTTTGTACAAACTCTTTGTTATGAGTTGTTTTGGCATTCAATACAAAGACTAAAGGCTAACATTTTTTTCTTGTTTGGCATGTTTATCCCTCTTCAATGGTATAAACTCCAGCTTCAAGTTACAGTGACTTATAATAGGGGCTGCCCAAAAATGACATAAAAGAGAACAGAGAGAGTGTGCAAGTACCATTGAAAGTCCTTCTGAAAGTAAAACATAACACTGAAGCAATAGACAAGAGGATGGAAACGCCATGTCCCGTGAGGAGTCTTTTGAATGATCCTTCTTCTTTTTCCCTTTTCTTCGCGCTGAACATACAAAGTAAACAATAGTTTGCTAAAAATCAGCCAATTAATATTGATTGCATTGCATTTCGTGAATTTGGAACGAGAGACTACATAAATAGGTTCTTCGTAATTCAGAGTTTCGGAGTCCCAACAACATGATGTTTTCTGTCAATGTATTTCCATAATTTGTTCTAATTTATCTCTTCTCCAGCATCGCCCTCTGAATCAATTCATCCATGCAGGCTATTGGGTGCTGTTTCTAACAGCTAGCCATCACAATATCTGAGATAGGAGGAATGGATGTGCATATTTCGCTGAACATGTTCTCCATTTCCTAGACTCGTTCCTAAAAATTTTGCTCATTTTTCAAAAGCATTCTAAAAGACAGCTAGCAGACTCGCATGAATCAATGACATACTGCATGAAAAACTTTAAATATGTTGGTATATCTGGTATACATATTAACACTGCAGGGCAGGATACTTACTATATGATCATTTTCAAGGTGATGACAACCTGCCAAATTTCAACTCTACAAGTACCTCGTGCAGCTACAAATCAAAATCTAAGTCTAAAATAGTCACAAGACTACACGAGATATCATGACTTACAGTTTTCATTACTAGCAAGGATTCGTAACTGCATCTGCTCTATCAGCTTCATGAGGACCACGTACATGTACCAGTACACCATACAATATTCACTCGGAGAATACAGGTCAAGTTCAAAACCCAATATGAGAAACCGATAAGCAACCCAATAGGTATGTTCCTGAGTCCAAACCAGAAGTTGCTTTGATACTCTCATGCACATGTTCTGTACCACCAGCAGATATATGTTAAGCCATGCCAAGAAAAAGAGGCAATTAACAAATGTCGTACAACAGGAATACCTCATGGGGTAAGACATTTCTAGTTTCACCAAACTCTCTTTTCAACGCAAGTTCCAACTGCAACATGTGTGGGGCAAAACATTATAATTTATACACTTGATGTCTTGATCAAGAAAAACTGTAGGTGCACAACATTACAAAGTGCAAGAGCTACACATCACACATGCATACAATATTATCAAAAAATCAAAGAAGAAATCATGTTGTCAGAAACAAGGGATGCTCAGTCCCAAAACCAAAAAGGAACAACAATCCCTACAAGTCAACATTGATACCACAAGCATATTTGCAACAATGAATGATCTAAAGTATGTTTGATGTGGTTGTTGAAACATTAATAATTTTCTAAATCAAGATATCAATATTGTAGAAGGCTAATGGGACACCAAACAGTCTACTTGCATCGCTAGATACAATCATTCTTTACTTATGAATGCCATCAAGGGAAAAAGTAATTGGTAATATCAGCATTTGTTTCACAAACCTGTATGGAAATGGTACTCCAATCCTGCAAGCTCTTCCCAAGCTTGCGCCGTTGCCATGCAGTGTTCGTGCAAAGAATTTTAAGCAAATTGATAACCAACTACAAGGTCATTAATGCACTTAATCAAAGACATGTTTAGGCAAAGTTTTATATGACTGCATGACATACAACAATCATGAAGCAAATTGCATAGTTCTGGTGGCTGACCTGACCTAGCTGCACCACAAACTCATTCATCTGGAATTCCTTATCACCTATAATATCCGGTAATGATAAAGCCCTTGAAATCACATCACAAGACAAGTCCCGACCATAAAGCTTGCCATCTTGAACCAATAAAGTCTGTTTCAAAGAAATTCTTGCATTAAGAGACAGTAATTGTGTTATGGTGTATAGACAACAGCGTACAGAGAGGAACTCTCAAAATCTGTGTGGACAGGATCGGATTGTGCTTCATAAGAAAACAGAGAACTAAAGAAAAGGAGAATCATCCAAAAAAAATATGAGTTCAGCTTGAAGCCACCATTAGTGTAGAAAGAAAGAGGGGTGAATTCACAAAATTAGCTACAGGAAATTATAGGCTGCATAGTATTTCTAAATCTAAGATATCAGGCACAAGTTTCCTTACAACAGGTGTATTTATCAGTGAGATATCATAGCAATAGTGCAAAGTAAGCAGATAGTGAAACACTGAAGAACATATTAGTTACACTCGACCAAGTTAATGTCTGCAATCATAAGTATGGCCCACCTGAAGAAATGCTCTAGGAACCAAATCTGGTACTGATTTTTGGAACTGTACAACAAAGTGAAGTACATTCTCAAGCACCGGATCAAGTGGTGAAGAGCAAATGATATCTAGATCACACAGAAGCTTCTCAAAGTACCTGATTGCCTGAATGTTACAGTGAAAACATTATTTTGAAGTTGGAAAGGGCATATCCAGAAGCAATTCAGCAATAGAAATGGAATCTGAAATCTAAACAGTAAATTATGGAAATTTACTTACATCGCTCCAGCTAAGTATTTTGACTGCACGAGGCGGTGCTGGACTCAGAAGTCTGCTGTTTAAGCTAGCATCAAAGCCGACAGGGCGAACACCTGATGCAGTTGTGCAGATTTCATCATCTTGTTGCAATGTATGGTTGGACTGTGACTTGAGGAAATCTCGAGACTTGAGCATCAAACTGAGCTCAGTCAAGCATGACGCAACATGCTTCCGTGCCAACTCCAACCCTTTTCCATGAGGTTTCCTCAAGCATGTAACAACATGGTAGAAATGCTGCACAAACACAAACACATAATACAGTGAAGACATTGGGAAAGCAATATTCAATAACCTGCTCTGAATAATTTGTGGGCATCATCATCAACAACTGAAACTCTGAACGGTTATTTTCTTCCTCTACTCGACCTTTTACGTATAAACTCATGCAACGCTATCTTCAGTAGAGAAAAAAAACTTCTCTATTAGATAAGTATTATCAACAAACAATAATTGAAGTCATTTGAAGATAAACATCCAAACATATTTTATAGACATTTCAAATAGCATATGTTTCTATTCTGGAGCCGTTCTCAACTAATCAGAACCTACTGTTTTAAGCACAACTAACCAACTGCTCTTACCATGCAAAAGGATATACATCATTGTTATAAACCAAGCAAAATTGGTTTGATGTGGTCATAGGTTGGTTATCTGGTCAGCCTACATATGCTGGTTTTATAACAATAGATATAAAAGTGGACAGAGCATCCATAAACATATAAAATAACCTGCTTCTATATATACATTTTTCAAGTATCTGCCATGTGGGAATCAATAAGCCATTTTTACAATTAATTGAATAGGAATATGGGTCGAGACCTTACGAAAACGTAATCTACATAACAATGCTCTGCAGTAATCCTCTTCCAGATCAGGATTGTCCTGCAGGGATTCAAGACCTGCAGCAATAAATTTTATGAAATACATAGTAACAGAGTAAAACCGACATGCTGCAAAACTAATCAACATGTATTTTAAGATGCAAGTGCCTAACAGTTCAGAGGCTTAAAATACACACATGAGCTCCTTCATTTCTTATAAGGTGTGCACACTTCTTAGCTTTGTGAAAGAAAATAATAATCAAAGTTCAGTTTCACAGCTGCCCATGACAAATTAATGGAGGAAGTAAACAAGGTATATTTATGTTTGGTCTACTAATTTTCATCTTACCCCAAATTTAATATGTATTATTAGCTATTGACATAATGTGTCTGTTTCAGTCTTCTACAATATCACTGAAGCTAGGATTGAGGACAATGATATTAATGGATAGTAACAGGAACATGATTGCATAAGTGTGAAACCATACACAATTTATGTTGTCTAAAGATTTTTGCCATGGCATGCAAGTACCTTCTAGTGTCTTTTTCTTGGACAACGCTTGGGCTTTACAAGCGCGTAATTGACGAGATATTGTCTCTTCAACTGAGTTAAGAATTGACAGGCACTTTTCATCACCTTCATCTCTTAAAGGCAGCCCAAAAGACATAGTAAAGAGGTCCTCCTCCTATAAAGACATGTAAATTGGATATTATACAACAAGTAGAATTGTAAAGATTAAAGAAAAGAGGACTGTATCTCATGTCAACAGAACTAAATAGCACTCCAATTTGGTACTTTCAAGAATACCATGTTCATGCCCTCATATGAGTTATGTGAGCAGATCTTGATCGACCAAGCACCCTAAATTACCAGATTTATCAACCAGATAAAACCAGTAAGAAGCATATAGTTGTGCAATAGTCTAAATTACTATAGCTATCCTCATTCTCGTATGCACCTTATCGAAAGATTTAGAGGCCCCAGATTAGCACAATTCACATGCAAAATTCATCAGTTGCCTTGCGCAGTTACATCAATATACAAAAGATATATCTTTGGAATTTCACAAAAGATTTGGTTGATATAGTGAACACCAGTGCAGAGTAATGACCAGTACTGCAACTCACAGATCATATTTTTCCTGTGAAGGTACATAAGGAATGCAGACATATAACTCTATAGACATTTCCAAAAGCAAAAGGATGAAAAATGGTGCATCTTCTTATTCATTCATATGAGGTGGTCCAACTTGATATAATATGTTTATGGTGGAGGACTTTTGTCAAAAGACATAACATCCCTTGTAAAAAAAAATGGGAATAAACCCACATGCCTGACCTGATTCCTATGTTAACGTAAGGACAAATTGTGTCTGAGTACTTGACAAACAAGATCAACAGAATCAGCTGTAGGGAAGAAGTTCCAACTGGCAAATACCTCATGAGTTCGGGCAGTAGAAACAACAGAAACCACAGCATAACAGGTAGCACGCAAAATTCTGCAAAAGCTATTTAGTATAGCATGTGATGAAGTTCTCTCCATCCTCATAAGGTAAATACATGTAAAGACAGTCTGTGCTAGAGTGTGACCCTTGTGCCATGTTGCCTGAAAAAAGATCCATGGTAAGCAAATACTTCACATTGAGATAAGCAAATGAGATAACCAAAAATATTAGATCGATGGTAGCACTGAAGTACCTCGCATGAGAAAAGATGATCCATGACATCAAGAGTGCGCTGAACATCAATTGTTCTGTCCAAACTAAGTGGAACTGGGGCAATACCATCTTCTATGGCTTCCTCAATGGAGTAGTATCCACTTTTCTCAATTCCAGAATCCATTTTAGGATCCATTATCTATATTAGGACGGAATAGACACTGAGAACTAAAAGTAAGCAACATATTAAAAAATAGCTAAAAATAACTGATCCATAAATCAACTTGCTAAATTCTCAACCCAAGATGCACTAGAGAAATGAACATAAAATTCCATAAATAGAAAATAGTTGCCTTTGCTGTTACAAACTTGCAAAGTTCTTATAGAACAATGGACAGCTATAGCTGAGGTTCAAGGGTAATTCCAGGCAAACCATCTTTATCTTAATTTCTCTAGTATTGCCACGAATATAACTGTACCTGTGATCCTTATAGAGTTTCGAAACATGAAGTTACTTGTTAGAAACATGCTTCAGGTTTTTTCCGTTTTGGCAAGTGTGCTCACTAGCATAGATGCAACGAGATCAAAATGAATGCCACAAGTGCTGTAGTTTCCAATAAAACTATGATCAGTCAGAAGGTCTTCTTGGTTTACATATACCCGCCAGTCTCCGATCCAAGCACTTAGTATGCAACCGCATCAAGAAGAAAAACTGTCCAGAGACTGCTTCTCAAGTTCTCACAAAAAAGTGCTAACCAGATTCCAAGCATAGATCATATCATCATAATAACAACTCGTTGCACAAAATAATTGTTTAAAAAATAGTGCATTATGGGCCCCAATACTCACTATACACAGTAGACAGAAGAGAAGTGAGACAGAATCAATATAACACAGGAAATGATGTGGTGCTTACTTCCAATGCAGACATTGCACCAAAGAGACTAAAGTTCTCTCCATGTACAAGTTCCCCATCCTGGAGATCTACAAGCATGAAAAAGTCAGAAGGAGAAAGTCAAAGGAAAAAAAACTACGTGAATTGTCAGCTATATGCTCTACAAACATGACAGCCTTATATACATTTATATCAACATTCCAACAGTAACATCTTGCATTGCAGATTTTTGTAACAACAAGCTACTAAACTTTATATATTGGTCGGGGAAAGGAAAAAAAAAACTGTGTGCAGCAATGCACATTTAAGAAACTGCATGCAATTAAAAAAATAGAGAACTAATCTCATCTTCAGCTCAATAACCTTTTCCAGGATGTAATTTGTAATGCCATTGATGCCAATGTACATATCCGAGAAACTTGTTGTAGTATTTTATTATAAACTCGAGAAAATTATAGGAAAACATCATAGAAGACACTAGAACCTTGGCTAAGCCTCAGTTAATCTGCAATATACCCAAAAAACATCATTTATTTGAGCTCCACGAGGGATTTAGCAGAACAAGGTTGCCAAATAGAGCCGTATAGAAGGCTTGAACGGCTGAGCTGGCATTCTGACAAAGAGATGTTTGGAATAATGCAAATCGCACTGGGATCAAAATGTGTGAATTCAATCACGCCAGCAACCAAACATATCGAAATCCACATGCATGATCCAGCACGCTACGGACACCCAGCATATAACTTCGGAGAAAGCAAGGGAGCAGGTTGACTTGACTGGTTAAGTTTCAAGCATACCACGGCACGCGGCGGCGAGGAGCGGCGAGGCGTCCTCCCAGACTCCGGAGGCCGGTATGGAGTGCGGCGGCGGCGGCGGCGCGGAGGAAGATGAGCTCGTCTCCATAGCACAGATAGACAGACCCCCCGTGCGGATGCAGGCAACGCGACGCGAGATCTGGAGCTCGTGTGAGAGGGAGAGGGGCGCAGGCGGGGGGCAGCCCGCCGCTCCCTTGCGCCACTTCCCCGCGACGGCGGCGGCGGCGGCGGCGGAGGAGGAGGAGGGGGGGAGTGCGTGTGCGTCGTCTCGTCGGGGGAGGCAAAGCGATGATGGGTTCTCGTGCTCGCTCTCGCTTTAGGCCTTTTTCTCTTTTACGGCCCATAAACCTCTCTCTTTTTTTCCTCTCTTTTTTTCCTTTTTTTCCCCTTCGTTTTTGAGATGGATAAACTGCTCTCTTATGGAATTATATGGAATAAAGCTGTGAATTTTCTGGCATTTTCTTTGATTTATAGCTCCTTTGGGATGGTGGGATTTTGGAATATTTTCTTGGGAATTGAGGTAATCCATCTCATGTTCTTTGGGTTCCCAATGTAACGGTATTGATTTATCTTGATTTATCTCATGGTTTTTGGTCTAAATGTGATGATATCGATTCACTCTGCTCTAGAGCAGGTACAATAGGAGGCTATAAGCTAACTATAAACATATTTTAAAGAGATAAGAGAGAAGATAGGAGATCTACTAATTTGTAGCTAGCTACAGCACGTGCTCCAAGACACAGTGTGTGTATAACATGTAAGACCATGTATTAATATTTTATAGATAACTATTGTATGAATTGATTATTAGATTAACTATAGATAAATTGGAGCTAGCAATTAGCTATACTGTTCAACTTGCTCTTACCTCATGGTTTTTGCAGGTCCAACTGTCATCATATTTATTTACTTGTGTGATGTCACCCAGAATGGCAGAATGCTGTTCACACAAGACATTGAACACAAATGAATAAAATAAGGTATTGGCATCCTGCATGTTCCAAAATACCATCTCCCTGGAAGTAGAATGTGAGGTCAGAAGCAAAATCTATAAAAGAAAACATGTTGCTATTACAGGATGGCTGCACCTTCCGCATGAAAAAAATAAGAAAATGTTGCTACCAAAAAAAAGATTAACAGTCTGTGGTTATTACCAAAAGATTAAAAATACAACACAGAGAGGCTAGATCGAGTCATTTCGAGTATTTTCGATCGATAGTCTGCCCATGCAGTTCAAGGCCCACAGGGAGGGAGAGGGGAAGATCTTGGTTACAGTTTTATGCTTTCGTCTTTCTCTTGTTCTTGCTCTTGCTCTTCTTAGATTTTGCTTTACTGGTGGACTTGCTCTTATAATCAGGAGCTTTGTACTCTGGTACATCGCGAAGCCCCAGCTTCGACAGGACAAGACAGTACGAGTCCCAGTCAGTTCTACGCAAGTACTTGAGGTACTTCTTCCTCCTTTGGACCATATCCTGAAGTCCCTTTCTGGAATGTTTATCCTGCCATCACAAACCCGGCGTGTTACTTCATAGACATGTTTACAAAATTCCAAAAGTATCAACACTGTATAATTCAAGGTACATCATCATGATGTAGAAGAATAATTCAAGGTTGTCTTCACCTTTTTGTGTAGAACAGCTGACAAATGCTTGATTTTTACAGTCAATTGCGCAACTGCAAAATGAAGATGGGCATATCAGTGACATGCATAACATATGCTAAAGGCTGAAAAGCCAATATACCACGCCAACATGGAAAAATTATATTGAAACTGCCTCAAGATTCATATAAAGTAGATAAATGACAGCTCTCATGTTAAAAGTAAAAGCTTATTGTGGTGATCAAAACTTCCAAGAAGAGCTCCACAGAGCTACAAGGCATTTATTTTCATGTATGCATGTAGTATGAATCCTCCTACAGCTCTAAACATCAAAAAAGATCACCCGACTTTGTATACGAAAAACTGCACAACCTTCTGAGCAAATGGTATAGTGAATTCAGTTAATAAGGCCAAAAACTTGTGCTGACAATAATCAAACCAAAATGACTCGATACTTCAAGAAAAAATAATCCATCAGCAGCATGACTTCTTTTTCTGATTATTCTACTCAAGCAAAGTTCATCTTTCGGTATCTCCTAAAACACCAATATTGATATCAAAACAATGGTAACGTTCCTCTCCCATCAAAAGAATAATTACGAAAGAGGGAATGACATGCAAACAATCAACCAAACCAACCATGTCAACAACGTTAGTTTATTATGCTAGCGTGTGATGTTGACAAGTCCATGCGTTCTACTTCCGTACAAACAACTCATTTTTCCCTGTGTTTTGTGCACCCTTGAACAAAAGGCATGAAAAGAAATGAAGAGGATGATATGGTGGTAAGGGACACGATAAAGTAAGGATGACATTGTGGGTGCTGTATCATATCTTATTTGTGTAAAAGCAATGGATATTGTCACTAACTTCTGAGCACATATTTAGCAACAGACAGTTATCAAATTGCAGTTAATTCAGGAAGGGAGGGGTCATATTCACTTTGAACTCGCGCAGAACCGCAGTCATTTTCTGACATCTTAAACTCGTCCCTCACCCTCTGGAGCTCCAACTTCATCTTCTCCTCTGATGACATGTGGTCCGGATGGAAATACTGAAGATAAAGCGGCAGCCAGTCAAACCGGTAACCAAAAGAAAGAAGCGGAACGGCAAATTGCCAATCTCACCCTCTCCAGTAACTCCTCCTGTGGAGGATGCTGCAAGTATTGCGGCGTTGTCTCCCCACCAATGTTTGCAATAAATGGCAGTCCCTGCACTGCTCCCAACCAATAAGACGCCAACAGATGCACATATCAGTTTGATCATAACACAACAAGCGAAGAGGTTAAGGTTAACCAAGCAGGCATATGCCAACGAGATTACTTGATCTCATCTTCCTATTTTGCTCCTCTGTTCTCTTCTGCAGGTTGCGGAGGGTCTGCCGGAATTCCCCGTATTCCCCGCCGAACAGCGTGTCATTTTCCATGTCCAACTCCGACAGCTTGGAGATTCTTCCCTGCAGCTCCTGAAGCGAGAATTCCTTCACTCCGCCGGACGGTCGCAGTTGGCCGAGCTTCTTCCCGAGCTCTTCGTAGCTGTATTCCCTCTTAAGCTCAATGACAGAGCCCTCCTCGCCTTCCGCCTTTCTCCCTCTCTCCCCAAGCTCCTTCCCGAAGATGCTGTTAGGAACGGGGGACATGAACGGCGTTGGCGAATGAGGCTGCCTCCGCTGTTGCGGCTGCCGTGTAGGGGTGAAATTTTTCAAGCTCTCTACGATGGATTCGAAGTTGGTAGTCTTCCCCCCGGCGGCGGGGGCCTGAGGAGAGGTCGGGGCGGACCTGCCCCTCATCAGGTCGTGCAAGGAGGGGGCGCCGCCGTCGGGAGAGGCCCAAGGAGCGGCGCCCCTCGTGTCGATGGAGTCGCGGTAGGACTCGAGCCTGCGGCGGATGTCGTCGAAGGAGGTCGTCGGCGGGGCGTGCCCGGAGGGGCGGGGCGGCGGGCTGGTCGGGATCCATCGCGACGACGGCTGCGAGGGGGTGGACCGGAGCCGCTCGCGGATGTCCTGGAAGAGAGAGGCCGTGGGGCTGCTGTGCCCCTCCCCGGGCTTGGGGGCGGCGGGAGAGGAGCGGGGATGGGGGGCGCCGTCGACGCCGTCGTTGGGCGGTGGCGGGGGAGGAGGGAAGGGAGGGTTGGATGAGGAAGAGAAGGGGCGTGAAGGGAGGAGCAGCGGCTTCTTCCTGAGGTTGATGCGGCGGAGCGCCATGGCGGCGGCGGCGGCGGCGGGAACTGGGGGATCACCTCCTCCACTGCATAGGGTTTTGGGGGAGAAGCGTAGCGGATGACGAGTGGTGGAGTGTGAGAGCGTGCTGGGCCGGACCAGCCCAGCCCAGCCCAATATTGGCCCGAATAACATTCGCGGCCCATCCCACCCCATGATCTATTGGCAGCCCGTTGGCTTCCAGCCCATCTTGGTTGACATGTATTTTTCTTTTTTCAATATTTACAAAAATATATTTTCATTTCATGAATGTACGGGTATATACCAACACCTTCTGAGAAGGCATTTTTTGAAAGAAAAAAAAAACTCCCAGATGGTGTTCTTTTAACGTTTCATAGTCTGTTCAGGTAACTTAACAGGGATAGATGATATGGTGTTAATTTTGCACACGGTCCCCTTAACCCTCTATAAATGTGGCAAGGGTATTCGTTCTGAAATTTGTACCATCCTAATTTTGTTGGCAGCTTCCTTGCATCTGTATGTAAGGACGGAAATAGACATAGCTGCAAAAATTCATGCTATAATAGTTTTGTAGTCAGCCCCTTTGCTAAACAGAAAACATCCTAGCAGAGGGTGACAAAGGAATCATCTGCGAAATTCATCATCGCTTTTATAACTCTCCCAGCGAATGTCTAACAAGGGGTGTCTCTTTATTTAAAAGAAAACCGTCATAAAGGCCGTTGGTTATAGATATGTAAATATACAAAATAAAAATATGTTTTGAAGTATTAAAAAAATAAAACAAAAAACTATATTTTGTCAGTCGAGCATGGTCAACTGGATTCGCATACATGGTCGTAGCACGAAATGAGTTAACCACGGTAGCCAATGAGCTCAGGTAAACGATTCCGCAAGGGCTCGTGCTCTGATAAACGGTGCGTCGTTTTCGGGGAGCAGCTGCGGCGCATATGCGAAAAAAACGGCATAAAACGAGCGACATATTCAAATATTCCTCCGTCGAGATCCGTATATGCCGTCGCCAGTGAATGTGTTTGATGTGTTCGCTTGATCTTTTGTTTTAATCTCGTGACAGGACAATGCCCAGGGTGTACTGTGATTTTAATTGTACGCCCGGCATTAATAAAACAGTTTAACACTGCAGGTAGAGAGAGGCACGCGATAAACATTGCGTGAAGTCAACTTTAAAACAGAAACCGTAATTTTCGAAACAGAAATTCACAAGTCAAAGGTCATATATACTACTATGGTGATATATCTCCTTATCTATATCTAATCCAATAACAAGTTTGTTAGTTTAAGACGAACGAAGTTGGTATCATACACGTTTAACTCCGGTTTTTTTATGCTATTATGTTTGATGGTTTGTTTTATCTAATTTTTTATAGATAAGAAAATTTGTAAATCCAACTAAAAGTTTGTGTAATGTTATAATACGCCATAACAAAATAATTAATAAATTCTTTAATTTTTAAATAAAATAGTCAATCATACCTCTAAAAATCAACTTTGCGAAAAAAATCAATCCATTACTCCGTCCGCAAGGGTGATTGTTTAGATATTTTATGAAAAAAAAATCTTAACTAACATATTTACAAACAACAAATTATGAATAAAAATTTTATATATGTATTTTTAACGATCTAAAAGTCAAAGGTTTAAAAATAAACTTTGATAAAAAAAACTTTAAAATTAACTTCAAATTAAGATTAAAATGTTTAAATTTTAAGCACCAACAAAAACATTACTACTATGATTAGCTGAATCCTGAACGTGAAACGTGCCGCGTCCGAGGTGCGAGTCAACTGAAATCATTCGGCCTGCGGCGAGTACCTAGCCGCGCTGGCCGAGGCGGCGGCGGCGACCGGTCAGTGATGGTGGGCGAGTCGTCACCCAGTCGAAAGTACACTACAGTACCATCCGATCGATCGATCCGATCCGATCCGCAGTTCTACCGCTGCTCTGGTCGCCGTAAAAAAATCTCTCCCGGTGATTTCTTCGCCTTCGCGCTTTTTTTTTTTTTTTACCGCGAGCGACGAGATAAAACGAAGCCTCTCCCCGTCTCCTGCTCCCTCCCTTCTCCTCCGTCCCCATGGAGGAGGAGGACGACTTCCTCAGGGTGCTTCGAGCGCTGCGCGACGCCGCGCGGAGGGTGGAGGCCGCCGGCGGCGGCGGCGACGACGAAGAAGGCCCCGCCCTGCACGCGCTTCTTGCGCTGGAGGCCAGCGCCGACGATCTCCTCGCCGGCGACCCCGATCTTGGGACGCTGCGGCGGCTGCTCGCTCGGGTTGGAGCGCTCGCGTGGTCGGTTCGGTTTGCTAGGGGGGGTGGGGAGGGTGGGGGCGGTGGGGTTGTTGGGTTCTTGCGGGCGAGGTGTCGCCGGTGCAAGGCGAGGAGAGGGATCGCGCGCGCGGCTGGCGGCGTCGCCGGCGAGATCCAGGCGTGGATCGACCGGGAGAACGTGGCGCGGCTCGTCGCCGCGCTGCGGTCCGACGGTGCCGCGGATGGCCCGCGCGCGCGGCTCAGGGCGCTCGAGGCGCGGCTGATGTCCGTCGGGCGGTTCGAACCTAGGCTCCAGCGCGCGCTGCTGCAGCACGGCGTGTTCGCCGCCGTGGAGGCGAGGCTCGGGGACCCGGCCGTGGGCGACGGCTGCGCGGCGGCGGTGCTCGCGCTGGTGCGATTCAACAAGGACGTGTTCGTCGGGCCGGTGCTGATGGGCCGCGCCATCGGCGCCCTCGTCGCCTCCGCGTCCGGCTCGCCGGCGCCGCTGCGCGCGCTGAACGGGCTCGTGGCCGCCATCCGCAGCCCGCTCGTGGACGAGCTCCACGCGCGCGGCGAGCTCCCCAGGCTCGTCGCGCTGCTCTGCTCTCCCGACCCACGCATCCGCGCGCTCGCGCTGGAGTTCGCCCTCCGCGTCGGCTACTACGGCCGCAAGGAGATCGTCGACGCGCTGCTCGCCGAGGGCCTCGTCAAGCGCCTCCTCTGCCTCCAGCGCTCCGACCTCAGCGGCGGCTCATTCCCGGAGACCTACGACTCCTACTCCTCCCAGCAGGAGAAATCAGAGGGGATCATCAAAGGCGCCATCTTCTTCGCCGGGATCCTCGGGTGGCGGCGGGAGGACGACGACGACGCGGCGCTCTCGTCGCCCCGCCCGTTCGTCAGCGCAGTGGCGCGGTTCGCCGTGCAGGTGGAGGTCGGCGAGGGGCTGAGCCAACGGGAGAAGCGCGCGGCCAAGCTGGAGATCCTGCGGCGCGTGCGGGAGGCGGCCGTGTCGCCGGCGGAGGAGGCCACCGTGCTCGCCGAGGTGCTCTGGGGCGCCACGCCGTAGCTCCCCCCCCCCCCCTCCCCCCCTCCCTCTCTCTCTCTGACGCGCGGGCCCCACTTGCAGCCTACGCGTGGTTTGGTGGCTGCGACATTTTTTTTTTTTGCCTTAATATTTTTTCTCTTATTTTTTCCTTGTAAATAGTAGAGCTGCAGAGGGAGCTTATTGTGTAGAGTAGTTAGAGACGACGATGACTCCAAGTCTCCAACCCAAGTGTGGATGATGTTGTAGCAAAATTTAGCATGTAAAAATTCGGTAGGAAATGATGCAATGACAACGATAGGGGAAGATGGTACATGATTCAAAGTGCAGTTTAGCAATCAAACCTGCGAAAATTAAACTGGTTTTGAACTTTTTGGGTTATTTATTTATCATCATTTAGTAATTTGAGATATAACGTATCTTAGAGTACCAGAATGTTACACTAAAATTTTTCTTATCTCAAAATATTTTTCAAAAATGACAAAAAAAACATCTTAGCTTAGTAAGGCTCCCTACTTTTTCTTAGATGAATTATATACACAAGTTGCTCCTGTGATCTCTCAAGAAAATTGTCAATTTATTAGTAGTACAACTATTCATCTACAGCCTCAAATAGTAGTATCACAAATTCAGATAATCATTCGATCCTAACCATCTCAAAAACCACCTAATTACTTACTATCCCTCTGGTCACAAAAAAATATCACTTAGAACAAAATTTAATTAAACTTTTAAAATTTTGACAAATGATTTTATGTTAAAATAAATTTTATTATATAACAAGTTTACGATTTTATAAAAGTATTTTTAGAGAAGAATTTATGTATATGACTTGTCTTTGTATTTAACCTAAGTATTAAAAATATTATTAATATTCAGGATTTTATAAATTAATCAAATTTTATTCTAAACAACAAATAAATTTTATCGGAGCAAGTAATTACTAGTTGTAGCCTGATTAATGATTGGTAGAGCGGTCGGTCGTAGTTGTAATCGTGCGATAGGGCGAAACTAATCTGGCACGGTCCAGTTTGCTGCACCGTCGTCTGGCGTGATGGCCTGGCAGTTTCCAGATGCGCGCTGGGGCCACGTAAAAATTGTCCAAATGTCAGATGCGAGAGAGCTGCACGAAATTACGGCCACTAGCAAATTGATCACGTGATCCCGTGTTTGATACGCTTCCCCCTCTTGGCCCCCAGATCCGAATCTTAAATCGAATTTATTTTTTCCGGTGCCTGATGCTGTCATACTGTATACTGTAAAACAGTCAGCAGCCCACACGGTTTTTTTTCTGACAGCAACATCTGGATCTGGTGTTCTCCTAGCAGCTCGGTCGTTTTTTTCCGTTTTCTTCTCCGTAGTTTTTCTTGGGGTGATTGCGTGAAAAAATAAAACGGCGTATTAGCAAACAAAAAATAATTTGTAAATAAAAATTATATATATATATATATTCATAGTAATTTAAAAATCGGGATTGAAAAATAAACTTTGATAAAAAAAATTACCCTAAAATCAACTTATTGAAAATTTAAATTTTGTTGTATAAGCAAGAAGCGAAAAGATATGTTTTTAGTCTTTTCTTTGTTTTTTACGCGTATGATTTCAAACTATTTGACACGTATCCTTTATCATAAAGACAGTGCGTGCTTTAAGTTTATATATAAAATGTTACCATAGTATCTCATTTCATTATTTATATCATTAAATAAATATAAAAAATCATATAATCATTCTTTCATCCTTAAATGGGAAAGAACACAACTTTGGTAGTTTTTGTTTGGATTTAGGCGAAGAGAATGGCGACTTGGCAGAGTGTTTAGTACAGTAACAAAGATGGCAGAGAAGAGGAATGCATCACCGATGATGATTCATTCGTCATCATCAGGTGCCAGGAAAAGGGTTTTTTCCTTTGTGTTATTTGTGTAGGTGTCGTGCACCATGGCCTTTTTGTCGTAAAAAGGGTGGCTCGCCATCATTGTGATTGACAAATGACAACGTCCCGGCCCCTCGCACTTGTCTTGGTCTCTCTCGGTCGTTGTTTCTCGGCTCCGAGTTGGAGATGGAGATGCACGACCCGTCCGTTTGGTTCGCAGGATCTGGCTTTGTTTTTGCCCCCTACGGCTGAGCAGGAGCGATATACTGAAAAAACTCACTCGTCCCCATCGTTTTATAAATTTTTAAATATAACTTTAAAGTTAAATATATGGATTTTTATCGTAGTTTATTTCTTATATCAGCATTTAAGTTGATAGAGTATATATATATAGAAGTTTTAACCATAAATTATTTTTTAGCACTGCTAAACTAATCAACCTAACAGCCACTGGTATCTTGTCTCAAATTTAGAGTTGATTTTAAGTTTTTTTCACTGAAATTTATATTCCAGCATTGGTTTCTAGATAACTAAAATACGTTTATAAAAAGTTCTATTTACAAATCATTTATCATTCACAGAACGTTGAAAAATTCCAAATAATCACTCCCTTGCTTGTTACAGGCCAGAATTAGCTCCTCCAAGGAGTAAGAATTGCCAGTATATAGATCACTCACTGTCCTCCAGCAGACACAAGATTTTCACCAGCACAATTGACAGTCACGATTGTATCTTACACTTTACAGTCACGACGGATCCTTACATGAATAGACAACATAACCACTAGTCAAGATTCAAGAGGTTTAAACTTTCAATCCACAAAACTGTTTGTAGTTTGATGGCATCACTAGCCCCGCCTAGTAATGGGCGACAGGGATAAAGAATCATGTGAACGAATGATTTTAACAACAAACTGAATATGAGCACCATATTACACAGGAGCAGCTGTCAGTCAAACAAGCCCATAACTACCATGAGCAACCACCCACTGAAAGCAGTGGAAATCCTGCTTATCCAATCCCAACGCCATGGGAGAGATGAAACAGACCTGCTAAATCGCTTGACACCATTTTTACACTTTTCAGGACATTTTAGGACAAAGGCAAATTTCACAAGTCAAAGAATGCAGTTCTAGCTATTCACAGATTTTTCACATAAGTTGTATAGGTGTGGTTTCTGGCGATGGTATGAAAAAGGATGATGTCAAGGAACTGGATATCTGTGAGATCACCCCTTGCTCCCGAGATAGCTCATGGATGTCTCTGACAATATCAAACACCGCTTCTGGCTGAGCCAATTTCAATGCATTTTCTGACATCCTCTTCAGTTCATCAGAATCTGGACCAAACCAGCGGGCAACAAGTTTAGCAGTTTCCCTGGAACTTTTGGAGAAGACACCAGCACCGTTGTCCACAACATAAGGGACATTGCCAACTTCCTGCCATGCAGAACAAACTTACATTAGATGATGTTTCCGGATGTAGACACAACCCCTTAACCTTTGTATAATGATACAACTGCTACATGCCGTAGATTGCACTTGATTGAAATTCATTTATTCTGTGCACTGCATAGAATTAATTTTGCTGAAGCTAAAGATAAGTTTTAAACACACAGACACACACATTTTTTATTTTGCGCATAAAACCAGCAAAATTTCATAAGGTCTCCCCTTTTTGAATAGGGGAAAAGGTCCATAAGACAATAACCATATAAAACATAGGTATGCCCCTCATGTCATATTGATCTGTTCTTTTATAATAACTGACAACTGTGGAAAGTCAGTAGACCCTAACCTGTCCAGGTATGAAGTCATTAAGGATGATAGGCAACCCCCTAATCAAGGCTTCAGCGATGGTACCTGGTCCAGCCTGTTGAAACAAATAAAAACGGAGAAAAAGGTTAAATAATGCAAGATTTTCATAGGAAACAACTTGCCCAACAATCAAAGAACATCATGGATATACCTTTGTTATAATGCAGTCACAAGCCCCCATCCATTTCTCCATCTGGGTCTCAAATCCCCTAACCTTTTGTTAAAAAATACAATGGATAAGGACCAAGTGTTTCAACATAGGAGAATAAGCAGCCTGCATCTTACAAGAATAAGCTTGGCTGCAGTGCTCTCTACTAATAGTATTCTACTACCAGTATTATCATTGGTACAAACATTGCGGCCATTGATTTAGAATTGTATTACCAGTAGAAAAAGAATATTCTACCACCAGTAATTTATGTGGTAATATAAATAGATCCGATCCATTGGATTAGAAAAAATAAACGGTCTAGATTAGTTCTACTACAAGTAAAGAGCATTGTAGAACACATATACAAGAATTATTATAAATGCATGTTTTGATTATATACCTTTATTGGTATTTTCCATTCAAGAGCTTGCAATGAGGCGCTCAATGTTTTGTTCCGACCACAAATGACAATCAGCTGCCCAATTGGTTTTCCAAGCTCCTTGTCAAATAACGACTCCCCAAGAGCTCTTGCAGTCTTCTTGACAGGACCCATGCCCTCTCCACCTCCCATCAGCAATACTGCTGGCAGTTCAGGATCCAATTCAAGTTCCTTCCTCAAATCATCCTGGTGAGTTGGTTTTAAAAAAAATGAAACACTTGAGTGGATAGGGAAGTGGAAATGAGGAATACACATTTGCATCAAATTTATCCTTGTACAGCCATGGATAGTGTCATAGATTTATCCTTTCTCCTTGAAAATATAGTCGAGGCCTGTCCTAAACCTAAAGCAATTCTTCGTATATGTGATTGTAATTAATCAGAGCACAATCCATGGTAAGTGCATTCATTAAGCATGTGAAATAAAAAAGATAAATATTACAAATGAACCTACACATTCTGAAAAATCAGATAAAATACCTTTACTGAATATCTACCATTTGAAAGATCAAATATAGAATTAAAAAAATAGCTGGGCATAGAAATAACAGACCTGAAGTGAAATAAGGAGTGCATACCTTAACAAGAACTGCCCGGCAGAATGATGGTCGAATCGGAAGACCAAACACACGGATTTGAGAAGGTTGTAGGTCATCCAGTGCTGCTCTCTTCGCAACTTCTTCTGATGGGCAGTAACATCTATTGACATCAGCATGGAACCTGTAATATTTTTTTGGAAGATTAATTCAGAGATTTCAATAGAAAAGTGTTTTCCACAAGAAGATAAACAAGGTCTATTCTTATGGATAATCTCCACGTACCATGTAGGGTGGCAAGTGTTGAGGTCTGTGATGACAGTGACGAAGACCACTCTATTTTGTAGCCCTTGCCATTTGAGTACCCATAGAGGAATGTGTTGCATGAGGGGGTGGACACTAATTATAATATCTGGCTTGTACTTCTTGAGTCCAGCCTCAACCTTCCTTCACCCACAAACAATAAGCTATTCAGCATTCAGGAAAGGTGTTACGTGTACCCTCTTGATGTAAAGAAAATGTCTAACGCAGAATGGATTGGTGAGCTAAAATTGTGGATCCACAGGTTAGTTCTATAAACGAACTGCTTTACATTAGTTTGAGGCCTTGCTAAGCAATTTAGATCATAGAACACAATTAAAATATATAATCAATAGTAGCTTCAGAATATATCCAAAACTTGAGCGTGCATATTAAATTGATTATACTGTCAATTGGTTGGCAATGATTGCTAAAGCATGAAATTAGACAGCTGACTCGATCCAACAAATAAGCAGTTTGCATGTGCTATTATGGTGTATAATATAATATGTGGATCATGACCTGGAAACAAATTTATGCAAGGACAGACGGGCAATTCTGAAAGCATACAGGTCGTTCTCGACTCGCATGTTTGGTAGATGCACAGGGCACAAATTTAATTCTCGAAATGCATTCTGGTACTGTCTTTAACCCTCTATGGGTCCAACAGATCCACATGGCTGAATATCTCGGCTCACTATTACCATGTTTGCATTTCAAGCAAGCTACTCACACAATGTGATGATGATGGGTTCAGAACAGATATTTTAGCATCCCTAGTCAAAGAAAACATCACAATTTGAAGATTGCACTCAAGAATTGGCACTATAAAAACTAACGCTGTAACATCACGGGCTAATACCTATCATTATAAATATAAGCCTAGTCGATAATGACAAAACGGCTGTCCATTACAAAAATCTAGAATTAGATTAGCGATTACCAAACCAAGGGACCAGCAAAGAAACAGTAAATCGAAACTACGAAAAACCACAAATCGGCACTGAATCGTTTATGATCCCAAAGCTCAGGGAAACAAAGAAACGTGGTAAGAACTAAATAAATTCGGAACCGTGAAATAGAGCGAAGGATCCGGCGTACTTGGCATAGAATGAGGCGAGGGCGGCGAGGTAGAAGCAATGGACCCATCTAGGCGACGTGGTGTGGAAGGCCACCTTCCAGAGCTGCACATGCTTCACCATGAACTTGTACGAGCTCTCCATGTTGTTCAGCGGCCACCCCGCGTGATCCTTGCACAGATCCTTGACAAAGACCTGCCACAGCACCAATCCCCAACCACAAATCAAAACCCCGGTGTGCCAATGGGCGGATTCCAGCCTACGCTACGCTACCATGTCGATTTCACGCAACACGAGACGGCAGCAACAAAAATCGCGAGGAGAAGAAGGGGGGCGCACCCGGTAGTCGTCGCCGAACTCGATGCGGAAGGCGTCCTTGATGGCCTCCGCGGAGGCGCGGTGGCCGCCGCCGGTGTCGCTCATGAGGATGAGCACGTTCTTAGCCCGGTTGGCCCCGAGCTGCACGAGCTCGACGGTGCCCTCCTCCTCCTCCCAGAAGGGCTCGTCGTCCTCGTCGGGCCCGCAGAGCGAGGTGGTGGACGCCGACGAGGAGGGGCCCATCATCCCGCCCTCCCCGCGCGCGCCCCCCGCCGAGGAGAGCTCCCCGGCGTAGGAGAGGCTCTTCCTGAACTTGCGCCTCATCCTCTGCTGGTGGTGGTACGCCGCCACCGTCTCCAGCACCGTCTCCCGGATCGACCGCCCCCGCGGCGACGCCATCGACGCCGCCATCGCGCGCCCCCCTCCTCCGCCCTTCCCTCTTGCTGCCGACAAGAGAGCGAGAGGGAGAGAGAAGAAGAAGAGGAGGAGGAGGTGCGAGGCGAGGCGAGGGGTCGGAGGGGACGGGAGGAGAAGCGGAGGAGGAGGACGGGGAGGAGAGAGAAATAGGGGGTGGGGCTCCCGCTGGTTGGGCTGCTCCGAGCTGGCCGCGGCTGGGGGAAGGAGACAACTGGAATTGGAATTGGAGGTTGAGGGGAAGGAGGAGGTGGTTGTCGCGTCCTTTATGTGCGCTGTTTTGTTGGTTTCTTAACGGCGGCGCGTGATTTTGTAGATGTGTTTTTTTTAGATTTAGGGTTTCTTTAGCTGAAAATTGTTGGATCAAATGTTACGTTGTACGTCGAAAGATTATTCCGGTGACCGATTAAAGAAACTGATTATATATGGTGTTAGAAAAATACAAGACAATTTTTAAACCTAATTAATCTGTTGTTACATACCGTACCAGTTATGGCTAATTAGGGACTAATTAGGCTCAAAAGCTCTATCTCGCAAATTCCTTCTAAATTATGCAATTAGTTATTTTTTAACTATATTTAATGCTCTATACCGGTGTCCAAAAATTCAATGTGACCGGTGAACGCGGAAATTTTTTAGAACTAAACAGGGCCTTATACTCGCTCTATTTCAAAATAAATTTATTTTTTAGGTTTTAAATATAATGTTTGACTCTTTGTTTTATTTAAAATTTTTTATGATTAATATTTTTATTGATATTAGTTGATAAAACATAAATAATATTTAAGTCTTTTGGGACGGATGCGGTAGTTTTTTTTTTCAAACTATCTGGTTTTATAGTAGTTGTCTCAAAATAAATGATCGAATTAAAAAATTATTTTGGAAATGTCAAATGTTGTAGTTTCATATAAAAATTACCCAAAACATATCATTTGGAAGTTTAAAAGGGGTGATAGATAAAATCCAAAATCCACGCCAAAAATAATATGGCCTTTTAGAAATTTGCTATTGATTTTTTTAACACTGCAATGATGTTACTCGAATACTAATAGTTTGCATGATATTTTTTTTATATTTTAGCAATAGTTGTGAAATAGCGATTTAATTCAAAAATAAATTTACAATTGTCCTAAAAGAATAGTGCCTTATAAACGGGAGGGGCGTGATTGTGCGAGTGTGAGGAATCGGAGGGGTTCTACGCGAAAGGAGCCCATTTGCACGGGAATCAATCCCATTATTGTCCCGTTTCGTGGAAAAGGTTTAGTCCGTACGCTATCATGGCATTTCCTTTATATATATATATATATATATGTATATATATGTGTGTGTAATGATCTTATCAATTTCTTAATCCATTTACTACGAGAGTTAGTGCTCTTAAGCAACAGTTAAGCTAGATCCACAAGTTAATTATGATCTTGTGTGCATTTTGTTGCCGCGTGTGAGCCGTCGTTTGCCTGTAGAAACGTTCTCACTCAATCCAAAATAAGTCATATACTATTCGTCTTAAAATAAATTCACATATATCATCTTAGCTACCCTAGATCTGCAAATTTACGAGTTTTATTCCTTCTATTCTCTTATCTATCTGCACATCCATCGATGTCACTTTTTTTTATCTGTGAGGTTTAATGATATGCGGATTCGCCAAATCATAGATACTTAAGGGCCTGTTTGAATCACAGGAATGAAAAAACGGAGAAATAGAAAAAACATAGGATTCTGATAGGAATGTAGGTATAAAACAGGGGATTGCAAAACACACGAAAAACGTAGAAAAGACCGTTTGATTGGACCACAGGAAAAACACAGGAATTTGAGGAGAGATATAGACTCATTTGATTTTTTTCAACCTCTTGCGAAATTTCCTCCAAAACTTGTATAGGAAGATACATTTCATAGAAATTTCATAGGATTTTATAGGGTTCATTCCTTTAATTCAAAGGGCTTTATAGGAAAAATTCCTATAGAAATAAAATCATCTAAAATCCCTATGCAATTCCTTTGAATCAAAGGGTCATAGTTAATGACAAATATACCATACATCTGGAGGTAGAGAATCTCAACCCCGCTTAGTTACCACGTCAAATGGAAGCAATCAAACCAACATGTATACCAATTTCACCATAAAAAACTTTATTAGTTTCTTGTGTTTGCCAAGAAACTTTACTTTTAAAATGTATTGCATTAGTGTTTGGTAGAGTATAGGACAAATATATTAAAATTCCAAAAATATAGGACACATATATTAAGGTTTGGAAAAAACAAAAGGTATTCAATTATTTGCATATTTGTATAAATATATGTGATATTTTTGGGACTGGTGAGGGCTTATAATTTACTACCTCCGTCCCATAATAACTTTATTTTTCAGCTTTTTATACAATGTTTTGACTCTTCATCTTATTTAAATTTTTTATGATTAATATTTTTATTGTTAATAGATAATAAAATATGAATAGTGCTTGATACGTGACTAATTTTTTTATATTTTGTATAAAATTTTTAAATAAGATAAATACTTAAGAACACGAAAAAAATTATTATGGAACGAAAGATACGAAAAAAAGTTAAGATGGTAAGACGCAAATAGTAGTGGTAGAAGCGTTGGCCAGGTTGTTCCTGCGAAAGATAGATCTCCTCCTGCAGCTGAACGTGGGATGCCAGCCCGCCAGGCCAAGAGAGAGACGCTGCGCTGTCCGCGCGGCCAGATTCCGGAATAATTCGAGGTACTCGGCGAATTATTCCATCCATTCCAGCCGCTCGCTCCCACCGCGCAACACGGTCGTCGCGCTCCACGACACCACCTACCTACGCCCCGCCCGCCCCCGCGTGCGTGGGATTCCGCCGCCGTTTTCTTCCGCGCGGAGGCGGAGCGGACGCACGTACCGTTTCGTATCGGCTAAAAAGAGAACGAACGCGGGTTGAGTCGAGTCGGCGTCAAGTCTCGCCTCGCCCAAAGGCCCGGGCATGGCTGTGGCGGATTGCTGGATAGCGTGCAAGGCTCGTGCGTGCCGGCGTCTTCGCCGAGGCAAGCATGCTAAATATAGAGTATGGACTTTTTTTTAGAAAAAAATATATAAAAATTTATCATCTCAGATTCATGTATTACTAGATTTTAAACTTTATTAAATAGTTATTAAAAAATCAGATGAGTCTAAGTTTTTTCTTGTCTCAACAGATAGTGGAAAAAAAGACAGCAACATGCGAGCTGTGTGTTAATATCATCGCCATATTTTCGTGTCTACTCATCCTTATAAGCTAAAATTTGAATTTACAATCTTTAATTTGATGTTGATTTTGGATTTTTCACTATTTTTTTATTCTTGACTTTTATATCCCAAGTATACGGCTATAAAAATTATTTATAAATTATTTTTATATTTATATATATATATATATATATATATATATATATATATATATATATATCGTTTGAGACAAGCACTCACCTCTTGCGTGCCAACACAATTACGAGGAAGAGTCACATGCAACAGGAAAACTTAACAGAATGTGTAAAGGAGATTATGAAACGCCAATATTTTGCACTTTGCAGGCAGCAAATCTGATCGTGCACTTGCTGGTCCCATTCCGTTCGCACGGATCTGGCAAAGAACGGCTCATATCCGAGGTGCCCAAATTGATCGTGCTATTGGTTCCTGTCACGTCGTATATGGAGTAGTAGTATTTCTTTTGGAGTGCTTTGTTTTTGTTCGCTCGCAATGACTTTCGAGCGGTTCGTTTTGTCCGTCAGGCATTCATCAGCTACAAGTAGGGTACAAGTACCTCTCGTGCTTTCAGCATCAGCCGTCACAAAAGCACGCTGTTGGATTCCTACGTCTACAGCGTGTTGTACAAAGGGGTGGTTGCTTAGCTTGTTATACAAAAAATAATTTATAACAAATTATATATATATATAGCGGTATAAAAGATATGAATGAAAAGTAAATTTCGATGAAAAATATTCTAAATTTAATTCTAAATTTAAGATTAAAAATTTAAATTTCTCCTTATAAATATATACATAAACAAAAAGATGCCCCTTATTTGCGCATCCACCAATCAGTCAAGCCAAGCCCATAGCTTGGAAGTAAAGTCAGTGATACACTGATACACTCGTAACGGATAAGTAAATATTGCCTGTCACAACAAGATTATGAAGAACGGCTTTTCCAACACATGGACACTAGAGGTGGATAGATTGTTTGAAAATCTAAACGTTATATTTGTAAATAAAAAAAATTATAAAAATATATAAATATGAAAAAAATAAATACATGTAAAAAACAAGACCGAAAAATAAGCTTCGGTGACGAAAGCTCAAATTAACTCTAAATTTTAGATTAAAATTTTAAATTTTAACTTATAAATCTAAGCAGGAACCAAAGACGAGAAAACAAAGAACAGGAAGGAGATTGCAGATTAGGTGAGACAAAGCTATCGTTGCAACGAGGCGGCTCTTTCGCCGGGTAATAATTGGCAGCTGCAATTCAGAGTTTCCCGGCCTCTTGTACAGTTGCACACCACATACATCGCGATCATGCAGCGTAGCAACTGTATGGGCTAAATTTCGCGCCATTTACGTGTATGGTCTGGGATTGAGGCCCATCCCGGAAGAGGCCAGTTTAGATCCAAGGCCGAATCCAATAACCTGTAGCCTGTAGGGAGCTCAGGCCCAAGTGGAGACCTGTAGAAAGCCCAATTTGGGCGGTTCAGACAATTTCTCTGTGAGCCCAATAGATTACCGATTAAGGGACAATTGAACCGTGGATCATATTCTGAACCCTAGCTATCATTTTGGCCCTCTTTTTCTAAGTTTACTTATTTGATCATCTTTTTAAAAAATGAATTTATTAAAAGAACAAACATTAAAGTTAGAAAATGAGAACGATTGAAATGCCCATTGGTTTAGAATAATCGGCCTTATGCCTATGACGACCTGTGGGAATACCTATCCCAAAACCACCCACGATCGTCCAGGATTTCGATCGTGCACATATTGATAAACAGAACGGCTTCGATTACAATACCAGTAGATTTTACATGAAATAACATACAAAAGACAACTACAACAGTTTAGAGGGGCCAAACGACCAAACTCACATAACAGACTAACCTACCAACAAAAGAACCAAACACAAAACCCAACTAAACACCACATGCACACCTGAGAGCAGGTCGACCTAAAAGAACTTCTCGCCACAAAAGAACTCTTCACCTTTTAGCGCTTCTTCGGCGAAGAACTGCTCCTCTAAACCACATTATATGCAAGGGATGAGTACTGACGTACCCAACAAACTACAAACCAAGAATACAAGTAGAATACATGCAAGTAGTACAAGGATATAGAGTTCATCAAGATTGGTTGATAACAAGCCTATTATAAATAATATTTCCCTACTTTCATAAAACAATTTATTTACAAACATTTATAAATCGCTGGTTCAAAACGTAGCAATATAAATCACCATCATTCTTATCTGATTCCAATCCAAATTTTAATTATAAAATTCTACTCATACCATAAGAAATAGGAATCACCCAAAATGACACATCTCCATTAACCGGGAGAACGGCGTATTCGAATACAATACGACTCTGGAGCGTCTGCCCAGCTTTACCCACACAATACCATGACTGGATCAGAGTCGAGATAACAAAACCGTTCGTTAGTCCCACTTACTACTAGTACCGCCCAGTGGGATATCGTCCGTCCTAGCAGTCGGGCACTCGCTCGGCCACAAGCAAGGCATAGTAGGTCGCTGCTTTCACGGGTGCCACTGTTGTGAGATAATGTCAACTTGGCCTGCGGCCCCTTCCACATGTCCACTCCTATATGCTCCTAGAGCCTCTAACAGTCGTTAGTATAGTGGGACCACGTACTAGGTTAAGTCCGATTACTCGGTCCTGTGGATGGGCGCAAACTATATCATTTTCCATGGCATAAAAGGGTTTTTATCCTTATATCCGGAAAAGCAATTAAAATCATCACAACACATGCATATAATAAACACAGTAATACATGTCATAATATCCAGAACATCAACCTTCACCCGGAGTCACCTTCCACATCACTCAAGGCGAGTGATTTATATCAAAATAATATTTTATGCAGCCCAATAGCATTATCATGTGACGACGGACGCAACAGATGTATGTGTGTAGAAGTTTGGTGGTATTATCCACTACAATATTAATCTGAAGTATGCAAAGTACACCTAGGCTATCAAGGTGCAGGATGTAGCAATTCAAAGTATTGGTTGTAATAACAAGTATATAGAAAGGCAGTAACTAATATAACAATATTATTTGAAAGTAAGAATATGCCAAAATAACTTTGCAAATAAATAATGCATAAAATAACTAAGTGACTCTCTACTTAGGTTCTTAAGATGATCAAAGGATGGTTTCGTGGCTTGCCTTGCACAATATGGTCTTCTACTGCTTCAACGTAGCCTTCGGGGCCACGTCAGTTCCTGCGAGGTCGGCGACGACTTCGAGTCGATCTATCGCACACACACAAAATAACAGACCAAATAAGCCTATAAACAAAATCTATAAATAAACGAAATAAATAAAATAAAGAAAAGGCAAAACTGGAGCTGGAAAAGATAGATTAGCGATTCAAAGGGGTTTGAAAGGTTTCAAATGAATTTTAGGAATTTTTGGATGAATAGTAACCCTAGGTATAATTTAGGGTTATGCCTTCAGAATTTTGGATGGCGATGAAACTGTCGCCATTGAATTTAGAATGACTCTAGAAGTCGGGTCGCCATTGAATTTAGAATGACTCTAGGAGTCGGATGATGGTTCCGGATTTTAAATCCAAAATTTATATCTAAACTAGAGAAAGAATTATTTAAATTTGGAGAAAAGGATAATTTTTGGATTTATTTTGGATAGAAAAAGAAATTAGGATGGACTCCAAATATTTTATTTTCTTTATCTCTTTTATTTATTTATTTCTTTTCTTTTCTTTTTCTTTTCTTTTTTTTTTCTCCTCCTCCTCTTTTTCTCTTTCCTCCTTCTTTCCACGTTCTGGCTTCGTCTCTCTTCTTTCGTTCACAGGGAAGGAGGCCGACTGGTGGAGGGCGCCGGCAGCGGGAGGGGCCGGATCCGGCCAAGGGGACGGCGGATCCGCGACCCTGGGGTCCGGGCGACCTCGCCCCCATGGGCGGCGGCGGCCAGGAGGCGGCCGGCGGGCCTGGCGACGGCGACCGGCGGCAGGCGGCGGAGGCTGCCGCGGCGGCGGCGCTCCGGCGATCTCCAGCGCGGACGCGGCGTCTAGGGAGGCTCAAGGGAAGGAGGCGGTGCTGGTGGTGCTGCTGGCCGGGCGCGGGGCGGCGCGGAACGACGCGGCACCGTGCAACCGGCGGCGGCAGAACAGAGCAGTTGGGGCGGCAGCGGCGCCACGCCGGGGAAGGAGAGGGGAAAGGCCCTCTCCTTCACGACGTCGACTTCTGCTTGGCTACGCTGGCCCTGTTCCTGCACGACGTCGATTTCACCCTCTGTGCTCTCTCTCCCTATATCAAAAAATAAATAACATCTTAGTCAAATTTATCAAAAATAAATGATATTTTTGGTCCGAGTTAACACTGTTATGTTGACTAAATGGAATAGGGTCAAATCTATTTGTTTTTTAAAAAGTGGTCACATAAACAAACATAATAAATTAAGGCAAATTAGTCGTTAGGTTTCAACACAAGATTAAGAAGTACAATTGTCCCTGTAGATTACGTTACTCAAGATTGCCATACATTCACATCATTGTTGCAGTATTGCCTCTAAGATTTGCTGAAGAGAGAAAATAGAAATGGTTACCACCAGACGCCCAACACATGCCCAAACGTCATATGCCATATTCACTTATGAGATTTGCTCCGACATAACAAAAAGTACCTTGAGGTATTGGTACTTCACGGTACCAAATTGCTTCTGATCATTGGATCAATGCATATCCCGCTAAGCTAGATCCAATTGTAGAAAATGATTTAGTATAATGAGATCTCGGTATCTCGAGATACTTTTTAGTAGACTAGAACAAATCTCTTCTCTTATTGCTCCTTCCTCCATCTCACTTCTCTCGTCTCCTCCTTCCTACAAAACAGCAGAGAGCTTGACTGACCTTAGCTTCCTCGAAGGACACACGGTGAGCTTGGCTTGTTTGATAGCGGCATGGCAAGCTCAGCCTAAGCCTCCTTGATGAAACTTGCCGGGAGAACGTCAAAGCTTGCTAGAGTTGCTGAACATGACGACGAGGCTGCTCGGGGACACCTAATCTGCCGCCACCGAGGCTTAGGGTAATTCCCAATCTGGTGGATGTGAAGCTCATGGGTGGTGTATGAGTAGAGTTCACTGGTACCAAATGGAGTAGATGAAGTCTGATCCAGTGACTGGAATAGAAGTAGAAGACAGACGATAGGCATTTCGAAGTCTATTGCATTCGAGTGTTTCATTCTCTTTGTTGGAATGTTGCCATGATACACACCGTAGACAATATTTTGCTTCATGTTGTAGTCGATTTTTTCCCCGATGTGTGACATAGTAATATCTTGTTGTTACATACTGTTTTTAAAAAATGTTATACCTGCTTGAAACATTTTTATTCAAGTGATTAAACATGTGAACTTTTTTTTCATCAAGCAAAACATCTAAAACATTTATCGACGGACAACTCTTCGATGCATTTTACTTATAGTATTATACTACCAGTAAAAAAAGGTATTTTTTACTTTGTTAATTACTTAATTAGCATTATTTTGTAATTTTGTTTTTTTACAATAAAGTTCACAATAAAAAAGGACGATATTGTCTCTTTAAATTTACACTACATCTAATATTGTTGTTAGTATAATTTAATCCAGTCGTCCGATAAAAATATATTAAGATTAAATTCTACTACCAGTAAAATACATCGAAGTCAGCTTCTTTATCGACAATTCGTTACAACACATTTTGAAGAGAAAAAACGCGGTACGTTCGACGCCTAGTCGCTTGCAGATATAAATGCCGGCGATGGAGATCATGTTTCGAGCTTCCACATAGGTTGACCTGTGTAGCCCACTGGATCCGCTGGAGAAAACACTTTATAACTCGATTAATAACCTAGTAACATATGTTATACGCCGGCATCATGTTGAAGATCATGTCATGCTTGACAAGGAAATGTGGCCAAAATACATGGCTACATGGCCAGTGGTCATCAGGGAATGAAGATCATGTAATTATGTAAACAATCCAAAACAGCCATCAAAACTGTTCAGATTGTGTGTCTCTGCCCCTTGGTTTTCACACAATAATAATAGCATTAAGCCATATGGAGAAAGTCATATATATTAACAGAGACATCCAGCGTACACAGTCCCAAAGAGCAACCAGGAATAATAATTCGGTGTTCTGGGATCAAAAGTTCAGTTAGCCAATCGATAAAGAACATAGAAATGGGTGGTGCTTGGTTGGATTTTTGGGACCGAGATGACGTACGTACACAGGCGCCGTTCATCGCTTGTGCCGCTAGTTTTCGCAATACCTGGATCACATATGTTTGTTGTTTTGCAGCTAGCATTGAGAAAATGGTACAAGAGGTTCTAGTAGTTGTTTGTTCGGTGACAGTGACGTCTCTGCTCGTTCCAGTTCAGAACTGAGCTAGCTATAGCTTTGGCTGCCTCTCAACTCTCATGATCAATGTCCTTTGTAGCTGCTAAGTAAGAGCAGGAGTTACAGAATGCATGTTTAGCTGCTCCTTCTGTCATAGAAAAAACGGATTTCTAGATTTGAATCTGGAATAGGAGTAGCACACATATGGAAAAAGGCTGTGTTAAGTAGCACACAGGCATGATCAGCTCAGCCTGCATTGCACTTGAACTCCTTAGTTACCATCTTATCAGCAAAACCAAGCTAATTAAGCTAAAGCGAGGAGTAGCATGTGGTGTGGCACTGTGGTATGCTCACTCCTAGATTCTGACGAGATGCCGTCTGGAAAAATCGCTGGCTGCTGGCTGGAGTTTCAGCACAACGATGGGCAGAAATTATGGAGGCGATCGGCAAATCCAACGGTGGTGCATCGAACCTGCCAACGGGATGGAGCAAAACCCGACCACCGAATGATGGTGATCAGCTTGCTCGGCGGCTGCCTGCCACCACGACAACAAAGGGTGTCATCGCTGGTTCGAAGAAAAAAAAAATCAAATGATATATTTATCAACGAGATATGATTTATAAATAATATATATAACGATCTAAAAAATACGAAAAAATAAATTATAATTAAAAACATCTTAAATATAAAATTTAAATTTTAGTTTATAAATATAAGGCCTTGTTTAGTTTCTAATTTTTTTCTAAAAACATCACATCGAATTTTTGGACACATAAATAAAACATTAAATATAAATGAAAAAACTAATTGCACAGTTACGGAAGAAATCTTGAGACGGATCTTTTGAGCCTAATTAGTCCATGATTAGCCATAAGTGCTACAGTAACCAATATGTGGTAATGATGGATTAATTAGGCTCAAAAGATTTGTCTTGTGTTTCCAGGCTAGCCGTGAAATTCGTTTTTTCCATTCGTGTCCGAAAACCCCTTTCAACATTCGATCAAACATTTGACATAACACTTTTCTTAAAATTTTTTCCAATCTAAAAGCCACTTAAGTATAATAAAAAAGGTGACTACGAAAGCAAGAGGACGGGCGACTCGGCTTTTGGCGGCGGAAACAACCAACGCCCTCGTAGTGTGTGTCGCCATCGAGCCAAATCCGGTGGCTAGCTAGTACGTGCTGAGGTCCTGACTCTCGAGGTGAAAGATACAAGTTTCTCGACGAAATTCCAGCGTTCTTCCGAACGGCGACTCCCATCTTTCGTGTTCGGTGCAATGCAATGCAGGGTGGCGACGGATTGAGAACCTATGTTTTCGAAGGCATCGTATCTTTATCCTAACACGTAGGTTTAGGATTTGTTAGATCATATGTCAACGACATAATCATGTAACTTTAAAAGTAGAGGAACATGATCCGGCGGTGACTCCTATCTTCAGATGCTGCAATGCACATAAGCAAAACGAGCGAGCAATCGTTTTGTAGTTTAGGCCGCGTCTAGAACAAACCGCTCACATTCTGCTCAGTTATCATCTCATTTGGCTGCTGTGTGCTATTGTCTCTGGTGTCACTCAGGCAGCAGGGGACGGTGACCATCGTTGCATTGCAGGAGAAAACTTCGCCACCAGGAGACGATAAAACTGCTCTTGCCGCGGGAATAGAAAACAGCAGACGGCGCGCCGGATCGGATGGTGTGTCGTGCGTGCGTGCGTGCCGCCATGCCATGTCGGGCGCGACTTCAATTCACTACTACTGCTACCCGTTTTACAATTTTACGTCGTGAAATTTGCGTTTCAACCTTCGTTTTATTAAAAAAATATATAATTACTAATTATTTTAGTTATAAAATATTGGTTGAACTTAGAAAACAAATCGTATGAGTTATTATTATTTTTTTTACAAAACAAGAGCATTATAGAGTACCAGTGATCGATCGAGATAAGCATATTTTAGTTCGGAAACGGAGAGGATGCAAACCGCAAAAGTAACCGTACGAGTCGGTCGTATTCCGGGCAAATCCAGCGGCGTCGCCGAGGAATCATCGACCGGAAAGCGGAGAGCCGGTGAAAGCGAAAGCTAACTTGTGACCTCGCTTCTGCGGATAAGGACGGCCCTGAGGCTGCGTTCTTCCATTAAGTTAGATTTTCTTTAGTCTCTTCGGAGACATCCGATAAAAAGTTAGATTTTATTATTTTTTATACCCTTTATCTAATACTGTTACGGATAATAAAGTTGGCTATATAAAATTAAAATTTTATTTTAGAAAGCTGATAAATTTTTAGTAGTTTAAAAAACATACGTACAAAAGCTAGAAAAAATCAATTATTGATCATTCTCCTCCGTCCTCGACTCCTTTCGGCTGTCCTAGGATATAAAAGGTTTTAAAGTTATTAAAAAGTATTAATATAATTAAGTTCATACGGTCCGTTGAGAAAAAACGATGAAAATGTTTTATTAGCTGAAAGGAAAAATATATAGATATAAAGTATGATGAATGCTAAGCATTATAAATTATTATATTTTGATTGGTGAGTTAGTTAACAGCCGCTGCTGAAACCGCGACTTGGTGCCATGTCAGCTACCGCTGTTTCTCCTCAGAATTTTACCAGCCTAATTATAACCCCCACTTGCGGCGTCCATGGCCGTCGATCTCAATGTGATCATCTTCTTTAATCTACTTCAGTTATCTTGTGATCACTGTCAGCTTCGTTTAGCTTCTGACCAAAACCACTGTTTGGACGCAACACTAACACGCATAATCAAAACATATACGGGGACAAGACAAAATCGAAGTTGTGCTCTGGGACACACATAAAGTAAATGAACCTAAAATTCGAGTGTGTCAAGTTTAGTTTTTGATGATGATGATGTTGATTATTTGGCACATACATGATGATTAGTCCGTCCGGCTGCGAGTCAATTAGACACGCTTAATTACACCAACTGTCGCACAAACTGTTGATGTAGCACACGGGAAGGCTCATTGGTTAAGGCACATACATGATGATTCTTTAAGGAAGCCAGAATTTTCCATTACTCATCAATCCAACAATTTGCAAATACGTCGTCCTTTTCAGGAGGGTTTAGGGAATTGAAGATGAACACAATGACATCTGACAAACTTAACTTCGAAACAAATTTAGGCTCTGTAAATCGTCTTATTAATCTAGATGGATAGTGTTTGAATCTTTCGGATTTTGTACGGATCACCCAAAATCAATTCATTTCCATAATGAGGAAGGATATCAATTCTCAAATTCGAAGCAAGAAACTAATACACTATAGTGTATAGCTTACGAACGATTCGGACGGTGAGATTTTGGATTAGGATTGTGCTCTATCATCTGGTAGAATGACACATGTTGGTCAGGCAGGTATGTTTTGGCCCACGTGGCACTGGGAGCCTGGCAAATGGGCCCAGAATTTGCAGCACACTTGAATTTATCAGGAAATTTTTACAATTACACCCTTCAGGACCTTCAGAATTGCGATTGCCCACAGTCTTCTCCGCTGCTCGTCTTCTACCTCTGGCACAAACCCGGCAGCTCCGCCCACCTATATAAGAACCCTCACCTGCAAGAATCTCCAGAGAGAAAGAGGATAGAGAGATACTGCACAGTGGTAGAGACGCTAAGCTAGCAGCTCGAGGGTTTCGGGGGTTTTGGCCGCAGCGGCGCGCGCATTCCGTTTACGGCCAGCCATGGCGATCCTGTCGGACGTCGCCACCGAGGTGCTGATCCCGATCGCCGCCGTCGTCGGCATCGCTTTCTCCATCGCGCAGTGGGTGCTCGTCGCCCGCGTCAAGCTGGCGCCGACGCCGCCTGGCGCCTCCAGGGGCAAGGACTCGTACGGCGACTCGCTGATCGAGGAGGAGGAGGGCCTCAACGACCACAACGTCGTCGCCAAGTGCGCCGAGATACAGAACGCCATCGCTGAAGGTGAGCAACCTCACCACTTCTTTTGCTTGCTCGGTTGCTTGCTTACACGCGTTTTCTGCATTTCTTTTTCGATTTTTTTTCTTGTGGGAAAATAGTGTTCTTTTCTTCTAGTTCTGGTAGAAAATTTTCAAAAAAGAAAAAGAAATAAACTAAATTCTTCTTGTTTTGTTGATAACATAATTTTTAATTGTGATGACGGTCGTCTCACGTCCCTGACGTTGATGATTGTTAGATCACTTCACGCCTAGATTACAAACATGTTCAAAGTTGGAGTTTTTTTTAGCTTACAAAGGCTTATGCTAATCAATTCACAAAGTCTGCAAACATGTCCAAAGTTGGAAAATTTCGCTTACCTAGGACCATGTTAATCAATTCATGAATGCAAAATTATAACTCTGAACCATTCGTTTGTTAAATCAGCCATATGGCACATGACGTGTAGTTGATGGCATCAGTGTTCATCCACTGAAGTTGTACCAGTGTCCTGAACTGGCACGGATGATACTGGAACGCCTCCTTTCCTCTCTAAAAAGTCGGTCACAGAGTCACTGGGGCCCATCTGGACACATACCATCGAGAGGATGAATATAATTCGTCCTCACAAAAAAAAAAAAACCTTCCATATGTTGTTTATGTTGGTTAATTGAGTGATACCAAAATTTCAGCGTAAAATTTTGATATATTGTCAGTACCTTCTCAAGGACTATAAAATTGATCTATTGATAAGTCACATCAGTTTTTGAGTGTATCTGTCTAACACTAATCCTATTATGAGCAGGGGCAACATCATTCCTTTTCACTGAATACCAATATGTTGGCGTTTTCATGTCGATATTCGCGGTGGTGATCTTCCTCTTCCTCGGCTCCGTCGAGGGGTTCAGCACAAAGAGCCACCCCTGCACATACAGCAAGGACAAGGAGTGCAAGCCGGCTCTGTTCAATGCACTGTTCAGCACTGTCTCCTTCCTGCTTGGAGCCATCACCTCAGTGGTGTCTGGCTTCCTTGGGATGAAAATTGCCACCTACGCAAATGCGCGGACTACCCTGGAAGCGAGGAAGGGTGTCGGCAAGGCCTTCATCACCGCTTTCCGTTCGGGATCGGTGATGGGATTTTTGCTGGCATCAAATGGCCTTCTGGTGCTTTACATTGCGATAAACTTGTTCAAGATGTACTATGGTGATGATTGGGAGGGTCTCTTTGAGTCTATCACTGGCTATGGCCTTGGTGGATCTTCAATGGCTCTGTTTGGAAGAGTGGGAGGAGGTATCTACACGAAGGCGGCCGACGTCGGTGCCGATCTTGTTGGCAAAGTTGAAAGGAACATCCCTGAAGATGATCCTCGGAACCCTGCTGTAAGTTTCTGTCATATAAAGTTGCACACTTTTATCCTTTAGGAAAAAAAAAACCCATGCTAAATTGGTAGTTCTATTTTCAGATTTGTAACAGTAGAATGTTGTATCATCTAAAGGAATCCTTAGAATGTTGAAAAAAAAATTACTTATAACTATAAGTAGTATCCACTGTTTTTTTCTGGTGCTTCATTACTGAAATTGCCTGTCCTGTTTCTCAGGTGATTGCTGACAATGTTGGAGACAACGTTGGTGATATCGCTGGAATGGGATCAGATCTGTTCGGGTCATATGCTGAATCTTCCTGCGCTGCCCTTGTTGTCGCTTCGATTTCTTCCTTTGGGGTCAACCATGACCTCACTGGGATGCTGTACCCACTGCTGGTCAGCTCCATGGGCATCATTGTCTGCTTGATCACTACACTCTTTGCAACTGACTTCTTTGAGATCAAAGCCGTGAAAGAGATTGAACCAGCATTGAAGAAGCAGCTCATCATTTCTACAGCTTTCATGACTGTTGGTATTGCACTGGTTAGCTGGTTGGCGCTCCCGTACAAATTCACCATCTTCAATTTTGGTGAACAGAAGGAAGTTACTAACTGGTAATTTTCTCGCTACCGCTTACTGCCCGTGTGTCATGAGTCAATAGGTCTCCTGATTACTGTGTCCATTTTCTTTACAGGGGATTGTTCTTGTGTGTTTCAATCGGTCTATGGGCTGGTCTGATCATTGGATACGTGACAGAGTACTACACTAGCAATGCATACAGGTAAAAACCTTGCGTCAATTCCTAGCTCTATAATCTTCTGTATGATAAATGGCTGTTTTTTTTTTTAACTTTTACCATGTTGTTACATGCAGTCCTGTGCAGGATGTTGCGGATGCCTGCAGAACTGGTGCTGCCACAAATGTCATATTTGGGCTTGCTCTAGGATACAAGTCGGTTATTATTCCGATCTTCGCTATCTCTATTGGTATCTATGTCAGCTTCACCATTGCAGCGATGTACGGCATAGCGGTGGCTGCTCTTGGCATGCTGAGCACAATTGCCACTGGACTGTCCATCGATGCTTACGGTCCGATCAGCGACAACGCTGGTGGCATTGCTGAGATGGCAGGGATGAGTCACAGAATCCGCGAGAGAACCGATGCGCTTGATGCTGCTGGAAACACAACTGCTGCTATCGGAAAGGTAATATCACTGCCTGTAATCATAAATAATTTCGACAAAATCATTTGTTGTCTACTCAGATAGATATATATAGAAACAAGCTTAAGCATTTGGCAATGTAAAATGCACAATGGAAATTAAACCTGGACATTGCACTGTTCATTTTCAGGGGTTTGCCATTGGATCGGCAGCACTGGTGTCACTTGCGCTGTTTGGCGCCTTCGTCAGCAGAGCCGGAGTGAAGGTGGTCGACGTGCTGTCCCCCAAGGTGATCATCGGACTGGTCGTCGGAGCCATGCTCCCGTACTGGTTCTCCGCCATGACGATGAAGAGCGTCGGCAGCGCGGCGCTGAAGATGGTGGAGGAGGTCCGGCGGCAGTTCAACACCATCCCGGGGCTGATGGAGGGCACCGGCAAGCCGGACTACGCCAACTGCGTCAAGATCTCCACCGACGCCTCCATCAAGCAGATGATCCCTCCCGGCGCGCTTGTCATGCTCACGCCGCTCATCGTTGGCACGCTCTTCGGTGTCCAGACCCTCTCCGGTGTCCTCGCCGGCGCTCTCGTCTCCGGCGTGCAGGTCTGCACTCTCGAATCTCCCCCCCCCCCCCCCCCCCCCCCCCCCCCCCCCCAAAAAGCTCCCCCTTTTGGCCAGGAGATCGATTCACTGAGCTGACATCGTGATCTACAGGTTGCCATCTCTGCATCAAACACCGGTGGTGCGTGGGACAACGCAAAGAAATACATCGAGGTGAAGTCACACCATCGATTCTTGCATCGATTACTCGATCACATCGAGGGTTTTACACCCGACAAGAAGTGATTAACACATGTGTGTTCTTGGATCTGAATGACTGGATGGTTCAGGCTGGCGCGAGCGAGCACGCAAGGTCGCTGGGGCCCAAGGGATCGGACTGCCACAAGGCGGCGGTGATCGGCGACACCATCGGCGACCCGCTCAAGGACACGTCGGGGCCGTCGCTGAACATCCTCATCAAGCTCATGGCGGTCGAGTCGCTGGTGTTCGCGCCATTCTTCGCCACCCACGGAGGCTTGCTATTCAAGCTCTTCTAGGAGAGATGAAAATCGGCCAAATTTGAGGACGAACATTTTCGATCGAATAATAATTACACCACGGATCATGTGGGCTGAAAAAAAAAACAAAGAACCTCTGCAAATAATGTTGCTTTGGTGGTAGTGGGACACTATCTCTACGATTTAATTTTGTCTCGTAGGTTTTGTAATTTGTAACTTTGCTGTGTTTCATGCCTGCTTTGAGCTTTAGCTGCTGGACGGCTTGTATAAAGTGACCAGATGATGTTCATCTGCAGTTTACGTCCATACTTTGCTCATCTTCAAATTCTCATACACGCGCAGAAAAACAGAATCGTTTCGGAAGCTCCCAAGCCTCTTCCATGGTTCTAAAATTTAAATTTAAATGCTACCATGTCTATTTTATATTTCTTCCGTGTTTTTCTATATTTAGCTTTATTCCTCCGTTTTTCAACGTTTAGCGTTATTGACTTTTATACACATTTATCACTCATCTTAGCTTTATTCCTCTATTTTTCTATATTTAGCGCCGTTGACTTTTATACATATTTATCACTCATCTTAATTTTTTTTCAAAAATACAAAACATATAAGTCAGCTTTAAAGTTTCCTTAATAATAAAATAAATTATAATAAAATAAATAGCATTATATAATTTTTTAATATGACGAGTGATCATAGGTTCAAAAGTCAAAGATATCAAACATAAAAAAAATAAAAAAAAATGAAAGATGTATAAGACATTTTGATTTTCTCAAAACCAATTTTTTTAGTTTGACCATACTTATAAAAATATAGCACTAATAAAATTTAAATTCTTTAAAAGTCAAAGATACCAAATATAAAAAGTTAGAGGAAGTATAAGACATTTTGTTTTTAAAAAAAATCAAATTCTTTAAGTTAATCATATTTAAAAAATATTAATATTTTTAACACAAATAATTATAGTGTAAACAAATATCCAATATTAGATTTAATAAACTAGGTTGGTGCTATCGATGTTGTTCTAATTTTTTTTATAAACTTAGTCAAACTTAAAAAATATTTTTTTTATAAATTCGAATTGTCTTATACTCCATCCGTCACAAATAAAATTACTTTTTAATCTTAACACAATTTCCAAGATACTATTTATAAAAGTACGTTATTTTAAATTGTAGTTTGTTTAACGGTAAATTTGTGTGGTTGATATTTTTGATTTTTTATCATTAATAGTTAAAATCTAAAATATTTAACTTAGCAGTAGTTATATTTATAGACGGAGGAACGAGTATGAAACGGAGGGAGGACGCGTCACGCGTACATGACAAGTTTGTACTGGAAGAAAAAAAGAGATGAAAAATACAGTGATAATAAGCAGGCTAGGTGGGCCTGGGTGGGGGCCCAGTCCGTCCTGATGAAATCGAGCGGGCCACGAAGGAAGCCCACGTAGATTAAAGGCGAAACCACCGTGAGGTCCTCTTGACACCGAAGCACATAAAATGCTCGGTCGCATCGCATCGCGTCGCGTCGGACTCCTCGAGATCGCGAGGAAAAAAAAACTTAATATATAACTCTCTCTCTTTCTCCTATTGGCTTCGTCTCCTTCGCCCACACGGCACGCCCGCCGCCGCCTCGTCGCCGGCGGAAGAGAAGGGCCATGGGGAACGCGTCGTCGATGCTGACCCAGTACGACATCGAGGAGGTGCAGGAGCACTGCAGCTACCTCTGTAAGGCAGCCCGCTCCTTCTCCTGATCGATTGAGCCGAGAGAGACCTTCCTTTTCCCCCACCCTGATGGATGGATGGATTGATTTCGTGCATGCAGTCTCGCAGCAGGAGATCGTGTCGCTGTACGAGCGCTTCTGCCAGCTCGATCGGAGCGCCAAGGGGTTCATCTCCGAGGATGAGTTCCTCTCCATCCCGGAGTTCTCCCTCAACCCGCTCTCCAAGGTTTCTGCTTCCTCTCTCTCTCTCTCGTTCGATTCCTCGGATGAGCTTTACCTTACTGTATTTTTCTCCTGCCTGGAATTGGCTTTGCCCCCATGGAAACAAAAGCCAAAGGAATTATCTGCTTTTGTCTCCTGGCCGCCACAAGATTGTGCAGCGCAGGCAAACTGTCCATCTTTTCATGTTGCCCCCCCCCCACAGAATCACCAAATTACATACTATTACTGTACTGTACAGGTTAAGACTCAGGAAAACAAAAGAGCATCAAATCACTGATTACTCGCCATTTTCTGCTAGGATTGATAGGTCACTACAAATGTTGCCCTGCAATGCACAATGGATCTTATGTTTTTTGTTGCTAAATGATAGTTATAGGGAAATCTAAAGTTAAAAAAAGAAAGACACTCTCACCATGTGAATCCTTGCCGGTGCAGAGGTTGGGTTTTACCCATTATCTGAAAAAAAGAAGAAAGACTCTCCTAGAAAAGGTTTCAAGCTTCTTTCCTGTGAGATCTAGCTTTACAGCAGTTCGACAATACTGGTACAGTGGCACCAAAATTGTGTTGTCAGATTTGCCAAAACAAGTGCCATACTATGCCATGAAGTTAACTAGGTCGATTGTTTGTGAACGGAGAGGATTTATGCATTAACATCTCGCTGAAATCGAGGTCTCCTTTATTTTTCTTAGAGGTTGCTGCGTATGGTTGATGGGCTCAACTTCAAGGATTTCGTTTCCTTTCTCTCTACCTTCAGTGCAAAGGCCAGCGTTCAGCAAAAGATTGAGTGTAATTCCTAACTGTCATACTTTCCTTGTTGATATATCAAATGAATGCATGGTTACTGGGATTTCCTCAGCACTCTGGTAACTCTTGCCAAGTTAATTGTACCGATTTGGTCTTGTTTTTCATGAAACAGTGATATTTAAGGTGTATGACATTGATGGCAAGGGGAAGGTAACCTTCAAAGACCTGGTAGAGGTTTTGCGGGACCAAACAGGGTCATTCATGACAGAGGAACAAAGAGAGGTGCCCATTTCTTTCTGTCCTTCATAATCATAATGTCGCAGCATGCATATTACAAGTATATGCTATTCTGATTCCTCAAATAACTGTTGTTCGTCCGTCTAACAAGCACATCATTTTTTTTGGGAAATTTGCATAACAAATAAGCACAATATTTTATCAATGCATTCAGCAAGCATTAACAAATCACATTGATACTTTTCAGCAAGTAGTAACAAAGGTATTGGAAGAAGCTGGATACACAAGGGACTGCACGCTCTCCTTAGAAGATTTTACCAGGGTATGGCATAATTCATCACAGCGAATTCTTCATTTTGTACAGCATATGCTGTACTCGTTTAGGACTTATGGGACAAATTATCTATTTAACCAGTGGGCCGTCTAGAATTAGCTGTTACCGATTTGATGAACACACGAATAGCAGCTCTTTATGTGTTCCTAAACCTGTTATGAAACTGCATTTTTTTGTATCTCCAGATTATAGACCATCCTGGCCTAAAGATGGAGGTGGAAGTACCTATTGATTAGCGGACCGTGCATCTCTCTTCTCAGCCAATGACAATGTCAACTGTGGTTTGGTTGCTGAACATAATTGTGGATAATCAACAGGACTTGCAACAGAAGAGCCTTGTGCTTTCTTCTGCAGTGTAGTTTTCTGTGACGAATGTCTGAGCCTTTGCTTTGCTCATCTCACCGTGAATGTAATGTGGTGAATCTTCTCCCTTATTAGAACAGAAACTCCTAATTTTGCCCTTCTATGGGATGTGCATCATGCTGAATTGCTGATACTTGAGCGCATATGCTTGATGTGCATTATGCAGTCCAGATTATTTCTGCGCAGCACAACTTACCAGAATTTCTTGACAGATCTTGAGAGAAAAGATGATCCCCATTTCTCCATCCAAACGAGAATTACATGTATAAAATACTGGAAACTATTTTCTTTATAATTCCCTTCCCTTTGTTCATACATTTCCTTGACCCTTTTTCCACACAAAGAATCTTTCAGCCTTACAGCAAGCTTCATTTTGCAGCAGGTGAGCATGCTTTGCCTCTCACCTGCACTTGCTCTAATCTATGACAACAATAACATCATCCCCAAATTCACACCAAAACCAATCAAGGAATCGACAATATCTACCTACAGGCAGGAGCATAGAAGCTGGGAATGTGAGCAAACACAATGGAGTAAGGGGCCACTGTTATGGGCTGTGTTCCCTCCACTTTCACAGGCTCAAGCTTAGGGATGTCTCCATTGGCATCAGGTGCCAGCACATTGCCATTCAGCAGCACATGCTGGCTCTGCAGGTTCCCATCTTTGGGAGTGAGATGGTACTCTTCTCTGATGAGCTGAGCTTCTTCGCCGAGCCCTGGTATGTGACCAAACCTTCTTCCCCCCTTTGTTCTATAAGGTCTTCTTCCCTCCCTCTTTGTGCTATAAGGTTGCGCGCCCGTGCCTTCGCTTGTCACGTAGATATGGTTTGTGTTGTTGCCACTGAGGTTGATCAGGAGTAGGGTTATCCCTTTCTGAAAATTGAGAGAAAATTAGGCAGTGTTCAGTTAGTCGAAATGCGTTATTAAAGTCAGATAATCAGGGATTTCTTTTTGGTTTATTTGAATTGCATGTTATACTTACTGATTCTCTTGCACAATGCGCATAAGCACGGATCTTGTTCATGCTGTTGAATGTTGTCGAGAGAACATTGGTTCCCATGAGTCGGTGCCATAGTAAAGCACTGAAAGGGAGGCAGAAAAAGTTGGACGAAGATGGTGACCTTGGTACCTTGTTTCATCATTATATAAGGTATGTGCTTCTAGATTCTATTAGTTGGAACAAATTTTGCACATGTAGGCATATGCCCCAGTACTAGACTACTAGTACAGTGTGCGGTGCCATTTCATCACTATGGATGATTAAGTATTGCTGTTTCTGGTCCAGTATAGGACAAGTTTGTTCCAATGAAGTACTTTCATCTGAGGTGGAAACTTTCAAGAAAATTAGGCATTTAAATGTGCTTACCTGTAGTAATCAGGATTGGGTTCAAATGTTGTCGTGTTGAGCAGGCCATAGTTCCCTCCAATCAAGGTCTGTCTGCAGTAGGTCTTTGTGTCATACTTTGATGACATCCCTAGCTGATCCAAGTACCTGAAAAATTCAGGACTAATCAGTAATGACTTCTTCAGAGGATAACTTCAATGTTTATCTGGCAATACGCTGTTCTAAAACTTTTTACCAGAAGCTGAACACAAAGGAATCAGTTACAAGGTGGTGACCACTATTGTAGGCCCCTCCAGCCTCGCCGACCCACGCAATGGTGGATGTCCCTGCAGACTTCAGTATCCCCTGGAGACTGCTGAATGTGCCGGCCTCACCATCGAGGTAAGATGGATCAAGAATTTTGTCAATCAGGTGCGTGTCGACACCTGAAATATTCAGAATTCTATCCATTTAAGCAGGTTCCAAGTTTCTGAGGACCTTATGTACCAAATTCATGATCAGTGACAGAGAGCATACCAGGGCCTAAATTGTAGATATGGTGAGTGATCACATCCATTTGGTTTGGCTTTGTTTTGCTGATAAGATCGGTGAACCAGGCTGCGTCGAAGAAGCCTCCCGGTGCGATCACCATTGGCTTTGATGCATGGCCTTGGTAGGAGGTGTCAATGATTTGTTTCAGAGCAAGAACATCTGCTGCATATTGGTCTGCATCAACTCGAGCTCCTACTCCACTACCACTGAGTTCATTTCCTATTATAAAAGAACAGTATATTTTCTTTTAGACACAATAATTTTTTTAACAAGGACAGTATGTTTGAGTTCTTACAGAATACCAGTGCAAAAAGTACTGCTCAGATATATATTGCTCTTTAAGCAAACTCTGGAAAGCAAAGGACATGCCATGAAAGTATTCCCTTTTGCACATTGAAGCATGAAAAGCCAATAAAAGCACCATCAAAGACCTTTCAGTTGATCTTTACAATAGATAGCTCAACACTATCTAAATCGATGTCGACATGCCATGCTTGTCCAGATTCATTTCTGCAAACCTACCAAGTTTCTTTTCCTACCCAAGAGTAACTTCAGAATAATATCATTGCCTAAGTAAGAGAGGTGCTTTAATCTGAGATGGCACACAAGATTGCACTGAACATACCAAGCTCCCAGCCATGGATATCATAGCCCTTGCTAACAGTGTATCGGATGAAGGAAGCCGCATTGGTGTAATTCCATGGCCCTCCTAAAGAACCATCAGGCATGGGGACCCTGCCATTCAGAGCATTTAGCCCAAAGATAATTTTTGCTCTGCAATCATCAAGCAGCCAATTAGCCAAAAATGTCCAAACAAAACGTTTCTTTCTGAAACTGACTTGAGGTGGTAAGTACACTGATAAATACCCTGATTTTTGGAAGAACACATTGAGCTCGTCCCATCTATGCAACGGTAGGCAACCTTGAGTGAAGCCGAACATGGCCGACGAGTTCTTGGTGAACGGAGTGCACAGCTGTCGAGGATCGCCATTGTCGTATATCAGCACATCTTGCAAAGATCCTCCCAGCCGAAGCTTCAGAGGTGAGAATGCTGCAAAATGGATTAGCTGCAGTCACTTGGCAATTGTACGGATTTTTTTCTACCGCCAGATCAAAATTGGACGGGAGATATGTCCAGTAAAGCCCCGTTTAGTTCTCAATTTTTTTTTCAAAAACCATCGTATCGAATCTTACGTTAAACGTAGATGAAAAGAAAAACTAATTACACAGTTACGTGAGAAATCGTGAGACGAATCTTTTGAGCCTAATTAGTCCATGATTAGCCATAAGTGCTATAGTAATCCACATGTGCTAATGACGGACTAATTAGGCTCAAAAAATTCATCTCGTGGTTTCCAGTCGAGTCATAGAATTTGTTTTTTTATATGTCCAAAAACCCCATTTAACATCCGGTTAAATATTGGACGTGGCACGAAAAATTTTCTTTTCACGAACTGAACGGGCCTAAAGACCAGAAATCTTTGCCGGTCAACTTCTTGAGCTTGCTTGTCTCACGATTATTATTATTATTATTTGAAAGATTCTTGACGCACGATATGTACCTCATATTGTTTTTTTTTTCTCTTTTAACGATTGGACAGTAAGAAATCAGGTCATCAGCATTCATGCAATTGAAAGTGATGATCATGCAATAGCTTACCTTTGACGGCATTCAACAGGATTTTGTTGGAAAGATCCTGCGGAGGAAAACATTAAAGACCTGTGTCAATCAGACAATCACCCGTGCCCATGATCATTATTATTGTATAGCAACCAATCAATTCAAAGCTAGCAATCACAGCTGAGTTCTAGAGGCACGCACCAAAATAAACTACTGCTGCTGCTATATTTGATAGTACTACTGTTCTTATTTGATCCCATCAAGAGTTATCAAATTTTACGCTAAAATTTCGGTAACTCTCGATACGTATTATGAAATTACTCGAAAACTTAACCAAATCATTCTTTGAGGTAGGTTTTACGTTTGCACATGATTGGTAGGAAAAGGCTGTGATGACCGACAAAATTATAGGTCCATGAAACTTGCCTAGGCCGTCAAATTCCTACCCAACAAACACAGCTCCCAGACCGTTCCCGACCACAAAAAAGAAATGCATCTACAGAAGGAACATCCTTGAAAACCACGTCCATGATCTACGGATCCTAATAAAGCACCCACCCCACTGAGATGATATAATACTAGTAGTTTGATTATAAATTACGTCAAACCTGGAACTCAAATTTGAAAACTTTTTCAAAGCTCACGAGAAACAAATTTGAACTAAAGTTTTTTTTTTGAAAAAAAAAAGGAGAAACGCAGCATTTGAGACGAGGAGGTAGCTACTGACGAGGTTGAGGAGGGTGGCGAGGCCCCAGCTGCAGGTGCCGTAGTCGCACTTGTCCGGCGGCCACCAATCCAGCGTCGCGCACACGAAGTCCTCGTCGGTCACAGCAATGGCGGACCGCGCGTCCACCACCACCGCCTCGCCGCCGGCGCCGGCGTTCGTGCTCACGGTGGCGGCGCCGCCGAGCCAGAACACGGCCCAGAAGCAGAACCCGACCAGCTTCAGCAGCAGCCCCGCCGCCATTCCTCCGCCGCCGCAAGAGAGAGACGCGTCACCAAGAGAACCAAGAAAGCTAGGACACGAGAGAGAGAGAGAGAGAGAGAGAGAGAGAGAGAGAGAGAGAGAGAGATGCAAGGCAAGGAGAATGCCCCTTAAAAGGCATTGCACCTTTGGGGAGGAGGAGGGAAGCTTCTTGCCATCTCCACCATGAAAAGCATCAAGGGGGAGGAAGCACAGGTAGGGAGACCAAAAGCAAAACAGAGTAGGGAAGAGAAGAAAAGAGAAGAGAAGAGAGGGAGGAGAGTAGCCTTGCCTGCCCTGACTGACTTCAATGGTTTGGTTTGGTGGGGGTGGAAGCTTGGAATCTCAGGGTGAGGGAGGTTGCAACAGAGGAAGTCACTGGGATTATTGTATTGACCTCTCTTCTTTCAAGCTGCCACTATTGTACTGTTACATTCTTTCTTCCTTAGTTCGTACATACCAGTAAATGGATAATTTTACTATTATTAAGAAAATATCGAGATACATCTATGCTCTAATGTAAAATTTGATAACTCTCGATACTATGTAACATGAGGTGTTACAATTTTTAAAGTGGATACTTTGGGAGGGTGATTTTTTTGGCTTTTTTATGAAAAAAACCAAACGGTATATTTATAAATAAAAAATAATTATGAATAAAACTTTTATATATATTTTTAGCGATCTAAAAGTTAAGACTGAAAAATAAATTTCGATAAAAATAATCTTAAAATTAACTCTAAATTTGGTTCGTATATCAGATGAGATTAGTGTATATCCAATTATCCATGCAGATGTGCTGGAAGAGGGAGGTACTAGCAGTAGAAAATGCCATGGAGCTCTTTTGACGGAGGAGTTAAACTTTTTGCAAGGCTGGAAAGTTAGGATCCATTTGAATCACACGAATGAAAAAATGGAGAAATAGAAAAAATATAGGATTCTAACAGGAATATAGGTGTAAAACAGAGGATTGCAAAACACAGGAAAAACGTATGAATGACTGTTTGATTGGATCATAGGAAAAACACAGGAATTTGAGGAGAGATATAGACTCAAAAGATTTTTTCCATGAGGTTTAACCTCTTGTTAAATTTTCTCCAAAACTTGTATAGGAAATACATTTCATAGGAATTTCATAAGATTTTATAGGGTTCATTCCTTTGATTCAAAGGGCTTTGTAGAAAAAATTACTATAGAAATGAAATTCTCTATAATTCCTATAAAATTCCCTTGAATCAAAGAGGCCCTTAATCTTTGGCAGCCGTGAGGATGGATGGACAAGCACAGTAGAAAGTCTCTAGGAATCCGCCATCTTTTGTTAAATTTTAGCTCTGGAGATTGTACTTATTCCTGATAAAAATGTTGGTAGTGCTCTTCATGCTGTGCTACTAATATAGCACTATTACTGTTCTCCTAAAGAATCAGGCTTTACCAGTAAAATCTTTGATTGGGAGACCAAAAGAGGCATCTGCATATGTAGTTAGAGAAAATTTATGGTTCTTGAAATATACTGTCAAAAGTTTTAGCATGAAATCTGGTATCACCCAGTGTCCTCAAATATCGTAAGATTACTTAAAGTATAGAACATTGGTCATAGCAGCAGAAAACATATAATATTATATAAGTATTTTCTATAGAATTCATTCTATCTAGTCTCTGCGTCGAGATGAATCTAGCTGACTTATAAACTTAATACTTTCACCTTAAAAAATAATACAACTTTTCTTCCTCTCTCGATTAAACGATCACCGAAGTTACAAGTCACCGTGAGCTTTTGTGTGGGTTGCTTGTTTATCAGGAAACGTCCCAAGTGCTTAGATTAACACCACATGCCCATTTAAGTAATCCAATCCATTCCAAGCTGGATCAGTACCAAATAACTGCTCCGTTGCCAACAGACAGCGTCGGTATACCTGCATCATCGTCATAACTAGCGGCGCCTGATTGCTAAAAAAAATTGCCATTTAACCATCAATTAGTATGGCTTTCTGTCAGTCTGTCCTTTCAGGCTTTAACTAAAATTGTTCTTGTTTTATTTGTCCTTGAAACAGAGTTGTTCCATTTCTCTCTCTCTCTCTCCATAGATGATAAGAGAGAAAGATTGGCTAATGATGGGAGCTGTTGATTGGTAGGTGACCATTGTTTCTGACAGGATATAGGAAGTGAGTACTGCTCAATCTGAAGTCTGAAGTCCTGATGAAAAAACAGGCGGCACCGTCACAGCCGTCTTCAGAAAGAAACCACAGGAGGAAACAGGCAGCAGCACACTTTTCTTTTCCCAAGATTTTTCGGCTTACTGAACTCTAAACATGTATTTTTTTCTAATAAAAAAAAGTAAAATACATGGCCGGCACTTAAACTTATAGTGTGGTATCACTTAAGTCTATAAACTTAGAAAATACACGTTTTAGTCCATGAACTCGTTTTAACACCTAAAATTATGGACTTGGATGGTATATTAAAACGAGTTCATGGATCTGGATGGTACATTACAACAAGTTTATGGACCTGGATGGTACATAAAACAAGTTCATGGACGTAAACGTGTATTTTCTAAGTTTATGGACATAAATGGTACTGCGCCATAAGTTTAAGGACTGATCATGTACTTTACTTTTTAAAAAATCTATATATATATTCATCATCTTGCATTTCTAATATACATTTTAAACTTTATTAGTAGTTAATTTTATCATTTATATCATTAAATAGCTATCATAGAACTAAATAATCTTTTATTTTTCATTAAAAATCTTTAAAAGAACCCAGCGAGGATAGGCAACCGGCAGAATAGGAATACAGTGGAAGTGCCCGTGAGGCCATAACCATTCATTGCGATCCATATCGATCGCAAGGCGCATTTCAATCCTGTAGCTCTAGTGCTCTGCCTCTACCTAAGAACAAGAACAAGGTTAATAACGTAGTTAGCAAGTTGGTTACAAGTTATAATCTTCTCTCAGTCCATCTATTATTAGTTGTTTATAATTAATACATGTTCTACTTATCTTTCTCATTATTTTTTTAGTTAATATGGGTCATCCATTGTCTATAGATCTAAGGGCTGATAATACTCTTACCTCAGATGTGGTAAGAGTTATTTATTGCCATTCAAATTTAAATATGATCATAAGTTGCACTGTAATAAGGAAAGAGACAATATTTCCTTACTTAAATACAACAATTATACTAGTAAAACTAAAAATATGAAACACTCTCAATATCTTTATACTTTCAATTTATAAACTAAGTTCAGAATAATTATGATGCATATATGAACAAATAATTTTCACTTTTGTAATTTTTTTTTGTTTTAACAGAACCTAGTATCCAAATTCAGTCATATCTATTTGGCTTCAAATAAGAAAAGTATTTGTAATAATGTTAATCAATAGCAATGCAATTCGTGGCTACTGTTGACCACATTTTTTATATATATGATTTTTTTATCCTAGAATAACCGAAAACTGAAAACACATTTTAATGAGTTGTTCCTTAGAACAACCGCCCACAAAAATGGATTTTCACATAGGGTTGCTGGAATCTGCTCGTACAAAATTATCGCTTTCAATTGAGATGTATCAGGCCTAGGGAGGTGGCCAGAGGGGAGGAGAGGTGATGCTGGAGGCCAGTTGGCGTTGCCAGCATTCACCCCCCCCCCCCCCCCCCTTTTTATTATTTCAGAATGGATCTATGTATTTTTTTTTTCCATGAAATTACAGCTGCCGTTGTTTTATTAATATGGTGTTGTGTTTCAATGTAACAATACATGTAAATTTACGCTGGTGAAAAAATGTGATTCACAAATTGTATTATGGTAAACGAAGTACCAATGAAAATGCATGGCAGTAAGGATGTTACTAAAGAGATTAATATGTGACAAGTACACGCGAGTAATAATTTACTATTAAAATGAGTTTATTGAGCCTGTGATCGACTATGGAGTCAAAATTTTACTATCAGTCAACGTCTAATGAAAGTATCACTATGCTCAAATTATTGTTAAGTAAAATATTAACTTTCATTTGTTTGTGAGTAATACCATAGGCATGGTAACTGTACATAAAATATTCACCGTGGGCCTGATAGAGGTAGGAATCTTTTTTTAACTTGACTTGATCCTTTACATGAAATTGCATGCGTTATTGTTTTATCCATATGGTGTTGTGTTTCAATGTAATAATGCATATAACTTTACACCGGTGAAAAACTGTGATTCACTAATTGTTTCATGGTAAACGAATAACCAACGAAAACGAATGACAGTGAGAATGTTACTAAAGATCAGTAGGAGTGTTCAACTTCTGGCCGGACCGACCAGCTCGGCCCGTTTGTCCTGGCCCAAAAAGTCCGGAGCTCGACCTAGCCCAACCATGCACCAGGCCTAGATGTTGAAGCCCAGAAAACCTGAGAAGGCTGGCCTGACCAAAGAAAGCCCTGGGGTCGGGCTCGGGCTCGGGCCAGGCTCGAGCCTGGGTTTTTTGGTCGGGCTTTTTCTAGGCCTAGCCCGGGTTTTGGACAGGCCTACTAAAGAGATTAATATGTGATAAGTAAACACGAGTAATAATTTACTACAAAAATGCATTTATCGAGCTCTTGATTGGCCAGGGAGTAAAAATTTTACTATTAGTCGATGTCTAATAAAAGTATCGCTATTCTCAAATTATTGTTGAGTAAAATATTAACTTTCTTTTGTTTATGAGTAATACTATTGGCCTGATAACTGTGCATAAAATATTCACTGTGGGCCTGATAGAGGTGGAAATCTTTTTTTTTTAACTTGACTTGATCGGCCCGTAAATTTGTTTTTAACTTGTGCTTCAATGATGCATACTGAACGGAATGCTTCAATGATGAGTACATTTGTTTATCCCTCCTGAAGTTTGACATGCGGGAGTGAAGAAGAGAAAAAAAGAATGAACAACACAAGAGAAAATTAACTCCCCAACACAAGCTAATTAAGGCTGTAATAGCTGTGTTATTGACAAACCGATGGATAGTGCGGTAGTTCGATTTTTGAATCTGTTCTGTTCAAAAATCTGAATTCATTACACAGGCATTTCACTCCAGAAAAAGAAAAGATAGTACGCATGTTTATTTAATTAATAGACCCCCATAATATTACAGTTATTATAATCTGAAGAGAGTGATGTGGCTCTCATGGCATGCATTTAAATAATGTTAATTAATAGCGGTGCCATTTGTGGCTACTGTTGACCATATTTTATATATATATTTTTTTATCCTAGAATAACTGAAAACTGAAAACACATTTTCATGGGTAGTTCCTTAGAACAACCACCCACAAAAATGGATTTTCACATAGGGTTGCTGGAATCTTAAATTATCGCTTTCAATTGAGATGTATCAGGCCTAGGTGATGCTGGAGGAGAGGTGATGCTGGAGGCTGGTTGGCGTTGCCAGCATTTACCCCTTTTTTTTATTATTTCTGAATGGATCTATGTAATTTTTCCATGAAATTACATCTGTCGTTGTTTTATTAATATGGTGTTGTGTTTCAATGTAATAATACATGTAAATTTACGCTGGTGAGAAAAATGTGATTCACAAATTGTATTATGGTAAACGAATTACCAATGAAAATGCATGGCAGTAAGAATGTTACTACCTCCGTTTCATAATGTAAGACTTTCTAGCATATCCTAAATTCATATAGATATCAATAAATCTAGACATATATATAAACAATATACATTGGTTAATAGATGAATCTAAACATAGCTAAAACGTCTTATATTATGAAACGGAGTGAGTACTAAAGAGTAGGCATGTTCAACTTCTGGTCGGGCCGACCAGCTCGGCTCTGAAAAGTCTAGAGCCCGAAAAGGGAAACAACTGAAGGGGCAAAAGGAATAACATGAATTACATACAAGCTTGGCCATCGGGGGAGAACCATTAATATACACAGTTGCTTGATCCTGGTGAAGGATTAATAGATGGGGAGTGACCACACATCCAGGTACACCTGTGGCAGTATCAACTTTTGCAATGTTGTTCACAGCCTCCTTAGCATCAATGTTGCAACTATCTACACACTTCTTGTTGGTGACGGGATCCACCTTATATTCTTTACTACATCTGTTATTGCACGCCTCTGTGAAATTATCTATGGTGGGATTTCTCTCCCTTCGTGGCCACAAAACTCTTGATCGAGATGATGTAGAAGTAGCTTGTTCCAGATGAGGTCTGTGTGCTCCTTCTTGCTACATTCTTATGTGCACATGACTCTTAATGCACCCTCTAATCTTGCGGCTGGCACCGCCGTAGACACCGCCACAAGTGTTTCGATAAAAAAAAATTGGGATTGATGGACGCGGTAAGGCGCACATAGTTGGTAAAAACACGCAAGTATCTTAGACGTAAAGAGAGTAACTAAACCTAGTAGTAGGATATAGGCATAAGGCACATACTAAATTAAGAATATAGTTGCTTGGATGTAATAACACATTATATTAAGAATTGCTGTAACACGCTATGTTCCTATAAAATATATGTATTGTTACTGCAATTGTGCGGTAACATCGTGATAGAAATGCAGTGACATGGTAATTGTGACCAATGAACATGATTCATTACTAATAGTCTACTTTTCTTGCATCATATGTTACTGAAAAACTTACAAGTTATTATAATTTTGCAGTAACATCACAATGAAAATGCAGTAACACACATGGTGAGGGCTTGTTCAATGCACCCATTATGGGCTATATATTAGGCCACATCAGCAGATAAAACTCCTCATACAAAGAACAGACTTTTAAGCTGGCTCTTCATAATTATAGACTAATTAATTCCTCGTTCGTATTTCATCTTGTTGGTGCCTCTGGTTAGAGTCAGTGCAAGTACAAAGCAAATTTTCTTGTTGTCTCATTGCGTTTTAATATATACAAGATACAACGTGTCAATATCATATTTCACTGCGGTTATGGTATTTATTTTTCGTAAAACGAATGCATAAAAGAAATCTTAGGCTAGGTTTGAAGAGATAGCTCATCATCAGTGAATGATTAAGTATAGATATTTAAAGCTTGAAAAATAGAAGTATGTTAATATAATTTTTAAAGCAACTTATAAAAAACTTTTATAAGGAAACACACATTGTTTAACAGTCCAGCTAGCATGGTAAGAAGAAAGGAAGGTTATACCCCTTCCTGCACTACCGATTATATCCTTATGAATTGAAGTTTTTACCCCTTTCTGCAGTACCGAATGCATCCTTAAGCTCTTACTATGTACACTAAATAGGCAAGTTCTATGTACGCTCTAAATAGACCTGATCCCAATAGAATTATAAACCAAAATTTAAATTTTAAAACTTAATTTTGTAGTTAATTTTAGGGTTTTTCATCATAGTTTTATTTTATAGCATTTGCTTTTATATGATAAGAACACGTATGCAAAAGTTTTATGCATAAATTATTTTTAATTACTAATTCATCATTATGATTATAATCGAGTCTGCAAAGTTGTCCATGTAGGGTGCGTCATTTTCTTGAGTGCATTCGAACATAGCAACCGGCAAACCAGACAAAGTTCAAACATGACAACACTAAATACGATTTTACAACGACTCAAAGAAGATACAATAACTGTAGCTCTTACCTGTCACGGTCTAAAGACCGATATAGATATTGAACGAGGAGCAACAGTGTAAAACGAGAAATTCATTTTTGAGAAGTCAATTGAAACTAGGGCAAACAGGCCCCTTTGACAACCCAAGGCGAACCTCCATTCCGTGCTGCATGTCGGGGGTACGGAAGTTCTTCACAATCTTGAGGCACTGCAACGTGACCGAGGAAAATGGGAAATTAACACAAGGATAAGTAACATTTCTACGAACAAAAGATTTGCTTCAGTCTAACAAAAAGTATCTCGATATACCAAATTATTTTTGATTGTTGAATATAATAGTGCTAGATCCAATGATGAAAAACGATTTAGTAACTTCGACCAAAGCAAATCTCATAGAACAAACACTCAGATGGGTGTAAATAAGGGGGAAAAATCTGTTGCGATGGCAGAAGTGGAACTGAAAATAGTCTGTAGTGGCTGTATTTCTGGTTATTAGCATAAATCACCATTGATGAACAGTGATGAGATGTACATTTTACCATGGAAAGTAAGGCCAACCAAGCTCAGAGAACTCACAGAAGCAAAATTATGATATGAACTACTCTTGGTCTAATTCACTCGATCAATTCAAATGTAAGGTTTTTCAAGGAATTATACAAACAAGTTATTCAACAAAAAAAACTACAGAATGTATATATATACATTCTAAATATGCCCTGGCCATAAAATTTGCACGCCTATTTCCTAGTCATTTCACACTTTGGTCTAACGAGCGATCTGTATTCGGACGAAAATCATAATTCAGCTCGAAGTATGTTGTATTTAAAACGAATTCGTTCATAAATAGCATGCCATGCGATTCTATATGTTAAAACGCCGTTCAAAACTTCAGGGTACAGTTCTTATCCGTGCTGTACATCTCGGGAAGACAAGTTAATTCGTTCGATCACAGTTCGGATTCGAGTATAAGTTCTACAGCCGCAAAGCTCAAAATCATGAAGCCGGAGAACCCTATCCCGTGGTATATAGGAAAAACGTGAAGCTGCTCATTTCTTCAGTAGACAATCCTTGAAGCCCTTCTCCAGTTCTTCCCCATTCAGATTCTTGCCTATGAACACAATCTTGTTGATGCGTGGCTCATTTGGTTCCCACATTCTCTCAGGAGATCCCTGGAAAATGTCATGCACTCCCTGCCCAAGGAACAGACCGACATTTTTTTAGATAAGAACACATGTATTAATTGGTTCTTTTGTGTAAGAGTGAAACAGGTAGACTGCAGGCTAGGTTTTACACAAACCTGAAAGACGAAGCGCTGGGGCATCCCACTGACAGAAAGTAGCCCTTTCATCCGGTATATGTCATCACTGCGTTCTAAAAGTAGGTTCCCCAACCACATGTCAGCCTGTATGCGTGCATGTAAAATTGTTATCCACTTGTTCCAATATTCAGAACCCCATAATGTGTAGAGCAATTAAAGGGGTGAGTGTATTAGGAATTAGGACGTATAATTTCATTTACCAATCATGTCAAAAAAAAAAGCATGACAGATAATTTTAGAACCAACCTTTTCAAGATCCATCTCCCCTTCGCAAACAATGCTTACAGAAGAAACACCAGGATCATGTGCATGATGATCTACAAGGAAAAAACATTGAGTTTACCTGTTTATATCACAGAGCCCTATCATTGTTTAAAATTTTACAAAAGCAGACAAAATGGTAGAAAGAGTTCAAAAAGCTCCTAGTGATACTGATAAGTTCTCAAGAGTATCTATTTGACTTATGGAACAGAAGCATTTTCATGACTTAAGATAGTCATCGTATAATGCTTGCTTAAATTGAGTGAATTACAAAAACAGTTTCAGTCAAGCAGATCAAGAGCGCACCTTTATCTTAAGTCAACAGATGATTGATCAATCCCCACTAAGGATGAGTTGCTTCCATAAGCTAACTCATAAAAGGATAGGTATTGGAAGAAGGGTCAATATAGATGTGTGCCCGAGCATGACTTTCCTATATGCCATCGAGCTCTGTGATGCGAGGTTTTAGATTTTAATGAATATGTGATGTAATTGTGGAACAGAAACCATTGCTATTAGCGTATATCGCCATAAGAAAGAGCGTGGATCACATGATGTGTATCAGAAAATGAATAATCGTTTTCTTTTTGGAATATTCATGTAGTAATAGAAAGTTGCAATCAAGGATCTAGTAGTGATGATTCATATCAGCAGATAATAGTGGCTACTCAATTCAGGCATGGATCTATGATTCTTAACAATCTTGATTCTGCGTGTTGTACTAATAATATGAGTCAAGTAGGTTTGTCACATTTTATTCAATAGTTGCCCCAGGACCACTTTTCAGTTTTGCAGGAGTTTTATGGGCCGTGGCTGTGATTAAAGTTGATATCTCAAGATCTAGGCTTACCATGTTTGTGGTCATGATCATGATGGTCATGATGATGGTGTTCGTGGTCATGGTCATGGCCGTGGTCATGTTTATGTTCATGCTCTGTGTGATCTTCATGTGAATCTTCAGAGACCGCACTCTCAATCCTGGAACAGAAACAAAATTTAACCTTTTATGCTCATCATTTCCTGAAATGGGTAAACAGAATTAAATTGGAAAAATAACTAGAGACTCAAATGTATGTCTAATTCATTAGCTGTATAGATTAAGATCAACTTAGTACCTCCCTGAGGTCATATCACAGATCAAGTGTTTTGTCCAAGGACCATAATAGCACTAAACAGGTTTGACCTCTCAATGTTAGGTCACTAGCAGACACCATATGCCCGATATAGGTGATGTCTATCTGTTATATTCTCACTTCTAGCAACTTTCATACTTTATCATTTCATTATGTTTGAAAAGCTCAGAATATTCAGTTTTGCTGTGCTTTTATATATTCCTTTCATGGCATTGAGGGGGTAACTGACCACATCTAGGGCACACAATCATCTAAAAGATGTTATTCTCTTAGCTCGCAGAGAGACAGACAGACAGAACAAGAGAGAGAAAGAGGAACCTCTCCAAATCAAAGCCTCCAATTCCAAGCACATAATCCAGATCAACTTTACCATACTCAGCTCGTTTCAAATGAGCCATGCGATTCATACTCTGTATGCACCAAATAAAGATATTAAGCAACCATACAGTGAAACAAAGAACAGAGTGAATGCATTTGAACTGACCCTTATACGCTCGACCAAGGAAGATACTTCAGGCTCACTAACAAGATCAATCTGCATGGAAAGAGATTTAGAGATACCATAGTACCAGTAAGGGAAAAAATAGGAAAACGCTTACTAATAAGCACACACATAGATATAGCCCAGCAAGTAATTGCTGTGGGATCATTACCTTGTTAACTATGATTCTGTCAGCATATGCAATTTGCTGAACTGCCTCATTGACTATACCCTTGGGCTTTACTTCATCCAAATGTAATCGTGCATGCTTTGCATCTACTAAAGTCACAACACCATCCAGCTTGACATCATTAAAAACTGTATCTTCTGCATAAAAAGTCTGTATAATGGGTGCTGGGTTCGCTAAACCTGAAAATTAGACAGCAGAAAGTGTAAACCAATGAATAGCTAAGTAATTTAAAGCTATTTAGAAATTCCATTATGGACGATGAACTATGCTCGTACTAATAGAACATATGTCAAGGGAAAATCAAATATCTGATATCCAAGGTGATCTTTTATACTCATTTTACACATTGCAGGTCACCTCTCTCTTGATATTGCTGGAAGTCTATAATTCGTACAACAATAAGCCTATAAAATTACTTACCTGTAGTTTCAATTACAATGTGATCGAACCTCCCCTTCTTCTTGTTAACCAATTCACCAATCATACGGACTAAATCACCACGAACAGTGCAGCAAAGGCACCCATTATTTAGCATCATTATGTCCTCAGCTCCAGCAGTTTGGGCAGCAACTAATGAACCATCAATATCAACTTCTCCATACTGCAATGGAGACAATGGCATAAATGGTATAAGCAGTGATTTTGTAGCTGTAGCTTCATCTTGCCAGTCTTAGCCAACACGATGTCTGATAATCTATTGCTTTTCTCATCTATTGACAATGCGGTAAGATTTTTTTCTCCAAGTGGGCAAAATCATTCCAAGGGTCCAAGAATAGACATCTACTTGCAGTTTAAACGCATGCTGAGAAAAGAAAGCATACAAGGAGTTGCCAAAAATGAAAAATTATATGGCTGACAATGTTGTCCGTAGATGAGTACCTCATTCTCAATGACGGCAATCCGCTTTCCATGGTGAGCAGTCAAGATGTGATTCAGTAAAGTTGTCTGAAAATAAAAGGTGCCACTCAATGTCAGAGATGAGAGATCATCATGATATAACTAAGAACTCACTGAACTGAACATATAATCAGAAAAGCTGCCTATAAGTCAGTAAGCATTATAGTCATTGCCCATAGGCATCAATTTCGTTTCAGTAAAAATCCATCAGGTGGAATAATTTCCAAAAAAAAAAAACAAATGGAACAGAGTCGAATGCAAGCATCCTTAAGGACAGCCACCTTGATAGAAGTGGAGATGAGGAATTGAGGACCCCAAAGCTGGGTTTTCCTGTCTGTACTACAATTCTACAAATCCATGGACACCGTAACAGAGTAAACAGGCAAGCACGCAGGATTTATTCAGCAAAAAAAACTGTATATAGCATTGTGGACGAGTAGATAAACAAATCTATTGTGCATCACCAGGAGCTCCTTTCAAGTACAGCCAGAAGAAATCTCTAGCCTGACCTTCCCGGAGCCGAGGAAGCCGGTGATGATGGTCGCAGGGATGCGGTTGTCGGGTGGGATCATCATCTCAACACCTGCTCCATCCTCCTCCTCCTCCTCCTCCTCCTCCGTAGCCGTGGGAGCTGCCGGCGCGGCAAACCGCCGCCGCGCCCTCCAGGACGGCCTCCCCGCCGCAGCGGCAGCCCTCGGCGCGGCCGCGGCGGCGGCGGCGCAGTAGGACCGCGAGGCGGCGCGCAGCCGCAGGCGGAGCGCGGACGCCGCCACGCCGAGGGCGGCGGCCGCGGAGATGGCCGGGGACGCGGAGCAGAGCGCCGCCGCCGCCATGGCAGTTCACGCGACGGTGGGGGGAATGGATATTTTGCACGCACGGACGGACGGACCAACGGAGGCGCGTGCCGTGCGCCCGCTGATGTTATCTCTCGCAGCAGCGCAGCGCACGCGCGCCTCACGTGCGGCCCGCGACGGCGGAAACGGATTGGGCCCAGCCCAACATAGTTCTTGCCCAGAATGAATTGGGCTCCTGGATGAGAGAGGCCCAAGATCCCGAGGCAGGCTGGGCTTCTTCGATTGGGCTGCCCCCCAACACGGCGCACTTTAGTCTCTAGTAGATCCCTAGAAATATCCCTTTTATCATTTTTTTTTATAAGTGATAGTAATTTGGAAGTTTTGGCCAAAGATTTTAAAACTACTTCCTTGGCCTTCTATTTGAACATGTAATTTAAAAATTTTAAAATTTGTGTCTACATCCAACCATTCATCTTATTTTAGCATGTATTTTAAAACTACTTCCTTGGCCTTTTATTTTAGTTCATTCCATTAACTTTTGTATCTACATTTGATCCTTCATCTTATTTCAAAATTCATATAATTATTAGTTATTTTATTATAATTTGATTTATTATTAAATACACTTTAAACATGATCTATAATTTTACATATTTAAAAAATAATAAAACGAATAGTCAAACGTATATAACAAATTAACAGTGTCAAATAGAAAAATTAAAGGTAGTATGTTTAAGTGACTGGACATCCAACATCTGAAAAAAAATCCCCAAAAAACTGTCAAATACTTAATTAAAATTACGCCATCCAGCTCCACAGAAAATTGTCTTTCTCCCACCTAGCACGACTCTCATACCACATCGAACGACCCAAAAAAAAAATGATAGATTTTGGCCTTAAAAAATCTTTCAAAATAATTTTGTGAGTGGCTAGCGTGCAGCTTGTCACACTGCAAGTTGGTCTCCTGATAAAATTAAATTTGAAACACGGCCGTGGCGGATACTGATATCCCTGTGACAGTAGCCGCGATGCTTCCCAGCGTCTCACCGTGTCGCTGTTAATTACGACGCGCCGTGCGTACGTGGACCCCATATGTAATTTTTTTCACAAAAAAATAGTTGCTTTCACCATGTACGTGGACGTGAAAAAGATACTAGCTAGCTATCGGATATTAAGTCCGTCACCTTATTCCCTCGAATATGTTTTTTTTAAACAAAAACGTTATTTATGCTTCGTAGTGCTCTCTCATAGATCTTGTCGATTTAGGTGCATTCGCAGTACAGTGTAATATTCTTACGTGGACAAATAAATGTAGATTTTCTAGAACTGGCCTGAGAACGACCGTAGTTTTTTTTCGTTGTAATTAAAATTAATAAACCCTGACCCTTATTGTTTGGCATGTTGCAAACGAAAAATATTTTATAAATAAATATTTTATATACATGTTTTAACGATCTAAAAACAAAAACTAAAAATAAATTTTAATAAAAAAGTCCCAGCAATCAACTCCAAAATTAAAATTAAAATCAAAATTTAAAAATATAAACAAAAGCAAAAAAAGACAAATGTATCTCTGCGAGAGAGATTGAGCTAGGAAATGAAATCTTGAGATATCTTACTGCAGAAAACTGAAAACGATACGTGGTGCGTACGTAGTAGTTGTATATAAATTTTGCACAGCAAGGTAAGTACATGGGCCTACATGTTAACGACGGATACGACGGATCATTTGCACTGTGTCTTTTTTTTTTTTTCAAACCTGAGTCGGCTAGGCGGGCCAGCGAACTGGCCCAGCGCGACCCACGCCGACCAGCTTAGACGCGTCCGTGCAGCCGTCTTAATCTCCAAACCGACCGGTCGGCCCGATACTTACTTTTTGAAGTAATTATATATATATATATACATATATATATATATATATATATATATATATATATATATATATATATATATATATATACGTGTAGCCGTGTAGGAGTATTTGGAAACTTCCCGTTCCGTCCGTGTGGCACGTAGGAGTATTTACGTGTCACCGTAGGGCGGCACGAACCACTTTCTCACGTCGTAACACGTGGCTAAAGGAAAGTGTATATTCGAAGGTGTTGGGTTTTGGCATACGTGTTGCCTAAAAATAAAGGCAAGAGTATTTGCAGCACTTGCTAACTAGATGACGCTGTTAATATTGATATACGCTCGACTGCTCATTTTATTTAAAAAAATCTGGCATCAGTATAGGAAAATGTATGTTATAATTAAAATACATTTAATAATAAATTCATTATAACAAAATATATTTTAATTACATAATTTTTAATAATATAGTGTGTGCAACCAGTGACGTTGTCGTCTATTAAAACGTATATGGAGGGGTACATGCACCCATTGTTTAGGTTTTGCTAATACTTATGAGTTAGTTTGAATTTTCAACCTTAAATTTAATTTAGAATATATTTTTGGTTTATTTTATCATACTAAAGCTTTAACTTTTAGATCACTAATAATATATATATATATATTATTTATATATTATTTATTTATAAATATATCGTTTGTTTTCGCATGAAGCCGTACCATCACCCCATATTTGATAAGATGGGATTTTTGGCCAGGGCCACCCCCGGCAAAATTAACACGCCGTAAGACATTCGAGAGAAGAAAAGAAAGTATCTCCACGCAAACAGATACGACTCTGATAATATGATTCTTTAGGGCCTTTTTCATTGAGTTGGAGAGAACTTGTTTTGCTTTGATGGAACACCGGTAACCCTGGTATCTTGCTACCTGTTATGTTGCTTTAATGAAATGTAGAGCTTTTAAGTCTTTTATAAAAAAATATGATTTTATTCCCTTCTACGTGTGTAATGATTTGTGAGATTCAGTTGAAAAAAAAAAACAACAAAACACGAGCCGATCGAACCATAATTGATCCAATCGAGCGGCCGGGAGAGACGAATCTCCAGCTACTTGTTGTATATTATTAAGCAGTATAGATATACTGACAAAATGTCATATGATTGGAGATACACCAGTCCGTCCGTATATCTCCAGCAAAGGCGGTTTATTAGCAGTTGATCACCAGCACGACTAATTAACTAGCTAATTAATTAATTAATTAATGGATCATTGGTGGCGCAGCCGGTGAAATTGGCACGAGCCGTGTCCCAAATCTGGACGACACGATGCCCTTGAAAATGTATAGAAAAACAGCATAGTTTGTGCGCGCTGGCTAGCTGTCCGCCGGCCAGTTGCCGCCCACGGCGCCACGCGACGCTGCCGCTGCCCAGCCCGACTTTTTGGAGCCCTCGGCCCTCCTATGAAACATAATACGAAGGGTTACCTATTTACGAATAAAAAATAATTTATAAATAAAATTTTTATGGATTTTTTTATGATCTAAAAGTTAATGCTATAAAATAAACTATAACAAAAAATAACTAAAATCAATTTTAAACTTAAGTTTATAAATTTAGAATTTGTTTTATATAAGTAGAAAGCGAAAAGATAGAACAACATGTTCTTATCGTATATTAATACATTTACATGCTATATATATATATATATATGAATTATTATCATATAAATATTTAAATTACATTTAAAATAATGTCTAATAGAAAACATAGCACCTGCTACCTCTGTCCCACATTAAATTTATTTTTTAACTTTTAGATACAATGTTTTGACTCTTCGTCTTATTTGAAATTTTGATACGATTAATATTATTTTGTTAACATGAATAGTATTTTATGCGTAACTTTTTTTTAGTTTTTTATAATTTTTCAAATAAGATGATTAGATGAGTGGTTAAACTTTGAACATAAAAATCAAAAATTGATAGAAATCAAAAATTGAAATTATTATAGGACAGAGATAGTAATACTTTAGAAATTTAGGGATGGGGTATCGCATGATTTAGGGCCCGGAGCGACCACGTCCCTCACCGCTCTAGCCCCTGCTGCTGCCGTCGCCGCGTCCACGGCGTGGCCTCGTCGTTGTGTTCGCCACCACCGCGACGTCTCGCGGCAGGTCGTGGTGATAAAGTAAATGTGTAAGTGAACCAGTCCGTAAATCCACTTGTAGGTTAATTAAACCGATAATTCAATTAATCAGCGTATAAACGGATTAACGGACCAATTCACTTGCACGCTTAGTTGCGACACCCCACGCATCCCCACCACCATCGCCGTGGAGTTAATACACCACTTTGCTGCTGCCAATGCCATGATCGCAACAGTGCCTTTTAACTTTTACCTCTCTCTACTGCGTACGGTATAGCTTGTCAATTTATCATGCATGTTTAGTTCAACAATGCTAATAAAAAAATTAACTTAAATCCACTGCTGTGCAATTAGTAGAAACCACTCTGCTGCCATGATCGCAACAGAGCCTTTTAGGTTTTAACCCTCTTGTCTCTCCCTGTTGCATACGGTACATGCATCTGTCACGTTAGAGTATAACCGTGGTGTGACCGGGGTTTGACGGATTCCCATTAGGAAGAATCACAAAAGCAGTTTACGAAAAACAATAAAGATAAGGATTAAGAAAAATATCAGAATGAACGCAATGGTGAAAGCGAGGGAGGGAGCCAAGAAAGAGATAGGCACGTTGGGGTGATCTGAACAGCCAGATGGAACAGAGCATCAGGACATCAAGCTAAGGATGTACAACCGATCTTTTTCTTCTATTTATACTTATAAACTAAAATTTAAAATATCAAACTTAAATTTAAAATTAATTATAGAGTACCGAAAGTAAATCTTTAATTTTTTTTAAACACTAAAAATACATACATAAAAATTTTAATCCCCAATATTTTTTATTTGCAAATAATATTTATTTATTTATTTATGAAAAACCAAGCAAATGACCGCATCACCACAGAGCCATCACACCCCCAGAGCCATCAAGCATGGCTACCCGACGCTTTCTTCACATGGACTCCACAAAAACCTGAAAGCGGATAAAAAAGCAACGTCTCACCCTTCTTCTTCCCCCTCTCTCCCCGCTGACAAGTAAACCAGCTTGTTTGGTTCGGTACGGTACCAAATTGGATTTCGACGTGTATTAAACACGGATATATGCGTAGAACTCTATTTGTTTCAAAATATAAACGCTTCAAGCTTCAAATTTTACATATAAGCATACATACATCGATTCATCTTATTATAATTATTTCATCAGTTTTACGGCCAATCAAATGTAAACATTTCAAAAACAAATAAACAGCAACAGAAAATAACTTAAAAACAATTTTTTCCAACCTATTGTTTACCGAACAATCCATAAAATATTTATATTTTCAGACAGAACTATGCATCACGCACGCAGTGGGGTCGGCATGTGTATGGCGCTATCTATCCCACTGGCAAGTGCCAGTAGGACCGCTACCATGCCGGATTCCGCGCACAGCAACACAAAAACTGGAGCAAATTCTATGGGCTGGATCGGTCGTCGGTTGGCGTGTCACGTTCAGGCAGCGCGGGCCATTTGCCCACTCCCCGCCATTAACCCTCGCTCGCTACCTCCTCTCGGTTTGAAATTTTTTTTAAGTAAAGAATTATTTTTAGCAAGTAATATTATTAAGCAATTTTTAAAAAAAATTAGACCTTTTGACCACATCAGTGCTGGTGACGTGGCAAGACAACACTGTCAGCCTGCCACGTAGCCTGGTCGGCGTAGCATCCACACCAGCAGCACTGGCGTGGCAAAAAGATTTATACGGTGAAAATATTTTCACTGGAGGTTTAGGAATAAAATTATTTATTAAAAATGTTTAAAAAATAGAAAAAATTGTTTCAGATTCCGGCCGATGCACACAGCCACGCATGATGCATCCGTCTTTCCGTGACGACGCATGCGAATCGGCGAAAGGAGATCGGTGGGCTGCACACTGGAATCGGCTGGGTGACAGCAAAGCTGTGTGGCTGAATCTACACGTGGTCTCCCCCCACAGATACTCGTCGCCACTGATGAATATGGCATACTGTTTTCTGCAAAGTCGGAACCCAACTATCTGCGAATATTTGATTCGAGGAAATTATGTTGCCGAACTGCTTATTTCGTGCTCCTAACTTGGAAATGCAGCCTAATGGATTGACACCGAAACTAGTGTCGTATCTTTTCGATTTTGTTTGTAGCTTTAAGTCAAAATTTAGATTTTAACCAATTTAGAGTTAATTTGAGATTTTTTTTCACCAAAACTTATTTTACAGTCTTTTAGATTTTTAAGAATACATATATATATAATATTTTTTATAAATTATTTTTCAAATATACCGTCAACAAAGTTGGTCAATAGGACTCCTGTCGTATGGTCTATTCGAAGGATTATTAGAACCAAAATAAATTAATGTGTGAATTTTTATATACCTATCATATTAATTCAAAAATAAGTATTATAAAATCAGACCACATAGAATATCATAAAGTCTACTTAAAAATTAAAAATTAACATATAAACATAAGGGGAGCTGAAATGAAGAAATGCGACCTCCAAGTGTGCGGGACCGTTTGGAAATCCTTTCGGTGTGCCGTATGTGGGTCCCACAGCCCACAGCTTAACTACGGTTAGTTAACCCGACCTAACCACCATTCCTTGACACCTGCCGGGCCCACTCCCCCAACCCAGTAAATTTACCTAAATGCCCCTAGGTGCCCAACCAGTCCCTATAAATAGCCGCCAAAACCATTTCCGCTCAGTTTGCCAAAAACCACCACCAACCAGCACCTCCGCATCGGCGGCGACACCCAAAACCGCCTCTCTTCCCAATCCACCTGCTCTCCCGGCGATCTCCCATGGCGGCGGCGGCGACCACCACGAGGCGGCCGAGCGGGCCGGTCCTCTCGGCCGCGCACTACCGGTCCGCGTCCCCCACGCGTGTCAAGCTCGCTGCGAGGGCCGGCGGCGGAGGAGGAGGAGGAGCGCACGCGTCCGTCAGCGTCTCTTCGCTGGGGCGGCGCTCCTGCATGTGCTCGCCGACCAACCACCCGGGGTCGTTCCGGTGCAGCCTCCACAAGGAGCAGAAGCGGAGCGGCGTCCACGGGCAGCGCAAGGCGCCGGCCTCCCCGCCGTCCCCCCCGACCAGCCCGCCGGCCCCGGGTCCCGGCAGGCTGCAGGCGGGCGCGAAGCGGATGGGCAGCGCGCTGGTGCGGATCGGCGCCGTGGAGAGCGGCCAGTGGGCGCGCCGGGCGCTCGCCGCCACCGTCCGCCCCTCCCCCGCGGCGCAGCAGGCGCAGCACCGGAGACGCGTCGGCGGGTTCCGCCCCCGCCCCAGCCGCCTCTCCGCCGTCTCCATGGCCGGCGACCGCGCCGGCGACAACTGAGAAAACCAATTCAATTCGCCGACAAATCCCATAGACAATAGTACACTATAGAATTATACATATTTTTTCCCCTGTAGATCATAGTGGTGCCAGTGAGATTGAGCTTGGAGCAAGCTAGGCATGGAGTTTTGGATCCGTGCACAAGCTCAAAGCTCGAATCAAATCCTCTCATTGTACATACAAATCCGCCGCTGGTTTTGGATAATTCATGCGCCTGATGAGAAAGAGAAAATGGGGGGACATGTGTCTCCGGATTACGCATACATAATCCACATCGATCTCCTTTTGTTGCTCCGGTTTGGATAAGCTCTTGGGGGGTGGGGGTGGGGTTTGGGTGACGTCTCGCCGTCGCCTGCTCCGTCACGCGGCCCCCGTGCCGGCTCGATCGGTTTGGTCGCGACACGTACGTACCGCCAGGGTTTCTGTCTCGCTCGGTCCGGACGGCGCCAGGGTCGCTCCTTTTTTGTGTCACCGTTTGGATTCAAAGGGTGATTGCTGCTTTTTTTTAGCACAAGCGAAAAATAATTTGTGAAGTTTAAGCTTTTATTTAAGTATTCATTGCGATTTAGAAGATAAATTTGAGAAATAAATTTCGATAAAAGATATCAAAACCAGATGTTTAAATTTTGTCTTAAGCGTAAACAGAAAAAAACACGGGGTCAGAGCATATATCTTTTTTTCCGAAGGAGAAGAGACGGAAGCTTGCACACAAAGATGTTGAGATCAGAACGGTGGGCGGGCGCCGCCGCACACAGCTGGCGGCCGCCGGCTTTTAGGTGGTTGTGGAGAGGATTAGTGTTTTTTTTATTTTTAATCGCTTCTCCGGAAAGCAGTTGCACAAAACAGTCGTAGATTTCAGCTGCCCCGTAACGGCTGTAATAAAATACTCCCATCAATCGTAAAATAAGTCAATTTAAAAATAATATCAAACTAAATGCTTTAAAAGTTATTTATTAATAAATAAATAAATAAGATAGATAGATCGATCACATGGGAACAATGTCAGATTTATCGTTCCACAAACTATTATAACATGTACATCTTTTTAAAATAAAATAACATAGTTTTTACAGATATTAGTAATTAAAAATGGTATATAAAGATGTTATAATTTAGAAGGGGGAGCATATAAACACCTGGTGTTACGTATGGACAGTGCATCTATTCGATATTATGTTCAATGAATAAATATTATTATGTTCAGATTTATTAACCTACACATAATTCTAGATAAATAAAATGAAGATAATGCTATTTTACTTGTAGTTTGGAAGAGCGAGTGCTTCCTGGCATAGCTTGAAAATCATTTCATCCGAAAAGGAAAACGGTTCATTATCTTGAAGATGCCATGCATGCATCGAATAAATTCATAGAAACCGCCAGAATCTTGTAATTTCAACGGAAGACTGGTCAGTGCTTCTGTACATGGTCTATAATCCAATCAACTACACAATATGAAAAATGGCAGGAAGACTAGTATTGTGATGCCTGATGAAGAACGGTGGAGCAGTGCTACTATTGCACTATATTGCTACAGTGCTACGTACAGAAACCAGTTGAAAATCCAACCTGCACTTGAAAAAAAAAATTGTTCAGACGTCTGCATCAAAGGAGCGGCCATGGCAAGTCAACACTTGACTCGCCGGAATATAACTTGATTACAACCTCCATGCTTGACCAAGTAATCATCCATGCATCCTAAACTACTAGTGGAGCTTAGCTTGGACCTGATCATCGTGCCGATCGACGCAGAAATGGACTCTGCCAAATTCATAACACGACCGAGCAGCTCATAAAGCTTACCCAGATATGAGGGCAGATCAAGGGTTAGTACAGTAACACGGTGCTTGCAATTAATCCGGGCTGGAACTATTTGATTTTCACCCAATTTTTTCGCTTTTCCTTATGCTTATAAGCTAAAATTTAACTATTTAACCTTAAATTAGGAAATTTGCAACTGTGTCATTATGATTTTGTAAAGTTGGAGATATTTCATTGGTATCTTAATAACATGTGAGACCCACATGAGTCAATGACACGTAGGTCAGGATAGCATATCTATGATTTTGTAAAATTATAATGGCATTCTTATATTTTTCCTAAATTTTTAAAGTTATTTTTAGAGTTTTTTATTGTACCTTATTTTTCAGCATTGATTTTTATCAATAAAAATATATGTATATGTATAATATTTTTTTTATAAATATGTTATTTGGTTTTTTCTTAAAAAACATCTTTTATCTCTATCTGTTTGATAAAGTCCAAGTACGGTTACTGTAGTTGGTTCTCCAAGATTTAGGGGCAAAAACGAGCTTGATTCGTCCAGGTAGAACGATATGATCGACGGCGAATGCGATGGATTGATTGAGGAAGAGGCAGGCAGCGTCCAGAGCTGGAAAAGATCACCCAAAAAGTGTAGGCGAACTGCCTGAGCCGGAGGCAACTGGACAGTGATCCGACTAGTGTAATGCCGCCTGCAACCATTTCAACGTGGATCCGGATGCAACAACGCCATGTGTGTTTTGATTAATTAAGCAGCACGATGAGAACGACTCTGATAACAAAAACTAACTCGAGTACCGGTATATCACGGTATCAAATTATTTATGATCAATAGATCTAATAGTGTATATCTTGCTTAGCTATAGTACGCATCTTACTTAGCTCTAGATCCAACAGTAAGAAATAATTTGGTACCTCGAGGTACTTTTTGTTGGACCGGAACAAATATCTCATATATAAACAACATTGTATAAAGTTGGGTGAAAAGATTCAATTTATTTTATTAAGGTCATCCTTAATGTTTTTATGGACACGATTATCTAGAGTGACATGTTATCTAAAAAGTTTAAAATAGGATAAAACACTTGCATTTTTTACATTTTGGTCCTTTTAAAAAACTTATTTTATAAATAGACCCATAAAAAATTTATTGCATAAATAGACATTTTCGACCGCACCAATGTCATTGGCGTTGTCGTTGTATAGGACAGTGCCAATCTCATTAGCGTCGTCCTCCAAATGAAAATGTTAGGTTTGTGTGTCAGGAGGACGGCGCCAATGACGTTGGCGCGGTCAAAAAGTCTATTTGTGCAATAAGTTTTTCAGGGTCTATTTATAAAATAAGTTTTTCAAAAGGACCAAAATATCAAAATTCCAAATAAAACACCCCTCTCGATGCAGAGTTTTATCTATTGTTGTTTTCTAGGTTATATAACAGACACAAAATGTCTACATAACACTCTTTTTATTGTCTATAAAACTACCATTGAGATGGGCAAATATTCTGTTCGGATTATAGATCCATGCACACACCATTGGGATGATGGAATAATAATGGAGTCTGTGCATGTTCATGGATCTGCACTTGGTTTTGTGTTCTGCTGACTGCTGCACAAGGGCAAGCTAATTAACCGGGGCTTGAAATTCCGGACAGTGTGCTGCGTTGACGGCTAGCTGATTAAACCCATGTTTGAAAAACAGCAGCAATTTTCACATTTTGGCCCTTTTAAAAAATTTATTTTATAAATAGACTTGTGAAAAAATTTATTGCACAAATAGATCTTTTTGACCACGCCAACGTCATTGGCGTCGTTGACATTGGTGCCGTCCTCCTACCACACGAACTCAACAAAATCATTTGGAGGACAGCGCCAATGACATTGGCGCGATAAAAAAGTTCCATTTGTGTAATAAGTTTTTTCACAGATCTATTTATAAAATAAGTTTTTCAAAAGAGCAAAAATGTCAAAATTCCTGTGAAAAACAGGGTGTTTTGTTTGAATTTAGCGTGTGAAACTGTTGCGTTCCAAGAAGGCTTTGACGATGAAACAGTGTCATGACACCTTGTACAACGTGACATTTTCTCCCTCGGTACACCTGGTAGGGGAACATGGAATGGACTTGGTAGTTAACTAGTTGACAGCTTCGTTATTTGTTTATTGTTTATGTTTATGCTTATAAGCCAGAATTTTAATTTACAGTCTTATATTTAGAACTGATTTTAAGGTTTTTTATTGTATATTATTTTTCAGCCTTTGTTTTTTATTGTTAAGAACATACATATAAAAGCTTTATTTATAAAATATTTTTTATTTACAAATATATTATTTCACTTTTTCTATAAAAAAAAAGGAACAATGAGCCCTAAGTGTTTGCAACACAAAGTCCATTTCCCTCGGGCTCAGGTCACTAACCTGGAGAAACAATCAGCACTTGGAAGAAGAAAGGCCAGTTAGCCCAAAAAGGAGGGCAATCAACGAACCTAATTTGCTGATTTAAGCCATGGTCTAATCTCTCGAGACGATGGAACACACGTTGCCCTAGTCCCCCTAGCATGGAACATGAAATGCAATGTATATATGTGAACAATTCCGGAGACGAAGTGAGCAGTGCAAATTAATGGCGATTCGATGGGTAGCTGGTCAGAGTTGTTACTGTCAGGAAAAGCAATAACACTAGCATATTCTGAAGCACAACGCAAATGCAACTACCATTTAATCAAGTTTAGAGGTGGTTTTAACTAGCTGAAAAGGATCGAGCAAACGACATACCAAGCCGGCATCTCGCTAGCTTAACAACCACTAGAGCCAGATTAGTGGGCGTGGTCCAGCTGATCTGAACCGTCCATTTTGAATCCAACGGCCTTGTCACAAGGGTGCTGCTGCTACTCACCGTGAATCAATCGCCCCTGCAACCCATTCGCAAGCAGACTTCACAGAACTGATAAAAACCGGTCCGGGTCAGATCGGTAACATAGACTGTTCATTTTTTTGATCGAGTTCAAACTGAATTTAATAGTTTGACACAATTTATCCGTATTTTATTGGGTTTTTGTTGTTTCATCAACAGTTTTCATGAAATATGGAGATACCACCCATGAAGGTATTGTTCGGTCAAAGGTGGATTAGGCTATAACCCCGTGGATTTCTACCCTGCGGAATAAATCCCGGCCACAGAAAAATCTTTATTTGGTTAAGTCTAGTCGAGGTTTTAGCTCGGCTCATCCGGGGATTTTTCCATTGTCTTGGCCGAAAAATTAATCCTCTCCATCGGTGGTATGGAAAAAAATCCCGTCATCTTATGTGATAATGTGTAAAATCTCAACCTACTATTTTCTATAAATCTCTACCAAAACAAACGGATGTTTTTATGAAAGGAATTATAGGAAAGTTGAATATTCAGGTGACATAAGAGGGGTTCACCCAATCCCCCTGTGATAGATTCTTCTTGGAGATTAAATCCCAACTAACCGAACAATACCGAATGCCTTTTATCCGATGTCGGTACCATAAACCTTGCTCAAGCTCAATGGAGGCTCAGAGCTAGGCGAGATAACCACACTCTAGCCCTTTTTTATATAAAGAAAATACTTCCTCTTTTTTTAATGGACGACATTAATTTTGAGAGGTTTGTTTCAGTCTAACAAAAATTACCTCAAGATACCAGTACCTCGCGATACCAAATTGTTTCTGATCGTTGGATCTAACGGTGCACATCATATTCAGCTAGATCCAATAATGGGAAACAATTTTGCGTACGTTTTGTTACACTAGAGCAAATCTCTAATTTTGATTGTTCGTCTTGTTAAAAATTATATAATCATTATTTTTTGTGATTTTATTTATTTCTAAAATAACTTTTAGATGGTTTATAATTTTATGTATTTAGAAAAAATAAAATAAAAGGTCAAACATAAATTTAAAATTCAATTATACCAATTAAATAAACAGGAGTTAAAAGAACTTTACAGAATTACCGATGCACGTCGTTCGTACATTAGAATTCGGAATAAAATGAAGTCACACATCGTACTCGTAGGTCGTAGCCGAGTGAACCCTTCACGCAATTGCTAAGACTGACGTACGGGATGTTTCGATTCCGCAAACCGCGTTCAGATCGAACAAACCGAGCGCTGTCGTCTAGTGTGGCTTCACACTTAGCAGGCATGCTCATGCATATCATCACAACGCTAGCTGGCGAGTAATTTATAAAAAAAATCACATTAATTAATTTATTAAGTTTAATAATATTTAATTAAACAATGCGCTAATATGATACATCAGTTTACATGTGTGACGAACTAGTTACCAAAAACAGCCAAACGAAAACAAGCTTAGTTGGGGCTTGGATCCCTATAATTATAAATTATTGTTAGTGTAATTACTGTGGATCTCATTCTTTTACGAGCCCACGTATTATTAACAGTAATGGTATTTCGTTATGGCAGAGGATATGAACTGGGCTTAGCTGTGTTCCATGGCGTGCTTGCACGTAAGCAATGCAAGCAAAAGGCAGCAGATCGTCCTCAATATCTCGTGCCCGTTTCTGATGACATCTCGACGGTTCGGAATCTGGACGATGATGATATGTTACGGCACGCCACGCGTCTTGAACTCGTCTCAAACTCTGGATCAAAGCGATCTCATGACCTTCGTCTTTGAATTCTTTGAATGACGAGGAAAAAAGACAACCTTTTTCTTTTTCTGGTTCTAGACGAACATGAGTAGGTACAATAGCAAATTATAAACTAATTATATAAATAAGAAGATAATAGAGAATAGTAGCGCGCTATAAATTTATATAGTTAGCTACAGCACAGACTTTCAGACATAATATATATATGATAGGTTATATATTGTAGTATATATTATGTAGGTACTTATTGTACGTAGTTGGCTATACTGTTGAGCTTGCTCTTATTCATGGTCTCTCTTTTCGCGCAGAAGGATCAGAGTAGTTGCAGAGGAACTTAAAAAACTTCAAGACCCCAATACAATTTCAAAGGAAATTAATTAATTAACGGTAACAAGAAGGCAGGGAAGCTTAGCCGCGTAGGTAAAGGAGAAGGTTTAGCGATACTAATTTATTGATTAATTTAAGAGGGGCAAAATCATCTCGAAACTTCACGGAAAAAGAATAGTAAGCTCACAGCCACAGACGCTGACACGCACACATAAAGAGCATTGCTTTCAGACAAAGCTTCACGGCCGACCTGTGAACATGCACGTCCACGGAGCTAAACAACCCATCATTAATTAAAGAAAAAGAACAAGTTTTGTGAGGGATAATTAACCAAGAAAGGAACCAACTGAAAATTCATCTTGCTTGTTCTTGCATCAGTAAAACTGAATTCGCACAACTGCACAAGGATTTTTAGTGAATCAAACTAATTAAACTGATCCATTCATTCCTCTGACAAAAAAAGCACAAAGGAGTACAGATTCAGATTGCAGAGTGGAGTATCCACTATCCATCAACTGATTACGAGCCAGCTTTGCATGATCTGGAACTATTCCAGTAGTACTAATGATCGATCCTAGCTAATTCAAGTGTGGTGTGTGTCACTCGATGCGTACGCGCGAAATAGTGGCGTATCACTTGATCTGAAGAGACGCGGCGCGGCGGCCGGCGGCGAGGAGAGCGAGCTCACGAGGCGCACTGGCGCAGCCTGGAGGGGCGGGGCTGGAAGTCGCGGCGGCGGCGGCGGTCGCGCCCGGACGGGCTGCTGATCATCTGCAGCAGGTGCGCGCGGACGGACCGTCCCTTCGCCCTGGCGGCGGCGGCGGCGGCGAGGACCCTCGCCTCGCCTCTCCCCGCGGCGGCCGCGCTGGCCGACGAGGAGGAGGAGGAGGAGGAGTACGACGGCGGCGACGAAGGCCGCGCGCGGGGGGCCCGGTGGCGGATGCAGCGGAAGGAGCCCGGGTGGTTGGTCGGCGAGCAGAGGCAGGCGAGCTTCGGCGCCGCGGAGGACGACCTCGAGGCCTCGTCGCTAGCCATGGCTCTCCGTCGATCGGCGGCGGCGGCGGCGGCGAAGGCTTTCCCGGCGTCCCGGTGCGGGTGGCTTGGCTTTATACGCGCGCGGGCCGCGGGTGGTGCGGTGTGGTGGGATCCCTCTCGAGGCTTCGCATGTGAGGAAAGGAGACGTTTTTTCTGTGAAGATGAACGCGTGCAAAACCACTAGGCTGACTGGCACGTACTACTACGTACGTGTCTTTAACGGCGTCTTTTTTTTTGTCACGGTAACGGCGTCAATTTTGTCGCTTAAATCAACGCACTCATCTTTCCGCTCCTATTTATTTATATTTATATTTATAAATATATAAAAATTAATTTAATCTTATATTAAGAGTTAATTTTAAGATTTTTGTATAGTTTATTTTTAGTCTTTGATTTTAGATAGATAGAAATACGTATATAAATATTTTATTTATAAATTATTGTTTGTTTTTAAATATGTTGTTTTGTTTTTTAAAAAGAAGCCAAAAGATAACTCATACTCATATTAAGTGAAACACTTTATTTATGAATAAACTGATTTATAGGTAAAAGTTTTATCTACGTTATTAACAATCTTAAAAGCAAAGTCCACAAAATAAACTATGTTTAAAATACCTAAAAGTAATTTTAAATTTAAGTTGTAAAATTTAAATTTGAATTATAAATATAGGTATAGGTGAAAGACAGGGTTTTGCTCGGTTGCAAGCCTAGTCGCCCTAAAGCTGAATCCTCCTCGAAAATTACCGAAATCTTCGTGGTAATTTCGGTTTGGTTTCAGAGTTTCCTAAAGTTCAAGCAGCTTGCCTGAGTTAACACTTTACACTCGGTGGTAAAATCCATCGTCCTCATATCTTCTTAAATAACATCCAGGATGCGTGGTCGGCGACCTGTTTCTCTCTGTAACTAGGAGGTAAAGTTCATTTATACATGTTTATTCTTTTCTTAATAAAATTTGGGTGCCAGAATTTAGTTTTGCAGTTTAATATTAGAGTTAAATTCCGAGTGTTTTTTTTCAAAGTCTTACTTTTTAGTATTGGTTTTTAAACCATTATTTACACAAACATAAAGGGGATCTTTGGAAAACAAAAATTTTATAGGATTTTCACGTAAAACAGTTTAATTCCTCCTGTTTCCATTAAAGATCCTCCAAACCAAGTATGCTCTAAATTTTTTACCAATAAACTGTTATTAGTTTTTTTTTCACAGCTTAAGTGTCATGAGTTCCAGTATAATTTGTGATGAGTTCACGAGTATATCAAGAAACATGGATGTGTGTGTTTAATCTGAATCTGAATCTGATCTTATTGCAGATTTGTTTTGTCTGTTAACGATCAGCTGCATCGGCCATGACTCAGAGTGGCTGCCTTTTGTGTAGGAGTTGGAGGCTACTGCCTAACCTGTTTGTCATTATATTTGAGCTTGCAAGTGCTCCATTACGTGGAATCTTTTCCTGAAAAAATCCAAGGAAAATGCATCTCGTCCTTGTCATCACACGCTCACATAACTAGTAGTAGGGAAGAAACTCCATTCATTGTACGAATTTCACATTAATTAACTTAAACATCTTGTTCCAGCTTAGGAGTCAGCAATGTTACTAACTCTAAATAATATTATAATACTGGTTAACTGAAACTTTGGAATCTTAACGTCACAAGACACTCCCATCAGTTCCATGAATAAGGCATGTGGTTTACTTATCTGTGTAGTATAATATTGGTACAATGTACAAAGACTTGAACAGTTCCGTGTCAAATTTCTCTCAAAGCAAAGTAGGATGTGATTAGTGATCACTTCTTTGCTTGCTTGCTTTTACCATCACTCAATTAGTTTAACGTAGCAATTATCGGCTTCCAAGTGAAAAACAAGTGTTCAACCTGAAGCATATAAACAGTCTGCAGCATTGTCATATTTTTTTCCTCACAGTAATTAATTCTAACCTACATTTGAACCAGAAGAAATTGGGAAAACCTTGTTATTTTTTTAACAAGGTAGAACTGAAGAAGATAAAATATCATGGTTTATGTTATCACGTAGATCTCTGAAACGGCCGTCTAGTGGAGCACGATTATCGCATGATTATCATGTTTTTTACATAGTATTTAACGGATTTTTTAACGATAATCGTAGTTATCATGATGGCCGGTTTTCAAACCATAAAGATCACTAAGTACATATCAATATGTCATGTGCTTGGTCGCCATCTTCAGGTTCAAATTGGGCACCCAAAACTGAACCTTTTCCCTCTCCCGTTGTGCAGACTGAATAGGGCAGTAGTACAATTAGTACTACTTTTCCTTCATCCATCAGCTTAATTGCAGATGTCATGCTCCTTCCAAAAGCTTATCCAGAACCAATGTTTATCTCAATTTGCTCACAAATTTTATCCAAAAGAAGGATCATGATGCTGTGGCCCCACCACATTGAACTGTTCCTACTGTCCTAGTGGCCAGGTCATCGCTTTCCCAGAGACTTTGTTGCTTAGGTTTAGGACAGGCCGGCCAAGAAGAGGGCACGCTTACATGTGAAGCCAGATTAGAGTAAGGTTAATAATATAGTCAACAAGCTGACTATAAGATTTTTTATAGTCTTTTTTTAGCTCACCCATATACTAGTTAGCTCTTTATTATTAATGCAGGACTCACATGTCACTCTCACAGAGTTTTTTGGTTCTTGTGCTCAAGCTGGCTACAAACTTACAGTCTGTTTACACTCTCTCATCTTCTCTCTCCTCCATATAAGCATATAACTAGCTTATAGTCTGCTATTATACTTGCTCTTAACCTGATGGTTACATCATATGATCTTTATCCTGGAACAAGCAGGCAGATATGCATGGACAAGGACGCTCACGTCTGGCTCGCCTCTTTTTTCTCTTGCCACAGCTGTAGCGAAAGTTACTCCTTCAGAATCCTTTGTGTGCCAATTTCGTGAAAAAAAAGTTTGTGTTCTTTTCTATTTACAGATTATAGATTATCGTGGTCTAAACGATACATTTCGTGAAAATTATATTTAAAAGTTCATACACGGTACATAACTTCCCTCGAATAGTTATCATAGATTCAAATAATCCAAAAAAAAAACTAAAGAACTCATGAAACAAGAGCACCACCAGAAAATATAAGAATTTTTGGAAGCCACAAAATAAAGTTTTGAAAATTTTCTTGGTTCCCGCTGGACTGAACTGTCTCATGTGAACTAACCCATGCGTTCAGATAAGTAGAAGTCCTTTTTTTTCTTCTTTTCATTGCCATCACATAGTTTGGTGAGTGGTGAATTGCCAATATGTTTCAAAAAATTCTTATGTATTTTTTTGTGTGTGTGATGGCAAGCTTGATGTGTGATGTTCACTTGATCTTTTACATTCTCGTCACTATCCATGACAGTCAGACAGACAAACTAATTGGTCCTAAATCCTGAACATCTAGCTGATAACGAACTACTGTAAATAAATTGAGCAGCAGCTTTCTCAGGCATAGCAGCTGGAATTCTTTTTTCAAGACGATATTTACAGAGAGAACGAAGAAACGTCAAACTACCTCAAATTTAGAAATAGACCATTGAAACCGATAGGCAGGTAGATATATAGATGGCTCATTCACCCTCCAAGGGCCACATTTTCTAGAAGATTAATCTCCAGGTATGAACTGAACTGATCATATATCAGTTAAGCTGTAAGTCTGACTATATTAATTGGACTGTATCTGTATGCTTAGAGAGTGTACATATCTAAACCCATTCATAAAATCCAAAGAAGAGAAAGATAAACATCTCTCTCAAAGCATATTACTCCCTCCATTTCAAAATATAAGACTTTCTAGCCTTATATTTATATGAATGCTAATGAATCTAGACATATATATAAATTATATACATTCATCAATTAATGAATTTAAACAAAATTAGAAAATCTTACAATATGAAATAGAGATAATACATTTTTTTATGAAACTCCTAACTGATAGCAGATATATAACTTTACGCGTAATCCTGCAAAGATGGGCAAAGATTCCAATCAATTTCTTGGTCGAGTGTTTTTTTCAGTAATGGAGGTTTTTGGGACAGATGGATTATTCAGAATCAGAAAACTGCCATGATAATCTGTCGACATTTCTGTGCAGATATATCTATCTACTCCAATACTCACAGTCTGAAGTTCACGTGGCCGTAATCATTTAGCCTTGTATGGCTGTATGGAATGTGTCATCATCATCAATCCAAACCAAAGATGATTTAGATCGATCCATCTTCACCGTAAACCATTTCCATTTGGCAACTTGCAGCTGATGGATTTAGCAGTGATGATTATATGTAACTGTATCTGTCAAACTCAACTGTGTCAGGTTCATAGAACGGCGGCGATAATCTTTCTTCTGAGAGTGAGTTGGAAACTTGGAATTTTGGCTCGATCGAGCTCGACCATAACCTAACTTTGATATGTCAATTCGTAATTAAAGATAATTTTACCTCTTGCTGTGGAGCCCATGAAAGAGAGTTTTCTGAAATCGAGCAAAGTGGGTCACTTGCTATTGCAGGCTAGGATCCACTGCAACTTTCAGGAGGAAGAAGAAGAAGAAAATCAAGATCAAGCATCTCGATCATGTGTTCAATGCAGGAAAGAGTTTGGTGATATTGCCAAACAAGCAACCATAAGACGACAGTGAGGATGCAGCCAAGAGGAAGATGGAAGCTGTGGGTAACTTTGAACGAACAGAGCAGTGCACGGCTCCTCCATGCCCAGCAAGAGGTCGGGGTGATTTTTTTCTAGAAAAAGCTAAACAATATATTTATAAACGAAAAATATTTTATAAATAAATCTTTTATCTACATAATTTTAACGATATAAAAGATAAGGCTAAAAAAATAAACTACGGTGAGAAACACTAAAATCAACTTTAAATTAAAAATTTAAATTTTGGCTTATAAGCGTACTTACCAGTGAAATACTGTGGCGGTCATTTGTACGGTTCCATCCTATTAACAATGCGGTACTTTCACTTGCCCAAATGGTCATAGATTAATTAACTGCTGTTGCAGCTGCAGTCTTCCAGATACAGGAGGGCATGCACAGGGTTAAACTTTAACAATGTGATTCGAGACCTTACAATCGGATGCGTGCATGCATTTGGTAATTAATTAACAGCAGCTAGTACTAGTAGGTCAAGGTCAGGTCGCCATTGACCGTGGCCACGCTGAGGAAGAAGAAGAGAAGTGGCAGCTGCCTGGGTCTGAGGACGGTCCATGGATCTGACTCGGATCAGCTCCATCGTCCGCGGCAGCGCCCAGTCAGAAGGACGCTGACATGTGCATGCAACCCTGGGCAAAGGGCAAGCATAACACTGTACCAGAAGGGGGGTGAAAAGCCACGTGACGTATTTACAACTCCAAAATAATATATTAATAAAATTTTTATATATGTATTCTTAACAATCTAAAAACCTAAAAAGTAATGCTGAAAAATAAACTTCGATGAAAAACCTTAAAACTATATTTAAATCTAAAGTTTAAAATCAAATTTTAACCTATAAATATAAGTATAAGCGAAAATGTGGAGATGGAAGCTCAGGGCGTCAAAGCTGACGGGCACAAGCAGCGTAGCACTAATTACCAAAAGGATTCAGTCAGCTAGCTGTGCTGTGTATGCCCTCTGTTTAGTGGCAAATCGTGCGTGCTTAATTGGATCGCGAGCTGAGTTGAGTTGACACCCTGGAATTTGCCTGGAAGGTTCGTGTTTCCATTGCTAATTTTGCTAGTAGCTGAGTGAGGAGAGGGGCGAGCACAAGTTCAGATGTATAGGGGCGTTTAGTTTGAAAAACAAAATTTTTTGTGATCACACCATACGTTTGATCCGATGTTGGAGAGGGTTTTTGCACATGAATGAAAAAACGAATTTTATGGCTCGTCTAAAAACACAAGACGAATGTTTTGAGTCTAATTAATCTGTCATTAGCACATGTGGGTTACTGTAGCACTTATAACTAATCATGCACTAATTAGACTCAAAAAATTCGTCTCACGATTTCTTCCAGAACTATATAATTAGTTTTCGTTTCATCCATGTTTAATGCTTTATTTAGATATTCAAAGATTTGATGTAATGCTTTTTAAAGATTTTATGCGACGTTTTTACCGAAAAATTTTTGGGAATTAAACACGGTTGCACCAAGCCTTACCTAGCTTGTGTGGCACCATGTCAGGTACCAACTACGTACGGCAAGTACGAGACCAGATGCAGTGTTGCAGGCCTAGCTGCATGGTTGACTCCGGTGTCGCTGACTTTTTCCGGAAATTAACCGAATCGACGAAATGCAGGATCCTGTCAAGGGCACATGGCAAAATTGAATATAAAAGGGAAAAAATATAAGATTATAGCTTTAAAAAGTACAATAAGGAAAAGAAACCATTATGTGCTAGCAACCCCAAACATATCCCTTGGAAAAAGAGCTACCACCAAACCGGCCGCTGCTAGTCCAAAATAGGGGATCGTTAATGGGCTCTCAGTCATATTCATGGAGAAGGGCTGAGAAGGGAAAGAGAAGACGAGGCTGCGTTCAGTTTTAAAAATATTTTGGGAAAAATGTCACATCGATACGTACAATTATATATTTGAAATATTAGACGTATTTTAATTAAACTAATTTCATATTTCGTCTAGAAACCACGAGACGAATTTTTGAGTCAAATTAATCCGTCATTAGTGTATATTGGTTACTGTAGCACTTATGGCTCTTGTATTAATTAGGTTTAAAGGATTTGTTTCACGATTTTCCCGTAACTGGTTTTAATGTTCATATATATTTAATGCTTTATTTAGGTATTTAAAGATTTAATATGATGTTTTTAGAAAAAGTTTTTAAAAACTAAACTGACGATCCTCGCGGAGATTGCAGATCTCAGCTCTGAATCTCTGACCAAAGTGACGACGAAAAGAAACGGGCTGTGCGCGAAAAGAAAACGGCCATGAGCCCACAAGCACAGGTTGTTGCGGAAGCCTAGATGGGCCGAACCATGAATGTATGGGCCTCCACCTTTTGCACCGTTTTCTCATGGGCCTTATAGCCCATGAGAAATGAAAACAACACTGCCATACATACTACAACGATTTTTTATAAGATGTGTAAGATGGAACGTTTGATCGTATCGAGATCGGAGAAATAAGCCGTTACGTTTGATCGTATCAGGATCGAAAAAAAAAAGTTCTTATGAGTATCGTTTTCCGTAATGAAAATGCAGCAATTCTTCTGTGTCATGACTGCACATCAACAGCAGGCACACAGGCTGAAACTCTAGTGACAGTCAACAGTCTTGTCTCAAGCCCAAAAACATCATCTCTAACAAATTCAGCTCACCAAGAAAAGCAACCAAGATTAAAAAAAAACACCATGCTACAGAGCTACCATGAGAACAATGATAATTCACATCAAAGCTACAAAATTAAAAAAAAAAGAAAGAAAAGGGTAATAGGATCCTCCGGTTCAGGCGACGAAAACAATCATGGTGATCTACACTGATGACGACAGGCACACCAAGTATAGTACGAACATCAATCAAGCGTCGGCGCCAGCCGCCGGCGGCTTGTCCGGGTAGCCGTGCTGCTTGCTGTACGCACGGTGGCGCCGCTCCCTCGCGTAGATCACCCAGAAGACGAGGGAGAGCATCACGGCCGACGAGACCATCACCAGGCCGACGTACACCCACTTGCTGTACCTCTCCAGCCCAGGGCAGTAGTTCTGGTTGATGTTAGTGAAGGTGTCGCGCACAAAAGTGCAGTCCTCCAGCTGAATCAGGAAAGGGCCATACTGATACAGCCCCTGGCTCACGCTCACTCCCGCCGCCATCTGACCCAAGATCTTCGGGGTAACACGGCCCACGGTTGTGCATATCTCGGTTCCTGACACCGTCGTAGTTTGGCATTCGAAGCTCTTCCAAACCTGAATTTTGGTGATAGGGATAGATGGAATTGATGTCAACTATCAACAAGATTTGAGACTCAGAAACGCCACGCGTTGTAGATTATTTACCTGGGTTGCGTTGTCCAGGGAAACCTCTCCTCTGGCGCAAGTCCGGTTGTTCAGGTCAGCCGTGAATGGGTTGCAGAGCGTCGGCATCAGTGGCCCCGACTGGTTGAAGTAGAAGAAAGGAGTTTGTGGAGGGAAGTTTCTATTGGACACGTTGGTGATTACTTGGTTGACCAAATTCACCAGCTGGAATGTGACTTGCTTACTTCTATACAGGGATTCGTTCGCTGTAGCGGGTTCAACACAGGGGATAATGTCATCCAGAGCAGTGTGTTCTGTTGGATGAGCAACCCACTCCTCCATTGAAACACAAGTATCTGCAACAGCACTGTTACAAGAGAGAGAGATAAATCACTATTAAAATTGGATCTGAATTCAGTTAATCGTAAAGGTCTTTCTTAGAGGGTACATGTCTACATGACAAGAGCAGCAGCGACTGGACCACGACTGCTGCCATTACATGCGCTAGCTATTTAACTATCAATAAAAAGCTCACACAAACCACAGGAGCTATTCCAAAATATCTGGTCTTTCTTTCCAGCTTAATTACTAAGAGTTTGATGCTAAGACATAATTATACCCCAGCTGCTTCATAGGACAATAGAGGACTTAATCGTGCTCAAGTTTCGCGAACAAAAAAAAACTTACCACAAAGCTAGAAATATATGGTGGCAGAATATGTCCCCATACAAGAGGTATCATCAGAGACAGTTTCAGAACATATATATTGAAGAAAAACTGTGCTGTGTGCATAACTTGGCATGAAACAGAAGACAATATTGCTAAATGGTGCAGTTCTGTTTCCAAACTAAGACCCTTTGATACCTCAGGAATGCAATAAAAATGGAAGATGACTGGCATGTACTATCTACATTAGCAGTGGTGAATTGGTGATAGCATAGACTAGGAAGCGGAATTAGAACAGAGAACAGTGAAACCAAATTCCATAGCCAAAAATAACAATGTTTATAATGGCATGGCAATGCAGGAAAACACCAAATAGGAAATTGCAACTCAGCATGAATACACTATCTGATGGGACACTGGATTGTTCAATGCTTGGTAAACACACTAAATTATGATCAGATATTCCTTAGAAACAACCCGAGAGCCAAGTGGCCAGTACCAATCTTTGAGGTCTTGGCTTCGCAATGTACATATATAAAAACAACAATATCCAACAGGAACTAGGTTATATTTCTTAGGCAACTAAATTCAAGTTGAAGATGACTCAAACTTTGAGTGGCGGAGGCGTACATCCATAACTTTCAACAACTGTGCTGAGCTCAGTTACTAGACATGATAATGTAATTTGGTTATTTACCATTTGATTATCAAACCAAGGGCAAAGTGGCTTAGTTGGATTTGGCAGCAAGTCAGTGATCAGCACTTAAATGCATAAAGCAACACCATGAATAAAAGGTCTGTGCACATACTAACTCTAGCTATATGCTTGGAACATCCAACGAGTGCGATGATGCAAGTGGAATACATACTTATGCAGAAGGAGGAAGACACCACACAGGATAAACGTCCCAGTGACTAGTATCCATCCGGTAACCACCAAACTGCATAAGATGTAGCAAACCCAATGATAGTATATTATAACGTGAGTATCAAGAAAAGAGAAGTAAAAAAATATTAGAAACATACAAAGGAGTTAACTTACATAGAGACAAGAAATGTCATCCCAAAGATAGATAGCACTGGTAAAGAAATGAGACACCATGTCAGCATCAAGAAAAAGTTGTGTTATACCCAAAATTGCGCACAAATAATAATTAATATTATAAATACTTACAAAAGCCAACAAATGCCAGAAGAAGCATTACTGCTGCGATGATAATCAAAGCAAGCCGCCTGATATAATGATTTTGCACATGAACAATAACTAACCACCATCAATTAAATCATTAAGAAGAATTGAAGAGGTGACTGGTGAGAGAATAAAAGATACTTACACTTTATTTAGCCATTTCTGTAGCTTATTGGAATTATCGGTAGTTCTAGTAGCAAGTTCAGTAGCTGATGAGTTCAACTTTCCTTGAATTTCATTGATCTGATTTTGCACATCATTAGGCAAGAAGGACTGTCCTATGTCAATCTTCTTTGCAGCAGATAAACTATCAGATAAGTTATTAAGGTTATCGACAGTAAAATTCGCCTGGCTAACAACAAAATCCAAGGTAGTCGTTGTGCTTTTATGGAACTTGCCCTGACCATCGTACAGCATGACACATCCAACACTGTAGCATTGAATGGAACTAGGTTAGCAAAGAAATTTTTTTATTAAATAAACCTTTTTAGCAAGTAATTTTATTACTAAACCACCGGGCAAGTTTTTTCCAAAACTAAACCTTTTGGTCACGCCGGTGTTGGTGACGTGGCAAGACAATGCTGCCACGCCACCGACAATGGCGTGGCAAGCCGTTTCGCTACGCCAATATTGGTGGCGTTGTGACCACAAGGTTCATGGAGTGGAAATATTTTTCTCAGAGGTTTAGTAATAAAATTATTTATTAAAAAGGTTTAAAAATTAAAAAAAATTGTTAGCAAACACAGCCCCCAAAAAAATGTTAAATGTAAGGAATCAAGAAAGTGGCCCAGCTTTGAAATATAAGGGTACTTACATTGCAGCACAAGTGAACAATATTAGAAGTATCAGAGATACGGCATATGCCACCCGAGAGTATGTATAACTGCGATGTGGACAGCAGCAATGTTTGCAGCAAATTCCAAGCATAACCAGAAAAAACAGCACAAACCAAATCAAGGCAATGATGAACAGTGGAAAAGCTGTGTATCCAACTGACTGCAAACCCAAAAAACAGAATGTGTTATTATGCAAGCAACAAACATTAAAAAAAAAAGATGAATGAGGTGCAATTTCAGGTTGTGAACATTCTTACAGCCATATAGTGCACTTCGCTAATATTCCAACCGCCGGTATATTTCCTGAATCCATTCAATGGGTCTTTTCTATATGTTCGCTCTTGCGCCAAGACAAAGGAACTATTTGTAGTGACATTGACAACAACAGGTGCTTCAGCAATTGATCTTCTTGCCACCAATCCATATCTATCTGCTTTTTTCGGTTACAATTACTCAACATTAGTAAAAACGACCATACAGCAGAAAGTAGATTTGTATTTGCAATTTAAGATAAATATAACTACCCAAGATATTTGACGCTCACTAATCAAAACTAGAAAACTGTCGGCAACAAAAGCCCCAAATTATGGAGAAAACTAGCACTCCGGTACCTACCGAATCAAAAGGAGCAACCTACTAGAAACCATTCGTGGATGGAGCAGGGGATAACGGGAGGCACCACATACTGACAGAGGCGGGAAATTTATAAGAAATCCCATTTGTGATACAGAAATAATTTGGGGATAGCACTATTGACACTCACAGCAACTGAAAAATGGGAATAGTTGTAATGTCTTGCTAAAGAAAAACAGTTCAAATAAATCTAATTGTTAGCAAAGATACTAAAACCTTCTTACTGAATTCCCAGTATACGTACAGAACAGCAACTTTGAAAGGCATGATTTTCTTCCCTGGTGAGAAACTGGGAAGGGCACAGATTTCGCAGCAAAAAGAAAACCCCACAGACAAAAAAAAAAGAACATATACACATTAATGTTTATTCTTTTGGAGAAAAACTTAAGAAACCAAAGAAAGAGACAAGGAACAGATGACCAATAACCTGAGGACCACAGCGTACTAAAAATTTGGGGAGCATTTCCACATCAAGAACTCGAGTTTCATTATCTGATTCAGAGAAGTTATAGGGTACCACAAAATCCTACTGAATCAAAAACACACACAAAAAAAGCAACCATTTTTCCTACACCGAAACATGTAACAGAAACAAGAACCGCGAGAAAGGGGGAGCAACCTGGGGCGGCTGCCTTGTGGAACTCGCGAGGAGCATGGAAGGCAGGACCGGGTTGCGTCGCACATAGTGGCAGGACGGTGAGCAGAACCACCGCGATGCGGACGAGGGAGACCGGCAATGCCATGGCTCAGCACCTCTCCCTCCCTCCTGACCTGAAAAAACCCCACAACAAGATCGCACCACCTCCTGCCTCCCCCGACGAAGATAAGACCAAAGAAAAGCTTCAAGTGGAAGAAGGAGAAGAGGAAGAAGAAGAAGGGTAGGAACGAGACAGAGATGTGCGGATGCAAAGATGGATTCTTTCACCCTTTTTCCGCGGCTCCGTTCCTCTCCTCCTCGCTTTTGCTTTTTCTGTGATTGCACCGGGGTTAATTAACGCGATTATTCTTTTTCGTTTGAGGGGACAGGAGAGAAAAAGAAGAGGAGACGACGATTAAAAGAAGGGGATTTGGCTGTGACAGAGATCTAGAGCCCCGCCTATGGTTGGGCTCGGTGTCACTACGCAAGCCACTCCCAAAGAAAAAAGACAGGTGTCACTTTGAATGGAGTGAATGTATGAAGCTTTGAGTGGGTTCCACCTTTTATTTTTTAATCTTTTCCCTGCCAACTCTCTCCTGTCTCTCTCCCGAGCTCTCGTCTCGACGGAGCGGGCAACGGCCGCCGGCGGCGTGTCGGGGGGCGGTGGCCGTGTCCCCGCGACGGATCGAGGAGGCGGGCAACCAGCTACGTGTCGAGGCGACGCATCCGGGCAGCGGCGGATCTGGACGGCCAGCGGGTGGTGGCGCGTCGGGCCGTGGCAGATCCGGCCGGCGGCACGTCCGCGCGGCGACGGGTCACAGACGGTCTCGGCGTAGACGGCGGCGATGGTCGGCCTCGGCGCGCCGCCCTATTGGTTCTTTCTGACACTGTTCACTTCGTCTGAAAATTAACAGCTTACCCTCACAAACCATGACAATGATAACCCGTATGTTTTGCCTGGAACGTCGCTCGGTTATATTCAGTTTTGAGGAATTTTTTGTAAATTTCAGAGGACGCAAGAGATTTGATTTTTTACAAAGTTAGGTATTTCATCTAGAGTTAGATTTAGACTCTTTTATTTGGGCTTAAATATATTAGCTTTAAGTTTTTCGACAAATTATGGATTATACATCCAACATGTCGGCTTATACTAAGCATAAGTAAAATAATTTATTAGCAACTAAAAAATAATTTATAGGTAAAATTTATGTATACTGATGAATTAAAAGCAAATACTAAAAATTATATTACGATAAGAAACATCAAAATCAACTTTGCATTTTTAAAGTTTAAATTTGGAACTGCAAATAGGCCCCCTCCTCTTTATGGTATAGTGGAAATACCGGTAGCTGATAAGGCAAGCCCAAAAGGGCAGTAAAGGAAGAGGGCAATGAAAATGCACTTAGTGCTTTAATTTGTTTAACAATTCGGCCAAGCAATTTGCAGTAGGATTTGATTTGATGTAGATGTACTACCATTTCAATTAATGACAAGGAGAGGATGTGCTTAAGGAGAACAATTAGGCCGACGAGCGCGTGGATCAAACCCAAGATAAGATAATAATCTGAGGGCATCGGAGCCACCTCGCTGGCCCGGCCACAGGGAGACGCGTGTCCCACTCGGTGGATCATGCTATATCAACGGGACAGCGACTAGGGCTGCGTTCGGCAAGAAAAACGTTAACTTATCTCTATATACCTTCCTTCCCGGAGAGAGCGCTCGTCACCGCCCACGCCAAGGCCCGCCGTCGTTGTCGCTACCGCCAAGGTCGCCCGCCGATGCCCTGCACCAGCTGCCGCCCCACAGCCGCCGTCGCGGAAGCCTTCCGCTGTGGCTGCGCCGACAACACCCTCCGCTCCTTCCTCGCCTCCTTGTGGAACTACATCACCGTGGAGGGAAGGGAGAAGGTGCTCGCCGTCGTCGGGTTGCACACGGAGATCGGATCCGCCGCCTGCCGCGCCGCGCTCCGCGCCACCTGGTTCCCGCCCAAGCCCAAAGGCATCGTAAGGTTCCACATGCTTTCCTCCATTTCTACCCGCTTTGGATCTGGCTACTTTGCTTTGCTCTGGATTGCTACTACTCGTCTTATGCTTGCAGTAGAAGCTTCCAGTCGTGTGTCTAGCTTATGCCGCGATGGGATCTGCAGTGCCATTGCAATTGTGTCTTGCCTTTGTTTATTGTTACATCTCACATGCTTTACTCTTCAACATATTTTAATCAAGGGACGGCTTATTGAGCTGGTTCAATCGCTAATACACAATGTGTGATCTGTATTTTAATCATTACAAAGGGTGATCCCACTATTATGAACTCAGATGTGTTCTGTGATAATGCGTTTTCATGACATATGAATGCTCCTTTGTCCGTGCCAAGGTGACCAGAGTCGTTAAATTATTAAATGTAAAAAAAATAATTAAGAATCATTTGTCTAATTTGTGGCAGTGGCTATTAAGAATAAAATACCAAAACCTTCACTTTACCCTCATCTTATTAATAATCAAATCAGCCTTGCTTAAAAACAAAAGGTTGTAAATTATATATACACCATGTGGTTTTTAATGCTTATGTCAGTTGGTTTTTAGACATACGTTTGACCATAAAAACACAAATCATAATTAAAAATGACACGACAAATCATAATAAAATTTAGATAAATATCGATACAATGATTAATGACATGAACAAGGATGTATTATATAAATATATAAATGGGCTATGTGATTAGCGCGCCAACAGGCGCGCAAGAGCTTGTCTCCATCGATTTCCGCGCGCACGCTTCCCGAACTGCTAAACGGTGTATTTTTTTTCAAAAAAAAATTCTATAGAAAAGTTGTTTTAAAAAATCATATTAATCTATTTTATATTTTTTTAATAATTACTAATCTATTGCTATGTTTTTCGCGCCGGGTAAATTAACTTATCCCTTCCTCCACCGAACACAGCCTAGGGTTTGCCACGAAGGTCTCATGATTTTCTCAAGAACGCTGCAAGCCAACCGTTGCTGTCTCGGATCACTCGCTCGTCTTTGCTTTGAGATTTTTGGTGAGATGACGATGACATTTGCTTGCCACTTTGTTTAATCCAAGTGTCTTCTTTAACTACGGCCTGATGCATGAAATATAATCCAAGAACAGTTTATAGATCACATAACAGATCCACTTCTACTTGATCTATAAACGAAAATACTAAACAGGTTCCAAAATATAAATATTTTTATGTTGTTTAATATAAACTAAGAAAATGTTAAAAAATTCTCTTTTTTTTATTTACGTCACCAATCAACTTTTTTAATTTTGAATTAATTATATTTTTCTTTTAAAGTATATTATTGACACTGAAACTATTAGAATAATCAAAATCACAGAAATTAATATGTAAATACTTATATTACGATGCAACACTTAAATCCTGAAAAATTTATATTTTAGAACAAAGAGAGTATAAGATTTTTCCTTGTATAAAAGGGGGGAAATGAAAAAAAAAAGTAGTACAAGATGTCAATTGAGAGGCAATGGTCGTATATTGGGGGGCTTGAGCTTGACTCGCTATTTCCAGGTAATCCGCGTGGTAGATTAGTTTGATAGCTCCTATGTTAATCTGGTGTTAAGAAACATCGATCGAGAGTTTAGTTTATAATGAGCAGCAGCAGATGAAGCGATAATGAGGCAGCAGATGGATGCATTGCCGCCACATGGATTAGCATCCGAACATTCCACCACATCTGTACTCGTCGCATGAATGTCTCTTGCCCACATGCTCTAGCTCTGTAGTTTATACTTTATAGTACTAATAGTGGTAGTAGGATTTCTTTCCAGCAAGACCCATCTTGTCTGTGTCCAACTTGATGCCGTCTTTTGCCGAAATTAATCCAAGTGCAGGTGCAGGGATTGCTTGTTGTCGCTGCATCGTGCTGTCCAACCTGGAGCAGTTTTTTAAGGCCATGGAATGTGAGATATTGTGCTTTCAGTTGTGAGAACAGAAAAATGGGTAAAGTAAAGTTAACCTGTCGTCTTTTCGTTTCTACTTATAACTTTTATAACTTGAAGTTAGTTTTGAGGTTTTTATTTTCCAGTTTTTACTTTTAAATCGCTAAGAAAATGCGCACAAATTTTTCGTTTGTAAATATGTAATTTGTATTTTTTTTTACTGAAAAAAGATAACAATAACCAAGTGTATCATGGCAGCAATTCATGAAGAAAACGAGGCCATGTGGCGCTCTCACGCTCAAATTTGTCACTTGTGTTCATTCCCTTTCTGCTCGGTCAAGCTCGCTACTCCATCTATGGTGGTCCTTGCAGATGTCTGCTCGTTGCAGTCGGATCTCAGATCCAGTAGCTTATGGGTACTGGGTAGTGCTACTGCAGAACTAGCAGTCGTTTTTCTTCACCAAGAATCGAGTTATCGGTAAGAATTTGTGCGCATTGGAAAGGCGAACAGCCCCTCACCGTCCTATCTTTTCGTTTCTTTTTTTTGCTAAAATTAGAATTTTTAAACTTAAATTTTAAGTTGATTTTAGGGTTTTTTTATTATAGTTTATTTTTCAGTTTTGGCTTTTAGATCGCTAACAACACGCATATAAAGTTTTTATTTACAATTATTTTTTATTTGTGAATATATTGTTTGACATTTTTCTTTAAAAAGCGAAAAGATGACCCACCTTTGAGACAGCGATGTTCAAATGTAGTGCATTAACTTCGTTTTAGTTTATAATAATATATTTTAATTTTATCTAAATTTATATAAATGCTAATAAATATATATCTACGTATATATATAACATATATATTAATAATTTTAAAAAACATATACACGAAACGGATCAAGCAGTGAATAGCTGTCAGGGCCGCGTGAGAGAGACACACCGTGACGTCCCGGCCCACCCGTACCCCCTCCCTCCGGCCACAACAAAGCCCACTTGGGCCGCAGCCTTGCACTTTGATAACGTCACGGACAACCTTCTCTGCGTCACTTCACTCCCGTGCCTTTCTAAAGCTATCGTTAAGCATGTGGAGAACAGTTGATGGAATACTCTAATCGGTGTTGCCATCCTGCCTGGACTGGACATTATAAAGTAGGGTACTTGGCGAAGAACACTGCAGCATATCCGGCAATGCTGAGCACTACTCGCTCTGTTCTCCTTTCCTCAGTTCAATGTACTACTTTGAATGTTGGAGTTGGTAAGTAGTACTGTCGTACTGCCTAATTGCCTATTGACTCTACATTATGTCCTTTAATCACAATGGCATAATGCTGTAGTGCTGTTCTCTGGAGAAATTCTAATTTAGTTACTGATGGCCGAATGACAAGTGAGACAGGTACCCAGTTTGTGAGCAAACTACGGGTGCCAAATGGTATATTTGGAAATAAAAAATAATTTGTGAATAAAACTTAAAATCAACTCTAAATTTAAGGTTGGAAATTCAAATTTTGGCTTATAAACATAATCAAAAGCGAAAAGATAGAGGAGGCTGGTCTGTGAGGCTAGCTAGTCATTTCATTCATCTAATGATTATCCAGAAGGAATGCAGGATACATCATTCTTGTCAGTGATATCAGGGGCGTAATAGTATTGATATCGTTGTAAAAATGAAATTGTCACACAAGCTCCATGCTGATCGTGCGAACAAACAGAATTACAGAAAGATATAGACAACATCTCGAGATTATTTCCTTCAAGTATTGTCAACAAGTTAGTACATGAAAACCGCTCCTTTTCACCGATGAGGTGAAAGGAGGGGAAAAAAAGGCAGAGAAGAGACTGGTTAAAGCTTCACATGTTGCTATCATCATGTGCTAGCCAGTCACTACACTAACTAAGCTCAGATGAAATTCAGTATCTATTACAGCCTGCAGCCGCTGACTAGCTAGTATCTAATCTAATTCTGAACAAAGAGACTGAGAAGAAGAAGAAGAAAAAAAGATTGTGTTCAGTGGTGTCTAGGTGTATGGTCGCTAGGACCATAGTAGTCCTCATGGAACTCAGGCAGCTTGTGTGCTACAGCCCTAACTTCATTTCCAGCAATGCTTCTCTTGGCCTCGAGTGATGAGTCAACAGAATCCTTGGGCACATTCTCGGTCGATTTCTGTTTTTCAGAACAAAAGTACATATGTCAGAACACATATACAAAAAAAGGACATTTCCATGATGAACATATTCAAAGATTCAGATATCGAATCAGTGTCACTTACATTGACCATTATCTGGTTGCTGGTTGCTGCACGAGTTTCTGCATCCAGACGAATGCCTTCAACCTCCATGGCCATCAGTGCCATGACCAAGATCACAGCAGCAGCCACTGACAACCTGGACATCCTCATCTTTGTCTAGCAGCAAACTTTGAAGCTGGGTGAGACTGAGAGTGAGAGAGTCGAGAGCAGGAGCTATGCAGGCTTTAAGTGTGTCTGAACTATGAAGTATTTGACCTACGATCGACAGGTCATATATATACACCCTGGCATCTTGCTTTGGAACAACCCCCCAGAGTTTGCTGTGCTGATGTCTATCAGGAGTGGGTTACATCTAATGTCTGGATCACTGTCGTTAACCATGCAAACCCAAACCCAGACTTTAGTTTATGGTGCTCTTGTCACACTTTAGGCAAGGATGCCTGCACAAAAGTCGGCCCCAAGCCACAGGATTAGGTGCTAATCCTGCACTTGAAGCTGCTAAAACACGAGTTAGCCGGCCATGGCAGATGCTGTCAGGCCTTGTGCTTGGCATCAGGTGCCTCCCCCTGGAAAGTGGCGTGGCTGTCTCTCGACAGACGCACAGAAAACTGCGTATCTTTCTTCAGAAAGCGTGTACACTGCCTTGTCAGCTGGGTTGGCTGATCTGGACATGGCTATTGGAAGCTTCTGAATCTGCGCATACATGGATACGTAATCCCAGGGGAGAATATAATTATAAATACGGATTACGGATTACGGAATGCTGCTTGCAGAGTTGCAGCTGAAGAAAGATGGATGACAACACAACCAACCGTTGTCCTGGCCTGGCCGCCTGGGCCATGCGTGTTTCGACAACCCTGGTCGATTCACTTAAAATTTTATATTTTTAAATTTAAAATTTTGATTGTGCTTATAAGCCGTAAAGGTTTATCAACTATCAAAAGATAGTTATTGAGTAAAATTGTATATTTTTAAATTTAAAATTTTGCTTGTGCTTATAAGCGGAAGTGTAAAAGACGGAATTAAATTTTTGCACATAGATCGGTGGTCTATGGGCCAACTAAGACAGATCAGTGATCCCAGCCTTTGAATTCAGATCTGACGATCCACTGAATTGATTGATGGATTGATTTTTTTTTTCAGCCAGCTGATCAATAGTCGGTCCCATACTACTGTAAGCCGTAACGATTTATCAATGATCAAAAGATAGTTATTATGTCAAGTTTCATGTTTTAGAATTTAAAATTTTGCTTATACTTATAAGCCGAAGGATAAAAAACTTAAAATTCAGAACGGCTACAACACAGAATGACGTTCGTAAGGAATGAGTTAACGAAACTTCCAGACATATTAAATAGAGACTTCCTGGTCATCCTGCTCTTGCCGTCGCGTTCCTGCCATTGCGCGCTGGGAGGAGCCGTCTCAAATTCACGCGTCTCCATGTGCTCAACCTCGTTGGCACAAGATCCATGAGAATATGACTTAGTTTCGCATACCCACGCACTTAACCTCACTGGTGACCATCCTCGTGTGATACCTCGCCAACATAACTATCGTCGACATCACACGCCAAGAGAAACACATCTCGTTTTCATGTGCCTCCCCACGTGCCCAACCTCACCAGCACATCTATCGATGACATACGATTATACTAATTTGTATCATTGCTACTGTATCATCAGTATTATATGGTACCAGATGATATCAGCCATATGATACCAATTGACATCATTGATACTGGAGGCCGGTGTCAGCGGCAAAGTAGGTGGAGGAGAGCAACGGGCGGAAAGGAGCAGGACAGGGGAAGGGTGGCGCCGGCGATGATTGCATGCGGAGACGGATGGGGTGGAGGCGGAGCACGTGCGATAAAGAATGAAGAGGGAGAAAAGAGTCGAAGCCCATTTCAAACGGGTCCGGCAATATCAGCAGTAACGGCGTATGGGCCACAATGGATTTCACTCCCTTCGTGGGCCCGAAGCTCCCGGCCCAGCAAAATGGTGGAGAACAGCGAAACGCGAAACGTGGCGCTTCGCCTTTGCTCGCATCGCATCGACGAGTCGCCGTCACCGTCAGTTCCAAACCCATCTCCCCCTCTCCCAAAAAATTTCGAATTCCCCTCCCCCTCCAACTCCGGCGCGGCGCTTCTCCTCTCCTCCCCACCGGATCCCTCCTCGCCGCCGGCTGCGCTCCTCCTCGTGCGCGACTGCTGGTTCCTCGCCTGGCCCGGCCATGGCGGCCGCTGCAGGTAAATCGTGCCCCCTGGATTTCGATCTTCCCGTCGTTTTTCCATGGTGGGTGGGATTTCTCAGCAAGCGGATTCGTGTCTCCTAACCAGGAGCGGCGGCGCGCGGTGGCTCGATCCCGGGTAGCAAGGCCGGCGGCCACGGGCTTCGGTCGCCGGGGAAACCCGTCGCGCTGGCCGACATCACCAACACCGGGAGGCCCAACCCTCCCGGATCCGTCCACGCCGTCGCCGACGTCCTCAAGGTCATATCAGTTCTAGCTCGAGCAGACAACCCTAGCAGCTCAGCATTGCATCCTACGCACTCGCTCCCAAAATGTAGCTACATTTAGGCTGAGTAATTCCGGTTTCCACCCAATTAAACCTTTGAACTCCCCTCTTGATTTCAGGAGAACGCCAAGCTGCGTCATCTGCTCGCTGAGAGAACGTATGCATGTCCTCTCCCCATCCTTGTTTCGCCATAGGAGAAAATCTGGTTTCTCGAGTTGTTTATTTATTTATTTATTTGATGTGCTTTCTAATTTGCAGTAAGGTAATTGAAGTAAGCAAAATTGAGATGCAGAAGATCCGCCTTGCACTGCATGCCATGCAACAGAAGAACCTGCAACTCGTGCAGGCTAATTCGCAGATGTTGACGGTTCGTCTACTTATCCATTAGCTCCCTTCTTCACCATTTTTGTGTTCATGTTTCGAGCTTTGAATTGCGCGATGCTGGTATCCTGGTCGCCATACATATAGGTTGAACACATAGCTTCAGTTATAGCTATGCACGGTGGCAAATGAGAAATGTTTTTCTTCATTGGGGATTGCTTTGGGTGTGTTTGCTTGCTCGTATGGTCCTAGCCTGGCCCATCTCTTCCATCCAGGTTTAGTGTAGCCTGGCTATGGAGGAACACATGCACTCGTTTGGTTGTTTGTATCATATTAGCCTAGCTCGCATGAGATTCTATTTGGTTTCTTGTATGAGAGATACAGTAGAAAAGAGATTTTGTTTGGTTGATTGCATACACGATATATAAGGGTACCAATATATTTGTTCGATTAAATTTCCAATAGATGAAATATCACTATAGTACGTGTATACTATATAAAACAAATACATTACAAAAAAATCGGTGGGAAATAAAAATTTAAATAAAAAATGAAGAACAGCGGTGGTGGCGGATGGTGTCGACTGGCTAGCGGGGGTGGCACTGAGCGGCGGCGACGATTGACGGCGTCAAGCTGCCCGGCGGAGAGCGGTGCTTCTGTTGTGTCTAAACTAGGTGTGATTATTACTAGGAAGTGGGAATTAGCAATGAAGCAACTGCGAGCTTGTATACTAAAACACATTGAAGGCGACGAACTCGGAGGCGACGAACTCGCGGAAGTGCTTCCTGGAGGCGCCTCCCCCACGTGCCTCCGCACCGCCTTCAGCACGCGCCGGTACACGGACGCCGCGGCGGCCACCATCTGGTCTGTATGGTCGGTTGGAGCCGCGCGCGATATCTGGAGGGCGGCGGCTGGGTTCGCCAGAGGACAGGAGATTACCGACCGCCGACGGGTGTGGCGGCGGACTCCGACGGGTGTGACGTCGAGCGGCGGCGGTGGGGAGCGTCGTCGAGCAGCGACCACCAACACCACCGTCGGCGTTGAGCGGCGGCACAGACGGGGCGGCGGCTCCGCCCCCATCCAACGGCTCGAGCGGGCGGACGAGGGCGACGGTGGACGGCGTCACGTGGGCGGATGGAGGCGACGGCGGACGGGGGTGACGGCTGACGGCGTCGAGCCGATGGATGTGGGCCGCAGCGGACGACGGCGCACGACGGCAGATCCAGCGACCGCAGGCGTTGACGGGGACGGATCCGGCGATGGGGGGCACCGATGAGAGGGGCAGTGGCGGATCCGGCGACGGGGCGACTAACGCGGCCGTGGCGGCAACCGGCGTGCGGCTCGGGCTGCTGGTGACGGGAGGAGGAGGCACGGGTTGCTTTTGCATGAGCGCGTGCACTCGAGGGCGCGCGGTACGCGCGCGTGCAGCATCGCTGCATGCCCTCAGCCTGGCCACCTAGCGACGCTCGTCCCTCGTGTTTCTCCTCAGCCAAGCCCGAAGGCCAAATTTGCATCCGCTCAACCAGGCTCTGAAGCCAGTGCAGGCAATCAAACAAGCTAAAGTTGCACGTGTGGATGCAAGATTGGCTGGTGCAGCCAACCAAACACCCCCTTTGTGGCTTGTGGGTGCTAGTAGGTAGTTCATTTGCTTTACGTGCTATTTAGTTACTCATTGTTTGGTCTATGCCTGTGTTTTCTTCTTCCCTGCAGGAACTAAATCAAGGAAAAGATAGAGTAAGCTGCTTCTGGTTCTTTATCGTTTGAGTTTTCAAATGCAAATACTCAGCAGTACGGTTGCTGATTTGGGGAATTACTGTGGATATAACATGCAGCTTAAGTTATTGCAACATGAACTTGCTTGCACAACAGCCGTGCTCAAAGCAAAGGATTCTGAACTGGAGGTAGTTTTGAAGCATGACTGTATGAACTTCTGTTTGTTCTATATAGTTTGTTTTTCTTAAGCAAATGATTCACCATGTTTACCTGCATTATTTCTAATTCTGAATTATGGAACTGTTCTGTTCCTATAACATAACCAGGGGAAAAAGTTCAAGCCTTCCAAACGTGCACAAGCTGAGGCTCGTCAAAAGGCAGCAGGTGCCATTATACAGCATTTGGTTGAAATTCAATATAATGCTCACTTTTCTCTCTGTTTCTTTCTTGAACTTGATACTAGCCCTGGCAACCGTTTCATCTATCCTACTTTATGGTTTTCATTTATCCACTTAACATGAAACAATTTGAGTTTTTTGCTTTTTCTTTACCAATATTTGTGAAATTTCTAATGTTCATTTGCTATCAATTTCTCCTCAGCAGCTGTACCATCTTATACTAACTGTCAAGAGCCCACCCAGGATAAAACAACCAAGAGGTATTTTCATCTCTTTACTTTTGTTTGAGAGGGCAACAGGTCGGCCTGACTAATAGTAGCTTTATTCATGCATCACTACTGATTGTCTGATTCAGGCACACAAATAAGCGGAAGTCAGAATCATGTGAAGTTACAAAGGATGCCAACACGGTGCAACATAGTTGCAGACCTCACAAGCAATCTAGTGGGTCATTGCATGATGATGATCCAAGGTAATCATTGCTTGATGCTTATACAGAATGTGTTCACTGCTGCATCATTATCTGATTGAAGCTTGTTCAAAACTATCGGACACATATGGCCAGAAAAACTCTACGGAGAAGGTCTGCTAGATTGAACCCTGCATCTTTTGAGATCACCGAAGTCTCTTGTGATACCTTTCATGAGGATGCCACCGTTCCTTTGTTTCATTCTAGTTCTAATGTTCCAAATCAGCAGGAACCAAATGCTGGAAAAGATATGGTAGTTGTTACTACTTCTTTCTGTTTTTTCTGTTTCGAATGTTTCACACGGCGGTTCTGATTTTGCTATATTTATGGTCGCAAGAGGACATCATTGCAAAATGAACTTCTGTGTGATGCCATCGCACAAGTAGAGGCTCCAGAACTCAAGGTAATGTAGCGCTATAGTTTCCCTCAGGATTTTGCTAGTCTTTCATAAATTGTTAATTCAATTTTTAGTTAAATCTGATCCTGATTGTGTACCAGAAAAATGAGAGAAATATGCACATGCAAAAGGAAGTGCATCTGGAGGTAGGCAGCTCAAACCTTGAGTCAATTATCCACTCATATATCCATGGAGGAGTTTTAATTCTTATAATGTTCCTACTTTCCTACAACGAAATTAGGAGGAGATGCAAGAAGCAGGCTCCAGGGTTGCTGGAGTTGAGGCGGATAAATTTGATATTGAGGATTCTAAGCCACCACAAGACAGAGGCACCAAGAGGTATGTCCCATCCTTTTAGAAGGCTATGCTGCATATGCGTCTTACATCACATAATTCACCTAAACAATGTTCTGTCCAATCAGAAAATCAATGCGTATTGATGCAAATAAACGGAAGCTGGAATCATGTGAGGATCGAATGGCCTCAAACAAAGAGGACTGCAAACCACTCCAGCATGAAGAGAAGAGGTAACTCTCCGATCTTCCACTGATGCATTTTCTTCTGCTTGGAACATGTCAATTATAACTGACCTTAATACTGCAGAACAAGGAGAAAATCATCAAGACTGGATTCTGGACCTTGTGAGGTCTCAAATGAAACTTCTGAGATTGTCCAGGAAGATAAAGTTGCCCCTTCTGCTCATCCAAGTTCAAAAGTTTTGATTGAGCAGACCAAAAATGATATGCAAAACGGCTGCAGTTCCTCGACCAACCCTTCTGAAGAGCTGGTGATAGGGAGAAGATCTTCAGTCGGGAGGCCCTCAAGACGGGCAGCAGAAAAGATAGTCTCCTACAGGGAGGTTCCCTTGAATGTTAAGATGCGACGATCCTAACTGCCACTTACATGCAAACAGAGGGACACCTTTGGCATTTATTTTATGTAGAGTCCAGTTTGTTGTATGATAGTAGTATCTATCTGTTTTGCCAGCATCAATAGGTAGGTAACCCTTTGTCTGCCCCAACATGGATACTCACCCTGCATCTCAGTTCCAAACTGACCATGGAAATCTATCTGATTTGATTCAGTCTGGACTGACGATGCGGATTACAACCAGCAAACCATTGCACCTGTTCTGATGACGTAGAGATCATACATCTATAATGTGGTTAGTACTGTTTTATTTCCTTGATGTTTCTCCTATATTGAGGGATCATCTGTATCTGTTCATCTTTTGTTTGTTCAAGCCTTGCATGCATGTACTACGAATTGCTTACCTGACAATCCTAAATCAAACACTGTAATGACCTGGGAGCTACTGCTGGGCCTGATAAATAGATAGAAACTCCAGATCGCTGGTGAAGCAGCATCATGGATTTGGTTGTGTCGGCGCACAGACAGACAGCGAATGGATCTCACGCGATCAAAATCACAGTGGGACATCGCAGTCGTGAGCAGGCAGAGATCCAGCCTTCATTTGATCTGATCAGCCATCTCATGAAACCGTGAACTTTAACCGACTGATTTGGATGGTTTGTTACATATGCCCTATCGAATGGTGACATGTCAAATCAATCAAAATCATTTCAAATTTCCTCAAATCAGATCTTGTTCAGGTCTTCTGTCTGCTAGTATCATATCAGGCCTTGTTTAGTTTTTTAAATTTTTTTCCCAAAAACATCACATCAAATCTTTGAACATCTAAATGAAGCATTAAACATAGATAAACTAAAAAACTAATTGTACAGTTATGTGAGAAATCACGAGACGAATTTTTTAAGACTAATTAGTTCATAATTAGCCATAATTAGACTCAAAAGTTTTGTCTCGTGGTTTTCAGGCGAGCTGTGAAATTCGTTTTTTCATTCGTGTCCGAAAACCCCTTTCGACATCCGATCAAACGTCCGATGTGACATTCCAAGCAAAAATTTTTGCCATCTAAACATCCCCTCAGTTTTGGTACTACTGCATCTCGGTTTCTTCACAACAGGATTTGTTCTATTGACAGCTGACGGCCTGAACATGAACACACAAAACCAACAACAGTGAACAGCCAAAGAGGAGTTCATGCTACAGATAGAACTTTCAATCACACTAACAATCCCGGTATTTATTTTTTTACAGAAGACAGGGCAATACATCGCATAATGAGCCTCAAAGCCCCCTGGATGCACATACTCACACTTCTTACCTATCTCCCAACTTATTTACAGTGCCTGAGCCTCACAATGGAAAGTGAGATCTCAGGTTCGTTGGTTTTATTCTCACACAAGAACACACACTGGCATGTCGACAATGGATGGGTTGAATAAAACAAGCTGCAAGATGCCGAAATCACTACATACAGTTTCCTCTCAAATTCTGGACAGCATCAAGACTGATAGCAGTGGAGCTATCATTGCCCTTCCAGGAGCACCCTGAGGCTATGGAGCCCTTCGGCTGATATGCTCCGCTCGACCCTCCCCATCCTGTTCACTCTGAGCTGAGGAGGGGCCTCCTGGTGGAATGAGACCATCACCGCCGTTAGGTTGTCCGAGGCCCCTCTCCTTATCGCCTCCTCGACGATCTGCTTGCAACACAACCTCAGGTCGTTGTGCTCTTGGAGCCTTTTCCTCGTGAAATCCACAGCATTTTGGTTCGAGAAGAAGTCCCAGATGCCATCGCTTCCTATTATCAAGAACTCGTCCTCTTTCGTCAGCGTGATCATCTTGAGCTCTGGTTCTGCGCTCAAGGGGCCGCCTGGCTCGCCCATTTCTTTCAGGCCCTCGAGATGCCAGTCACCTAGTGCCCTAGTGACTGCTAACTGACCATTCAAGTAGCCATCGTCGACAAAGCCACCGAGTGATTCTATACGCTTTCTTTCGTTGACGCAGCAAGTCCTGTGGTCCTTGGACATTTCGATTGCCGTACCACGCCTTGACAGAACTGCTCGGCAATCACCAGCATTAGCAACCAAAAGAGACCTGCATGGCACATTCTAATCATTAGAATATGTAATCTCCTGAAATCTCTGAACAAGTAGACACGAAGGGTAAGGAGAAAAACATAACACCTCAACTCAAGTGGAACATTCCTAAGATTTTTATGTCTTGGATAAGGTTTTAAAGGGCTAGGGACTATACTTAAATCTCTGAGAGGAACATGAGAAAATGCTGAATAACCAACCCAAGAATAAGCTTGACACTAGTTCAGCAGACCTAAGAATCACACATAGCATGCTAAGAAGCAGATTGACCTAAGGTAAATTCTACTTCTAGCCTGCAGTAGAAATAGTACCTTCCAAAAATCATTGCTGTAAGTGCTGTTGTTCCAGAAGAAAGTGTATCCTGATGAGAGCACCTCTCTGCAAATTGACTGTCAGTTTGCACAAAGGACCTCCTCACTACTTTCTCAAGCTCAAGAGGAAAGTCAGCATCTTCCACAATAATCCTCGGCAAATTATCACGCACATAATGAGCTGCATCTTTTCCACCATGCCCATCAAAGACCTGTAAATTGTAACGGCAAGATGATCTTAGAAAAAGACAAGTATATACAATGTTGTGATCCATGCATATATGGTTAGTAAGAAGCCATCTCTCAAACTGCCATCATTACTAGTTCACAGCAGTACTCCACTTACAAAGAGAATTAATAAATGATAATTACTTTACTATGGACTATACCCGTTTTAGATCTGTTGCAATGCTCAACTGAGTAATTGATTACCATGTCTAATGGGAACGGAAGAATCAAAATGAAAAGAGTAAAAACAAGAAATTACCCCATAAAAGGATATGATTTCATCATCCACCCTGTTATGACCAAAATTCTTAGCTAGGTCTGATATGCAGACATGGGCATCTTCCATGTAATCGCGGCCTCCAATATCAGACCAATCCCCTGACCGGATAACCGGCAGAAAACTGCTCAACTTAGTCTGCTTGAAGTCAAGAGATGCTGAGCTCTCACAAACTTTCTCCATCTGCACATTACCAAGAATGCTAAAGATTAGAACATGGTAAAAATAAGAAATAGTAGCAAGAAGCAACTCTGATGTAACATAATTACAAAAAAAGTTGTCATAAGGATAGTATGAGCATTGGCAGAGGACATCAGCCTTTTAAAAACAACAGATCAATGCAAACTTTGGCAGAACATGCTACTAGTTCAAATAAATATGCTTCACTTCAACTCTGCCAAGAGGGCAGATTGCTTAAGGGATGTTGTCGACATCATCATTCATCACATAGAAAATGAACGACTCACAGTAAGTACTAATCCACCTAGTTGAAAGCGACACAGAAACAGAAGCCCAATTCAGTCAAGCAGTACGTAACAAGAGGCAAACCCTTATTGGACAAAAAGGCTACGAGTAGCCATTTCTAGAGAGGACTTTAGAAACAAAACACCCGAGAATGCACAAAAGTTCAGTACAACTTATTTTTTGGGGGAAAACATACACAGCAGCATACAGTATGAACTTGACAAAAAGAGAACAACAGTTGTGACGATATGTTAGGACTCCAGACACTCCCTCCAGTTGTTAATCCCTGTGAAATTAGTAATTAGTAGAGACATGAAAAGCCACCAGGTGTACATTCTTCAGCACCACTCCATAGTCAATTTCCTGCTCGCAGTCATCATTACAAAGTAAAGCGACAAAGCTATCCCATCAAGGTCTAACAGGGTTCACAGTTCGTCAGATGATATTACTACCATGTACTTCCAGAGCTATAAATCACATGGGTCACTAACCATTGTCCAAACAACAGTCCCATCCAGGAGGAGAGGGGTTAAAGCATAAAAAAACAGCATTTTTCTTGTCTTCAACTGAGAGAGAAGTTGTACAGAACTTTACCGGTACTGATTGATAGTTCTACATGTAAATAACATTAACTTCTAAGGCATAACATCACAAAAGGACATTCTTTTCCATCCATTTAGGCCCTGTTTAGTTCCCAAATTTTTTTCAAAAAACACCACATCGAATTTTTGGACACATAAATAGAGCATTAAATATAGATGGAAAAAAAAACTAATTACACAGTTATCGGAGAAATGGTGAGACGAATCTTTTGAGCCTAATTAGACCATGATTAGCTATAAATGCTACAGTAACCAGCGTGTGCTAATGACGGATTAATTAGGCTCAAAAAATTCGTCTCGCAGTTTCTTGGTGGAATCTGTAACTTGTTTTTGCATTTGTGTCCGAAAACCGCTTTCGATATCTGATCAAACGTGTGACGTGACATCTCTTGCAAAAAATTTTGTAATCTAAACGCTGCCTTATTAGTGCTGGTGTTTGTGTTTGCTCAAATTTGAAGAGAAACCAAGTACAAGTACTTCGTGAATTCTACGAGTACTGTATTCAAGTGTTTCCTGCTACTAAGATTTTTCCTGGTATGCACTGTGACATGCATAAATCTCATCACAGCATATCATCAGAGCAGATGCACGCATGCACACACACGATGCAGCACGACACATCAACTGAAAATCCTACACGACTTCTCGTCACAGAATCAAAAGTACAGGAGAACAATGCAATGCTGCCATGCCAATGCACAAACAGACAAAGGCCCCCAAAAGATGGTATTTTATCTTCTTCGCAGGAGGAAAAAAAGGTGTATTTTTATGCAATCTGAATCCCTCCCTCTCTCCCTCCCAGAAACTTCCTCTTGCCGCTGAACAATTCAAAGCGCATCTTCCCATTCACACCTTCCTCTCAACAAATAATCATAAATATATTAATTTCTAAAGGGCTTCATTTATTTCAGTCCTAATAAACTAACTAATCTCTCCTAATTCCTCCAGATTTTCAGACAAGGAACAAGAAAAAAAAGGAACAGAAAACAGAAGCATTCGGGCACGCAAAGACTACACTCCGACGTAACCTTCCCCCCCTCAACCGATCATCTCATCCCCCAAAACCCAAACAAATAAGCAAACCTCGAAATCGCCACGAATGCATCGAGAAATCACCAAAGAGAAAGGAGCTTCCAGAAATCCAGGGACGCTCACCGCGAAATCTGCCGGCGCCTCGACCTCCTCCGCCTTCCCAAAATCGAGCCTCTCCGTGCCGTCGAGTTCCTCCACGCACATGCCGCTGCCGCGCAAGCCTTAGCTCTTCTCCCTCTCCCTCTCTTGCAACAGCTGCTGCTGCAGAGTCCTGGTCGGAGCAGGGGAAGGAAAGAGGATAAGAGATGAAGCAGAGACGAGAAGAGACCGAACCGGAGACGAATCCGAGCGGGATGGGGAGGGAGGGAGGGAGCAATGGAAGAAGAGGAGAAGATTCTTGGGAATATCTAGGAAGCGAGAGCTTGATACGGGAGAAGATTTATTAGCACTAATAAGCGAGGCGAGGAGAGGCGAACGCGATTAAGCAAAGCGGAGGAGGAGGGGGGCGATTTTGTTGAGGGAGATGGGAAACTCGCGGCGAGTATTTATGGAGGGTGGGAGAGCACGTGGTGATTGAGACCACGCCGCCAGATTTTTTTTCTCCCCTTTTTTTTGTGTGTTTTTTGATGGATTCCTTTTTTTTTTTGTTGGTATGATCTTTATGTTCCTTTTGGGTTTTTGGTTGCGTTGAGACTTTTGGGAATTGGATCCTTGGGGGGCTCCGGTCACGGGCCTACTACTTTACAAGAAGTTCAGCCCCCTTTTTCGACCTGTTTAGGTGAAATTGAAATGCTTCCGAAAGAAATGGGTGGGGTGAACGAAAAGATAATCGATGCAGGGTAAAGTTAGTGTTCAGGAGATACCATGGTCGAGAAATATGAGCTTATCTTCTCCATTGTGTTTATACTTATAAGCTAAAGTTTGAATTTTCAATCGTAAATTTAGAGTAGATTTTATGGGTTTTTTTTATCGGAGTTTATTTTTTAGTCTTGATTTATAGGTAAAAACCACATATGAAAATTTTTTATTTATAAATATGGCGTTTCGCTTTTCCTCGAATAACCAATGCAATCACCCTCTATAACCATACATGTAAAGTGCTACTTTTATGTATAAATAAAATACGACATTATACTCGTCGCATTGCCAACCTCGTGTTAGATGGATGGTTGCATGGGTATAGTGTTGATGCCTCATAATTTGTTGCTAAAAACTATATAAAAAGAGGGAAAAATCAAACGTACACGATAGAGTAATGAGCCTATCCATGGGCTTTTATGATTAGAAGAGAAGAGAAAAATCTGCCACGCAAAAGGTGGCTTCTTCAGCAATCAAAACATGGTTTCTTCGATGTCGTTGGAAAGCATAGGACGCCATACGTTGAGAGTTAAATTACTCGTGTCGTGATGGCTCTTATGTTAGGTGATGGTAGCATATACTCTATGTCAATGCACATAAGAGGGCACGTCAGATTTAGACTAGATATTGTGTGATCTTTTTGATAAAAAAAAATATGCCACGTAAAAAGTGGTTTCTTTGACTAGGATAATATAAGATATTATATGTTGAGTGTTAAAATATCTATGGGCTATGACGATAGTAGCACCCGTGATATGAGGATAAACACATAGACTCTATGTGTGTACAGCATGGTGTATTGCTAAAAGCTAGAAATGTGCACGGAAAGAAAAACGTTGAATGCACGAAAAAAGTTATTACTCTGGGTACTATGGGCGAACAACGCAATTTGTAATGTGGTTCTTCTGACATAAGATACATACGACATTACACATCAAATCATACTCGTGGCATCGTGAAACTTATGTTAGATGGTGGTTGCATAGGTTTAAGTTGGCACCTCATATTTTGTTGCTAAAAACCTTACTAAAAGTTAGTAAGGTGGAAGAAAAGGCAAAAAAAAAAAAAACAAGGGTGAGAGACATTCATGGATTTGGTTATTGTAAGTTTTTTTCCCACTCAGAAAGATAAGGTTTGCCAGACAGAAAACCGATGATAATATAGGAATCCTACCTCGGATGTTATGAAATACTCGTTGTGATGGCAGCTCTAATGCATGGTTGATTTGCTGCCTAATTAGTGTTGGTGTGTGTTTCATCTGTTGCCAAAAATTGTCAAATTAACAGTCTAATTGAGTAGGAGCTAGCTAGGATTCGTGGCGGGTTAATTAAAATCGTGACACCTATGGGTGGTAATTCTGAAATATAAAATCTACAAGTCGCTTTCTGGGCAATGATGATATGAGCAATCCGCTTGTAGACTACTTCCATATTTCTACGTACGTGCCAATTGAAACAACTTTAACGGTTGCTAATTGTGGTTAAAATTTGTGATGAGAATAAATTAGGATGGATCAAGGTAAATATTACGTCACATACCTAATTAAGCTATGACCTTTATTTGGAACAATAGATGTACCATAAAAGTTACGATCATGCCTGCCATTCTTTAACATATAATTAGGGGTGGTGACAGGTTTAAATTTTTAGCCTACAATAAAAATAATAGGATAAAGTTTTATATTTTTTTACTAAAAGTGTAGAAGTACTAAATAGAGTTACGAAAGAACTTAAAAGCTTCAGCTAATTACTAACCCCTTGTCACAATTACATTGGCATGGATACTTCTAGCTCAGCAGAGAAAAGGCAACATGCATGAATACTCTAAAAACGAAAATAATTAAAGAAACCCGATTTCTTTTCTTTTTTTATATAGAACTGTAAACACATGTACTTTTGGAGGGATGGACTTTCCTGCCTGAAAAGTTCGGAAAAAGTTATTGGGGACCACATCCACAAGGTTGCTATCCTCACTGTATTAGGCCATGCACAGTGCTCCTATGTGGCGAGAAGCTCTAGCTCGCCACGTAGGAGTTAGCTCACCAGCTCGACGTGAACCGCACCCCAACCAGGGTGCACGTCCCCTTGGGAAGGGACGGTAGCTCTGTTAGATCTGATAGGAGAGAACCGGAGAAAGCAAAGGAGAGAGAAACGACGTCGGAGAGAGCAACGCGCCGTTGGAGATGGGAGAGAGAGAGCCAGGAGAGGGGAGGAGAGAAAGAGGGAGAGAATGGGGAAAAGGTAAAAGAGGCTCTCAACTTTTTTTTCATAGGATCCACTCGAGGGCATCATGCATTATGAAAGATGTAGCTTCGTCTTATATGGATTGTTTGAGCTACTGCTTCACGGAGCTTGTACTGTGCATGCCCTTATCATCCTCATGGAGGATGTGGTCGTCCATTAAATATTTTCTTGCCTTTCCTAGCCTTATGCTATTTATCCTATCTTAATAAAAGATTTCCATATTTTTTTCTTAATCTCAACCGGATATATATATATATATATATATATATATATATATGGAGCAAATCACAATTCTTCTTCTTTCGAAAAAGATACCATCTCTCTATAATAAATACTGAGTTCTTCCTAGTGTTTCCTTTTTTTAGTGTGTATTTATATACGATGGGAGAATATATATATATATATATATATATATATATATATATATATATATATATATATATATATGATTTTCAGACCGATTAGTTGGGTCAAGTCAACGAGGAAAAGAGAGAGGGAAAAAAAAAAGAAAGAGAGGATGTGTGCGCCAGCTGCTGCTGGTGATTGAAACCCGGAAAAATAAAGGCATGGATCGATGGAGAAGACGCGCCACTCACCTAACGCCAGCGTACAATATTTCCATGAAAGCTACCACTATTTGTAGCAGCACCACATATAGACCTAGGCATGGCGATTACTAATTTGCAACATGTGATTAGTTAAAACCAATACTCCCCTAATTGCTTACTCGTACGTTCATAATTCAGATCGTTTTAAATAAACATGTGATTAACCTTTTAAAATTTTGATCATTCATATTTTTTAAATACTTAGTTTGAAAACACAACAACAGGTATATGTGAGTTATAAGGAATGCTTTAATAAAAATAAATATTTGTTTGCGTTTCTATATCTTAATAGAAAATCAATAGATATCGAAGGCCCGTATGTCTTTCTTTAAAACGATAAAAATTATTAAGCTGGACTGAGTATTATACTTAAGTTGAGTTGATATTACACAAAATGTCTTCAGGTCTAATCAAGTTTTTCTATAAATTCTGATTAATTTGGGGATATTTGACTTTGGTTAAATCCCGGGGAAACCTACCAGCAACAGATTACTCCAGTTAATTTAATCATGAGATAGGCATTGGGCCCGATATCACGTAGTGTCCCCATCTGTCAGGGAGGAGGAACGAAAAAAAGCGCGCACGTACGTGTGATGCGGGAGGGGGACACGTGTGTCCAGGGTGGACACCTCACCCTCCTTGTACAGATACAGTACGTATTCGCATGCGTAGAAAAAAATTTTAAAAAAAACGAAATCGTGGTTCACACGACACGACACGACACGACACGGCAACGCAAATATCCCGACAGTACATGCATGCTCACGTAGGATGACATACGTATACGTACACAGGTTAGGTCGATACGATACGACAGTGTCTCACCGCGTGAGACATACCCGCTCCATCCCTTGAAATCAAGCAAAAGCGAAATATTTAATAATATAGAAAAAAATTTATATCTGCTCTGGATGATTTAGAAACAAATGTTAAAAAATGACTACGAAAAAAACTGCAAATCAAATCTCAGATAAATTTTGTATAAACTGAATTTAAAAAGAAAAGGTGGGATCAACGCATGCGTGTCTGGGCTGTATTTTGGTCGCACGTCCAAAGAGTTGATCATCATCGCCAGATATCTATTAACTAACTTAATTGTTCATTACCGCTTAATTTGCCGGTGTCTTGCAACTACTTTATTTTATAAAACACGGTACAAACAATCTGTGCTCACAATATATATACGCTTATGTCGATAAACACATACATGTATGTCCTATCTTATAAACATATCTTCTTTAGATAAATAAAGACTAGGCCGATATATCGTGAGATTAACAAACTCTCACAGTAAACTATTTATGGCTCGCTGTATTATATATGTATGCCATATAACACTAAATAAATAATTAGCCATAAATTCAAGCAACCGTATTAAATCCACAATTTAAATCTAGATAGGCATATTCATTTTGTTATAAGAAAAACCCTAACTTGTTGAGATACGCTAATTTCACACCATTAATTTGGTCGTTCTCCAACCGAAACCTTCGCCATTAAACGAAACCTGTTAGTTAGTTGCATTGCATCAGCCGAGTTGAGTAGCATTAGTTATTTGAGTGATCAGGTGATTGCCAAGTAGCTGTGCAAAAGCACCGGTAGTGCAACGACTGTCTGCAGTGTGCACACGTTTCCATCTCAAAGGCACGCCATGTATGCATGCATACTTGCTGCTGAAGAATTGAAGCTTAATTTTATTCTAATCGTACTTAGTACCATCCTTGTGCTGACCTGCTGGCACTATTAAAAATAAAACACATATCCTACTCCTACTAACTTTATACAGTGCAAATCCACTGCCTTTTCTACTAGCCAACGTTGTAGCAGTAGCAACTATTAGTGGAGTAGCAAAGTCTCCCTCCATTGTTCTTGGCTTTCTTGCAGTGTTGGCTCCCATATGCACCCAACACTGCTGAATTAATTCAACCAGATTTCTTCAAACTTTATGCCTAATTTCTCTAGGACAGACTGTAGTTCATTCAACCTGTTTTTTTTTTCTGAACTAATAGGGTGTCGTTTGGAAATCACTAAGGTTTTAGCTAATTGCTTTATAGCAATTCGAGAGTATATACGACTAAATTAATTATTATAAAGCAGAAATTTTGCATAAATATTAAGTAAAAATCTTTTATATGGTCAACTTTTACACGAAACCTATTTTTTTATGTGCTTAAAAAACGCACCAATGAAAATCTGCCAAGGAAAGGATCAGGGCCGAGAAGAATTAAAACAAACTGTGATGGATTAACATTGACAGCTGAAGCTGCTGGCGGTCGATACTGTTGTCAGAGCAAGAACAAATGATCAATATGTCGACGTGGCATCATACGCAGATGATGGGTAATTTGGAGCCCTTCCTTTTTCAGGGGAACACAAAACGGAAAGCCCAAATTGCAGCCACAAGCTGATTCTCGTGTGTGTTTTTCTAATCAACATCTCCGAAGCAGATTCTCGTCAGCTGCACCGGTTCACACCTTGCCGTCGTAATCGGCACAAAAGTGACAAAAATCCAGCCTCCGTTCTGCGGATGGATCTCCATTTCTCCACGCCACGACCAGCTCCCCTGTCTGCCAAATTCATCTCTCGCTGAAGAACATGAAGCTCAGCTTTCACTTCTGCTTACAGCTATAAATCGAAATTTAAATTTCTAAACTTAAATTTAAAGTTAATTCTAAGAGTATTTTATCAAAATTTATTTTTCAGTCTTGCATTTTAGATAGCTAAGAATACGTATGTATAAAAGTTTTATTTACAATTATCTTTTATTTACAAATATATCGTTTGTTTTTTATAAAATAAATCAAACAATCACCCATGAAAAACCATGATATTGACTGTGAAAGCTACCAAATTCATTTTAGCTGTTGCTCATATTCCTTGAAGGCCTCGGTTTTTGTCCACTAGAAGAAGGAGTAATTAATCAACTGGCTGGGACACCGGACTAATCTTTTTAATCTGCAATGTTCATTTTGTACTTCCTTTTCTGAGAAAGATGCAAAGGAGTGAGCTGGTGTTCGTAGCGCTTACGCAGTCGCTTGGCTTCTGGTTCTGGAGATGAGAATTGGCGAAGTGCCGTGTGGGTCCAGCCCACGACACCAAACGCAACAAGATAGAACAATGGCCTCTTCTTCTCCTCTTCTCTCTGCTCCTCTCCTTTCAAGATGGTGATTGTTTGTTTTTATTAAGAGACAAAATAATTTGTTGAGAGAAAAAACGAAACAATATATTTATAAATAAAGAATAATTTGTGAATAAAAATTTATTTAAATTTTCTTATCAATGTAAAAGCAAAGACTGATAAGCATAATATGATAAAAAAAACCTCTAAAATTAAAAATTTTAAATTTTAAATTTTTAAGCTTAAGCATAACAGGTGAAAAGACAAGCCCGTAAAAGTCGGTGATAGCAATGGACAGGACAGGGGCGGCTTAAAATCAAATTAACAGAGAGAGACAGATAGTACAGGACACAGTTTGGTTCAGAGTGATACTAATTAATTAGGGTTTATTCGGCCTAAGCTTCCTCCCAAGTAATGATTGTGGATTATGATTCACCTAGCAACAATTCCCTGGTCGTTGGTGGATGAGACAAAGATTTGTTTATTTGGCTAATCTAGTGCTTTATTAGTGCAACTCTGACATTTCTTCAGCATAAGTTATGCTCCAACTAGAACAGATCGCTCTGCCTGTTTCTTACTAGTTCATGCAGGGGACCAATGGGTACTGGACAGATAATATAATTCGACCTATTTGTTTCCTTTTGTCACTGCAGTGTTGCATCAACAGATATTATGCCTCAGCAATGATCGCTCGAAATTCTATGCTCTGCACAATATTAAGCTAAACAAAACAGATTAAGCAGGGAATTTTTACTACTGTCTTTTGTACTGCCAGCAGCACAGTACAGTACAGTACAGTCCTAGCTTGTTTCTTGACAAGATGAAACTATTTTCTAGATAATTATTATTAGAGGAATCCTCTTATCATTGAGCAGAACTTTTGCATCTCATCATAATCTCACTGCTGATGAAAGGACAGTACATCCTTTTCACTGAAAAAATAAAAGCACCACTCAGCCACCCTTTGTGCTTCCTGCTGCTTTTCTGTAGGTTCTCAGTGCCAAGTTGCAACACTCATATTTTTATTTTCTTCTCAGCATGAGACAAAGTGTACTGGAGTAATGGTTTCTTCTAAAGTAAAAAAGAAAAAGAAAAGGAAAAAGAAAACAGTTTGCCATTTGTAAAAGTACAGCTAGAAGTAAAGAGCACCCCATATGGAACTTGGCCTAGCCCAACTGAATCTTATTTAGATGGGCCGGAATACGGGCCCACGTGTGGCCCACCAGCATGCAACTGGAGTGCGCTCGCGAGGGAGGGCGAGGGTTTTAGCTATACATTCGGGTTCGGTCTTATGCGCGCGTTCACGCTTATTCCACCAGGAAATTACATATAAACCCTGCCTATACAATTTTATACCAATAAAATTTATAAATGAAATACTATATGCATAAACCTGTGCACTAAGGTGCCATCTTTTAGCTTATTAAAGGAATAGGCTAAACATATATTTATAAATGAAAAATAGTTTATGATAAAACTTTTATATATATATATAGCAAAAACTAAAAAATAAACCATATTGTAGATAGAGAACTTCATCTGCTCAAACCTTGAAAAAAGAATCATGTTGATGGAGATGAACATGCATTCCTATTTCTGCACTTTTTTCTAATTTTCTGGGTTAAAACTCCTTCGAACCGCATATGCCCTAATCTTTGGAAAATGCACAGCTTTCTTTCTGAGATGGAACGCACAACTATCAACTATTTGCACAAGTAAAACAAATTCAAGCGACTTATTTGTACATTAAAGCCTTCCATTACACAAATACTCATCGATACAACACACAAAAGGTGAATCTGTACAAGTGGACAGGAGAAAAGAGACGGAAATAATGCCCGATACTTTCCCTTCGCATGTGCTCCTTCCACTATCGTGCACTGCCAAGCAACAGGACACTGTATACAATGGCATCTTGCTTATCCGTTTCGGTGTACCAGTTCGCTGTTACATGGAGGAACCAGTGAGCTGCCACTTGAGAACTACTGTAACCTAGATTTGCTTGCCCCCACAAAGAATGCATTGACATTTCGCAAACCCCTAAACAATACGGGCAAATCAGCAGCATCTCACATGCAAATAATATGCAAGGAGGATTGATGATTTGTGAAATCGAGAAGACCCACCTAAGATTGAATATCTGGTATGGGCATACTTGCACTTAAGGTTTGTATTCGTGGGGTTCTGCGTTGACAAGAGAATGAATCTTTGACGGCGTTCATAAGCAGAAATCACACAGAAACATGCTGCTGCAGGATGGTTGTGACATGTGGATATCTATCAGACCACCGCCTGTAACCTGCAAACCAGTACGGCAAATAGTGAAGTTAGATAATACTGTCTTTCACACTGATAGCAAATCAGATGAGAGCTCTCCTTTTTTTTTCCAGTTTATGTTAGGATGACTGTATTTGCCTGATAGTATGATTTGCTTTTGGTTGGATTGTTCCATATCATCGTCAGGAATGTCCTGCAGCACAATATACAAAATCATCGTTACACTCACACATTCCGGTTGCCAAGAGGTTGCATCGTAGAAAATAATTCCATAAAAAAGATTGTCTCCGTAGTTACCTGATATAAACTTCTAGCAATAAGTTGCGATAGGCTCTCAAGTGTCTTGGAATCAAAATCAGAGCAGCTCAATAAAAACTCTTCTGTTGTTAAGTCCATCACCAACGTGCCTAAGCAGGAGGCTGTCATGGTAACTGATGAATCATCGGCGGATCCTGTAACCAATAGCAAATAGTATAGCTATTGATCTCATGCCATGAACATCAACCATTCCAAAGATTAGCATGCAATCTTTTCGTCAACACAAAAGATAATACATATACAAGAATGGCATTACAAAAAGCAATAATTTCAGAACTAAGAATGGGGAACATGTACTCATTATTGGGCCTGTTTGGGGGAGCTTCTCCCAGCTGCAGCTTCTGCCAGAAGCTGTCCCAAACGGTCCACAACTTCTGAGAATCTATAGTTACAGATTCTGGAAAATGAACTAAGAATCCAGAATCTAGAGAAGCTGGGTTTAGAAGCTTTTTCAGATTCTCAGAAGCTGGCTACCAAGCAGCTGCTTCTCAGAATCTAAAGCTCCCCCAAACAGGCCCATCTCCCAACAACCACCTCAGATTCTAGGAAGAATACTGCATATATGAAGCAAATATCTGTGTCAATTGATCCATAGTAATAAAGGTCAGAGCATACCAGACCATGCAACAAGTGCTTGTAGAAGGCGGACAAAACAAGATTCCATTCGGATATGAGCTTTTTTCATCTAGAAAAGTACCATAAAGCCATTAACACTTCTCGTGGTAATCAAACTAGTTTGTTTCAAACAACAAAACCACTTACATTTTTCAAAAAGTTAATGATGGTATCACATGCTAAAAAAATGCTACCAGTGTCAACCATCATTCCATCCTGTTCGGTCATTTTAATAAGGCACTCTATAACCTGTAAAGCAACATAGAAAGATTGGTCCAGAAAATCAGATAAATACAGGCACATATACCACGCAAATATCGCTTCTGGTAGTTGACAAAATTAAGCGATGCAATTGATTCATTTCAAGCAGTAAGACCTTTGCCACAACTGATTGGAACCTATAGGCAGCTAGGGTATTTATGCCATGGCATTCTACATTAGAACCTTGCTGGAGCTTAATACACAATAAGCTCGCTTACCATTTTATAGCCTTCAAATGATACCAAAGCTCTACATCCATCATCCTCCGTTGTTATTTGGGAAAGCATTGGAATCATAAAACAAATTGAATGGAATGGGCTGTATGCAAGAATAGAGCTTTATATCAATATATTAAATTAACAGAAGTTGATAGACACCTGCTGAACACAAAAATAGAGAACAAGCAACCTTGATTCATCTCGACCTTCAACAGAGAAGATAAACTCCAGCAGATGTCTAATCTTCTCCTTACAGGCATATGGCGCCTCTGCCAGATAACTGTAATAGATATTTTCAAACCACGGACAACAAATATTCTACAGGAGCTTGTTCTAGAAACTTTACTTTTAAAGATCTATTTGGGTTAACAGCATATGTACAAGATTATGGAATGGCTAAATTGCAAATTGTATTTGTTTCATGGTGCCAAAACTCAATTAGCTTGACATGTAAAGTAACTTCTTCATCATAATTATTAGTGCAGACAAGGTTTGAGTATTTATAAACCGACAGCTAAAAGGCCATTATAATACTAACTGTGTTCAATTATTATCTCTTAAGGAGAAAATCCTAACAAAATAAAATTCAGAGATAGATTCATATGGTCTGACAATAATAAGAAGAGAAGCATACCTTCCTACTATTCTCACAGCTGCCAAAAGATCATCACCTTTCTTTTGCCCATGATCCTGTAATGCTTCATCATGTAAGATATCTTAAAATACTAATTATCATAACTGGCTGGTCATATAAATTATAATGTACCTTTGCATCCTGCAGAAAGTCTAGAACTAAACCGACTGTCTCGTTTAATCCAGTAATTGCTTTCATGATGGTGCTCTCACGGATAGTCTGACATGATGCACCTGTATACAGTGTCGATTTGTTCTCTTTAAAATATTTGCTACAATTAGACATTCTATTAAGTCATGGCTAATAGCCTAAATTGAAGGATAGTCGAAACACGGAGTGCTTGTTTAATAAATTCAGGGTACATAAATATAAGGTACATTAGAAGACTGGATCAATAACTACAATACATCACCTACGAGCTAGAGATTTGAAAACCAAAAAAGAGTCAACAATATGGTCGACATACCTTCTCCACCGCTGGCATTTGATATCATTTTTATTATTCTTTCTATTAGAGAAAATAATATAGCCAGGTTTTTCTCTTTCTGACTGATATCATCTCTCTGGAAATTTTTTGAAGATTCATACTTCAAATAAGCAAGCTCATTTAGAAGGACAGAAACTTCAATTCTTGCAGATTCTAGAACAAGCAATACAAATCTGCACAAACAACAAAGTGTTATACAGATATGAATGAACATAAAACAGCATACATGTGATAATTACAAACTTACTTGTCAACAGGCATCATATTCTGGTCATCAGGGAATTTATAATCTTCTGACAACCAATTTTCACCTAGTATAGACATCATGCACTCCGCCAAAAGAAGAGCTTGCAACTTTTCAGAAGATACTGACCAGTGCAAAAAAATCAGTACCATGGACCATATAACAAGGGAAAGGAAATATTGACACTGGTAAAGTGCCATAACTCTCCTCTGAAAATCACTTCCATAGTATGATCCTAACTCCCTTAAATTAGCATAAAGTACTAAACTATTGCTCAAAAAAGGATACTCTCCTGTAATAAATGTAGTCAACAGAAACTAAAGAAATGTTTTAAGAAAACACAAAGATCTAAAAATATCTCAAGTTATAGATTAGTAGTGCATAGGGACACAATAGCTATTGCAAAATGGCACGGTCAACACTTTCATCCTTGATGAATGCAACAGATTCTTAAACACATGGTGTAGACCACCGAAATATAACTTCACAATAGAATAGCAGCAAATAGTGCGTAAAAACATGAAGCAAACATACCAACACGGTTCTGGAGAACGTCTGTGATCCCAACTCGAATTTGAGATTTCCAAATCGTGGAAGGCACTGATCTCAAAGCATCATGAAGTGGCTTGGTATTCCAAGAACAAAAATAAAAGGAGGAATTAACAAAAGCCATTGGAAAGAAATAATTAAACATCATGCATAACAGAACCCAGACTTCAGATGAAAAAGAAATGAAGGAGGTAACTCTTACAGATTCCTTTTGGGACAGAAGGGCCGTAAGCATGTGCAGTGATTCAAATTTAATTGCAGTGTGAAGAACAGCGAAAAGCCTAGCAAGTGAAGTCACCTGAATTGAAACGAAATTGCTGGTCAAACCATCAGCTTAGGGCTGTTGGCATGTGAACGTGTGAAGCATAGGAAGATACAGGCAAAAGATTTCAATGTCATCATACCATGCCTGCCATGGCTTGCAGTTTCTCGACAGACAAGTTGTCTAGTCTGAGTTTATGAACAAGTAGCTGCATTAGATGAATGGCAAGCTCGGAGCACCTTGAACCTATGAATAAATACAATCAAACTGTAAAAATTTAACCGAACTCAGAAAAAAAAAAGTGTCATTCAAAACTACTACTTAAAAGCACACACCAATCAACTTCAGGAACATAAGTTAGTTTTTTGCCTGTTCATGGACAAATCCATGGAACCACAGTGTGATGTCAATTATGTTTCATATTCGACGATTCTTAAAAAATAAAAGCACCCAGCAGCCATGCAAGTGCACAAAATTGAAATGTGTGGGCTGGAGCCTGACTCTATTCCAATTGCTCAAAAGGAAACTGGCAAGGAATAACTAATACCGTCTGGAAAGTTTGAGATTTGAAGGAAGATGTCCATCACTCCAGGCTCACAAAACTTATACGCCCCACCATCTGAAGCTATTGCAATGAGAGACAGGAGTTCAAAACATTCTTCAGTGATCGTCAGATCAGACCTGCACATGATTTAGGTAGAGACGTAGATTCATTAGCAAATGTAGTTCGCAGAGCAAGCAATCCAACTGAAATACAGATTCTGAGGACTGCTCAAGCATTCTCAGAGAATTACACAATTTACGTACGATTTGGATACAATCTCGGCAATGAGGGGCACAGTGGAGACGACCCCCTCGTCGGCCGCAACCTCCGGGATGCGAGCAAGCCCGGAGAGCACCGTCACCGCGAGACGCAGGTACGCCTCCCTCTCTTCCTCCTTCCCACCCTCCACTTTCCCCAGCCCTGCAACCAGCAAAGCAAAACTCAGTGATGAACGAGGGACGGCCAACTAATTGGAAACACGAATACCTCTACCGCTCCCACGTCTCCGTCGGCGCGTACCTGTGTTGATCAGGCGGCGGAGGAACCGGGGCCCGACGGCGCGGTACACCTCCACGACGGCGGCGGCGTCGCCCGCGCGGCAGACGTTGGCGGCGACGAGGAGGCCCGCCAGCTTCTGCTCGTCGCGCTCGCCGCGGAGGAGGCGGAGGCAGTCCTCGAGCGCAGGGGCGGCGACGGCGGTGGCGGGGCCAGGGGCCGGTGAGGAATCCTGCACGAATTGAGCCCAGAAGGAAGCGGAGATGAAACCGTGAGCCGATTGGCGCGAGGGAACGGGAAGTTTAGGGTTCGGAGGCGGAGGAGGCAGGCGAGCACCATGGGTGCGAGCGCCGAGCGGAGCAGCGACGTGCGCGGGCGAGGAGGAGAGCGCCTCCGCCGGCGCCGCCGCGTCGGGGCTCGGGAAGACGGCAGGGGTGATACTGGAAGCCTCCGAAGAGTTCGAATGGAAAGGCGGCGTGGAGGAGGTGGCTCCTGTCCTGTCATTGTGGCACATTTTTTTTGACTCGTTGACTTCCGGCCCAGATAGGATGGGCCGCATGTACTACATTTCCGGCCCATGTAATATGGGCCGTACTTACTCCTCGCCGTTAGTGAAGAGTCCATTGGATGCAGCCCCGTGACGTAAGCAAGCCCAGAACGAGCTGTAGAAAGTTTTGGGCCTATGAGCCTTTTCGCAACTCTCAGTCAACAGCGTGATCTGTTCTTAACTGGGCTTAACCATTCTCATCAATCACCTGATAGGGCAGACAGTCCCTCACTCCCTTTCATTGGGCTGGGCGCATATCCTCTGCACTACTAGAGACTGACCTACGATCTCAGTTCCCTCTCATTTGGCACTTTGGCTATGCTCTAAAAAAAACTGTGGTTTTTAATCTGTTCTAGGTTTGCATGTCTGACTCTACAAGTAGAAATCTATTAAAAGAGTTTTTTTTTTTACCACGGTTGACAAGATACTCAAGCGTATCATATTTTTTCTAATGTACAGTTCAGTTCTATATAGTACAATTTATCTAATTAGAAATATCATTCCGACATCTGGTCCCAAAAAGAAATGGGACATTTGGTTAACAATTTTTAAAACTTTTTTTGAAATCTGAATCTTTTGTTACATCAGTTTCATTAGTATAATAGTATTATTTAGCCAAGCCAACCACAGGAGTTCTTTTGCTACGCCAATTGGTCATGCGTGTGTTATTCGAGGTAGAGTGTTTAGAAATATGTTTAGGAAGGGTCTGGAAATTAAAAAAATTAAAAAAAAAGTTGAAAAGAAAATCTACATATCACAGTACACGCAAAGAGCTCAAGTGTTCAACGACGGGAAGCATCACGACGCGCCGACGCCGAGCAGCCTAGTAGTACGGCGGCGGCGGTGATGGCGGTGGCGGGACGGGCTTGAACATGGTCTTCATGCGGTTGGGGTTCGGAGAGGGAGGGTTCTTCACCGGCGCCCTCAAACGCCGCCTCGCCGCGCGCCGCTGCCCCTCGCCCTGACGATGGCGGCCGCCATGCGGCCAGCTGCTCTGGCCGCCGCTGCCCCACCCCCACGCATCGTCGTCTACATCGGCACCCGGCGGCGGCGGCGGCGGCGGCGGCGGCACTGCAACCAGATCGCGCGGGGCATGCATCAGTCAGATAAAAAGGCAACCCCAAACTCGCTCGCACTTGATGTGGATCGCGCGCGCGTGCGTACCTGGAGTAGGAAGAGGACGTGACGACGGGTCGCGACGCGCTGAGGAGGAGGAGAGGAGGAGGAGGGCGGCGGAGGCCAGCAACAGAGCGGTGGCTATCCTGCGATACATCGAGGCCAAGCTAGTGAGGAGTGACGGGGAGATGCCAAGCTGCGCGCGTACGTCCATTTAATTATGAATATTGCAGAGAAACGTGGACACGCGGCCCTATTGTTTCTCTTAATTATTAATTTAAACATGACTAAAACAGCTTATTAACGATTAAAATAATCTATAAATAAAACTTATATAAACTAGACAAAAATAAATGATGATAGAAAAACTTAAAATTAACATTAAATTTAAATTTTAGCTCGTAAAATTCATACTGCGGCCTAACTTGTTGTCCAGAGAGCAGTACCGTATATGGCTATGAGCTGTTCATCGTACGTTTCCCGCGTTCTTAAATCTATCTTTGCTTCGGGGCACTCTGGTTTTTGGTTCTACTCTTGACTCTCGTGTACTTTGACCTCGATGCTAGTTGTCTGTTTGTCCCAACTCGCCTTCCAAGTCGCACTGCATTAACGCAACGAACCGACAGAGAGACCGATAGGAAGCTGATCGTTGGCCATAAATTATTTATTATTTTAATTAAGTTATTCTAAAAATTTTATCGTGATTTTCTATTAAAATATACATGATAAATAAATAAATATTTATTTTTGTTAACATACATTTTATAAATCATACATACATGTTGTCACGATAATTTCAAACTACATATTTTAAAATTATTAATGGTTAAAGATTTAAAAGTTGTAGACCTCAACGTAGTCTGTAATTTTTATATAGCGTGTGTCTCTATCGGAGGTCCTTTGAAACATTGATTTGAGGTTTTCCAAATATATGTATGAACTTTTATAATAAATATTGGGACATCTAAACAATATTAAATGAAATTTTGATATTTTGTGAACTCTAGGGTTGTTGCAGAACTCGCTGAGTTCAATTTTGATATAAATTATGACTTTATATGACTTCATAGGAGCTATTTACAAACTTTAAAAATAGTATACGATAAAATTTGTATTTAGACTGTCTACGTAAAGAAGCGCCCTGAGAGGGTTGGGAGTGTAACTTCGTAGATTTTGAAAACAAAAATATAATTTTTTTTGTAAATATTAAATATATAAATAAAAGAAATTCTTGTCGGCAAGGCCGCATCCGGGCCGCACAGGTAGAGCATTCTCTCAAACTTAGACCTAACGGACTCCGCTAACTTATATGGGCCGCATGTACGCTGTATGCATGTATTCCCGTTCCAGCCCACAAATATGGGCCAGTCGTCGCCAAATTCATCCTCTTGCTGTCTGGATCGCTGCCGATCAAAACATATTTATTTGTAAAAAAGTAATTTATAAATAAATTTTTTATATATGTACTCTTAGTGACATGAAAGTCAATACTGAAAAATAAACTACGATAAGAAACCTCAAAACCAGTTTCAAGTTTAAGATTAAATATTTAAACTTTGGTTTATAAGCCTGAACAGAATCGAAAAGACGTAAAGCTTTGGTTATTATGTGTCATCCGGTATAATATTAATATACAGTTTGGGACGCTGACTTTATCAGTGATCTAGCCTGCTTATTAATTACTATCCGCCACTTTTAATAACGAGCGCGGTCGTAGCTTCTATTGAGATAAAAGCTCGGATTCTCATTCTCTAAAAAAAATCAATCAGTTCTCTCTTTTTGGGGGGTTTTACAAGCAGGAGCGATGCCTTTTCCAGTGATCCATCGGCATCAGGAGGAAGGAGCTGGCACGAGTCGCCACATGCCATTCTCAATTGCTGAACCGGTAAGCCAAAGCCAAAAAGATTAGGCAGTCGTTAGCTTGCTAGTTAACCCGCACGCAACGTTGCAAAGCGTAGAAAACTGAATGAACATTATACAAGTGTATCTACCTACCCTGCATTAGATATAAAGAAAAAAAACCAAGAGAAACAAACCAGGGGCAGAACGAGTCATTAATTTTGCTCCTTGATTTACGGATGCAACATGTCTAACTAAGTAATCCCTCCGTTTCATAATCTGAAATGTTTGACTTTTCTGGTTACAATATTTGACCATTTGTCTTATTCAAAAAACTATAAAAATATCATTTATTTTGCTTTTGACTTGCTTTATTATAAAAAAAACTTTAAGCACGACTTATCATTTTTTTATATTTATACTAAATTTTTAAATAAGACGAATGGTCAAACGTTGTAACTAAAAAAGTCAAACATTTTACATTATGAAACGGAGGCAGTGCTTTTTTATAATTCTTCTGTCCCAGGAATTGCCGTGCTAATATACAAATCAATTCTCTTTAACATGAAAAGGGATTTTTTTTTTGTTGGCAGGAGATACAAGGAAATTGTTGTACTATTGGACAATGATTTGTTCCAGCAGTTTGTTCCCACTTCGACATAAAACTTTGCCGGAATTTTTGCCTGCATAGAACACTATGCACTGTTCAAAAGCCAGACTGATGAGTTCATGTCTGTCTGTCTGCACAAATTGATGAACGCTACCGGACACTGGGGGCATGAAATAGTTCCAGCTCGTTGATGGATCAAGCGTACCAGCACATGCGCACACAAAAATCTTGAAACATTTTAAATATGAATTTCAGTATCGAGTAACCAATGAGACCAGGTTGGTTATCCGTCAATTTTAATTTTTCAGAGCTGTTCCGCGCGTTGTCGCTGTCTTTTCACTAAGAAAACTCTGGCAAACTGGCCGTTTTGGACATATTAAAAGTGTTCCATAAGTATGTTTTGGTACTTGGTAGTGACTTTATTGACAAAAAAAAGGTAGAGAATAGTTTCAGTTAGTTGCAATGTATCTTTTATGGTCGATACCTTATTTATGCGTTTTTTGGATGCCTTGTTCCTGCTCATCTCAGAAAACGACCTGAAAACTCAATCTTGTCAGTTTTGGGTTAATTGAATGAAGCAATTTTTTGAGAATCCATTTGCATGAAACTGTCATACTGAATTTTACATTGTCAGGAGGATATGACCATTTGCCAATTTTAATCATTGAATTCTGCAGAGTGGAACATAATACTGTTCTGATGCAAGCAACTGATCACCAATTACCTAACTGACAACTACAAAAAAACTACAATAGGCACCCAATGTTTGCAGTGCTAAATATCCAATGCCAGGCTGTGTGCAACTTTGTTAACTGCAAATCATGGTTAACTACCTTTTCTTCTGTTGTTTGTCTGAAACTCTGAATCCTCCCGAGTTCAGTAGTGGTACTTCCTGCCTGAACTGAAGATATCATATCATATCGAGTAATTCATGACACAGCTTTAAATCATGAGAAGCAGCCAAACCGTGCCAAAAGAGAAGGTGTGCATGTTCTGGCGTTGTTGCACCAAATGATGAGTGATTAGGTGCTGTTGTTAGTGTGGTGAGTTATGTAGGGCAAAACAAGCTGGCCGGGCCATGGGAAGTCGTCAAGATTCGTGCTGGAAATGCAGAAAAGGAGTCGTGAACAAAATGATGCTGGGCTTTTACAGGACTGACGGAGGCAGCCGACCAGTGGAATCCATTGCAAAGCTGAGAACTCCTTTGCACTTTGCAGGCTTGTTTCAAATGCTGATTTTTTTTTCCTCTTTCTTTTTTCCAGATTTTTCAAAGCAGACAGGTCCATCTTAATAGGAATGTGTGAAAAGAAAACATGGATATTAGGAAAATTAAATTGGTATAAGTGAGGCTTCGAATCCAGACCGGTTAGTCCATCATCTTGTGGAGCTAGCTGAGAGACCCCTAGACGTTTCTCGGAATGTGTGAAATGCAGGCATGGCTATTCGTTTTTGGTGTAATTTCACGTGAACATCGGAGAAATTAAAATGACATATTTTCTGTGAAACTAATGTATTTGAAAGGAGCCCTGAACAAGGTAGCAATCTCAATTGTACCGAAGAAAATGGGATGAATTCGATGCCAGCCTACCTGCTACTACAAATAATTAAGCAACGTGTCGATGAACCATGATCCATGTTGCTTGCACGCATAAAATGGTGTGCGATATGTGCACCTGTTATTGGGTGGAGGCTGCATGGGCGTACATGCTACGGTTGCAACTTGCAAACGCCCATATATATTTTTTCCAATAAAATTCCAGTAAAAAGACCTTTCTCATGGTCCAACTTTTACGATTTCTTTTGGACACAGGAATTTCGTATGAAAACCTTTCCACAAATATCAGTAAAATGTATGGTACTAGAAAGAACATTACAGTTAGCATTACTAACTTGGATCAAAAAAAGGGGGGGGGGGGAATTCAGGTTGAGTACACGGTATCTAATGACGGTAGTGTCACATTTTTTGCCATAAAACTCCATCATTTGTTACTTGACTCAACTCAACTGGGAAAAAGTCAATGCTTTGGCATGACAAAAGATAAACCATCAAAATCTTCTTATTATCCCACAAGCAATTAGGCCCTTATTCTCAACATTTTTTCTTTTTACGCGCAGGCTCTCCAAACAGCTAAATGGTACATATTTTGTAAATAGTTTCAATATAGATTTTTCATCATCTCAATTTTCTATAATATATTTTTAACTTGGTAGTTCTATTGTATATACCATTAATTAATAATAAAAATTAGATAATCTATTTTGTCACGTCACCATGATGATCATATAATCCATCCGCTGCTAATATAAGCCCCAAGATTAGAGAGAATTAAAAGCGAATTTATTAACGCGTGCAAATATAAAGCGACACAAACCCCACATCCACGGCACTTTCCGAGCGAGTTCCCTCGCTATACTTCTCTCTCTCTCCTCCCATCTCTCTCTCTCTCTCTCTCTCTCACACACACTACTCTCTCTCCGACCAGAGGAGAGAGAAAAGGGAAGCCAGGAAAGCGCGGGCGAGATGGGCGCCGGGAGCAGCCGCGCCACCGATGCGCCGCCGCGGACGCGGAGGAGGCCGGCAGCGCGCGGCCTCGGGTTGGCCGGGTGCTTCGGCGGCGGATCCTCCGGGGCGGGCGCCACCGGCGGCGACCGCGGGGGCCTCGCGGCGACCGCCGCCTCCTCCTCCTCGTCCTCGCGCGCTCACGAGGTAGTAGGTACTGGGCCATGGGTTGGGTTGAGATGGCGGAGGACGTGGTGAGGGTGTGGGCGTGTGGCCGTTCGGAGTCGGCTGCTTGTGGGGCGGCGTGGATTGGCCTCTGTGCGAGGGAGTGGGTGGATTTGTGGTGGGATGGGGTTGTGGTTCCGGCACCCAGGGTGTGTTTGGGATGGTGGTTTTGGGGCAAAATTTTGGGTTAGGAAAAATCATGTGACTGTGAATCGGAAGGTGGATGAACTTTGCGAGGTTTTAATTCCCATTATTTGAAACGTGGCTTGTTCGATGATGATAGGTATGGCTTGACTGAAAATTTTGTGGTCCTTGCTTACATATCTGTAGCACGCAGACATGAATAGTTGATAGTCTACTTGCATAGTGAATACTTGCAATTTTGCAGCCTCCGTAATGGAATTTAATGTAGGTTGAACGGGTCACCGAAGTTATAGTTCTGCATTAAAATGGCTGGTTCTATCTGAGTGAAGAGTTGAAAAAAAAAACACTTGCTAATTTTACCAATCGTTTAACATTGGGTATACTTGATTGCCACTGGTTTCATAATTTTAGTGGAGCAGAATATTGCATTACTCTTCTGCCTTTGGTTGCTGGTTGGTTTTCTGATTCCAAAAAGGTACTACTACCTGTAGGTGGAATCTTGGCAAGCAGTTCGAGCGGTTGCAGGGATGGACTTTCGGGCTTCTGTGGCTGCTAAGGATATCCGCGTTTCCAGTGAATCAGATCCAAGAGTACATCCTTCTTCAAGCACCATAAGTCATCATCTCAGATTTAATCACTTAAACAGTCACGAAAACAAGGAAGATTCCCTGCGAACTGAAATTGCTGAAACAAGTGTTCGTCAGGGTTCATCAGGAAAGGAAGTCATGCCTAGGGGAAGTTTCAGTAATGAAATTGCTTATGCTGAGAGAACTGCTAGAGAAGGAACCAGTCATATTGGACGAGATGTTCTAGAACCTGCAGTGAACAATGCTGAGACTGACATAGTTTGCATTCCAGAAGTTGGTGGCTCCGTTTCTGAATCTGATTTCTCCTCCTCACAGATGCCATCTGAAAGGATCATGACTGACTTGGAGGACAGAGAGATTGCTCCTCATGGCACTTCATACACAACTATTGTATCAAGTGTAAGATCAGATACTTCTCAATCTAGCTTAACATCTGTATTGCCTGCTACTTCAACTGCATCATCTACAATTGGAGAATCGGTTCCAGATACAGTCCCTAGCAGAGCAGATGTTCCCATATTTAGTGGGGCACAAGGCCAGATTGGTGGAAATACATTACATGATGACATGATGAGCATTTTCTCAAATGATGGTGCAGTGCACGTTAGAGATTCAAGCAACGCTGACACAAGGAGGAGCCATAGAAGGGTTTTGTGGGACGCATTTTCCAGACGTAGTTCAAGAGGCTATTTAGATTCTGATACTGATGATCTGGGATTTTACAGCAGATGGATAGACCTTGGTGATGAACTTTTTGCAGATGAGATTGAGGAGGCACGGTTCTTTCATCGGAGACGCCATGGTTCAATCAGAGTAAGCCAGTATTCAAGATCTCGGGTAATTGCCATGCCTACTGTGTTTGTGCCACAGTTGTGCATTTAGAATAATGCTGTTGGTGTCACAATAACCAAAGGTGGTCATGAAATGTTAAACATAGGGTTGCACTGGTTCAAACTGCTACCTAACAATCTAACGTAATGTTAGTAGTAATCTGCAACAATAATAACTTCCTCTCCTATTTGATTTTCAGTATATTAGAATTATGTGAAGTAAAATACTTTCTCTTGTCTGCATATCCCGTCTCATGCAATTTCGCATTGTCTGATGTTTTCTTACTCCTGGTTCATGGATGTGCTGAAATTGCCATTACAGTCTAGTGTCAGCATTATCTGCCGCTTGTTCTCTTATGCAAACATGTCATTAACTTGGTATTGTTTTCTGTTACAGATTAGGGAGCATCGGCGTGCTGTTTTTGATAGCGGCGCTGACCAAAGTACTGTTGCTTGTCCTCTGGGGATCCACCAAATTGGCAGATGCACCTGTGATTCCTTCTTGATTGCTGAAGAATCTAGTGCCCGCGCAAGTATATCAAGAATTGTGATGTTAACCGAGGCATTATTTGAGGTTTGTTCTTTCCCTTATCTTTCTGAACATGTAGCTCCTTTTGTATCAGCATTCTGATGATACCCTGTTTCTTCTGCGTGCTGACTTATTGTTTGACTGTCTTCATCTTCTCTTTCTTATTTTTTGTGGGTGTTAAAAGGCTTACCGAGCCCAAATCATTGTTTTTGTTGTTCTGTTTATTCAGGTCTTATTTATCGAATAATTCACAGCATTCCAACTATATGACGAATTCCTTAGCTGCCATTATAAAGAATTAGTGATACAACTTAAACTATCTATATGATGAAGTTCCTTAGCCACTATACTTTTGACAGTTCATTGTCCTCCAGTTCCATCCTTCAATCTAGCAATGTTATGGTCTACCACAATACACCACTTATATTCAAATTTCAAAGCATTAAATTAGGTTGTGTGAACCCAAGTATTTTCTTGTTTTAATTTGATGCTGAATACGGTTGTATCAACATGTCTAAATCTGCATCACCTGGCAACAACATAATACAGTTGTGTCATAGATGTGGTACAATCAGGACAGCAATATTGTGAAGGGAGTGTTTCATGGCTATATTGTGAGGCCAAGACACCACGACAAAAGCAGGAATCAAACTCTAGATTTCCATGCTTGTTATTAAATGCATGGAGGGAATTAATTAAATTAGGAGAGGTATACTAGGGAGAGATCAACTTTACTGATTGCTGTTGGATTTACATACCCCTTCTGTCTAGCTATTTCTTACTTGACTTTGTAATTTTTTCCAGGTGTTGGATGAAATTCACCGGCAACCTGCATCACTTTCGCTTTCCATGGTCTCTGCCCAGGCTCCAGAATCTGTGGTTAATTCATTACCATGTAAGAGCTACAAAAAGCAGACAGCCCAATGCAGTGATGACATGGAACAGTGAGATTCTTACCATTCAAATTTTATAATTTCCCCATTTTCACCTAGGGCCAAAAATAATTATGAGAGTATCGTTGAAGAAAGTCAAGTTCCCTGCTTTCAAAATTCAGATCATGGACAAAATTCCCTATTATTTCATTTGCCTTGCAGCCTTTTAATATGGTTTTTATAGTCATTTTAGGGATCTTATCAAGGAAGCATTTTGTCATGGGCATTATTGGGCCAAGGGCCAAGGTGTCTACCATTGTGGACCATGACTGCATTTAGTGGCTAATTCTGCCTTCATTATATTATATCTATTGTAACGAGTTATCCTAGAAGCTGAAAACCAGTGTTAAAAATTCTACTAGATAACAAGTTATTTGTTATTCTTACTGGAAATTGACACAGTTATTGGACGGCATACCATGATGGCACCTGGATACGTGTATAATGAGTTTAACAATGTCATAAACTATTGGAAGTTTAAATGGTTCAGTGACAATCAATTGTGTGGTTGATATATTGTTAGTTTTACTCCTCCAGGCTTGATAAGATGTCTGTTGCCCTCTGTTTTTATTTTGGTCCAATATAGCGGTTCTGCTTAGCACCCAGACATTAAACATTCTGATTCTTATATTTCATTTTAACCAATCAAGCAGAGGGTAATTCTGCTGATTATTTATTTTCTCTGGCCTTTTTTCCTTATTTAAGAGTCTTGAAACTTTAGATGCTGAAATGTTGTCATTGTTCTCATCTTTTCAGGTGTCACATCTGCTTAACTGAATATGAGGATGGAGATCAGATAAGAAGCCTCCCGTGCAAACACGAGTTTCACTTGCAGTGTGTTGACAAGTGGCTCAAAGAAGTACACAGGTGGGCAACAAACATGCTATCTTAGTTTTTCTTTTTCTTTTTATTTTTAAAAATACTCTATTGAAACTCATTTCCAAATCTAAACCTTTTGACCACGATAGTCTGGCTGGCGTGGCAGAAGACTATCACACCAATTGCTCATGGCATCGTAGTATTATTTGGCTACGCTGGACGGGCTGATGTGGTCAAAAAGGTTCAGATCTGGAAATAAGTTTTGTGAGGGTTTAATTTTCAAATGTAAAAATAGAAATGTTCAAACAAATAGTAAAATTCCCGTCTTAGCTACTACTTCTCAAAATAAAAAAACTTGCTCCCTTCGTTAAGACGTGTTTTTACTTTTTTTCTAAAGTCAAATTTCTCAAGCCCAGTTTGGCAAATTGGGTGAGTGGATTGGGAGTTCAGCAGAGGAAATTAATGGCGAGATTTAGATGGGAATTTTATTTTTAGTCTCAATTTTTTGTTTGGTAAGAAGGGTAAGAATTGTTGGGGAGTTTATGTGGGACTAGATATTATGTGATAATGGACAGCTAAGACTATATAACGATAGGAATTCCCTTCTAAGTCCTACCCCCTCCCCAGTTATTATTAAATGAAATGCAGGGAGTTTGTTCCTCAAGACCTCAATTCCCCATCCCCATCACTCTAAAATTACCATATCCCCTAACCAAACAAAAGGTTTAATAGCCCCCATCCTTCTTAACTCCCATTTCCTTCTAAAAACTCCCTCCAACCAAACGAACCTCAAAGTTGGACCAATTTTATAGGAAAATATAGCAACATCTATAACACTAAATTAGTTCATTATAAAAACATTGAATATATTTTTAGAGTATATTTGTTTTATGTGAAAATGTTTGATATGTTTTTCTATAAAGTTGGCCAAACTTAATGAAGTTTGACTTAAAAAAATCAAAATATCTTATAATATGAAACAGAGGATCTATCATATTAGGCATATCCTAGATTCTGCCTAGATTCATATTACTTCTAATACAGTCCTAGCTTCTTTTTTTTTTTTATGTTGGGATGGAGGGAGATTTTTTTTCCTCAGTTGCATATCGTCTCAGTTGCATATCGCAGGCAGGACTGCTTAACAATAACACCACTGACGCTTTGCCGATACTAACTAATGTTCCAGGGTGTGCCCGTTGTGCCGTGGGGACGTGTGCGAAGGTGTCGCCTGAAGACCTTTCAACAGCATCGCCCTGATTCGTTGCTGCTCAACGGAGGAAGCAGTTGAGTTCGTCATCCAGCCCTTTGCTTGATTGACCTTGCCGAAGAAGAGAACCAACCGATTTCTACCGGCTCCACGCGTCGATTCCTTATATTTAACCTGAATCATACACCCAGACATGTATATACCTTTTGTAGTAGTCAGGTCTGCCAGCCAACTTGTATATATATGTAGATCCCCCCAGTTAATCCTCTTCTGCTACATGAAGAAATTTCTCCATTCAGTGCAGTGCAGTGCAGTGCAGTGCAGACCCCTTTCTCTCTGACCTGATGGCATCGTACTCTGATCCGATGAGGTCAGCATTATTTCGGGAGAGAACAGCAATACGATTGGGTGTCGTTCCAAGCTCCGACCCCTCTGCGGTGATATCTACCAAGTTTGGGCCACACTAATTACTAGCTCTCAACCCCTCGACACTCCCAAAACCAAGGCGAAACGGAACCTAACTGAAACCAAAGAGGAGGGAGTTGGGAAGACCCAGGTAGATCTACTACTTACCGACTGGAGTCGTACATCCTTTCCTTTCCTTCCCTCTAGGATCAAGTATTTTTATCTTTTCACCCTCATTTTTTCTTTCTGATGATGATTATACTTATAAGTCAAAATTTAAATTTCAACCTTAAACTTAAAGTTGATTTTAGGATTTTTTTTACCGAATTTTATTTTTTAACATTGACTTTTAAATCAATGAGAATATATATTTTTTATTTATAATTTTTTTTAAATATGTCGTTGAACTTGTTTTATTAAAAACAAAACAATCACCCTGTGGTCTTTTATTCTAATCGGGCCCAAGGAGGGTCTGGTGTTTTTCCGCTTAGATTGTCGGCTCAGTACGGTTTTAATGGCTAGTCGTATTCCAGGATCAAATATTGACAAGCAAATAATATGTGACAACAGTTTGGATCACATTTACATATTTCCTCCGTCACAAAAAGATTTTATTTTTTGGTTTATGTATCTAGCTTTTGACCATTCGTCTTATTTGATATATTCTTTTTAAAAAATAGTCATGCGTAAAGTATTATTTATATTTTATCATTTAATAATAAAAAATATTAATTGTAAAATTTTAAAACCAGATAAAGAATTAAACATTATATAAAAACTGAAAAAAACAAGATCCGATGTTCAGAATTGACGGGAAGTCCTGATCTCGTACGCTGAACGTAAACGATCCTATTGGTGGTTCAGGAGGGAGTAGTGGCTAGCTGCTGCTACTGCTCTAGTGGTACGAGTGATGTAATTTCAGGGTCAATCAAAACATCTGAGAGTTCTGGACATTAGGACATACCCATAGTTCTTACCATCTCACTCTCTACTCTGTAATAATTGTATTATTAAAGTTTAATGTATTTTACAAAGAATCTATACGTGGAGTATTATTTGTGATATTAATCACCTCATATTCAAATCTATGCTACATCAGTCTCTAAAAACTTCATTTTTGATTTATGTGCCCAGCGTCTGACCATCATCTTATTTAAAAAAATTATAGAAATATTCAAAAATTAGTTATGTGTAAAGTATTATTTGTGTTTTATCATCTAATAACAATAAAAATATTAATCATAAAAATAATTTTAAATAAGATGAAGAGTCAAACATTGTATCAAAAACTGAAAAATAATCTTATTTTGGAATGGAGTAAGTATATATTTTACCCCTACCTACCTTTCATTCCATACCATCTTTCACTTTCTTTTTTTCGCTTATGCTTATAGCCAAAATTTAAATCTTCAACACTAAATTTGAGGCTGATTTGGAGATTTCTTTTTCGGAGTTTATTTTTCAGCCTAGGCTTTTAGATTGCTAAAAATATGATATAAAATTTTTATTTACAAATTATTTGTAGTTTGACTTATTTTTTAATAAGGACCATTTAAGTTATTTTAAAACTAATTTAACTCTACAGTGTAAATATATAATTATATTGGGACAGAGTAAGCACTGAACAATTTTGCAAGTGTGTTTGTGTTGTTGGTTAGAGAAGTATTCTGAATACTCGATATGATAAATTACCTCTTACCTATTATCTAAATAGTTATCAAATATTTTTCTGAAATAAACTATTAAGATGGATTAAATATATGCATATCTTATTATCTCCCTAAACATCTAAAAAATACTTCTAGTCGGAGACACAGGGCCAGCAACATATAATACTACTCTCCGTTGTACTTACCCATTTTCGGTCCAAGAATTTAGAAAGTTTTGCTTTAATATCATTTATCTATTTACTTGCCAATATTACATTTCTATTAATAAGGGACACTGTAAAGTTTTTTCTTTTTCCGCTCGCTAAAATTATATGGAGATACATGAGTTTGGTCAGTTTTATGAAAAGATGTGAGACCAAGAATCGATGCAATCAAATTTGGAGGTCACTCCTCATGACGATGAGATAGTGCAGACAGTACTGCGCACTGAGGCCAGCCATGCATGCAAGCGATCGGAGCTATGGCCTACGGCTAACCGGAGCTAGCAGCGAGTTTAGTTGCCGCCGGTGAGGTTGAGGTGGACGGCGGCGCGGCAGACGGGGCAGCGGGAGGCGGCCTGGACCCACGGCACGGCGCAGCCCCAGTGGAAGCGGTGCGCGCAGGGGAGGTGCGCCACCGCCTCGCCGGCCCGAAGCTCCTCCAGGCACACCGCGCACTCCTCCTCCTCCTCCTCCTCCGGTGCCGCCGCTCTCCACCCCAGCCTGAACCACCGCAGCCGCCGCCGCGGCCAGCCTCCTCCCTTCCTCGTGTACACCTCCCGCTGCGGCGCGCTCGCCGCCGCCGTAGTAGTAGTAGAACCCGGCTGCTCGCCATCACCGCCGCCGCCGGCGCCGCCGCTCGTTCCCGCCTGCGGTAATTTCCCCGCGCTGTTAGGCCTGTAGATTCGTGCACCGTGGTTAATTAGCGGTCGGGTTAGTACGAACTCCGGCGAGATTAGCAGCTTAGTTAGCTAGCCATGGCCACCTCTTGACGACGGCGGCGGCGGCCCGCAGCTTCTGGTCCAGCCTCTCCTTCGCCTCCCGCGCGTTGCTGTCCAGCGTCCACCCGTGCCGCGCCCGCGCCGCCGCCTCCTCGCAGCCGCCGCTCCTCTGCTGCAAATGCACCGAGAGAATCCAATCCAATTCAACCCAACCTCACCATGGACACGCATTGGATTTCCGACGAGATCATCTCCGCGAGCCGCGATGGTGATGCTTACCTTTGAGGAGGAGGAGGAGGAGCCAAGAAGGGCGCGGTCGTGGCCGCCGGCGTACAGGCACAGGGACGGCCGCCGCGTCCCGCTCGCCGCCTCCCCGGCCGCCGACGACGACGACCCGCCCTGGCGGCCGAGCCGCCGCCGCCGCGCGCACTCCACTCCAGGAATCATCCCGGCCATGAGCACCATGCATCAACCTACGCACGCGATCGCCGCCGGCAGATCGAAGCAACAACAGCACACCACCTGCCTAGCTACCTGCTACCTACCTAAACTGCTGCAAGTTACCACTGCAAGATTCAGAAGCTAAATATAATTTCTTTGGTGTATGTGGAAACCTTCCATTTGGAGCAATAATTAAAAGGATCAAGAACTCATCCATCTCCTACCAACCATAATTTGGAGGGAATTAGCTAGAGGAGAAGCTACTAATTAAGTTTGTGTCTAAAATCTAAATAAAAGAGAGGGAGATGGAGGAGAGCTCATCGTGTTCATGCTCTGTGTCGTGGCCATGGCAGTTGCTCAGCTGCCTCCCCTCTATCTATACATACTTAGCTGCCGATGGATTATGATATCAGGTTGTGTCTATGTGATTCCTGTGGTCCCACGTGAGATGAATTCCTACCAAATTTACCTTTTATTATGACCCAACTTGACGTGACAGATTTGTGTGGGAAATAGTTATTTTCTAACCATTTTATTTTTTTAATTTTAAATGAAACTCCAAAATTTGTTTCCATATCTAGATATTTTAGCCATGGACTCCATCAAACTTGGGCAGATAACATTGTCACGCCATAGAAAATTGGTGTGACATCATTGTTTTATCGTGGTAGATGGTAGTCTACTCTAAAAATTTTAGATATAGAAATAAATCTAGAAAAATTATCATGATAGATTAATATGTGATATAGTATTACACAAACATACATGTCCTAAAGACAAACAAATTAAATTTTGCTTACTCTAAACATATTGAGTCATAATTTGTTTGTTCGTTACCACTCGTAAAAGTTAAATTTGATCTGGTATGTTATGACATAGATATATCATACACTAATCTATTTGTATGACATAAAAAAGTACTCCCTCCGTTCCCTCCATCCCTAAATGTTTGACGCCGTTGATTTATTTATACACATTTGACTGCTCGTCTTATTAAAAAAATTTACATAATTATTAATTTTATATCATTTGATTTATTATTATATATACTTTTATGGATATATATAACTTTACACATGTTACCAAAGAATTTAAATAAAACGAATAGTCAAACATATGTAAAAAGTCAACGGCATCAAATATTTAGGGATGGAGGTAGTATATCACTTTGAGGGTTTAAAAGAGTTTGGCAAATAAATTATGGTGTAGTTCAGTTGTAAAATCAAAAAGTAAAATGATTAAAAAAAAGTCAATAGAAACGCTCTTCTCATGTTTGTTTGTGCATCTTTAACTGTCTGTACTATTTAAAAATGTTTATTACTGGTACATTTCTAGACTAAGTTTCAGTCTAACATAGCTGTCTCGACGTACCATCCATGGTTATCGGAATAGAACAAAGAAGCAAAAGCAAACCATTAACCCGCAGAAGAAATATGGCGTTCCTTACTCACCATTTTTGGTACACTTTTAAATGTTTATTTATAGTACATTTTTTGACCAAGTTTGAGACGATACCAGAGCCGTCTCAATGTACCTTCCATGCAAGAGAAAAAAATGACCCAGTTAATCCGGCGGAGAAATATGTCACTTCGTACTCCCATTTCTTTTTCCATAAATGAAGGGGATCATTGTGGCATACTTATAAAAAAATAATTTATGAATAAAATTTATACATACATATTCTTTGCGATCTAAAAAAACTAAAAAATAAACTGCAACAAGAAAACCCTAAAATCAACTCCAAATTTAAAGTTAAAAATTCAAATTTTGGATTATAAGTATAAACAAAAACGAAAAGACGAGGGTGGACCAAAATCTGGCAAATGTGCACGAAAGAAACAAGGTTTGACCTGGTGCAAAGAAGGAAAAATGACCCTCAATAGCTTTTGATCCTCCACTATATGCTTTGCGTACAGTTTCTGTCAGCAGAGCTTTCCTCCCATGCATTTCATTTCACAGGTTCATGGCGAACAAGACAGGGACCAGCCACTTTGGAGCATCCTTGCCGTGGCTGCCATCCTGCATTATTTGTGGCGCCCACGCACACCAAATGGCCGACCTGTTACCTCGTTGTATTAGCCGCATAAGCCAGCACCATTCATCGACATGACAGATGACACATGATGACAAACACTGCGAAAACAAAAATACGTGATCAAAAATCTTACACGACAAACCACCCAATTCTAAGTAGTTACAGAAACATGGATAGGAGGGGGAAAAAGAAAAACTTGGGTTCATACCAGAACCTGGAATTTAAGTTGGAGAAAGTTTGCCTTTTTATCGGCATCTGTCTTGAGTGAGTGGGCAAATGTGATTGGGATCCAAAGAGAGCATTGGTGATTAAGACTGTGTGATGTGATGCTAGAGAATGCACACGATTGCCCTGTTGCTGTTGCTGTTGCTCTCCTTTCACCATTTGCAGTGCGATCCTGAATTCCTGATCCTGTAATTGCCATCCTTCTGGCATCTCAAATCCTTTTTAAACAAGAGTAGGTCATTAACCTAATTGCTTTTGCCAGATATCATACTGTTGAAGCTGAATCCAATGCAAGATTCTTTTTGGAGAAGCTTTCTGTAAATTTATGCACTGTAAACGTAAACTGAACCTTCAAGAAAAAAAAAAAACAAGAGACAAAGGTCTCAGGTCTGATGGAGACTTCTTTAGGTGATGATTTAATATTGGAGCAGCTGGGTCGAGGCTAAATAGGATACGGTTAATGTTAGGTGTTCCAGATACCCAAGTGCTCTTGTTTGGTCGGATATGGAATTCAATATCCATGCATATGTTTGGTTTGCCAAGTGATCTTTACAAGGCAAGATGTGTATATCCTTTCGAAATGTTTATTCCCCTTTAGTACACCGCCAGAATGTGAAAGCAAATGCGCCATATTCAAAGCCTGATCAGATAGGAACGCTCACCACAGTTGGATTCATGTACATCATCAGATCAACTACCTTTCGCTTCACCTTTTCTGTAGCAGCGATTATCTCTTGGCAAGCTATTTCCTTGTCTTCATGCTACCCAGTAGCAATGTGATGTTGGATCACTGGTCACTCCAGATTTAGTATGTTGTTATAGCATCTAATAATTTAAACAAGAAATCCACCATTTCACAGAAATATATACAGTACCTTTAATTATACCGCAAGTGGATGCAAACACGGTTGGCCTGATGTTGGGGGCCAGGCATTGCGACATAGTTGATCTATCGTGAAGGTGACATAACTGAATTTCTTTCAGCTGTAAAATCAGGAGCACTATTCACCTTGATGGGATACACGGATCTTGTCAGAATCAAGGTGCTTGCAGAATGTGCTGTTTCCCTTGTTCAACTGATGTTCAAACTTGCATGTTTCCTACTTGATGGAGCCTAATGGAAACAAAGGATGACGCCACCAATAGAACTGCATATTTCATGAAAAAAGACAAACAGAAAAACTAGGTAAAATAAAGGCAGACTCTGAGCCAGTCACCTGCAATTTTCATATTTTGCACTTGTCTATCCACAACCAAAGATAGCACCTCTATTTATTTATCTGTACTCTTGGTTTGTTTGGCATTTTCTTTCTGGCGCTAAGCACAAGAGTAGAGGAATAGTATACCAAAGCTAATAAACTTACATTGGATTCGTGCCCTTCATCTTGTGCAAGCAGTTCTGCATATCTGTAAAGGTTAAGTAACACCAAAGCAATAGAACCGTAGAATTGGTAAACCACCATCAATGATGGTATGCTGGAAGCAATATGTATGCACAAGATTGATTTTTAGATAATAAGATCCATCATCAGAATTTTGTATAGATCAGTTTAGTTCTTAAGACATCAAATAATCAGCAGATTTTTATTCCACTTTAGAACAAAATAAATGTTTATTCCACTTTAGAGTAAAATAAATGCTGTAAAGACCAGGCATATATGTAGTAACCACCTGGTGGGTGGGGATGATCAGGCTCTGGGGAGCAAGCCCAAAATAGGCTTGGCCCAGCCAGCCAAAGTTGCATCAGTCTATCCTTTTTAAAACTAATAGTCAGCTTATTTTTGTGAGAACATGTTCGATGTTCCCATCCTATCCAAAGACCACTGGGCTGATCTAACCCAATTAAGAATACATGATCAGGCTAGTCAATAGAGCTTAAAAAATGTTTCTTTTCTTCTTCTGTTTATACGTGATGATTTACTACAGGAATGAGTTCTTTCCTGATTAGTAGCCTACCTTACCTTCATTGAGTGCTCAAGCTTCATAGCCTTCCTTTTATTTTACTATTTCTATCTAGTCACAGCAATTAATGGCATCATAAGTATGCTAAAACCCTTAAAGTTTAATCTTCATCATAAGTTGATATAAGTAAATGCTAATAATAACTAATTGATATTGCTATCCACTGATCCACTCACAGCAAACTGCAATACAGGAAGGGAAAGAAAACAATTCTGTTTCATGGTGGTAAACCGGTCATCATTGTATTCATCTAAGCTTCACTATGAAAAATTCCTAGGCTATGGAAAGTAAAGGAATTACCAATGAATAAAAGTAACTGGCAATGATCATCACCAACAAGGATAATATGAATAGTTAATAGAAGCCAGGAGTGCTGAGATTTTTCTCAAACTGTAGTGCACTTCAAAGGGTAAGACGAACTGGTCGGTAACCAGTAAGCACACTTAAAAAATAAACATGTACACAAATTAGCACTTCACACAAATGCAATACAGTTTTTGTCATAGTAAATGGCATATATATGCTTAAATAGTAAATTCTATCCATAGTAGCAGGATGAATATGGGAGTAAGCACACTTGAACATTAATGAAACATGGCAAGACCTCAAGTAGAAAATAAATGCTAACTCGTGCTTATAAGAGTAAACTTTATGCACATCTGTGAGCTTAACTGCTTAAAGTCATACAGTTTGGGATATTGATCCAAATCTAACAGCAATGTCTTTCAACTGGGAGAAAAGAGCTATTCTACAAAATTGGGAAAGGGAAGACTGCTATTTATATCACAAACCGTGTGCAAGAATCAATGATATTGAACAACAATACAACAAGGCATCAAGTATGCTGAAATTCGTGTGCCTGTACCCCATCAAGCAGACGACGGATCTTTAAAATGGTGCATGTATGCAAAACTCAGACAAAGTTCCTGATCGCGCTTATCACCCCAGCCACCCCATCCTTTGAAGCCAGCCTGATACCCCTCCTGCCTCTGAATGATGTGTACTGGCCAGTTAGCTTTGATGTTAGGGACCTTATCAATGGCATCTAATTGTACTGCCGCATCGCCATTATCCACACAGACATTGCTCGCGCCTTGGCCTTGGTGCAGGCCGCACTTGCCAAAATGCGCAGCGCTCCTCCTAGGTCCCCTCAGACTGTAAACAGGAGATCCAAATGATGGATACACGGTTGCCCACATCGTTATATCCCAATTGTACTCATCGAATGTGCAAAATTGCTTAGCTTTGGCATGAATCTTCCTCCACACTGTCCTGTTGAATGCATAGCCAATGTTACCCATCTTCTCAGCGATCAAGCTCTCCCAACCTTCGCCTTTCGCCTTGACATCGGATGGTGCCAAGTTTATAGCATAGCACTGGGGGCACTTCCTTGGCTTCAAGTCGACAAGCAGCTGCGCATTCCGGTACGCATTGGGAAAGATGTAATGGTCCTCCTCGATGAAGAGGATGTGGCCATCGAAGTCCCTAGTCTCCTCCAGCCCATCCCACACGGTGTTCATCATCCACCACCAGTGGTGCTTGAGCGACACAATTCTGGGCGAGCGATGGTTGCCGTACTGGTCGGGGTCACCATGGCAGTGCTTCTCGGTCGCCTTGTCCTTGCCCTGGCAGTCGCCGGAGGAGACGCCGGGGAAGGCGTCCGGGAAGAGGTGCGGCGAGTAGGGCGCGAAGATCTGCTTCACCTGGCAGAAGGTGATAGCCTGCACGATCTTGTCCATCTCGGGGAAGTAGCCGTCGTGGCTGACGATGAGCAGCGCCTCCCCGATGCCGTCGACGCGGGAGAGGCTGTCGACGACGAGGCGGAGGTAGCGCGGGCGGTTGTGGACGTAGAGCACGACCTTGAGGTGGCCCTCGGGGAGGCGCGGGAAGCGGTCGGCGTTGCGCGGCGGCAGCGCGTTCCGCTGCGAGAGCGAGAGGGAGAGCGCGCTCTGGCGCGGCAGCCGCGGGGTGAAGTCCGGGTCGAGCAGGATCTTCCGCTGCGCGATGGTGTGGTTGCCGTTGCCGCCGCCTCCTGCAGCGGCGCGGGCCACGGGCGGGACGAAGTCGTGGCGGCTGGCTCGGAGGAGGCCGGTCAGCGCGAGGACGGCGAGCATGACCACTAGGAGGAGCGGCGCCGCGCGGGAGCGTAGGCGAGCGCGGTGGTGGGAGTTGCCGGTGGCCATGGTGCGTCGGCGGCGAGACCCTCGTCGGCGGCGGATCTCGAGCCGCGCGGTTGTTGTGCTGCTGCCTGCTTCTCGATTAGGCCGGCGAAGGCGAAGAAGAGAGACTTTTCCTCCCTCGCCTTCTTCGCCTTTTTAGTTTTTACTGTGACCTTTTGCTTTGCCCTCTCTTTCTGCTTCAAATCCAAACTCTTTTTTTTACCTGGATTTCAAATTCAAACTCATTTTTATCTGAACTTGAAATTCGAATTCGTTTTGAGACGAACCTAAGGGGTTATTCGGGACAAGAGGCTAAAGTTTTTAGTCTCACGAATTAGTACAAGATTATAGATGTGTTTTATTAATAATCTATATTTACTATTTATAACACGTGTACAAACATCCGACGTAACATGAGTTCTAAGTTTAAAATTGACCGTGGAAAAAATTGGTTAAATCAGTTGCTTTCGTTTCCTGCCGTGCAGTCCCAGTCCGGGGGTAATAGGCAAAATCGGAGTGACCGATCGGTGAATGAAATTACTAAAGTGACGTGATGGCGATTTCCGCCACTACACAAGTCTTGCTTTGACTAGAGAGGTTGTGCAAACAAGACGGTTAGAGTCGTAATTAACCAACTAACTAATCATTTGTTGGCGTCGCGCCTGGCCTTCCCTTGAATCAGTTTAGCTGCAGCATCGGCATCGCGTTCGCAAAACTGGACAATTAACGGAGCCGCCGCCGTCGCGTGGGCCTTCGTCTTCGGTTCATGGGCCTGGATAATAGCAGCCCATTTCGTTCGTTTGCGATTGGGCCGTCCACGCGTTGTCACGGTTCTCGTCTTTTTGTTTCTAATTTATAAACTGAAATTTAAATTTTTAATAATTTTAGTGTTTTTATTGAATGTCATTTTTCAGACTTGATTTTAAAATCAATAAAAGTATGTATATAAAATTTTATTTCTAAATTATTTTTATTTATAAATATATCGTTTTTCCCACGAGGGACGGCCGGTGAGCACATCGTTTTTTTCTTATTCGCGCGACTGCGACGCCGGACCTGCATGCGGTGTTGTACATGTCATCATATTTGATTGGGTTTTTAAGAAAAAAAACAAACTTTATATTTATAAATAAATAATAATTTATAAATAAAACTTTTATATACGTGTTCTTTATGATTTAAAAGCTAAAACTGAAAAACAAAATTTAGTGAAAAAAATTAAAATCAACTTTAAATTTAAAATTTAAATCTTGCCTTATGAGTATAAGAGCAGGTACAATAGTATGCTATAAGCCAGCTATAAACATATCTTAAAGAGATAAGAGGGGAGAGAGAAGAGAGGTGGACTATTAATTTGTAGCCAGCTACCCACGGGATCCAAGACAACACGGGATCCAAGACAGAATATGTATATGACATGTGAAACCATGTATTGATGTTTTGTAGCTAACTGTTGTATGTATTGGTTACTAGATTGACTATATATAAATTGGAGCTAAAAGTTGAATATACTACTTGAACTTGCTCTAAACGGAAGTGAAAAGGGGGTGAGAGTTTGTTGGCTTGTTGCAGCTATTTTGACAAAAAAAAAAATGCTGGCAATCAACGACCCTTCAACTCCAGTAATCTGTACTCCACAGTACTAGTGCAGTAGTGTGGTTTTTTGAATAGTGACAAACGTGGGATCACACACAAAACAGGCCTACAGCAAATCCAGCAAACACGGGCTGATGATTGGTGAATGGCGGCTGGATCATCTACAGAATAACTTCATTTTTTTAGATAATAGAATAACTTCATCGTTTGTTTCACCGCTAACTAGTGTTGTGGTCTTGTGGAAAACGGAAATATGGATCATTAATAATTGGAATTATATGAAAAGTTAGCATTTGTATTAATATATGTATATGCATTCAGATTAATTACTATTTGTTTTGGAGGTCCAATATTATACAAAAGGGATATGTTTTGATACTATTATTAATTTTAGCCACCATAAAGAAAGTATCGTGGCGCATGAGGGTTACAATTCCCACCGAATAGTAATAAGTTTAGTTTATTCTTTTAATAGATAAAACATAAATAAAATTTGTAATAAAATATAAAATGATTGTAAATATAGTCACAGCTCACAAATATAAACATAATTAGCTGCCTGTGATATAAATGTCAAACATCGCAATAGAAAATGTACTAGTCTAGACTAGGTAGGAATGGGTGGATTTTTATAATATACGGATTATGCGGAAGATTAAATAGAAAATCAGATATAAAGTTATAGTTCATAGGCAAAAAATAATGACTACATCACAAATACTTGGCCATTTTCCTACCATCACCGATTAACAACCGAATTAATGACCGAGTCGGTCGTTTTACACAACAATTCGGTTATAATGCCATGTGGCCGGTTACTTCTCGTGCTGCTGCTAAGAAAATGCACCAATGCGAACGGGGTATTTAACGTTTTGCCATTGACATAGTAATAAGTTAGGCACCAATGAGAACGAGACATTTAATATTTTGCCATTAGCATAGTAACAAGTTTACAGATTTGTCATCTCGTGTCTATAACATCTGGGTCATGCTCATATGTCATAGACATATTGATTAAATGTCCTATATATGAGTGGCAAATAGTTACTTATTCTAATGGAAACTCACAGCTTGTCGGAGCATTATCGATTACATTACGTATGCTATAGTCTTATAAAAAGGAAATAACCAAATTTCTTACATGCAAGTTTTCATGATATTATAAATGTGTAACTTTTTTTTTCTGTTCAAACAAACAAAAAACTATGTGTAAAATATTCGACTGTTTTTTGGGTTAAAAACTTTCAAACGTAATTATAGTGTAGTTATAGTGTATTTACACTATACTATGACTATAGTGTGGTTACAATGTACTAACTTATATATAAATTGCATGTGAGTAACCAAAGTTTTGACCATAGCTTTGCGTTTTTATTCTTCTTTACAAGCACGAATCTCCGCGCGCAACTGATTGCCGAAAAATCGTAATTTTGCTTAAAAAACCGTGACAATTTTCTTAGCAATCCGAAAAACAATGGGAGTTAGTCCCTTTAACTTCGGAAAATAAATCCAAAAAAACATTTAAAGTATTGACCTTTTTATGGGGGAAAATATAACAAATGTTGTTGACAACACTTAATTTTAAGAAATATCATCGATAAGTGTGAGTTCTGTAAAAATCTCATCGTACAAACGAAATTGTCTAAAAAATATCATCGTCCTTATCAATATTTTTCCGTTAATTGCTATAGTATGAACGATGTATTTAACGGCAGCTATGTAGGGAACCCTAACGATAATGACATTTCTTAGAAAAATTCGTTTTTTAGACTTAAAATTTTGTCAATGACATTTTTTAGATTTTATCTTTTTATGTGCCTTATCTTTTCAATTTTGATTATGGTTATAAATCAAAACTTAATTATCAAAATTAAAGTTGGAGCTGGTATGGGGGTTTTATCGTAGCATAATTTTTAATCTTTGCTTTTATATTACTAAAAACACATATATGAAACTTTTATTTATAATCTATTTTTCGTTTGTAAATATATTGTTTTGCTTTTTTCAAAAAAAAAGCTAAAAGGAGTACAATGGAAGAACTACTTTCCCATTTACCAACAAATAAATTAAACTACCCACAACATGTATAGGCTTCGTTTGCCCACTGGTCAATAGTCATCTTCGTGTGTCAAGCAAAACAATTGGCGGTAATACAATTGTTTTCAGCCTAATGACCATTGGAACATGGGCAAACCATAGACCTTGACTATGCAACAAACTGACACATTCAATCACGACAAAGACGTTCAAGATCTGAGAAGTAGAAGCAGCATTTTTAATCTTAAGTGAACTCAGGGTTACAAAAGGACGGTAGCATATGCAATCGGCAAAAAATGTTCACACCAAGAATAGAAGTGAGGGTTCAACTTGTACTTCAAATATTTTTCTAGTGTTTTATTGTGCCAATAACACGTATCTCTTCTATTTAAAATCATAGTCGTCGGTCCTCTCATCATCCTATGCAACGCCAAAACAAACGTGCTAAAAAACCAGGAAAAAAAATCAAGTCGTTTCTCTAAGAAAATCATTTCTTTTCTTCTCTTCAGGCGTTTGCAATCCATCGTTAGTTTTATGGATCTATTGTAATCCATGGTTACATTACTAGCATGTAGTAAAAAAAAGTACTCCTAAAATTGCACGGGTTTTTGGCATAGTAATAAACCAAAACAACCTATCTGAAAAGTATTACTGCCATAATAATTATACTCTATTTGTTCTAAATATAAATATTTTTAGTTTATTTAGTAAATATTAAGGTCGTGTCAAAAGATGCATTTTAGTTACTCCAATGATCAGCATTTTGAATTTTGAATGGTTTAGGTTTTCTTTCTAAAACCCTAATTGACCAGGAAATCATTGATATGATAGGAAACATAGGAATTGTTGCAGAATATAATTTCCACATATTCTTATATTTAAACGAATGGAACACTTATTTTGTATTAAGAAATATACTATATTTTCATATAAATCTAGCTAGCGAAACATAAAAGACACTTGACAATGTATAAACCCAAAGTAAATATAAAACTGATACCACTTCCCAACATGCTTCAAACCAAAAAAAAAAAACAGAACAGAAAATAAAAAGCAACTGGTTTTGCACTGATCGCACGGAAGAGCAAGTAGGGGACCGGGTTTGACGCAACACCGACACACCGAAGGGTGTTTTTTTTTCAAAGAATCCAAACCAAATGAAAATAATTTATATATAAGTTTTTATATGTGTATTTTTATCCATCAAAAAACTAACACTGAAAATAAAAATATATAATCAAACTTTAAATTAAATTTAAGATTAAAAATTTAAATTTTGATTTATGACCGTAATCAGGAAGAGATGATTGGAAAGCCTTCGTTCGTCCATGGCGAAACCGAGAGGAGCATCGCGACGTATAAACCCACTTCTCCCCTCCATTCCCCATTTCCCCACCCGTCCCCAGATCTAGCTCCTCCGCCACCGACACCCGTCTCCGGCGAGCCCCCTCGCCGGAGAACCGCCTCCCTCACTAACCCTAAAGCCCCCCTTCTCATTCACCTGCCGGATCCGCCCTCAGATCCAGATCCATGGCCCGCCTCCTCTTCTTCGTCGTCGTCGCCGCGGCGGCGGCGTTGCTCTCCGCGACGGGAGCGCAGGGGTTCTACCTGCCGGGGAGCTACCCGCACAAGTACAACCCCGGCGAGCCGCTGAACGTGAAGGTGAACTCCCTCACCTCCATCGACACCGAGATCCCCTACAGCTACTACAGCCTCCCGTTCTGCGCCCCGCTCGAGGGCGTCAAGGACAGCGCCGAGAACCTCGGCGAGCTCCTCATGGGCGACCGCATCGAGAACTCGCCCTACCGCTTCAAGATGTACACCAACGAGTCCGACGTCTTCCTCTGCCGCTCCCCGCCGCTCGCCTCCGACGCCTTCGCCCTCCTCAAGAAGCGCGTCGACGAGATGTACCAGGTCAACCTCATCCTCGACAACCTCCCCGCCATCCGCTACACCAAGAAGGACGACTACTTCCTCCGCTGGACCGGCTACCCCGTCGGCATCCGCGTCGGCGTCGACTACTACGTCTTCAACCACCTCCAGTTCACCGTCCTCGTCCACAAGTACGAGGAGGCCAATGTGGCCCGCGTCATGGGCACCGGCGACGCCTCCGACGGCTTCCCTTCCGGCGGCAAGGACGGCGCCGCTGGCTCGTCTGGCTGGATGGTTGTCGGCTTCGAGGTCGTGCCTTGCAGCATCAAGCACAGCCCGGACGACGTCAAGGCGCTCAAGATGTATGGCAAATTCCCAAGAAGCATCAAGTGCGATCCGACCACCGTGTCCATGAGCATCAAGGAGAATGAGCCGATCGTGTACACCTACGAGGTTTCGTTCGTGGAGAGCGATATCAAGTGGCCCTCGAGGTGGGACGCCTACCTCAAGATGGAGGGGGCCAAGGTGCACTGGTTCTCCATCCTCAACTCGCTCATGGTGATCGCTTTCCTTGCGGGCATTGTGTTTGTCATATTGCTGAGGACCGTGAGGCGTGATCTGACGAGGTATGAGGAGCTTGACAGTGAAGCGCAGGCACAGATGAACGAGGAGCTGTCTGGGTGGAAGCTCGTGGTCAGCGATGTTTTCCGCGCGCCAAGCAACCCAATGCTGCTCTGTGTTATGGTTGGGGATGGTGTTCAGATCCTTGGGATGGCAGTGGTGACCATTCTGTTTGCCGCACTTGGGTTCATGTCCCCGGCTTCCCGCGGCACCCTGATCACAGGAATGCTGTTCTTCTATCTGGTTCTTGGAATTCTGGCAGGATATGCTGGTGTTCGTGTGTGGAAGACAATCAAGTGCGGGGATCATACAGGGTGGATGGCTGTTTCATGGAGGGTAGCTTGCTTCTTCCCTGGCATTGCGTTCCTGATCCTTACCACTCTGAACTTCCTGTTGTGGGGAAGCCAAAGCACCGGGGCCATCCCTTTCTCATTGTTTGTCATATTGATTCTGCTCTGGTTCTGTATCTCTGTGCCACTTACTCTTGTAGGTGGACTCCTCGGTGCCAAGGCACCGCACATCGAGTACCCCGTGCGCACTAACCAGATCCCTCGTGAAATCCCTCCTCAGAAGTACCCATCCTGGTTGCTCGTTCTTGGGGCTGGCACACTGCCCTTTGGTACCCTGTTCATCGAGCTATTCTTCATTATGTCTAGCATATGGATGGGGCGCGTGTACTATGTCTTTGGGTTCCTCTTCATCGTCTTGTTGCTCCTGGTCATCGTCTGCGCCGAGGTTTCCCTTGTTCTGACCTACATGCACCTCTGTGTCGAGGATTGGAAATGGTGGTGGAAATCATTCTTCTCATCTGGATCTGTTGCGATCTACATTTTCCTGTACTCGATCAACTATCTTGTTTTTGACCTTAAAAGCTTGAGTGGACCTGTGTCGGCGACCCTCTACCTCGGCTACTCACTCTTCATGGTTATTGCTATTATGCTGGCTACTGGAACAGTGGGGTTCATTTCATCATTCTGCTTCGTCCACTACCTTTTCTCGTCCGTGAAAGCAGATTAAGTTCCTCCCTGTGAAGAGTGTATTGCTCAAATGAGAGGTGAGGATAGTGGACATCAAAAAGTTTGTAGTCACAAAATCTTAGCTCATGTCATCTTTTGGTATACAAAGGCTGAATAACTATTGTAAGGTTTACTAGGATTGATCAATGGGTTTTATGAAGGAATGTGCTAGCAGCTTGCACGATGTACTAGAATGAATTGGTTTATTCACATTTTGAATCATTTTAGTTGCTCCTTCTGCTGCCATTTATATGTTTAAGATGTAAGCTTAGTACCGCTATCTGTTGCAATTTGTGTTCGGTGCCATTTCCTTAGAATGTTAGATCAATTTTTTTGGCATGGTGGCAGAATTGTGATGGTTTGATGTAGTTGCTACACAAATATAGTGAGTATACCTATGTTTCTTTGTTCCAGAACTGCTTTATTAAAGGAAGAAACTCTCCTTATTTTGTACTGTAAGGAGTAGTAATAACTAATAATGTTCATGTTTTGCATCCGACATAGTGACATCTACACTTAACATGCCTTTCAACAGTGGTAAGTAGTAGATGCTTACATATGGCCCTATGTTATAAATTAGATGATTCAGCTATGATATTTGACATCTCAGCATAATATTCCATTGATTATGTTGCTTTATTTCTCCTTTTCTTTTTTTACAATCATTGCCTGGTGGTTGCAACTGTCTCATTCCAGCTTGCTTTTCCATTTATAATTTGTAGTTGGATCAACCATTTTCTTCAGCCTTGGCAAGCCAATTACTAAATTGAACTAATTTTCGTAAGGCAACATCGGCTTTAAAAAGCCGAGTAAACCCACTTTTTGCCCAACTTAAAGATTGTGAAGTGATGCCGAAACCGAAATCAATTGCTATAAAGCCTGGAACCTTGTGTTATGCCTTGCTGGTGTATGGTTTGATCTTTGCTGGTTTCAGTTCTTCCTTTGTCATAGGCTCCCATTTTGCCTTTTTGGTAGAAAAAGGAAATAAAACGCTTTATTTCCAAATAAAATAATTTGAAAGTAAAACTTCTACATACGTATATATAATCGATTGAAAAGCAAATGCTGTAAAATAATCTACAATAAAAAAACCATGAATTAAACTAAAATTTAAATATTGGCTTATAAACAGATACATAAGCGAAACGATTGAGCCTATCATCATTTCTTTTTCACTTATGCTTATGTTTATAAGTCAAAATTTAAATTTTCAACATTAAATTTTAGAGTTGATTTTAGATCCGTGAGATTATATGACAAAAATTTTATTTATAAATTATTTTTCGTTCATAAATATGCTAACAATCGCCACCAATATATTTTTGACGGGGACTCAGAGAGTTATAGATAAACCAGAGGCGGTCCATGTAAATTTCTCCGTCTGCATTGAAGATTATATAACGGCATACTATACTTTTCTGGCGTCCTTGGTGTCCTGCGATGTCGTCATTTGGTTGTTGGCATTGTTAATGCAACGAGACGCTCTCTCGCGAGTCCATGAACAAAAGCATCGAGTGATTCGTCTGCTTCGTGCTGGACCCGGTGAAATCCAAAAAAGTAAAAAAAAAAAATCAGCGCAACTTGCAAATGATCGCAATTCCCTATCTTTTTTTTTCACAATGATGTATCGTAGGAGTAATTCGTAAGGATGCCTACCTTGCTCTGCTAGGTTCGTCCGTCAAACGCTTCAGCGTTGACTTGGCTTTTTGACCGAAGCACGGATCCGTGCCGTCGGTCGTAGTTGGACCAATTGGTAAGCCACCATAGTTTACCATGCTGCAAGGTGACCATCGTTGGACCAATTGATGAGGCGAAACTATATATTTATAAAGAAAAAATAATTTTTATATAAATTTTTATATAAATGTTCTTAATAATTTAAAAGCAAAAAATAAAAAATAAACCACGATGAATTCTAATTAAAATGTTAAACTTCAGCTTATAAATATAAGCTGAAAAAACTATTACTGTCAAATGAGAGACCCCCAGATATCCAGGTAATGATAATTTCTGCCGAACACATCAGCTCATCCGGTCATCTCGTCTCCCCCACGCTGCATCTCTCGTCTCTCATGTGGCTACGAAACTTCGGGGTGTTTAGATTGAGAAAAATTTTAGGAAAAGTGTCACGTTAAATATTTGACCGAATGTCGGAACGGGCTTTCGGGCACGAACGAAAAAACGAATTTTACGGTTAGCCTAGAAATCGCGAGACGAATCTTTTAAGTCTAATTAATCCGCCATTAACGGCGGATTAACACATATTGGTTACTGGCACTTGATTAGACTAATTAGGCTTAAAATATCTTTTAAGTCTCAAGATTGATCTATAACTATGCAATTAGTTTTTTGATTCATTTATATTTAATGTTTTATTTAGATGTCAAAACATCATCGATGTGATGTTTTTAGAAAAAAAAAATAGGAACAGGCCGAAGACGAAAGGGTGCGAGGGCGAGTGCCACGTCAAAACAACGTCGCGAGTCTGCAACCACACGCTGCCGGCCAAGAGAGATTGGCGGCTATCTTCAACGTTCCAGCACCTTCCGGCCCCGGTGGCCGGCTGGCGCACGGCGGGTGTATTGCCGACCTCAGGTTGAGCAGTCAATTTCGAATTTGCAAAGGATTGGTTATTTGGCTTTTTCGCGTAATATTTGCAAGCCTAAAAAGTAAACAGAAAAATAAACTTTAAAATTAACTCTAAATTTAAGATTAAAATTTAAATTTCGCTTAACCAGTTTAACGTAAACAGGACCGAAAAGATTGGGCAGAGGTATTTTATCAGGCCTGCAAACGAGTTCAGTGCCGAACAATAATAGATCACATTGAAGAATTGTTCAGATTTAAAGCATCTGTATTGGATTAAAATCAAGATGCGGCTGCACATCAATTTGCAAGTTCAGTTCAGAATTTAGGATTGGGCGCACGTTGTTATAGTAATCCGCCGACCAGGTTGCGTACCGGAAAAAGAATTTAAGCACGAAACGATTACCACAGCAACAAGCAAAGTTGCCAACCGATTGGTAGCAACAAAAACTTGGGCGAAACTTCACCCGAAACCTATGGTGGCATAACAAATTTTAGGTAGTTCCCGTGTTTTGAAGGCGATTGTGAAGCAAACCTCGCCGAGAACCAAACGATAAGATTAGATTGCCACAGTACCAGGAAACAAGACACCCAATAGCAACTAGTTATGTATTTCATCACAAGGACCTGATACATAAAATGATTATGCTAGACAAAGATCATAAGATATATCTTACAGATGACACTGACCATACCACCCAACCTAATTATTACTGAATACTGATGAATATATCTCTTGCTTATGACACTGGACATAACACCTAACATATAACTTAATATGAAACTATTAGTACTAGTTTTTCACTCTCACCAACCACAAATCAGACTGCCAAACCAAATCACCCATCAATTATTCAGCTAACCAAACCTTTTTTACTCCTAACTGCTGTACTATCAGAGATAAGCAACACCAGCCAGCCTAATTCCCCACGAACTAAACCCAATTTCCCCAACCAAAACACCACCTAGAAGGAGCAAACCCTAACACAAACGCATGCACTAATCAACCTACTGCTGGTCGCCGCCGTAGAAGCAAACCCATCCACCACCAAGGAAGCAACTTGTTTGAGACCTAACCACCACCAAATCCAACCACCGGCCGGAGTTCCCCCAAACTCTCCCCTCTGAAAAAATACCGGGGGAGTTTGATCGGAACGGCGCCGGGATCTGATCCGGACAAGCTTTCGATCGGATCGAAACCACCATGCTATCAATTCATCAAGGGAAGAAAAGGAGTAGACTGAGAGGAGGAGCGCGCATAGGGTCACGGCTCCGGACAAGACGGCGGTATGGGCCGTCAAGGGAGCTCGCCGATGCGGAGGAGGCAGCGGAGGCCGCGGGTAGCCTCGGCCTCCGCGCGCATGATGAAGGCGGGGAAGGGGAGGGAGCTCGGCTCCGGCGAGGCCGAGGAGAAAGCCGGGCCGGCGTAGCCTGCTGCGTTGGGCACGGACTTGCTCTTGGTCGGCACGGCAGCCGGATGCTGCTGCTTCGATCTGGTTGCACGATGAACCTTCTGGTCAACGGGCGGGGCTTGCGCCACGACCGGAACACGGGGTATCCGCTGGTCAACCGGAGCGGCTTGCACCGCAGCCGGGGTGCGGGAGACAACCGGAGCGGCTTGCGCCGCAACCGGGGCAGGCGACGGCGCCGGCGCCGGCGCCGGTGGCTCCTCGCCGCGCTTGAGGATCCTGATCTCCCCCATCACAAGCTTCTGCTTGGGCAACTCCTTCGTAGGAGACCCCTGCTTCCGTGCCGCCGCCGGCCTCGCCGGCGGGGACCGACGACCCTGTGCAACCGTCGCCGTCGTGGCCTTAGGGGGCGGTGACGCCACCCTCGCCGTCTTAACAACCGGCGAACTCACCACCGCCATCTTCGTGGGCGGCGACCCGGTCACCGAACCGGCCGCCGGCTTGGTGTGCCTCCTCCGCCGAGGCTTCGACGCCGGAGAAACGCTGAACGCCTCCAGATGCATCCGGTTGTCCAGCACGTCGTGGGATCTGAGCACCGCCGCTGTCGCCATGGCAGATCGCCAGAGTTTCACCGGAGAATTCGAGAGAGAGAGTAGAATCCGCCGCGGCGAGCGAAGCGAGACCTAACCCTAACAAGAGGAGACGAAGAGATTGGGATTTGGGGGAGGAGAGAGAGAGAGAGCAATGGAAGCAAACGCCTCGCCAAGACGCGTCTTTTATAATCGAAGCGGATGAGTACGAGTATCATTTCCTTTTAAAAAAATAGATTAGAATATTACTTTTGGGATTATTAATATTATTATTAGTGTTACTTATTTTCTTTTTAGGAAAAAAAACACTGGACTTGTCGGGTGTTGGGGGAGGCGGAGATCTTTTATTCTGCGTGGGCGCGCGAGCGCCGTCGGATGCAGGATGCCTTTACACGGACGGCTGGATCTGGCTGCCGGGTCTACGCGGTGGTGGGCCCCGAGCGGCACCGCTCGCCTTTGTTGGGTGGGCCCGGCTCCGGTGACGACCGACATGGGCGGCTCAATTATTGGCAAGATTATGCTCCTGCCCTCGATTTTTCGGTAGAATTTCAGGCCATGCCATCGATAATACTACGTCCATCCCCAGATGATTTCAATTTTTAGACGATTTTCTTTGTTCCAAAAGTATTTTATCTTTTTTTCAAATTTCTTGTTTTAGTATTTAGTGATTTAAAAAAGTAAGAAACATGTATTAGGTTTGAACAAGTAAATGATAGGAAGGAGGTAGACTAAAAATAAACTTTATTTGGATGGAGGGAATATGGAACCGCGGGGTATAGATTATTTGGAAGGAGAAAATAAATTAAAGGACACTAACAAAGCAATAATAATATTCATTAAATGAACATAAAAAATGATATGCAAAATAAAATTAGGTGCCGTGGGAGCCGCGTTAGTGGGGTGGTGGTGGGCCAAACGACAGCTGTATGCTGTCGTTCCGGCGGCCTGCAACGCAAGGCGGTTTCGCTCCCAAGGTGGGGCCCACCCGGCGCGTCGCTATCATTAGTCACTCCCCCCACCATTAGTTAGTATTAATTAATTCCGCCCTTACCTCTACTACTCGTGTTCGGCCGGACGACAAGTTAACTTAACCACGTTTTCTTTTCTGTGTGCACGCTTTTCAAACTAATTTTGGAAAGTTATTTTTAAAAAATCATATTAATCTATTTTATATTTTTTTAATAATTAATAATTAATTGATCATATACTAATCTATTACTATGTTTTCTGTGCCAGATAAGTTAACTTACTCACCTCTAACGAACGCAGCCTAAGAATGTACTGCTGCTTCATCTCATAATAACTTTATTTTTCGTTTTTTTCGTGCCCAACGTTTAACCATTTATTTTATTTAAAAAATTTATATAAAAATTTAAAAAAATTAGTCACATATAAAATACTATTCATGTTTTATCATCTAGTAAGAATAAAAATATTAATCGTAAAAACATTTCAAATAAGCCAACGAGTCAAAACATTATATAAAAAACTGAAAATGATCTTATACGGTACGGGGTAGTATCTGATATCACCACCAACAAACCATCTTATAAATAAATTAATAAAGTCAGGTATGGTCTCTCTCATGAAAAATAGTTTATTATTTTTTTTCTTTTTTCCATTTATATGACAAAATTATCATCAATAGATTGTGAGAGTAGAATTTGAATTGTTGTATGCCCTTTCTTTCCTCCGTATTTGCTTGTAAAGAATGAGATAATAAACGCCTTTATAACGGGCACTAGTCATTCGCATAATTTCCGATTCGTGATATCCTCTCCTCGGCTCCTCCTCGCCTTCTCGGATACCGCGCAACAACTCGTCGCCATACGCGGGAGCTGGGTCCCACCGGTCAGCACCCCCGAGGGGAGAGAAGGTGGCGAGGCTTTTTCCTCTCCTTTTTTTTTTCTCTCACACCTTTGGCGACCATTCGCACACGCAGAGTGTGTGGGGTCCAGATGTTAACTCCGGGGCCCACCTGTCATATTATGGGTGCGAAAGGGGAGGAGAGGGGAGATGCATCGTGTTCAATGCATCAGCTTTTGGTGAGGAAAGGAAAAGGAAAGGGGCAGCGACACGTAAGGCTGCAAGGGAAGTAACGATGCCGACCTGGGAGCGGCCTCACGTGCACCGCATGACCCAAACGTGCCTGGGACTTGGGAGGAAGACGACGTTTTCTTCTTTTCTTTTTGGCCCATTTCGACGATTTTTGTGCAGCCTTTAACTTTAATTTTTGTACTCAAGTTGAAATCCTCAGTTCCTCACATGGAACTCTGGGAGAGGAGGACTGGAGCTGACCCAAAGTCGTGTTGACTAGAGCAAGTCGCCGCCGTGCGGGCTGTCACGCGAGTTTGTGGTTCTGCTTTGGCTCGTCTATTATCTCTATTCTAAAATTTAATTGAGATTAAGGCTAAAAAATATCATATTATTTTAAATAAATAAGAAATGGAGGAAGGTGAATAATAAATAATAGTAACATTAGAAGGCTTTTGAACGATAACGTGAAGGATAGAATGAGTATCAATGTTTTACATGTTTATATTTTGATAAAAGTTTAAATCCTAAAAATACTTATATTTTTAAACGGAAGAATTACTACTTTGGTCTCATAAGGGCTTTGATAGTCATCATTTGGCTTTTCGAGAGAAAATGAAATGATATACTTATAAACAAAAAATATTTACATTTATTAATGTGTTCTTAATGATCTAAAAGCAAATGCTAAAAATAAAATACGATGAAAAAAAATTCAAAATCAACTCTAAATTTAAATTTTGATTTATAACCATAAGCAAAAGCGAAAATACTAGGATACTCATTTTTAGCATCCTCAATTGTCCCAAAGATACTTCATTTATTGAGTAATTGTTCGATTTTTGTATTAGAGTTTGGTGAAGTTATGAACAAATGCTTTCAAATTTGATTTGAAAAGTTAGGGGACAAGTGTACTTTAGTTTTCGTGGATTTATATTGATTTGTATGAGGCGAGCTACAGATGAAGTATTTTTAGAATATAGAGAGTACCAATATTATCTTGACACATGAAACATAACTTTTTGACATAAATTTGAGCATTCATCTTATTCAAATAATTTATGTAAATATATAAATATCAGTTATAATTAAAATATATTTAGTGTTAAATCCAATCATAATAAGATAAACAATAAGTTTTTTTAAGAAAAATAAATAGTCAAACGTAAAGGCAAAAGATCAAATTCATCGTATTAAAATATGAAGGAGGGGTATAAATTCCCCGGCCCAAATCGATGGGTGGCCGTTGTACTTACCTGTCATAAACAACACATCAGCATCCAGCAATGACCATATAGAATTATCTTCAAGAATGAAGCAATGAGCATATATATAAGAATAAACCATGCATGCCAAGTAAAAATGGATTTAGTGTGGCTTATTGTTGGTCTTATTATTCAATTTGGTATTACAAGATTCTAATATATGAGCTAGTGTAGATTAAGGAAAATATATGCGAGTTCGTAGTACTGCGAAAATAACTGTCCAAATTACGTACTGCCGGACATACAATCCTGGCTGAGAACTCAAGCTGGAAGGACACAAAAAATCCCAGCATTTTTAAGGATCAACCACAATAGCAGTGACCTGAGTCCTCGTCTAACTGACATTATGGAAGGAATCGATGATGGCGTCGGCCAGGTACTCGCATTTAGCCAGGGACAATCCAGCCAAAGAAATTCTCCCATCCTTCGTCATGTATATGTGCCATTTATCTGTCATATTGTCACTCTGCAAATACAATCAAATAAAATTAATTCTACTCCTGCATTATACATGGAGAGATCGCTCAAATGGAAGTGACATTGTGAAAATCTAAAGGATGTCACCTGAGTTTTGTTCAAGCCCGTGTAGGAGAACATGCCTATCTGCCTCAGAATGAAGGACCAGTCCTTGCCGCTGTTGTCCTTTGCAGACAAGCTATCATAGAGCTTCTGTCTTACATTCTTGATACGCCCAGCCATCTCTTCCATCTCCTGCTTCCATTCACCAAACATGGTTGGATCCCCAACAACGTTGGCAACTATCCTAGCACCATGAATAGGGGGATTTGAGTACATGGGCCGCGCCAATCGTTTCAGCTGGCTCTTCACCCTGCAAGGAACGGAATTTCAGATGAAAAAAGCTTTCCAGTGTCACAGTAATAGCATTATTTTGTACTGATTCGTACAAAGCTAGCAACCATTGCATACATAAGTTTGTTACTTAATAATCTTGACCATGAAACAGTAGTAACATGCAATAGTTTCTAGTTTCAGCTCTCAGTTCAGAATTGCTAGGTGAGGGAGGATGGCAAAGGAAGACATGGCATAGTATGGCGTTCTTGTACATGGCATGTACCTTGCATGGAAGCTGTATATAGTACACGATAAGCAAGGAGGGAAGGAAAAGCAAGCAAAAATTTATCTATGTTTCTTGATCAAAAACAGCTATGGTGGTTGCATTGGTTTCTTTGTCCAAACTGGACTTTATATAATTTATATTCTCATCAAGTTAGTAAAATCAAACTTGCTTTTTATGTGTGTCCAAGTTGAACTAGTGCCAGTCAAATACGATCCCATGTTACAAATCTTAGTTTGTATTTGTGTGGTCCTAGGACGTGTGTTATGTGTCTGCGTAGGCTTATATAAAAACCAAGTAAATGACAGATGTTTTTTCCATGTACCATGTGTTCATGAGATTTTTCATGCTGAGTTTGTATGGATGAAGTGAATGAGAATCATGGTTCTTATGTCACACACGTTGAATCAAGGTTGCCAACCTTTTGCCTCGTGGCTGAATACAGCTTGCAGAGATCAGGCTATATTTATTAATTTGATTTAAAACTAATTCGCAATATCCACCTTGTCAGTGGAGTTTTGTTTATGGTTAACAGCAAATTCAGTCCCTTGCCTGTTGTAGGCGGTAGTTTTTTTTCCCAGGGATAACACTAGTATCTACTGGTCTCTACATAACACTGATTTCAAAGGATTTACAACAGATTATTCCCTGGGCGAAATGTACTTAGACATCTATCTCAGACATAGATTACCATGAAAATCAAGTTGCTTTGCACATCAATAAGAGGCTGATCCATATAACTTACTAAGCACAATAATCCATTATTAGCATTTGCTGCGATAACTGCATAGAAAGGAAACAATTTGGATAGAGAGGCAATCGTTCAGTTAAAATATTACCTGTCTGCAACTTCAGGTGTTGAGCAGACAACATTTATTGCTCCAATTCTTTCTGAATATAGACCAAGGTTTTTACTATAAGACTGTGCAACGAACACTTCCAGACCCCGTTTAACAAAAAGCCTGACAGATGATGCATCTTCATCAAGGCTTCCACTGGCAAAACCCTAGAAAGAAATCTTTGCTAGTCAGTAAGAGACATCATTTTAATGCATAGAAAAACGAAATAATAAAGTGAGAACATTTCACCTGATATGCAACATCAAAGAAAGGCATGTGTTTTTTCTCCTGAATGACATCTGCAATTTTCTCCCATTGTTCCGGAGTTGGGTCTATTCCAGTTGGGTTGTGAGCGCAGCCATGCAGCAGAACAAAAGATCCATCTGGGGCAGCCTATTGGAAACACAAATTAATATCAGTATATCACAAACAAATACTCAGCGCATAGCAAACAGTAATACATAACAATAGTAAACAGAAAAGTGGCAATTAAAAATAGTAAACAGAAAAGTGACAGGTGCAGATTTCTATGATGGATGCATGACAATTTGAATAACAGAGTTCTGCTAAAGCAATGTTTGAGCGAAAAATAGCACATGCAAATAACAGTATAGAATATTAATGAAGTTGTCGGTAAGGACATGCAAGCACCTGTATGTCAGCTATCATTCCCTCAAAATCCAATCCAACAGTCTTGGGATCATAATAACGGTACTCTGACCAAGGTACCCTTGCATCATTAAAAATGTTCTTATGATTGCCTGTAAGAATATAGATTGGAGTTCAGAGTTTGCCAACGAGACACTTACTATGAAAAATGAAATTCCAATGCTCAAGGATTAAGCATTAAATCATCAAAAATAGTTGCATACACACCCCAAGTGGGAGATGATATCAGTACTTTTGCTTCAGGGAAATATCTTTGTATAAATGCTGCAGCAAGGCGCAGTGACCCAGTCCCGGAGAGAGATTGTAGAGTAGCAACCTACAGAACGAACTGTCATTAGATGATGTTTACTAAAAACAAGGACACGCCTCAGTGCACAGTCCATATTACATACCCGTCCTTGCTTAAGTACTGGATTATCAGCACCAAACAATAGTTCTGCAGTTGCTTTGTTAAATGCAGCTAAGCCTTCGATTGGCAGATACTGCCCAAAAAACCATAAACCGGCCATCAACTTTCAGAAACAGAAATGAAGAAAACTATCCAAAAACAATTCCTAATAAGTTATATGATCCAGCTAACTGAATTGTACTGGAAAATACACCATACCTCCTTGTTTTCTCCTTTCTCCAACATAAGAGTTTCAGCCTACAACATGAAACAATAGTGTGTCACGGTAGGAAAATGAGTTATATTATGGAAATATGTGTAGATTGTTAAGCTTACCTTCTTGACCACGTTGAGGACATAGGGCTGTAGCTCTTCTGTTCTATAAGCACCAACACCAAGGTTGAGCTTCAGATCACTTGTATCTGCTTTGAATGCTTCTGAAACCCCGAGAATCGGGTCTGGAGGGGCCATCGGCACTATTTCAAAACGAGAGACGTCGACTGCAAGGGCCATCATGACACGTCCAAAGTTCTGCAACAGAATAGCAATGGAAGGATGTTAATCCAAAGCACAACCATATGTGGAAGCTTTTACATGGGATAAAACTTGACACATTCAATTCCAGATTTCCGTTACAGGATCAAGCACCATGCTTTTCGAATGAATATCATCAAACAATTTTATTAGCAGCTTCATATTTGGTCATGCTTCAGCAGCTGCATGTTCTCAAGTCTTAATCGATGCGGCTATGTCTATGCCATTTCAATTATATTTTCCTTATTTGTCACAAAACATTAAGAGCGGTTCTCAAAAGCATCCATGTTTTGGCTGTTTAGCAAGAGCTCCAAGACCAAAAGCAGAGGTAGCATAGACAAAACCGGATAACCTCCTGAATCCTAAACCACTATTATTACTTGAAAAAGTTACAGCTAGTCGTTGATGATGAAACCATTCACAAACAAAACCAGAATTGCTAATCAAGGGGAAGAAACTATCACTATTCAATCGAAGATAGGATTATATAAAAAGCACACTTGGCCATCTCAATATCTCGTACTACTACCACATAACCAAAACAAGCCATCAACTCAGCTGTGAGATCTAATCAAGCTAGAGGCAGCAATCATAATCCAAGCAGGCAATCAATCACCTTCCTCGTGATCCCCATGCGGCAGCCAGTCCTCGCCTCGCTCTTCCCTCCTCCTCCTCCCAACAACTGCGCACACCAACGAAACCTCAACGTAAGTCGTAGAAAAAAAATCCGAAGCCCGAATCAAGGAAGGAAACCAACACAGCAGAGAGAGACGAGACGAGACGAGTAAGCAGAGCCAAAAGAGGAGGCATGTGATGTAACCCGTGCCTTGGAGCGCGCGGCCAGGGCGGAAGCCGCCGGCGAGGAGGAGACGGCGAAGGGAGCGGAGGCCATCTCCGGCGGGAGCAGCGGCCGCGGGGGATGCAGTGGGAGGAGTGCAGTGTGGAGATCGAGGAGGAGGAGGAGGAGGGCGGCGGATCAAGCGGAGAAGGGGGAGGAGAGCGGGTGGATGGTGATGGCCTTGGAGTCTCCGTCACAGCTGCGGGCCGCGGGTGGAGTGGAGTTGGACGGGTCTCGCGTGATGGCTTCCTCCGCCCATCAGATTCCTGCGAAATTCACAATCGGTGGGCATTTCTTCTTGTGAGCTCAGCCTCTTCGAGTTGGACCCAGGCCGCCCGATCATGTACCGGGTCAAGCTGGATTATATTGGAATCAGGGAGCATCTCCAATGATCTGTTCAAATCGTATTTTTAAAATATCTATTTAGCAAATTACTAAAAAAAAATAGAGAATCAGAATTATCTTTCACTACAACAGCATCTCTATTACACTCTCTAATCCAAACACAACAAGAAGAGAAAGTGGTGGGTCCCACGATTGAGTCTTTCATTTGGCAATCCAAGCAGACCGGCCAAATTTGGCTAGTAAGAAAAACAATTTGGCAAGTGAAATGACTTGGTCATCCGGTAAAAGATGTTGTTGGATGATATTTTTTTGCTCATAATTGTTAAATTTTAGCTTGCGGAGTGAGGTAGAGGGATTGTTGGAGATGCTCCGGAAACCTACAAATAGCCTAGAATTTATGAATGGCGTGAGAAAGTCTGGCTCGGTCCGAGAAAGCCTGGGTGCCAGGTTGAACCCGGACTTTGTTTTTTCCGTTGATTGTTGGGTTCGGACTTTTGTTGCTTACTCAAAAGAAAAAAAAATCTAACCAATGTCATTGACAAACACTTAATTCTAATAAATATCATTTGCGGGTGCAAGTTATACGAAGTATCATCGTATGGATGAATTTGTATAAGAAATATCATCATTATTAGGGTTTCGTCAGCATTTCTCTATTAAATGCTATAGCATGAATAGTGCGTTTTGATGGAAAATGAACGGAACGTTAACGACGATGTCATTTATCAGACAAATCGTTTGTACAATGATATTTCGTAGTACTCACACTCGTTAGTGGTATTTTTTAGACTTAGATGTTTGACAATGATATTTTTTAGATTCTCTCTAATCAAAACCCATTTGGAAAGGAGGATTTAATAAAAATAATACAGTGGTAGGAAAACACGTCGTAAGAATTTTTTGATGTCTAAGTGGATAAATTTTTTTCTATATTTTCTCATTACAACTTAAAGGAAAAAATAACTTTGATTTTTCTTATACTTTATTTCTACAAAATGAATGGATTTTATACTAATTAGTACTCACGAATCCAATCAGTTGTTTTGTCCAAACCGAATAGGCAATGTTAGAGAAAAGTATAATAGGAGACTATAAGTTGGCTATAAGCTGATGTGGAGTAAAGAGGTAATGAAATAGAAGTGAGATTGACTCTCATGCAAGAGCCAGCTATATACCAACTCTAAAAAATGCATTAAATGCAAAGGCAAGAGAAAGAAATATGAGATAAAAATTATAACCAACCTTATAGCCAATCTATTATATGTGTTGACTATAATATAAACTTATAGCTCGTAAGTTGGCTTTACTATTAAATTTGCTCTTACCAAAGTATAAGGTTATCTTCTGCCACCTATCAAAAAATAATTTATTTTTAGCTTCTATGGTTTGTCCAATCAAATTTTATTTTCTAAATAATTATTATATTAGAGTGTGACAAGTATGGAACACTGATTTATCTTATATCTTAGGTTGTCTCCTCTTATCGGTCTTCTCTTTTTTTTTTGCAAAAGAAAATCTATATAGAAGTTGACTATATCATATCTGTAAACTAAAAATTTTAACTTTAGTAGATAAATTTATTAGTTATACCATAAAATATCTATCATATTATCTTTTATTTTCAGAAAAAAAACACAGTCTATATATCACACCCATCCAACCGCGCCAAAACCTCCGCCTGTTTCCCGCCAAATTTCCTCCCCTATTACTCTCTTCCCGCCACTTCTCCGGCGCATTCGCCCCCCCCCCCCCCCCCCCCGCCGCCGCGCCACCCCCGTGTCTCTCCCTCCCTTCGCCGCCGCAGCCATGTCGGGTTGGGACGAGGGCGCCGTCTTCTACAGCGACCAGGCGCAGTTCCCGCGCGGCGGCCCCGGCGGCGACCCCTCCGCCGACCTCACCCGCCACTCCGCGCTCCGCAAGTTCAAGGAGTTCCTCCGCGGATTCACCGGCCCCGCCGGCGATTTCCCCTACCGGCAAGCCCTCAACGCGCTCCCCCCCCTTCCTCCCTCTGTCTCCAGATCCGGTGCCTCGATGGTTCAATCAGGCTGAGCCGTGTGTTCGTCTGGTGGTTGCAGCGAGAGCCTGGTGCACAACCGTGACCATGTCACCGTCGCCATCGAGGACCTCGACGCCTTCGACGCCGAGCTATCGGACAAGATCCGCAAGTCTCCTGCTGATTACCTACCTCTGGTGCGCCGTTGTGTCTGAGTTTACCTTTTTTTCTTGGTTTCGTCGATGCGAAGTTGCGTTGAGATTCACGGCTGATGTAGTTTGAGACGGCCGGGTCCGAGGTCCTCGCGAGCCTTCGGTCCAAGGTCGCCGGCGAGACCGGCGAGATGGAGGAGCCGGTCACCGGCGATGTGCAGATTTTCTTGTCCTCTAAGGAGAACTGCCTGTCCATGAGATCCATCGGGGTCAGTTCTGAAACTATTTTATGAGTTAGCCCATTTTAGAAGCTTATGAAAAGTCCCCTTTTTCTTGACAATTTTGTTCCAAATTTCAGGCGGATTACATGTCCAAGCTGGTGAAGATTGCCGGGATCACGATCGCCGCGTCGAGGGTGAAAGCTAAGGCCACTCATGTGACGCTGCTTTGCAAGAACTGCAGGAGTGTGAAAACAATGCCGTGCAGGCCTGGCCTCGGTGGGGCTATTGTCCCACGATCGTGTGACCATGTTCCTCAGGTGTATTTCTGGCTAAACATATTCAATTACTGTATTGTTTGTGTTTTTTTTTTGAGAAAGAAGGGTCCCTTCCATTTCCATTAACAAAAAAGAGAGTCGTACATGCCATTAAAAATGTTTTTTCTTATTTGTGTGCTACTACAAAGTTTAGACACCTCCATGCCATCCATCAATTTTTATGTACCTGCACGCTATTTTGGATGGATGAAGACTTAACGATGTCAAATAAGGACGTAAAAAGACTGTTTTGCCCTTCTTTGCAAATAAATGACAAACATAATTTTAAAACATTACGTAAATATGAAAAATCAGTAAAAATTTAGAAAATGACAGAATTAATTTTAAATCAAGAAATATGTAAGGAAATTCGTAATTAAATTATAAAATGCCTATAATTTCATAAAATTCATGAAAATTGGCTCATAAATCCGGAAAATTGTAAAATATAAAGGAAAATTCGTAAATAAATCCAAAAAAATCGTGGAAAATCTGGGTAATTCAAAAAAAATCAGAAAAATGCCCAGATTAACAGTCAATAATATGGAAAATGAGTAAAAAATTTAAAAATGTACAGAAGTAATTCTAAATCAGGAAATAAGTTAGAAAATTCGTAATTTAATTATAAAATATCTAGAAATTCATGAAAAATCAGGAAAATCGGCTCATAATTCCGACAAAATTGTAAGAAATAAAGAAAACTTTGTAAATAAATCCAAAAAATTCGCAAAAAATCAGGATAATACAAAAATAATCCTGAAGATTCTTGATAGGCAGAGGTAATCTCAATACAGATTTCAGATCCTATAGTAGAACATCCAATGCATATTGGCAGCAAGAAGCAGAATACCAACTTGTAATTTAGAAAATTAATGGTAGTACAGACTCCTTGAGAGGCAGGCAGTATGAGAAGACACCACCAAATTGATCCATGGTTTGTGATATCAGTGAGAGCTAGCCGGGCTGCCACCGAATGGTCCCTGGTTGCTGGTGCCGCCAGGACGCCCTGGGAGTAGGAGCTGTCACGGTAGCTGAGGGTGTAGCTGCAGAAGGAGGAGGATGGCTAGTCGCCGCCGTCGCTGCCGCATGCCCCGGAGGCCGAGCCGGTGGCCACCTGCAGCGTGTCGCAGGAGGAGGAGTTGAACGGCAACACGGCACAGAAGGTCCTGTTGGTCGTGGCACGACGCGCACTGCATCCAGGTGAGCTCGCTCGCCGTGTCCACGATCACTGTCGCCTCGCTGCCGCCCAGCCCGACGGTGGCAACGTAGTTCAGCGTCCGGAGCCTCGCGCCGGAGGTGACAGGCACCCGCCCCTACGCCCTGGAGGTCACCGCCTCGTCCTCCGCCCAAGACCCGACCTTCATCCCCTGCTCGCCACCGCCGCCGCCGTCGCCGCCGCCCGGCGGAGGCTCCGCCGAGTGGCGCACGGGAGGGACGACGACGATTCGGCGGCGGTCTGGGGGCGGCGGCAGTCAGGTGAGGCGGGGGACCTTCGGATCTGGCCGGTCCGGCGGCAGCGGCGGCCTGGCGGCGGCGGCGGCTAGGATTTCGCGAGGGGAGGAGGCGCACGGGAGGGAGTAGCTGGGCATGGGCATTGGGAGTAAGTTTCCTAGGTGGGTCCTACGTGTAAGTGGTTATTTTCTAACAGAAGGTGGATGGAATGGCACGTAGGTAAATGAAAATTTGTCTCGTGGCATAGAGGTGTCTACAAAATTTTTTGTGGCATACATGTAAGCATCAACTTTTTTAATGGCAGAGGGGTAAAAGACTCAAAAAAAGATAACCATATGTCCAAGTATTGTTTGTGTCTTAAATAATGATGTATATATGTGGATTTTATTTCCATTTTTAGCCTGGAGAAGAGCCTTGTCCCCTGGACCCCTGGATTGCAGTTCCAGACAAGAGCAAGTACGTGGATCTCCAAACTCTCAAATTGCAGGAAAATCCTGAGGTTTGTTACTGCATTATATGTCCTCTCTGTGGTGCAATGTGTTTTAGTAATCCACTGATGTTTAAGGTTTATTGGTTAGATGTCATAGGATTTAGCAATCACCAGTCTCAATTAATCTTGGTTTCCAGGATGTTCCAACTGGTGAGCTCCCTAGGAATATGCTGCTGTCTGTAGACAGGCATCTTGTTCAGACCATTGTTCCTGGTACAAGATTAACTGTACTTGGTATCTACAGTGTCTACCAAGCATCTGCAAAGTATGATGGATCTAAACATCTGCTCAAGTTGTTTCCATTTGTTGAGCTAGAGCTATTACATAGCGAATGACTATCAAATATTCATTTTGCAGCCAAAAGGGTGCTGTTGGGGTCAAACAGCCTTACATTAGAGTTGTGGGGTTGGAGCAGTCCCGAGATGCCAACTCAAATGGCCCCTCAAATTTTACACTTGATGAGGTAGTCTGCTTTCCAAAATTCCAAGTTTCTTATTGAAGAGAGTTGCGTCATATCTAATAATGCTAATTTTCTTGTCGGCTTGTAGGAAATGGAATTCAAAGAATTTGCACAGAGGCCAGATGCATATGCCAAGATTTGCTCAATGATCGGGCCTTCAATTTATGGCCATTCTGATGTCAAGAAAGCTATTGCATGCCTGCTGTTTGGTGGTTCAAAGAAGGTGTATATATATATATATATATATAAAATCTTGTCCAGTGGCTAAAATGTTAAAATATGAATCTGTGTTGGATCCAGTGGCTAGTTGAAATGACTCGTGCTGTAACTAAACTTTCTTCCACTGCAGAGGCTTCCAGATGGTGTCCGTTTGAGGGGAGACATTCATGTCTTGCTGTTGGGTGATCCATCAACAGCAAAATCACAGGCACGTGTTTTTATCTAAGGTTATCACTGCATTTAGTTTCATGACAATATAAATAAAAGCCTAGGCATGTAAGACTTGCACTCTGGGATATTGTGAATTGTATGTTCTACTTCATGTATGTAGTTGGACAATCATAGTGCATGAGTTTTTGCACTATAAGAAATAAATTATCTCCACTTCAGTAACATGAAGCTGTACATTTCAACAGTTCCTCAAGTTTGTAGAGAAGACAGCGCCAATTGCTGTGTATACATCTGGGAAAGGTTCATCAGCAGCTGGTCTTACCGCGTCTGTGATTCGGGATGGTAGCTCAGTAAGTTTTCCTTCACTGCAAAGGATCATTGTGTTTTCTCGAAAGTTCTGTTTCCTCTCACTGAAACAGTTTTCCCTGTACAGCGTGAGTTTTACTTGGAAGGAGGAGCCATGGTTTTGGCTGATGGTGGAGTTGTTTGTATTGACGAGTTTGACAAAATGAGGCCCGAGGACCGGTAAGCTTCAATCAGTTTTGTTTCTTGGTTGAAACTAGAATAAGCATTGCACAGTCCAGAGTGCAGACCTAGCTTTTCCTTGCTCTCTTGAATTTGAAACCATATTTAGCCACTATACCTTTTATGCCGTGATTCCAGAGTTGCAATCCATGAAGCCATGGAGCAGCAGACTATATCTATTGCCAAAGCTGGCATTACAACGGTACTCAATTCAAGGACCTCAGTGCTAGCAGCTGCCAATCCAATTGCGGGGCGCTATGACGATCTAAAGGTTGGTCAGTTTTTTTTCGACCTGCCTACTATTTTCATATTTTCAAAATGTATAAACCGTTCTAACCTTATATAGCAACTTTACAGTCAAACGAAAAGTAACAAAAAATATTTCGAGGTATCGGTATCTTGCGATACCAAATTGTTTATAATCGTTGGATCTAACAGCGCACATTCTACTTAGCTAAATCCAATGGTGAGAAATGATTTGGGATCTCGAGATACTTTTTGTTAGGAGTTTTACTTCTATTCTTCCTTTTGTACCTCGAGTTATCGGTATCTCGCGGTACCAAATCGTTTCTGATCGTTGGATCCAACAGTGCACGTTCTACGATCCAATAGTAAGAAACGATTTGGTACCTCGAGATACTGTTACCTCGAGATACAAAAGTAAGGATGGAAGTAAAACTCTTTTGTTAAACCAGAGCAAATCTCATATATAAAACAATCAAATTGATGCGTTTTCCTTTTCTTATCAGACCGCACAAGATAACATTGATCTGCAGACAACCATCCTTTCTAGATTTGATCTAATCTTTATTGTTAAAGATGTCAGAATGTATGATCAAGATAAGGTATGACACATAATTCTCTTTCCAGCTCATTTTTTTTTTGCTTCAGAGACTAAGCAAACTTCCAAATGTAGCGAATTGCAAGCCACATCATTAAGGTGCATGCCAGTGGTGCTGCTGCTTCATCCAAAAACACAGATGCTATTGAAGGAGAGAATTGGCTAAAAAGGTGTGGTTGGCTTCGCATTTTCTGTTATACTACACAGATTTGACATGATCTTGGATTCTAATGCATAATCTTCAAAATTATAGGTACATTGAGTATTGCCGTGTTAGTTGTAAACCACGACTCTCAGAAAAAGCAGCAGAGATGCTGCAGAACAAATATGTGGAAATTAGACAGGTATGTGCTACAGATTTTTACTTTGTTATTTAAACTGCTGTACTTATTTATATTTTACATTGTGCTTGTGCAGAAAATGAGACAACAAGCTAATGAAACAGGGAGGGCTGCAGCTATACCCATCACTGTGCGGCAGCTTGAAGCCATCATACGTTTGAGCGAATCTCTTGCAAAGATGAGATTGTGAGTATATCACATGCTAAATATTCACCAAAATTTATATATGAATAGATCAACCAGTATATTTATCCTTAAAAAAAACCCAGTATATTTAGGTTTTATATTCTACATATATTGTATGCCATTTCTTGTGTCCCCTAACTTGCATGGTACATGACGTTCTGAACTGGTATTTGACTGATTATTAGGACTACTGTGGCTACACCAGAGCATGTTGAAGAGGCATTTAGACTGTTTAATGTCTCCACCGTTGATGCCGCAAGATCTGGAATCAATGAGCATTTGAACTTATCACCAGATATTGCAAACGAGATCAAGGTTAGTCTTTGCATCCAAAATTGTACTGTCAACTTGTCAACTTTGTGTTCTGAATTTTGTGTTCAATTTTGTTCCGACAGCAAGCGGAAGCACAAATAAAGAGAAGGATGGGAATTGGAAGCCACATATCCGAGCGGCGTCTGATCGATGAACTAAGTAGGATGGGGATGAATGAATCCATTGTGAGGAACCTGTCATAACATAATTGCGCCATTGCTTACTAATTAAATTCTAGTTTCATTTTTCTTACGCTATCATCCCATTGCTTCAGGTGCGAAGAGCACTTCTGATAATGCATCAAAGGGATGAAGTGGAGTACAAGAGAGAGCGCCATGTCATTGTCAGGAAGGCTTGAGATTGAACTGCAGAGTATTTATAAACCGAGGACAAATTCTATTCAGACGGTGTATAAACTCACCAAAAAGCATGGGAGAGGACAAGGCATGTTCTGGTTGAACACTGACAGGACTCTAGCAATCTTCAAGAACAGAAGTAATCCATCCATGCATCCTTGATGTGAAGCTCTAGTTGAACACTCGAATTACAGTAAACTGTAACTGTAACCCTGTAAAGTTTCTGAAGGCATATTAGTATTAGAGCATCCTAACAGCTCATCTAAATTTGTTCATCCATATATTTATTTGGATGATTATCTATACTAGTTTTATCCTTCATATTTTTATGTACTAGATCATCTATATATGACATCCTTTGTATCTCTTTGAAGGATGGAGAGAGATCATTCAAATATGAAGGTTCTCTCTTCTAATATGGATATGGATGATATCTAAAAATATCATCAGTTGTTTTGTTGGAGCTCAATTTGTATTCTTCATTCTCTATTTTTAGGATAGAGGATAGTATAGATGAACTGTTGGGGATGCTCTTAAAGTAGGCCAATTCATAACTATAAAAGGTTTTATTCTCCGGTGCTTAACAAGAATCTTATGTTTTTGCTGAGTTGCAACTGATGATGAGAGCCTGAGTTGAGGCAGAGTTTATGGATTGCAATGGGAACAGTACCAGTGCCACAAAACCGGCATAAACCCAAAACCTTACATATAACTTGACTATACTCAAAAGTGCACCACCTGTATCGGGAAGTCTTCCCGGTTAATATACAAAGAACAGAAGAAACATCTATGCCAAAATACAAGTCGAAACTCCCCTCTCCGATCGCTCGCAGAAGGGGAGCTGTACAACACAGGTATGAACAACAAGAACAACCAGAAGAAGAAGAAGAACACACAGATGCCATGGCTGCTGCTACTACACGGTGTAGCTCTGCTGGATCGTGTCGATGTCGAGCCCCTTGAGCTTCACCACCGACTCTACGTGCCCCTTGAGCGTGTGCAGCTCCCTTAGCCTGCGTCCATGTCCATGAGAAGGGAGTTGCTGTTGCTGCAGTGAGAAATCAAGAACTCGACGGGTTTACCTGGCGACCTCGGCGCGCTTGGCTGCTTGCTCGGCGATCTCGGAGAGCTCGCGGTAGCCGGTCTTGTCGTTGAAGAGGTCGGAGCCGGTGGCGGGCTGGTTGAGGCCGTGCAGCGTCCTCTGCGCCGTCGCCCACTGCGCCTCCCGCTCGCCCTTGCCGTAGTCGTTCTTGTTGACGAACGCCGTCTGCGCCGCCGATCACCACAGCACAAAGTCAGATCAGCAATGGCGGACGGGTTTGGGGTGTGTGTGTGGGGGGGGGGGGGGGGTCTTGCCTTGTTGTTGATGTTGTTCCAGGCCTTGCCACTGAGGGCGTAGCGGATGATGAACTTGAGGACGTCGAGGGGGAAGTAGGTGACGACGCTGAAGGCCCAGATGGCGGCGCCCCAGCCCCAGCCGATGCCCTGCATCTTGCAGAACTCCCAGTTGGCGTACACGGCGATGCACGTCGCCACCAGCTGCGCCGCCAGGAAGGCGATCACCAGCAGCGCCCCGGGTCTCTCCACGAACGACCAGCTCCGAGACCGCGTCACGAAGATGAGCGCCTGGCTGATGATGCTCACCTGGAGGTACAGCGCCGCCATCATCTCCTTCTCGTTCAGCTTGATCGACCTCACCCCGAACGTCGTCTGCGTGCAAAAATGGTGGTGGCTCGTCGTCATCGCCGCCGCCGTCGTGGTGGAATGCGAGAGTATTCAAGAAGAGGAGGAGAGAATGGAGGTGTTACGGTGAAGAAGTCGGTGTCGTGGACGAGGTAGAAGAAGAGGACGGTGACGAGGGCCATATAGGTGCCGAGCACGACGCCGGTGGCGAAGATCTCCTTGAGCTTCCACGAGTCCGGGGTAGGGGAAGGCTTGACGCGGTCCTTGGAGATGGTCATGATGGTGCCGTCGTTGAGGATGGCGATGATGAGCACCATGAAGGGGGCGAAGTCGAACTTCCAGAGCAGCGCCACCAGCATGAAGCCGAGCACGATGCGGATGGTGATGGAGACGGCGTAGATGGTGTAGTTCTTCATGCGCTGGAAGATGGCGCGGCTGGTCAGCACGGCGCTCACGATCACGCTCAGCCCGGGCTCCGTCAGCACGATGTCCGACGCGCTCCGGGCCGCGTCCGTCGCGTCGTCGACGGCGATGCCGATGTCCGCCTTCTTCAGCGCCGGCGCGTCGTTCACGCCGTCGCCGGTCATGCCGCAGATGTGCTTCCGGTCCTGCAGCCGCTTCACGATCTCGTACTTGTGCTCCGGGAACACCCCGGCGAACCCGTCGGCCTTCTCGATCAGCTCGTCGATGGGGAGCCCGCTCATCTCGGTGCTCTTGTCGCCCAGCAGCGTCGTCGACGGGTACATGTTGGTGCCCATCCCCAGCCGCCGCGCCGTCTCCTTGCCGATGGCGAGCTGGTCGCCGGTGATCATCTTCACGTTCACGCCGAGGTGCAGCGCGCGGCGGATGGTCTCCGCGCTGTCGTGCCTCGGCGGGTCGAACAGGGGGAGAAGGCCGACGAACTGCCATGGCTCGCCGGCGCTCTCCTTGCTCTTCTCCGGCACCTTCTGGTACGACACGCCGAGCGACCGGAGGCCACGATCGGCGTACTGGTCGATCAAGGTGTGGACTTTCTTCTCGGCGTCCTTGCTCATCTGGCAGAGCTCGATGATCTGCTCGGGGGCGCCCTTGCTGATCCTGTGCCAGTCGCCGTTGCCGTCAATGTAGGTGATGGCCGTGCGCTTCTCGACGGGGTTGAACGGGAGGAAGTGGACCTCCTTGATGCCGGCGCGGGCCTCCTTGGGGTCGGCGAGCATGCCGACGATGCAGGTGTCGATGGCGTCCTGGTTCTCGACACGGGACGCCCTCGCGGCGTAGAGGAGCACCGAGTCCTTGTCGAGGCCCCGGCCGTACACCTCGATGAGGGTCTTGTCGACGGTGAGCTTGTTCAGCGTGAGCGTGCCGGTCTTGTCGCTGCAGAGCACGTCCATGCCGGCCATCTCCTCGATGGCGGTCATGCGCTTGGTGATGGCGCCTTGCTGGGACAGGCGGTGGGAGCCGATGGCCATGGTGACAGAGAGCACGGTGGGCATGGCGATGGGGATTCCGCCGATGAGCAGCACGAGGAGGTTGTCGATGCCGTCACGGTAGGCGCGGTGCTGGATCGGGTACATGACGATGATCTCGACGATCATGCCGACGGCGATGGAGATGATGCAGAAGTTGCCGATGGCCGTGAGCACGAGCTGGAAGTGGCCGATGTTGTTGGTGCTGTCCACCAGGTGCGCCGCCTTGCCGAAGAAGGTGTGCACGCCGGTGGCGATGACGACGGCCTCGATCTCGCCCTGCTTGACGGTGGACCCGGAGAACACCCCCTGCCCGGCGTGCTTGTTGACGGGCATCGACTCGCCGGTGAGCGCCGCCTGGTCGACCTTGAGCGGGTCGCCCTCGAGCAACCGCGCATCGGCGGGGATGATGTCACCGAGCTTGATGCTGATGATGTCGCCGGGCACGAGGATGGAGGCGTCCTGCTCGAGCCACTTGCCGTCCCTGAGCACCTTGGTCTTGGGGGCAAGCCCGGCCATAAGCGCCGCGGCGGCGTTCCCGGCGTTGTTCTCCTCGATGAAACTGATGGTCGAGTTGATGATGAGCAGGACGACGATGCCGACGAAGTCCTGCCAGTCGGGCGGCTTCCCTCCGCCGTTGGCGAGCACGATGGCCATGATGGCGGCGGCCTCCATGACCCAGGAGAGCGGGTTCCACATGAACCCCAAGAACTTGAGCAGCTTGTTCTCCGTCTTCTCCTCCAGCTTGTTCGGCCCGAAGATGGTGAGCCGGTTCTGGCCCTCGGCGACGGACAGCCCCTGCTTGCTGCATTTCAGGTGCTGGAACACCTCCTCCACCGGGATCGTCTCCTGCAACAACAACCAGAAGCGACATGGTTAGACCAAGCAGATGAGGTCGCCGGGGCGGCGAGACAAGGACGGCGGCGTACGAGGTCGACGGTCTCATTCCGGACGTCCTCGAGGGAGATGGAGGCCATTGTAAACGCAGGTCGATTGGTTTATTAGTTTGTTGCGGTGGTGTGATTCGCAAGGGGGGAAACGCGGCGGCGGCGGCGGCGGTGGTCGGCAGCCGGCGGCGGCGAGCGGGAGGGGGAGAGGGGGCAGCGGCTTCGCCCTGCCGGAGCCGCGATGGCCGGGGCGGTGAGGCCTGCGCGCCTTGCCTCGGTCGGTCCGAGAGCAGGTGTGGGGATCGGAGACGGAGACGCAGCGCCGCCTCTTATACCGATGCGCGCTCCGGCCGAGCGGTTGCGCTCCAGCGGCTGAACGCCATTGCAGGCGCCTCCCCCGCAATTGCCGCCTGGCCGCCTCCTCTTCTCCCGCTCCCCGCTTCACCCGCGCCGCCGTCCGCTCCGGATAGCTTCGCCGCTGACCATGCAGCCACGTTGTGTTGTTGTGCAGGATGCCATGCACGGAGAAACCCGTTCGACCCGCGGAAATGGATTCTAACGGTTGCTTGCACCAGTTTAGCGTTTAGCATGGCCAGCCATCTAGACTGACTCTGACTCCGACCTAAATAGATAGGTGCAAATGAAGTTGTTTCGTTGGCTTATCTGTCAAGCTTGTATATCCTAAGATGTTGTTTGAGTGCTTTCTTGAGATTTGTTTGGTTGAATGCATAAGATATAAGATATGAATTTAATTATCTTTTTTTATATAGTTTATTGGTGAAAAATATGTTCAAACCGAACAAATAGTAAAAGTAGCACATATATTAGTTATTTTTTTATAACTCATACGCATACACACTAGTATGAAAAAAATTTTAAAAAAGAAAAATTCCCCAATGGGCGACAGCAACCGTACGGGCACGTGCGACACGGCAGCCGTGGATCTAGCGCAGAAAACGTCAGAGACGACGGGGTGGCGACAAGGAGACGAACTGCAACGTCCGCACGCACGTGCCGCGGTTGCACCCGCGCGTGCATGGGACGAGCCTGGCTGAGGAGCGAAGCTCGAGTTGAGCGTTCCTCCTCAGCCTGGCTGTGAGCCTAGATTTGCACCCACGTGTGCAAGTTCCTGTGTACATGCAAGCAACCAAACATACATCTATCTGCTCTATTAGTATCGGTACGAGTCAACCACATGTAGACAACCAAATAAAATCTAGATTCCCAAGTTGTTGCATGTAATTTTATAATATTTTTTTCAAACATGCATATATCCGGATGAAGCATGGCTGTGAGCCTAGATTTGCACCCGCGTGTGCAAGCTCCCGTGTACATGCAAGCAACCAAACATACATCTCCCTGCTCCACTGGTGCTGATACGAGCCAACCACACGCAGACAACCAAATAAAATCTAAATCCCCAAGTTGTTGCATGTAATTTTATAATAATTTTTTTCAAACATGCATATATCCGGATGAAGCAGTAACAAAAGCAATACATTAACTATGATTGCGGTAACATATGTAAAATCATATTAATTTCTTTTTTGTTAACTTATATAAATCAGATTTATTTTTAGTGATATATTATATATTAATCTATTGTATCAAAAAATTAAAATTTTCACAATTAGATTAAAAGAGTTTGCCGATGCCAAGGAGACATATCTTTTGAGATGCTCATTGATCAATAATACTTATCATTACAAAAATATGTTAATACAAATAAAAAGACTTCATGTATGTTTAATGATAATCTTAAATAGTAACATCGTTTTTACCGGTTTTATTTTTTTATTATTAACAGCCAAATTTGAAAATACCTATTTAAGCTTGTTTTTCTAGCACATGATCCATATGTGTGTCAAAGGTAAACGAGGACCGTCTTAAAAATTATTTTTATAGTTATACGGGTTTACATTTACTACATTTTTTATTGCTCAATACTGGATTCTCTCTCGTGGGGAAACTCATGGGCGTTGCCCGGGCTGGCGACGAAGTGGAACGGATGCTGGTGCCCTTCAGAACCGCCTGAGACACGGTTACAACGCGGCAGGGAGAAGGAACAAGAAAGACGTGGAACATCAACGACATCAATCACACTGATTGAGATTATTATTCGATCAATCCAACTTCATGCGCCATCTCATTGAATTGAGATTAATGGTCTAATCCAATTGTTTCTATAAACAAAATCAAACGATGAACAGTGATCAGCATAAAAGGTTCACTGCAATATGCGGAACATAGAAGTTTCACTGCAATAGGACTTAAAACAAGCCCTACATTGCAAGGATAAAATGCTGTAACAATACAATAATAGTTCATAAACCATCCGGTCAAGCAAATAGACCAGCAGCATGTAGGTTCATTCCGTATTTCTAGATTCTCTCCTTTTTCTAAACAGTATGTTTTTATTTAAAAAATCTATATGAAAATTGTTTTAAAAAATCATATTAATATATTTTTAATTTATTATAACTAATAATTAATTAATCATATACTAATCTATTAGTACGTTTACCACACCAGATAAGTTATCTAACACCAAACGCGGTTGTATTGTATTCTCAAGTATAAGTGTGGTATATATTCTGTTCTCAAGTATAATAGCACACTTTTGATGCAGAAGCATAATAAACGATCAAGGTGGATATCTGGTTCACAAGTTATAGTCCAAATCAAAATCAAACATCAAAACCCCTAGATGCAAAACATGGGCACTAATCGGTTAACCAAAAATAAAGCAAGCATAACCACTAAGCACTCCCTCCGAAGGAAGGACTTCTATCGGATTTTCCAAGGAAACAGTACAATTCCCACAAAATTACTCCAAACCGAATAGGGCCTAAGTCCATATTAGTATACGTGATGTAGCTATGAGACACAATCACATGGGGAATTAACAGAATGCAAGAACAGACTATTCTCACAAAATGGTTAGCATAAAAACAGTCCTACTAATATACCAAGGTATGTACACACTCCTACAGATTGTAACTGTAAACAAACTTGGCAACCACTCAACAAGTCTGAGAATGACTGTTACTCAATCACAGCAATCACAATTTGCAATTGAAGAACAGTTAGAATAAAATGGTCACACTAGCTTCAATTGAATAGCATTGTACCAACAAAGTAACAGTACAAGATCCAGTGCAAAACCAAACCATTACAGAACTATAAATATTTAGCAATCCCTTGAAGGTCAGGTGACAAATCTGGTGACTGCAATAATAAATTCTACAATTCACATAAACTGGATATCTATATTAGGATTATATTAACAACCTGAACACTGTATCAGTCCTACATTCTTTGGTAGGGCTTACTCTTCCTGTCATTCTTTGAGAGAAAACGGACAGCACGTTTTTTTATGAGAATAGAGCAATCATACTCCGTGATGATATAAATAAAACTTCATATCTTCAGCTATGATGAAACATAATTAACCCTCAGAAAAAACTTCAACCAGACAGATATATTGGAAGGGTTCTTTTCTTAGAACAGCATGGTATCTTCAGTATACCAGAGTACTACTAACATTTCAGAAAATCTTAACAAAAGCATCCTGGAATTACATCCTAGCTTGCATAAACACGGGAACACCCATAAAACGAAATGCAGATAACTCAGTAACCCTAACTTCCGCAGGCAGCAACCGGTACCTCCCCCTTGACAGGAATAGCTGACACTTGAAGTTCAGGAAGTTCAGAACGTGAGGTCCTGACACCCCTGCTCAGAACCCAAGCTTGGTGCGGCGCCAGTGCCTGCGCTTCGCATTGTACCTGTAACAACGCCAAACCACGTCAGCTCAGCGATCGGCAAAGTCCTGAGCCGAATCGAACGCAGCAGGGGGAGCAAGGCGATAGCGTGAATGGAAGGGAGCAATCAATCACCTGATGGTGTTGTCGGTGCGCATGCGGATCCAGTAGGGGATGGGGCGGTTCTGGCGCATCTTCTTCGCCAGCTTCTTCTTGATGCGGAAGGTCTTGTGGGACGGCTGCGACGAAACGAAAAAGAGAACAGACAAGCTACGGAGTCAGCGAAACCGTCGGCCGGCCAGGTGAGGGCGGACTCCATGAGAGGCGAGGTCGAGATCGAGGAGAGTACCATCGTCGCGGCGGGGACGAAGCGGCGGCGGCGGCGGCGGCGGCGAAACCCTAGGTGCGTGAAGGGCAGAGGTGGAGAATGGCTGGGGATTATATAGTGGGCACCAGCGCGCATCCAAATGGGCTAATTGGGCCGGGCCTCTGATGGCCCATTGGGCTTTAGAGGCGACTGATGAAGTCAGTGTAACGGGCCACATTGCTAAACCGGGCTTTTTAGAGAGTGGTGCCGTGCTATTTTAGCCCAGCTCGAGATTAGTTAGAAAGGAAGCCATGTCTCGTTCTCACAGTCCAATTTGTATGAACTTAAGCAAAACAGCTCAATAATATCCACACAAATTTAGGAAAACAAGCGTAGTGCCCCACACTGCCACACATATTGTGAATAGTATCATTGTATCTATGCATGAGTTCCTATCTTAATATTGACTTTTCTTCATTCGAATCAGATTTTTTTTAAATTGTATTTCTATGTGGAACCTGATTTTACTTTTCTTTATTTCAGCTCACAATTTATATTTATACTTATATTATAAAAATGCAATTTTATATAAACTATTTGATGTTTAGTATTCATTTTTTAATTTAAAATTTAGATACTTATAAATTATATTTATATGTCGATTATATTTCTAGATTTTACTGTTTTTAACTGGAATTTTATATATTTCCATATTGCATTTATAAATGGACTCTTCACTCAATATTAATTATTTCTTTAATTTTTAATCCAAATTCTATATTTTTCTAAATAGTACTTACAGGTGGATTTTTTTTTGCTTTTGTTTACATTTAGTTCCAAAATTGAATTTTAGATGTTTCCAAATCGAACTCATCGATGGACTATTCACTTAATATTCATTATTATAGATGTGAGGTTGGTCCATTTGCCATGCCAAAAAACTAATTAAAGCGTCGTACATTTAAAAATGGAGGGGTATATTGGCAATCTTGGAAGCAGTACACATTTTTTACTACGTGTGGTTATCAGTAACATAAGTTGTGTGTTGCATTTTCGTGTGATGGAAAAAATAAAAACCCTAAGATTCTATTTCAATCCATTCATCAAACGGCCCTACAAACAACTTGTTCACAAACAGGCAGTTAAAATAACAACCGACTCGACTCCCGTATCCACCTACAAACCGCAATTTCCGGAGCCGTCCATGATCTCAATTCTCCTCACCTGAGCCCTACACAGGGCGTATAGCTAGGCACGTACCTATACACGCAAGTTGTTCGTTCGCTCGCGCCCTAAACAAAACACACAAAAGGTCCCTCTCAAAGCCAGCTATATGTCCTAACTAAACACGTCAAAACCTGGCAACTAGAACGATCTATTTGCAAACGAAAAATAGTTTTTTAAATAAAAATTTTATATGTGTGTTCTTATTGATTTAAATGTCTAGACTGAAAAATAAACTATGACGAAAAACTCTAAAACTAATTCTAAATTTAATAGTGAAAATATAAACATTAACTTGTAAACTGAAACGAAAAGATGGTGGCGCGAGACCCATCGATATCGATGGATGCAATCTTGAACGAGACAGGGAACATAGATGCATGCACGAATCGATCTTCAGGAGACGATGCGTCGACATCGCAATCGTGGATTGTTTCATGTCACATGGAGATTTTCTTTCCTCTCTCTATTTTTCTTTGGCCAGTCTCAGATGCTAGATGCAGTGCTGGCCGGCTGATCGATCGCCTGAATTCATCCGTTCCCAAACAATCTGCAAGAACATTGTGATCACAGATACAGGCAGACAGGTAGTCGCCAGCGATCATCTGTAGCTAGCCCCAGCATCATCTGCTGCATGAGTGGCTGTCGATCTCCTCCGGATCAATGCTAATCTGCTTGCCTCTGATCGTCATCTGATCATCTCGTAGTATCATTGATCGTTAGCCCGGTTTAATCAGGTCGCAATCGCGGCCACGTGGGTGTTCTTGCACTCTGTCTGCCATGATCCTATGCAGGTGAGTTGCATCTTGCAGTTGCATGACATACATTGCCGCCATATGCACTCTCATCAGCAGGCAATTCTGATGCAAATTCACCGAGATTTTTGCAGGGGACAAACTGAAGCTTCAGGATGGGATATGAATATGATATGATGCGTGTTGTGCCTGTGCGGTGTCCTCTGAAACGTCAGTCTCTGCACCTCCCAAAATACAGCTGAATGTCTGAATCCATGACAGAATTAAAGGGGAGATATTTGACTGAATTTTCATTTTTCACTAGTTAATTAAGTAGGGTGTTTACTGGTTCTTTTAATCTTTGTCAAACTCAACTAGGTTAATTGATTAATATCAGCCTAGATTGCGTTCCAATCATTAGGTATCATCAGCCGGGTCAAGCAAAGATCCCACGAAATGCGGATCATTCGCGAGGGCTAATGACGCCATTTGACCAGCTGAAAACTAGTTAGCAATCATCCATGCATGATCTGGCTGCCTTCGATACTCGGCCAAAACTTTTTTATTGATTTTCGTACGCACACTTTCCGAACTAAGTAATATTTTCAAAAAAAATTATATGAAAGTTGTTAAAAAAAATCAAATTAATCCATTTTTTAAGTTTACAAAAGTTAATACTTAATTAATCATATACTAATGATTTTTCTCGTTTTACGTGCATTGAATTGACTCATGGCCCAGTGCCATTTGCGAACGCAGCCCCCGGTCTACTCGATCACTTCAGCAAGCTAACAAGCAATACCCATACTGGACAATGATGGGCGAACTAATTATGAAGTTATCTCTGAATAGACAATCCTCATGGGCAGTTTCATTGCAATATTTCTTCAAAGCTTTTAAGCTGGTAGCTTAAACGGTTTATTGGGGGCTAAAAGATGGCCCCTGTCATCAGAAAAGTATATCTTTGGTCAAGATATCCTTGAAATGTGAAATCTTGTAGCTGTCTCACATTGAGCTGTTGTCCATTTTGGATTACATAGGATGGTTGGGACTTGTAGTTGACAGTAACATGACCATGTCAGGCTCGCTCAATCTGCACCAAGACCAGGTTCGTTATGCGCCTGGACCATCGCTTCAGCCGTCAGTCCTTCAGTGTGTGTGCATATGCAGCATGTGCAGCAACAGCCGAGCTTGGTTTCAGTGTGCTCCGATTCAGACAAGCAGACTTGGTGCAGCAAAACATAAAAACATTGCAGGCTACACAGGTTACTGCATTGATCCTGGTTTCTCGACTTTGGTGACAGTCTGAGCGAATTTGTCTTCCTACTCTTTCACCAAGAAGGTTAATAAGTTGTTTGTTAGTTACAGTTTGCAAAGTGGATGGAACATATCTCTACGGGTAATTAACATCAGCTGCAATATAAAATCTAGTGAGCTAAAGTTACAGAGCTACTAGATTCTTTTGTCTGAAATTATCCTCAAATTCTTACGTGTCAGACAGTGAACTATAGGAGGGCATCAAGATAAGATTTGTGCAAAAAAAGGCTAGATGGTTCTGGAGAGCCCCTGAAAGGCTGAAATCAGCGGTCATCTGCAGCTGAGCTGCCTAACAGGACAACAATATTGCAAGAACTGAACTCTGTCCACATTTACAGGGTTACAGCTACGAAGAGCTTATACAACGAAGTAGCTAGGCTGTAGTAGCTCCAAGTTTCAAGGTATTTTCAGGATATGCTATTGTTATAAACCACTTGTATCTTCAGGGCTTTCTCAGTGCTCCAGCCTGCTAGCATAGCAACTTGCTGATCATATTCAGTGATAAGGGAATAGTGAGCTTGCATTGCATGCATGCAGTTGCAAGTGTCATGTATGTATTTTTTTCTTAAACATGTAAAAGATTTGTGCGCCAATATATTACAACAAAAGGTTATGTTATATGATGTATAAGGCCATACCGAACTTATGCAGGAACCACTGGGTAAAAGCTTGGAACAGTGCCGTGCATGTATGCTTTTGTGAGCTTGATTATCCCCTGCCTGGCTGCCTGCAACCCTTGAAAACTATAATCAGTCGTCTGATCTGATGTAATAACTGCTTAACCTGCCTAGCTAACTAAAGGATGTGGCATGTGTTAGAATAGATATAGCTCTACTTAAAGTTATATTAGATAGCAACCCTTTAAACAGAGAGAGCACGCTACGATGTTACCACGGTAATTAACAACAATGTAGCTTTGATACGAAGGGAAAGAACGACGACAAGACCATGAACAACAGCTAGATGTGCTACGATGGTTGGGGATGAGGCTCAGTTGCTACCGCCCTCATCTGCCAAACGACATGCTTACAAACGAACATTATTTTTTAATAAAACTTTTTATATTTAGTGATCTAAAAATAAATGCTGAAAAATAAATTATGATGAAAAACCTTACAATCAAATCTAAGTCTAAGATTAAAATTTTAAATATTGATTTATAAATATAAGTAAAAGTAAAAAAAGATAATGCCCTACTTTGGTTGGGGAGGACAGGGCTGAAGCCAGAGGAGGGATATGGAGGGGACCTGACCTCCCTCAGCAGCCGCATAACCCTCCTCCTAACCCTAATAATATATCCATGGATTTAGCTAGGTTCAACTTAGATGACTTGTACCTTCCAGCTACGTATGTTTTGTAAGACAGTATGCTATACTAATTTATCCCTGATGAAAACCACCACATATTTTTTTTTATGGTTATCATAACAACCATTTTTTTCATTTATGGTTTTTTTTAAGTCCCAACAAGATGACTTTGTATTAAGAAGAAGAGAAGTAATTACAAGTTACTGAGCGTTGTGTGCAAGACACAGCAAGATGAGGGAGGGGGGGGGGGGGAGATGAATAGCCTCAGCACTGCTGTGTTTTTTTCCCTTATGGAATAGTACATTTCATTAATATTGAATAATCATGCAAATGGTTTATAATGGTTTATAGCATTAGGTGACTATTTAATTTTGGTTTTTCAAACTAGAAACTAAGATAGTGATATTGCGGTCCGATTGAAGGCTCTATAGAAAATCTCAAAATTTACATATTTTAAATTGCCCCTGCGTTCTTAGGAGGTCTATGAATAAGAGCCTCGTTAACAAACATCGTGTATTCCTACGTGGGCATCTGATATACCTAAATTGGTATATATATAGTTGACAAAGATTGAAAAGAAAATATTCGTGGCTTCCGGCTAATTTTTGTAAGAGCCAGTCTGCCTCGCGCACTAAACTCCACGTGGTGCGAGAGGCAGGCAGGCAGGCAGGCAGGCACCAGCTCGCTTGCACTGCAGCGCTGCAGCTGCACGCGCCGAGTCGATCGTTTCGTGGGCTAGCTGCAGCCTACACTGGAGGTGGCTAGCTTAGCTAGCTAGCTCGGTCCAGGCTCGCTCGCTCCTGCAGGCTAGCTAAGGCTGGCGGCGGCGCAGGGTCTCGTGCGCGCGCGCGCGAGCGAGCTGACGACGAATCAATGGAGAGCACATGCCTGCAACACGACCTCCCACGGCGTCGGCAATGGCAGCCGGCCGCTCTTTCTCGATCGGCTAGCCGGAGGAAGAAGAAGAAGAGGCCGGCCCTGGGAAGTTGCCGCTAGCTACCTAGCTTGGCTCTGCATCCTCTCCACCATCGTCGTTCAGTGATGCAGCAGCGGCGATGCAATTCGGCACTGATCCATGCCCAGCTCAGCCGCTACCGGCCATGGCTATGGCTAGCCAGGGACCATCCATCCATCCATCCTCCTCAATGCAAGTCCTGATCATCCATGTGCATGCAATGCAATGCAAAATCCATTCTTGTTTTGTCTCAGAATTCAGACGCCATATATATATATATCTGTGATCTGTCTCCAATACTTCAGTTGTAGTAGTAGCCAATATGTCGTCAGACTGAAATTTGATGCGTAGCAACGCCTGGTTGTTGGCAATAATTCGAAGAAATGACGCACTGCTAGTAGTGTACTACTACCACTATTATAGTAGTAGCAGGCTACATGGATTGGGTACGTAGAACCCTACGAACAGAGAGAGCCTGATCAGTGCACACCATGTTCTTCCCTTTTTATCTGCAATGCAGCTTGCAAGGCTTTGCCTACCTACCATGCATGACTGACCTATGGAGAAGTTGCAGTATTTAATATCTCTGTTAGGTCTAAATTCCTTCTGTTGTGTGCTCATCCGGTCTTCGAGTTAGGCAGAGGATTATTCTTGATTCTAGGATCTCCATTGCCGATTTGGGCTGTTTTAGTTTATAGATTAATTGCAGGCTAGTGCACAGTGATAGTTTTCTTGGATACTCTCTTTTGCTTTGATCATGATTAAAAGATTCACTGGCATAGTGGAAGGCACTTAACACGGGATTACAGGTCAACAATATATATGCGTGCACATCATCTGCACAATATTCCTTCCTCGAGCATACATATCGTCGTCGACTTCGAGTCTTGCTGAAAAAAAAAATAATCAGCGACTGAATTGACTGGGCTAATTCAATCTACCTCTGTGAAACAGTTGCATTCATGTGACGTACGTTCAGATTAAGCACACAACAAATCTCTATCCCTCTGTTCAAAACTAATCAATCATCATCATAAAGACCCATAATTCGACCATCTTTCATACTCTTCTGCACTCGTTTTCAACAGTTTGAGTTCTGGAATGTCCCAGAAACCGAAGTTCCAAAACTTAAACAATTCATTCAAAAAACGGCATGTTCATCCATCCATTCATGAATGCATGCTGTTTGGACTAATTGCAGAGAATCAAGCGACTATTACCCAATTGGTCTCTTCCTAATCACCTTGTTTTAATACAGGGGGGCTAATGCATAGTAGCTATAGGCGAGGTGAAAGTGATCGGAAGAGGTCACATGTGGTGTGTCTGAGACGTTGGGTAGGTATAGACCATGCTTATCTCATATGGTTTTCTGAAAAATCACAACACCAAAACTGGATGCAATGCATGGTGTGTGATCAGTCCCCTACCAGACATGCCATGCAGGTGATGTGGTTGCATGTGAGGTCATTTGTCTGGCTTGCATTTGCATGTTCGTAGGCAAGGCTACAGGAAAATGGCTAAGTGACATGATCTTTTCAGCATGGTGTATTGTGTTGTGTCTAGTAGACTATATGGAGAAAAGTCAGAGAGATCAGAACAGGGTGAAAAAGGGAAAGAAAAAATCCTTGCATATGTTTGTGGACTCTGCATATCTCCTGTTCTGTGATATACTGATATGTGAATCTTTGTCCTATGATAGATGAAGAATTGAAGATCATGAAGTGGATGGAAGTTCAGTCCAGTTTTATAAATCTGAATCAATTCATACCATATGTAGAATAGTAGTAGAATGACATGTGCAGTGTGGTTTACCTCTCACCATTTGAACAGGTGGTGCTTTGAATGTTGAACCGGTCTTCAAGACACAGATTTGAATAAATATTTTTTTACTATGATTAAGATTTACTTTGAATACATATTTACTTATATGCTAACATAGGTTAAAAATTGATTTTTCTCTATGCATTCTCATATCCTACCAAAACTAAACTACTCAACTGAAACTTCTGTAACATTCCTACGAAATTGCTAAAGTACGCTCACTAGCAAACCCAACCAGTAAAGGTAAATTAAGAATCTCCCATAAAAGATCAATCCAACCTAATCAAAACATCAAAACAAACCATCTTTTCGCATCTACTTATAATTATAAGCTAAAATTTAAATTACAAACCTTATATTTTAAATGAATTTTGGAGTTTTTTTGTCGTATTTTATTTTTTAGTTTTACTCTAAAATCACTAAAACAATATATAAGAAATTATTTATAATTTATGTTTTATTTGCAAATAACGTTTAGTTTTTTAGCGCTCCGTAACTAGACAAGGGTCTAGGTGGGCCCAACGACCATGCTGCTAATGAGGGACATCTTATGTGGGGCCCAGGAGCAGCAATCCGAACAACGAAAAGATTCCAACGTTACGATTTCCCTCCTTATTTATAGCCCATTTCCATGGCTCCCGCACCACACTCCCTTGGCGCGCACATCACGCAAGGAAGACGAGACCAAGATCACTTGCTCCGTTGCCGCCGGCGATCAGCGAGACCGAGAAGGCGGCGGCGCCACCGGCGACCAGCTAGCGCGTGCTGCTACGACCGATGGCTCGGCCGCAGCAGCGGTACCGCGGCGTGCGGCAGCGCCATTGGGGCTCCTGGGTGTCCGAGATCCGCCACCCTCTTCTGTACGTGCGTGCGCGACGCCGTCGTCGTCGTCTTCGTCGCCGGTGGCCGTTTCGAGAGTCGCTCATCGGTTTTGCGGTGGTGGTGGTTTTGGCTTTGCAGGAAGACGCGGATATGGCTGGGCACGTTCGAGACGGCGGAGGACGCGGCGCGCGCCTACGACGAGGCGGCGAGGATCATGTGCGGCCCGCGCGCGCGCACCAACTTCCCCGCCGCCGAAGCCAGCGCGGCCGCCGCCGTGGCCGCCGCCTCCTCCTCGTTCCTCTCCGCCGCCCTCGTCGCCAAGCTCCACCGGTTCAACCTGGCGTCCGTGCAGGCCACGCAGCGGCAGAGGGAGGCGGCCACGGCCGCAGCCACGCCAGCGGCATCATCCGCCGCGACGCCGCTGGGCAGCAATGCCACCTTCTCCGACGACTCAGGGACGGCGACGGCGACGACGTACGGCGCGGAATGGAGCGGCGGGTTCCTCGAGGAGCAGCACGTGGAGCAGATGATCGACGAGCTGCTCGACTCCAACTTCTCCATGGAGATCTGCTACTAGCTAGCAAGCGCTGCATCTCCAATGCCGCCATGCGTGTCGCCTCTCTCCGCCTCGCTCTGTTCTTGCGCTTGCACCAGCGAGCACTGCATCCGGATGCCATGCAGCTCTTTGTGGCTGTGGGTTGTGTGAGAATGCATCGATCGAGCTCCATATTAGTTAAGCCATACGAGTTCTTGATCTGTTCTTCTCTAGTACATGTATATTACCTAGAACTATTAGGCTATTAGCATCCAGCATAGAGTAAAAGACGAGCCTTTGTTCTGAATTCTGGTCTTGGATTTGCTATATCCATCAGCCCATGAGATTCTTTCAGAGAGAGAGCTGTTGCATTTCCGATGTTCTTATGCAATGCACCACACCAAGATCAGTACAGGTTCTGAATGATGATAGTAAAATGAAACGAACCAATGAATGACACTTTCCAGAATTCACTGTATTAAACTCTGGAAGCAATCACATTCAGACAAGAGATTGATTTGTTAATCACTCTCAATCTTATCTAACCCAGGCAGTATATCAGTATGACGATGTTGATGATGATTGAAGAGACTCCTCTGCTCCTCTCCTCACACCTGACGCATGCCACGACCTGAATTTTTTTTTTCTGATTGACCCTTTCAAGCACGTAGGCCAGGGGCGGCGCCTTGTTCTCGCAAGCGTCCGAGAGCGGCAGATAACGTGGCGATCATGGCAAGCTGCACAGCCGATCATATCAGAGTGGGCGTCCTTTCTTGTGCGCTTGTGACATCGAACACATGAAGAAGACGATGACGACCACGACGACGACGACGGTATCTAGGAAGGGAGGATGCACTTCATCATGGCCGGCATGTGCCTCCACATGACTTGCCAATTCCGGTCAGCCTCTCCACTGAAAACTTTTTTTTTTTTTGCAGGCGTTGGGTGTTTCTGTCAATCACACACACACTCTGCCTGCTAATTTCAGTTTCAGGTTCAGGGATTGGTTGATAGGGTGAAGTGAACCCTGCGTTGTGTTTAGGCAGGAGGCATCTCTGCAATGCCACCACCAACCAATGACCAATCCATCGCATTTTGGAGGGGTAAAGAGGGTGTTCTTTGGAGTCCTGACCGGCTTTGTGGCTGGCTGCAGCCTGCGTTCATGTCTGCGTGTCGCTGGGGCATGATTCAGCAGCTCGAACTCTGTGCGAAAGCTGCCTCCTACCTGTGCTTCTGAATCGTGTGACACCACTTTGATCTTTTGATTCCTTCCGCTGCTGCATCATTTCTCATTTCATCACGAGAGGGGATTGATTCATCACTCTTGTCCATCCTAATCTCTGAACTTTCACGTCGACTGATAACTCTGAACTCGGCTCTCTCCATTGCAAGCAAAAACTGGAGTCACTTGCTACTGGCATCTCCAACAGGTATCTAAAATTGATCTATAAAACTGAATTGTAGGAATTTAAGCAGAAATCATACCTCCAGCAGGTTACTAAATCTATTTTCAATATTTACGCATTCGTAATATCAACTTTCTTGTATACCAAATTTAGGCAAACATATGCGTTCCTAATACAAATAATTCAGTTTTTTGTTTCTGTTGGAGGAGGAATAAATTTTAGGCCCAACATATGATTTTGGAGAGTTAAGTATTAGCGTTCTATTCGAGATGCTCTTACCACGCTAAACATTAGGCACGTGGCAGTTTCTTAGGCGAGTGTTGTTTACTTCACTACTGCAAACTGCAAGCATGGCTTGCCAGTTGCCATACTTTTGCCTCACCTGTCAAAGACTCATCTCTTTGTCAATCCTTCACTGCTTATGAGTTATGACAGGGTTCAGTAAACAAGTGCTAATCCCCTAGCAGCATTGGCCATTGCTTATATTTCATTGTCTAATATGGATTTTTCCAGCAATGGCTGCATGTGCAGCAGCACAAACAGCTCCATCTGCGTTTGATACTTTGGTGAGCAGTAAAACGAGTCACCAGTCCATCTCATGACACAGATTCCCCTGCTTTTAGCCAGTTTGCTGTCTCAGTCTTCCTGCAGAAAAGAAAGTTAAGTCGACAAAAGAACACACCTGTTGTTCATCTAGTTGTTGGGCCAGCCAAATCCATCCATAGGGATGTACACGGGGAGCAGAAAATTAGGAGGATATAGGTTCTTTGAGTTCTCTGATCCTCATGGCCTCAGATTGTCAAGGGACACATGATTGAGAAAGACAGTAGCAGTAGTAGTAGCAGCATAGAGGAATCATCTGCATGATGTGTTTGAGAGACAGAAGCATCCCTTGTGTTCCTGTCCTCTTCTATCATTATCTCCATAATTGAGTGTTCCTCCCTATTAGGAGATGGCTACAGTGCTGCTCTTTGGCAGTTGCTACTTAGCTACATTGTCTCTGTCCATGATCTATGCAAGCACTAAATTTCAGGTGCTCTAATTTTTCCCAACAAAAAAGAAAAAAGTAATTTTCTCCCTTAACTATTGACTGAATCTGATTTTGGTCGCCCTAACCGCAATATCAGATACAAGTGATCCCTTAAATATCAAAATCAATGCAAAATAACTCTCTCGAGGTTTGGTTGATGGTTTTTGTCGACATGCCAATCTTGACCATGTCAACCCGCTATGTTGATGGAAACGGCGGGCTAAACCATCAGAAGTTACTTTGTTACTTTGTACATGTTTTAATAGTTGGGGGAGCACCCATGCCTTGTATTGTGGTTGAGAGATTAAAATCACACTTGGACAATATCTGAGGGAGCAAATTTTGGGTTTTGGGATTAAGGGACTCAACTCGACGATAAGTCGAGAAACCTCGACGTTTGTAAAATTTATTCATAAATTGTTTTTTATTTACAAATACGTTGTTTGATTTTTTTTTCTAAATAAGCCAACCAATCACCCTCTTAGTGATTTGTCCTAATGTTTATAATTTTTGTTTGTTAGTTGCAGGATCTTATCAATCGTTGACAGAAGATTTTGAATACTTTTATTGCCTCGAGCAGAGATACTTGCCCAAAAGCAGTACTCCAGTTGCTAGTTCAGAGTCTGGCATATCAATCTGAATGTCCCATGAGTTGGCAGTATATATTTTCGTTGCCCTTTGTGTAGTTTGGGAAAAAATTAACTTTTTGCCACTTCTACGAGTTATGAGTGATCAAAACAGATTCGTACTCGCTGTATATGACATGTAAACCCTTATAAGTCTATGACAGATAGTTACAGTGGCAAATCTATTATGAACATTAGTAAGTGGAAAGATAAATGCCCGTAGTTTGGAACTTTGGATCAAGCATGTTGTGGGATGATAGAGTTGAATATTGTATTATGGTAGAATTTTCTCACCTTTTACGCTCATGCTTCATGAATTATTAAATAATATTTTTTACAAAATAAATTATATATATATATATATAATCATCATCATATCTTTCTAAAATAGATCTTTAACATTACACTAATATTTAATTACATAATTTATATTATTAAATAGATAAAATAAAACTTTCATCTAACATCTTAAGCTTATCTCAAACACAGCCCAAGTGTCAGTCGCACCGTGTTGCTAACTTGCTGTTAGCTTTGCTGCCAAGGAGCTATCCAGGTTTCTTTATCTCGTATCCTGAGATGAGACAGGTCGTAAAACGGAGCTGGAATTGTGAATCATTTTGCATCTTGTCTTCGAATTATCCTGACAAGAATCGGTGTATCTGTTTTTTTTTGTCAAAAAAATATCTTCTCTCGGCTTTATCTAGGTAGTGCTGTGTTTTTTTTGACAAAAGATATACAATCATCTATTTTTTTATAGCTATTTAATAATATAAACGATAAAATTAACTAATACAAAATTTAAAATATACGAACAAATGTAAGATAATAAATTCGTGTATATATATATATATTTTAAAGATATACCATTCGGTAATTAATGAAATGTGTGCGAAAAACCGATGAATGCTTAAAAAAAAAAAAAGAAACGGCCTTGTGTGTTGGGCTCGAACTCCCCGGATCCGTTGCGTGCGTGCGTACGGTTTGGGGTTCGGATTGGGTTGCTTCACGCCTCGGCGTGTCACGGTCGCGCAATTCGGGAGAGGCGTGAAACACCGTCCGCCGAGCGATCGCCGCCTCCGCCCCCACGCCACGCCACGCCACGCAGCGCGACGCCGCACACGCGAAAGCGGAAAGGGGTAAACCCACCGAGCGGAGCGGAGGAGCCACCGGCCCCGGCGGCGAGCCGGAGCCGCGGCGGAGGCGGCGCGGGCGGGGATGGGGAATAAGATCGCGCGGACGACGCAGGCGTCGGCGACGGAGTACTACCTCCACGACCTCCCGTCCACGCACAACCTCGTGCTCGTCGAGGTCGTCAGCCGCGGCCGCTTCCTCAAGTCCGTCCGCTGCAAGCACGACGAGGGCTTGCTCCTCGTCAAGGTCTACTTCAAGCGCGCCGGCGAGCCCCTCGACCTCAAGGTAAAACCGGCAGCCTTTGCCGGCGCTCCCTCCCTCCCTCCCGAGCCCCCCCCCCCCCCCCCCATCGATTTGGGGTTGGAGTCGCGTTTTGAGATCTGGCTGCTTGGTGTTGCAGGAGCATGAGCGAAGGTTGGAGAGGATCAGGAACGAGTTCGAGGGTTTGGAGGAATCCCATGTCTGGCCCTTCCAGGTGAGGATTGCGTGCTATTGGCACCCATCGAGTTTTGTCCGTGCTTTACTAACTAGCGCGATCGGTCCTGGGTTTTTAGTGCATTATTTTGTTGCATTGGGTTATCTAGTGGATTATAATTATTTTTAGAAAAATAATGCGTATTCACTTTGTTTGGTTTGGGTGGAAATTTCAGGTCGCAGTAAGGCTGTTTTCTTTAGTAAACTGTTTAGGGCTTTTCAAGTTATATCATTAGGGTTTCTAGGATATGATTTCAAATTCTATGATTTGGTTAAATTTTGATGGAGTTTGAAATATGCTCACGTCCTTGTATATTTTCACATGAGACAGTATGAAATAATGGAATCTAGCTGGATGCGAATGCGAAAAAGTATCTATGTCTACTCTAAATTTGTGTTCTCCTTTTATTTTTGGGTAACATACTGACGTGACATTGGATGCGTTCAGGTTTGGTTACAAACAGATAAGGCAGCGTATCTCCTTAGGCAGTATTTCTACAGCAACCTGCATGATCGGCTAAGCACACGGCCTTTCCTCAGTAAAATCGAGAAGAAATGGCTTGCTTTTCAGGTGAGCCATCCTTTTTTCATTGTTGTTGGGTGATCATTTGCATTTACAGAGGTGACGATCAGATCCTATGGTGATTGTTAGTATCCGTATAACTAGGTATAGTTATGAACCACACACTTCAAACTAGTGGAACATGTAAGAGTCATCATTCGTTCTTTCCATTCCAGATATCGTTGCCAACATAGCTCATTTGGTTTGCAGTTAATCCATGCTGTGGAGCAGAGCCATAGCAAGGGAATTTGCCACGGTGAGAAGGATTTACTGTGCATTAGCAGTAGTTCTTTTTGGCAAATTAATATTTACACTGAGTTTTCTTGTTAGGTGACATAAAATGTGAGAATGTGCTTGTTACCTCATGGAATTGGCTATATCTTGCGGACTTCGCATCTTTTAAACCGACTTACATCCCGGATGATGATCCATCTGATTTTTCATTCTTCTTTGATACTGGAGGAAGGCGAAGATGCTATCTAGCACCTGAAGTTAGTTCCTTAATCTGAATGATATTTGAAATTGCTATGCTCTTTTTTATTGATGGTATATGAGTTTATTTTTTCTCATTGGTGTAGTTTTGACACATATCACTAATCTTGTTATGGAACTTTGTATATTGCTTGTGCCTGCAAATTATTATGAATTCAAACAATATATTATTAAGGGGGAAAATGTAGTTGCATTATTGCAGATCCACAAATTTAAAACCTGTTATGCCCTGATACATGAATTTCTTAGTCTAGAGTAACATGTATATTGCATACTAGTCATGGCAGCAATGGTTTTTCCATTTCTCTTACAAAGACTGGGTTTACATGCAGTTGATTCATGAAATGAGTTGATACTATTTCATGGTGGAGTACTAGTTACTGGACTTAAAATATAACTGTAGATTTCTGGACTGAGTTGGTACTAATTCACTGCGGACTACTAGTCAGCATTTCCTATGGATAGAATTGTGTCAATATTAACGTAAATTGTTTTGAGTAACCAAACTGATGAAGGTAGCAGGGGAATTGCCTCTTTGAATTTCTCCACTACGATGAAAGTATATTGCCATATCCATGAGTTGATAACTCCATTCACTTGACCATTCACGAATAAACTCTTGCCATTTTCTAGGAGATTTGGACTCTTTCATTATTACTGAAAATTTAATAGTGGGAATTTAAAAAGACTTATGATTTAAAGGCAGTATTTGCATTTTTGCAATGTACTGTTGGATGTCTTGATGCTATATCTTTGATTACCTGCAACTCTTTTGAATAAACCTTACCTGCAACTCTTTTGAATAAACCTAACTCAATGTTTCCAGAGGTTTTATGAGCATGGTGCGGAAACCCAAGTCGCAGCAGATGCACCTCTGCAACCATCTATGGATATATTCTCTCTTGGGTATATGCTATTTCCTTATAAATCTTTATTGATTTGCTCAGGAATATGTTTTGTTCCATTTTCAGCATTTCACATGGCGAGGGCATAGGTCCTTTCAATCTCATAATCACAGTTGTCTATTGTTTGAACATACAAGTTCTATAATTTAACTTTTTTGAATTTGTTATGATTTGGCATCTCGTTTGGCAAAGAGGGACATCATATTTTCTTGTCAGATGAAATTTGATAATTGCTGATAGACAATGCAGAAACTGCTCTTTGTTGTCAATGGCATGCTTTTCTCTGTCACTCGGTATCTTGGCATTTGAGACATGCCATCAACCGAACTATGAAATTTAAGATTTTGATCAATTGTTTTAGATATAATTTTGATCAATATGAGGCTGCATGGTTTGTAATTGTACAACATTGTGTTCTTGATTTTATCAAAGAATGCTCAGTTAGAAATAAAACAATTATCTTAAGTTATAAATGAGAGACCTGTCCTTAGTATGTTTTGCGGCCTACATTTAAATATTTGCACATCCCAAAAGGAAATCGGTGTGTGACTAACTGACTACGGTAGGACCCTTGGTTAAGAAAATGAATCTTCTTCTTTCTTTAATAGCTCCCATTTTTCTGCAATACTTTGCTATGTTAGACCTGTTTACTGATTCTATATTTTTCGTTTCCTTATTCTCCAAATGGTAAATGGCTTGTCTCCTTTGCAGGTGTGTTCTTGCTGAACTTTTCCTAGAAGGACAGCCACTTTTTGAGCTTTCACAACTTCTAGCTTATCGGCGTGGTCAGTATGACCCTATTCATACCCTAGAAAAGGTTTCTGGTATTGTTCCTTGTTCCTTTTAATCAGTTTATTTATATTCTTTGTTTGAATCATTCAGGAAGTGTTGTTCTTCAATCTAGGATTTGGGTTGGCATGTCTTATGTTCACCTCTCAGCAACTATCAACTATGTACCCTTTCGTATTGTTTATTAAATGCTTCCACAGTTACTTCTGGTTATTGTTCTGTCTATTAATTCTGTTTAACCTCAGTTTTCTTGCCTAATTGTTAGGAGGTGAAAATACACACAGAGAGCTGTGTTTTTTCTTGGTTATTCTGTTCTTGTCCTGCAAAATTAGAATATCTTCCTGGGTCATGGGGTGGAACATTAGATAACAGCACAACTACTAGTCAAATATATTTAGTGTATATGGTATGGTGCATACATTGGAAGTGCACCTTGAATATTTATCCTTTTACTGTTCTCGCTTCTTGGATTTTGCTTCAGAGTAATTACCACTAGCTACTACCTTTTGGAGCGTGATTTCTTTTGAAGCCTTAAGGAGATCAGTGCTGAGAATTTCAAACTACATTTACTTTTGAGGTTTAATGATGAATATGTGACAATAGTTTGATGCTATTAAGATATGTCATACATGCCATCTGCAATCTTAGGATTCAATTGATGATAGGATTATCGTGTTCATGATTTCCCATTAACTAAGAATAGAGCAATCATTATTCAATTTATTCAAAAATAAAACATTAAATCATATATTTCAGCAACAAATGATCACAAGATCCCTGTATTGTGTGTGACAAGTTACTTTTTTACACCTAATTTCATGGACCCGTTTGGGATGCAGTTAATTTTCCAGATTCCTGTTTGGATGAATGCTTGCATTACAAAGGTTCTGGAATAGCTCAGGGTCCACTTCAGAATGCCTTAAAATTATTTACAGCATGCAGTTCTTGTAATGTGTTGACTTAAAAATAATTTCCATTTCCAGTAGTATGTTAGAAGTACATGAACCAAGAGAACTGGATATTTTGTGGACCTAAATAGATGAAAATGGACTCAGGGATCTCAAGTTTTACATTTATTTGTCGTTGTATTCAGTCCTTGCAAATTGCTTATTTACAAAAGATGCAAATCATATGCATTTGTTTCATCCAGTTAAAATGGCTCAATTTTCATTTGTGCTTGCAGATACAAGATACCGGTATCCGTGACATGGTACTTCACATGATTCAGTTAGACCCGAAAGAAAGGCTATCATGCAAAAGCTACTTGCAAAAATATGAATCTGTTGTATTCCCAGTTTATTTCTCGAAATTTCTCCACAAGTTTTTCTCAGATATTGTTCCACTTCACTCTGATGCTAGGGTAAGGATCAATTTTCATCTCTGTTAAACTTCTACTTCCTCTGTTATTCTCAACCGCAAGCATTCATTCCTTTCTACAGGTCGAAAAGACTCGAGAATATTTTGAAAAGATGCATGATGTAATGATAAGTGGGTCAACACTTGAGAAAATTCAAGGATCTGCTACTGTGTCAGTGCATAATAAATTATCTGGGGAAAAAGGCATCACAGGGCAAACTATAAATTCATCAAAAGAATATGCCAAAAGTATACCTGTAGTTAAGATAAACACTCCTGGACAGCATAAGCATGTTGTTGGAGATCTCAATTTCCTCCTCAAGGAACTGGAGAAGGATGATCCTACAAGTACAAAGATCACTCAAGACACAGACCAGTCTGTTACTTCCAATGTTTCCCATGCAAATGGTATTCAGTCCTTGCGGCAGGTTTGTCAAGCTGGAAGACAAAATGGTTTGATGGGCCAGAACAATTGTGTATCTCACTTGCACAAGATCTCAAAGAGTAACCTACTTGCGTTAGTGTCTAGTTATGATGCCCAATCAGATACCTACAATTTTGACATTTTTCAACAAACGGAATACAAGGTGAGCTGTGAAGGCATGGTTTTGCTTGCCTCATTACTTTGCTCGTGCATACGAAGTGTCAAAAAACCGGAGCTTAGAAGGGCTAGTCTGATACTTCTGAAGATTTGCTCTACATACATAGATGATGATAGCCGCTTACAGCTGGTTATTCCATATGTTATTGCAATGCTTTCAGATCCAGCTGCCATAGTCCGTTGTGCTGCTTTGGAAACTTTGTCTGATGTCCTTTGTCTTGTTCAAGACTTTCCTATCAGCGACGCAAAGATATTCCCAGAGTACATCCTTCCAATGCTATCTTTGCTCCCAGATGATACAGAGGAGAGTGTTAGAGTTTGCTATGCCAGCAACATTTATAAGTTGGCCTTAACAGCCTACAGGTTCCTGCTTCGTTCCCGGAGTATAGAAGATGCTAGGCCTCTTGAGGAATCAATGGTAGCTCCCAGGTCACAGTCTGTAGAATCTCCAGCAAAGAAGCAGCACGACAGCATTAATGGTCAACTTGCACGACTCAGAAAATCTATATATGAAATAGTGCAAGAGTTGGTAATGGGACAAAAACAGACTCCTAATGTCCGCAGAGCTCTTCTGCAAGATATAAGTTACCTGTGTTACTTCTTCGGACACAGACAAACTAATGATTTTCTTCTTCCCATACTTCCAGCATTTCTAAATGACCGTGATGAGCAGCTCCGTGCAGTTTATTTTGGTCAGATTGTTGTCGTGTGCTATTTTATCGGTTCCAGAAGTGTTGAGGAGTATCTCTTGCCCTATCTTGAACAAGCACTAAGTGATGATATGGAGGCTGTGCTTGTGAAAGTACTTGACTGCTTGACTATGATGTGCAAAAGTGGTTATTTGAGGAAAAGGGCAATTGTTGGTCTATTTGGAAAAGCTCTTCCCTTGCTGTGTCATCCAGTCCAATGGGTTAAACAGTCCGCTGTAAGATTTGTTGCTTCTTGCAGTGAGAGCATAGGGCCTGTAGATACCTTTGTATACCTCTGTCCGCATCTTAAACATTTTTTACACAGGGAGCCACCATCGTGGTCATCAGAAACTGCTCTTCTTTCATGTCTTAAGCCTCCGGTCTCAAAATTAGTCCTATACCAAGCTTTAGAGGATGTCCACGATGCAGGAGACATTTTACTGAAGGGTGACGGTAAAAAGGAAATGACAGTGCATGGTGGAAGATATCCTGCCATGACACAAAGTGTTTCATCAACTACAATTGAAGATGATGCGAGATTGAGAGGACCTAAGTTATCCAGTGACTTGTCTTTGAACATTAAAGATTGTTCTTCTGCTAATTCGGCATATATAAGCTCTGCAGTACATGCATCCAGTTCATTTTATGATGGTGTACCTAAAGGAATACCCTTATATTCCATGCAAGGGACATCACTACATGCGAATTTGGGATCTGACCGGCATGGGGGTTTATCAAGTTCAGTTCCAGGCCTTCATACTAGAGAAAATCATTTCAGTAGCATGCACCGAGATGGGAGCATCAGTGACTCGCTGAATAGCATCTCCTCTATGCCAGGTGATGTCATTTCCAACTCTGACACTTCAGGATCGTTCACCAGACCAGCAGTGGCTCTCGAGACAAGTTGGAGACCTCGTGGTGTTCTGGTGGCACATCTCCAGGAGCATCGCTCATCTGTCAATGATATTGCTGTATCAAATGACAACACCTTTTTTGTAACAGCTTCAGATGATTCAAGTATTAAGATATGGGATACAAGAAAATTGGAAAAAGATATTGCCTTCAGATCTAGGTTAACGTATAGCCTGGGTAGTAGCCGAGCTCTATGTACGACAATGCTTCATGGTACTCCCCAAGTTATTGTTGGTGCTAGTGATGGCACATTGCACTTGTTTTCTGTTGACTGCACACGTGGTGTAGGGAATGTCATAGAGAGATATTCTGGCATAGCTGATGTAAAAAGGAAAGATTTGAAAGAAGGTGCAATTCTCAGTGTTGTGACCTGTTCCTCAGAGAGTTTTAGCCCAACCATCCTTTTCAGCACTGAGCATTGTGGTGTACATAAATGGGATACAAGGACCAATTCTGAATCTTGGTCCTTTAGATCTTCACCAGAAGAGGGGTACATATCGGCACTTGTAGTGGGCCAGTGCGGAAATTGGTTCATCTCAGGGTCTTCAAGAGGTGTTCTTACACTGTGGGACAACAGGTTTCTGCTTCCTGTTAACTCATGGAAATATTTGCCAGCAACCCCGATAGAAAAGTTGTGCTTGTTTATACCACCACCGAATTCAATATCTTCTTCTGGGAGACCCGTGGTTTTTGTTGCAGCAGGCCGCGATGAAGTTACCCTGTGGGATGCTGAGAACGGAAGCCGTCACCAGGTAATATAGATGGCTCTTTTTGTTGTTTTCTAAGCCCGGTCACTGTTGATAAAATCTCTTTACTCATTTGAGCAATTAGTTAGTGTTCTAAAAACGTCTGCACTTTGTGATAAACGAACACCTGTATCTGATAGTGCCGTCATGTGATACCTGTAAATTTGATGAACTATGCAGATATTTAGAACAGCAAGCACCGAGAACGAAGCTGTTATACCAAAGGCGCCATCAATACATCCAAATACTAAAGATGAGACGCGGCCAGCAAATTATAAATTCAGAATTGAAGAATTATGTGACCCGCCTCCACGCCTTCCAGGAATCCGTTCTTTGCTTCCTTTGCCAGGAGGGGACTTATTGACCGGAGGAACAGACTTGAAGATACGCTACTGGGATCAGGCCAGGTTCAATATTTGAACTATATATACACTCGTGGTTTTGCATATTTTATCTTTTGCAAGTGCATGATGTTTATGTTGATGTTTTTGAAGGCCTGAGCAAAGCTTCTGCATAGCTGGTCCCTCGGTGAAAGGAGCTGGAAACGAAGAGTCCTACGATATAAGATCCAGCTCTTGTGTACAAGTTGTGCAGGTAACTACTAGTAGAGTATATTTTGCTGCTACAGCTAAACCGTTCAGTGCTGTATCTGTTGTTTGTTTTGTGCTTCCCGGTGTTTTCTCAAACAATTCTCAAACTTTCAAATCATCATTTAACAAATTTGCAAGTCTTGAAGCTAAGAGTGAATGCTTTTTGTGCAGGAAATATGCAGACAGCCTATGACGGCGTCCAGGTTAACCCACAAGACGCAGCTGGCCATCGCCGCCGCGGATTCCGCGGGATGCCACCGGGACGCGATCCTCGCGCTGGCTTCCGTGAACTTGTCGAGCCAGAGGCTGATCTCGGGCAGCAGAGATGGCGCCGTCAAGGTGTGGAAGTAGCCGCCCGCCGCCTCCATCTCTTACCGGTAAGAGATGGCGTTCCCCATGTGTACATATTAGCATCTGCTTAATTTAGGCTTACACTGTTTACAGCACATGACATTAGACACGGTACCTCAGTAGTACATGCAACCATTGCTTCTTGACCGTTGTACATAACATGATTTCTGCCAATACAAAGCAAGAATTGGCTTATTAATTGCCATGTATATGTACATGTGCCCTCACTGTTTGGCTTTTTCATTGTATATATACAAACGGCGTAACTGTAAACGAAAAATAATTTATGAATAACAATTTTATATATGTGTTTTTAGCAATTTAAAAGCAAAGATTGAAAAATAAACTTTGATGAGAAAACCTTAAGTTAACCCTACATCGAAGGTAAAAAAATAATTAAATTTGACTTAGAAATATATATAGGCAAAAGCGAAAAGACTACCACCGATCCAGCTAAGCAAATGGGTTGTTTCTCGTAGTCGTAGAGGATATAAAAGAAGTCAGCATGAATAGCGCGAGCAGCAGTAGCGGTACTGGTGCGCAGGCAGATCCGAGGGGCATCGTTACTCGTTGCGACGTTTTCTTTGGGGAGGAGAAGAGGGCAGAAGAAGGAAGCGAATCCAATGCTGGGTGGCTGGCTGGCTTGCTGACGATGGCTGCTGCTCCCTGCGCCTCCTGCCGCCCATACCACTGTGTCTCGTCGTCCCGACCTGGCTTCAGCTTCTACGTAGTCCGATCCGTCCATCACTTATAAACATGGCATACTTTTCTTCGTGCTACGGACAAGTACGAGTATGTTTTTAAAAGTACGATATCACTTGATAAACATGCGTAGGTTTCTACCCCGTCCATCACTTGATAAACAAGGTGTACTCCCTTCGTAAAAAAAAGGAAAATCACTAGATAAACAATGTCCAAATTTATCTTCAAAATCACTAGACTAGTTTTACCGGAGATGATAGGAGGGCGGACACCCCGACGAGGAGCTAGGCGTATCAAAAGGTTATAAGCGAGAGGAAGCGTGAAGTCACGGAGAGGATCCCCTTAGCATCTACTAACTCCGTTCTTAAATATTTATCGCTGTTAACTTTTTTACACACGTTTGACTATTTGTTTTATTTAAATTTTTTTTAAATATGTAAAGCTATATATATATATATGCATAAAAGTATATGTTTAACAATAAATAAAATGATAAAAAAATTTAATAATTATGTAAATTTTTTAAATAAGACGAATAGTCAAACATGTAGTCAACATCGTCAAACATTTAGGGACGAAGGGAGTATAATCCAATCCTATAATAATTAATCTACCGTTAGTCTTTCTCTTCATTTCAAAGAACCGAATTATCAACTAAATTTAGTTAGGAACAACCAATTTCGTATGTCTAGATCTTTTTTCATGCGACTTACTTTTAATGATTCTGTACGCTTTGTATTTGCCCATTGCATTCTCTTGATACAATGATGCAAGCACTGCCTTTCCCGAGCCGTGCTCCTTTTTTAATTTATAGACACTCATTGCATGTGCTGATCACGTTCCGAATGGATTTGTGGTTACAGTTTCACTCCAAAAGGTTTCGAGGCTACAAGCTTAGCTGCATGTGTGCATGGGTAATTAATTTCTTAAGTGCTGCAGTAATTATCATGGTGCCCACATGCAACCAGGTAATGGCACACCTCCCGTTGACCGTCCCCCTCTCACCCTTTGACCGCAGCAACCCTCCTCATGAAAGGAAGAGCTGCTGCATGTGGGCCCCAGGTGAGCTTGGGGTGTGGGTCCCACATGATAAAGGAAATGCAAAAGAGAATGATGAACTGGATGGTCCTCTTTGCTTGACCACATTGCCCAATTCCCATATATTTATCAACAGTAGGAAGCATTCATGATCAGATCCAGCAAACGTCACTGTTGACAAAAGGCAATTCACTGTAATCTGGTCAAGGACAAGAGAGAGATTTGGACCAGCTGGTTTAACTTTAACATATACTCTTGTATTTTGATATTTTTATTATAACAAATTTACTATGATTATAATTTTATAAATTCAAAGATATATTATTGATATCTCACTGGCATGTGGAACACATATGAGTCAATGACACATGAGACATGATGAGACATCTTTAATTTAATAAAATTATAATGACAGTCTTGCAATTTTTCCTATTATATTATTTATTTTTATTAATTAACTATGTTTCTCTTCGTATATGTATTAATTGTAGTGAGGGACATATAAGTAGAAGAATGTAGCTCATGTGGAATGCATAAGGCCCCCTTTAAAACGAAGGATTTATAAAGACATTTGGTTGGACTTAATTCCTCAAGATTTTTTCCTCTCACTACTTCTGCGGGTCGGGCAAGTTGAGTACTCACATTCGGTGATTGCTTGGCATCTCTCTTTGGATCTGAAACCTGACATGACCATTGATTCCTACTATATGTCTATTTGGAACAATCGACTGGAGCTTTTAAAAATGAAAGTTCTAAGGAATAGCTCAGTGCACGAAGATTTTACAGAAAAGTTAGTATGACCTGTGATCTTCAAATGACTATTCGTGTGTTTTCTAAATTGTACCGGATTTACATGCAGGTTACTACCATTTTCACAAAATTTGTCCAAATACCATCCGTTCCAAGAGAGTTCTTACATCTTTTTATTTTTCCTGAAAAAGTAAAAAGGATATTCTTGTACTACTAAAATAGAACAAGGCTATTCCAGTATTCATCAAGAGGAGCGGAAGCGTTGATCGTGACTGATAGCAGTTGAAACGTGGTCGCTATGACCGTAGGAGCAGCACTGCAGTGCGGTTGCATGGATGGATGCATAGCGACGAAGCGAATGCGTTTGGATTGGACCCACAGCTGTTTCATTTGTTGTATTATGCAACGGAATGCAACGCAATTCCCACTATACTCTCTTTTCTTCTTTTCTGTGGGCGAAACAGGCGATGGCGAAGTTAAAAAAAAAAGGCGATGGCTGCTCTGGCCACGCATGTTTTCTTTCTTTCTTTCTTTTCCATCCAATCATTCCGCTGCCGAGGCTTCAAAAGACGCGCGACGAGAATGTTCTGTCCGTAGTATGGGAGGATGAGTGTGCAGCATATGATTAAAATTCAGTGAGCTAATTATGTATAATTATGTATAGCTACCTACAAAACATATACTAATATGTCTCACCTGTCATACGCACATTGTGTCTTGAAGTTCGTGCTTCAGCTGACTAAAATCCATACAATAGCCACATTCAAATAAGACGAATGGTTAAACATTGGACATGAAAAAACAAAAAATAAAGTTATTATGGAACGAAGGTAGTACTTTACTACTCTTCTCTTTCCTCTCTTATCTCTTTAAAATATGTTTATAACTGAGCTATAAGCTATAGTTTACTATTATACCTGCTCTAACAGTCTTGATGACAATTCACATAGCGACGGGTTAATATAATCTGACTTTAAAACTAGTACTACATTTATCACTGAACATGTCCGTATAGGTTTAGTCGGATCCACACATTAGTGATAAAATAATGTGACTTTAAGGGTATATGATCCTACTTCGGGACAGGATAACATCGTACACTCTTCGTATCTTATAAACACACGCTTCTAAAAAAAAATCGAAATAACTGGATGGTAAGATTTATCACTATAATTTTTTTTAACTGAGAGGATAGTTCTGTGTAAAGCTTCGGAAAAGTTGTAAGAGAGTTAGAGAGGCTCTATATTTATTTTCTGTTTTGTATGTTGTGCAGGAGTGATGGTGGTGAAGAAGATCAACACACAAATATCGTTGTAATTGTAGTTTCTCTCGAACAAAGATATGGTTCGTGAAAACGGTCACGAAAATTTCCGACTATCTGAGTATGGTCTTCATAAAAATATTATTCTTACCTCTCTTATCCAAATTTAAAACATTCCGATGCACTTACGGAGGTAACATCATTTTTTTTACAATTTTCGTTTGTCGTAATATATAGAATTTGTTTCTCACATCTTCGTTTCCGTAGACATTCGTAGGTGATCATAGGTTGCCTTTTTTTCCTTGAAAAAGACAAAACCATCATATTTACAAAGAAAAACAGTTTGTAAATAAAAACTTTTATATGTGTTCCTACTGATCTAAAAGTAAATATTAAAAAATAATAAAAAATTTTAAAATTAGTTCCAAGTTTAAGATTAAAAAAAAATTAAATTTAGTCATATAAACATAAACATGCAGACATGCAGTCTTGTTTTCGCCCCATCAAATGGCAATGCAACGGCAGATGATTATTTATTACCCCTCTAAGGTAAGATTTGATCGTTTCTTATAGTACGAATCTAGACATGATTTATCATACTTTATTAGTTATTTATTCCTTCCGTTCTAAATTAACTTTATTTTTCATTCACCACACACATATCAATAAAAAACAAAAGAACTAAAATACTCTTCGCTTTATCAAATCTTAGGGCCTGTTCGGATCCTCTCAGATTTTTTAGTCCCTGTCACATCGAACGTTTAGACACTAATTAAAAGTATTAAATATATACTATTAATAAAACTCATCTCATACTCTAGACTATTTTACGAGACGAATCTATTGAGCCTAATTAGTCTATGATTAGCGAATGTGATGCTACAGTAAACATTTGCTAATTGTGGATTAATTAGGCTTAAAAAATTTATCTAATGAAATACATTTTATTTATGTAATTAGTTTTGTTATCAGTCTATATTTAATACTCATAATTAATGTCCAAACATCCGATGTGATAAAGGACTAAAAAAAGTCCCTGAATCCAAACAACCACTTAACATAATCATTCTCTACTTTATCTATCTCAATGTATTTATTGCCTTCACGAACTCTAATATGATATTAATAAAAATGAACTTATTTTACTATACACTAAAATAAGCAAAAAAAAAATATTTTGTGACATTTACAAATTTACCACTGATTTATAGTATTATGGCAAACTGTCACTAAAAACTACAATAACAATAATGCCACCAGAACTATAGTGGCATTGTTGTAATTTAGAAAAATCCAATAGCAATTTTTTAAAACCCCTTTTTTTTATTTTACAACCGAGGAAGCACATTTTCGTACGGGTTCACAGGCAGAAATGCATCAGTGAGAGGACTGGCAGAGGCAGACAGCTGCCAAAGTGGGGCCAGAGCAACAGTTCCTCAGTCACTCACTCGCAGTCTCGCTCAAGCAGCGACCGCCTGATGGTCAGTGACCGCAGCGAGTTCTCCATCCTTTCTTTGCTCTGCTGCATGTATGCTTGCTTTTGACCGAATCTTGACCGCCCAAACTGCTTGCCCTCTTTGGCTCTTCCACGCATTTATGCCTAACTGAAACATCACTTCGTTTGTTGTACCAGTAGTACTAATCTCTCTACTGTTGATTAGTGCTCATGTAACGTATCTGATCCGTGCCAACCATCGTACTGTTCAGATGTTCCAGTAGTAATTCTTTCGACCATGATTTGGAATGCACAAAATTTACATAACTCCACCCTTTTATAATAGAACAATCTAGTAATGTATTAGCCATATCATATTACTATAAAGACCTGAGCAGTGGGATACGGCGGCTCGTTAAAAATATTTGTTGTTTAGAATAAGATTTCGTCAAACTGCTAACATTCTGATAAATAATTTTTGGTAAATAAATTTTATATAATAAATTTATGATATTATGATACTAGTATTTTAAAAGAGAATCTATGCGTATCATTTATTTTATATTTAAACTAAGCATTTAATATGGATGGTCGAAATTTCGTAAGTTTGACCAAATATTATCCTAAAAACAAATAATTTGACCAAATTGAGTGCTATATAATTCGGTACAAGTTTTATTTATTTCTATTTTAAGATATAGGTAGTAGGTGTAATGCATATAAGGCAGAAATTTACCGCGTTTTATTTTGATACTAAATTTATACCACATCTGTACAAATAGTTGCATGTTGTTTAGTAGAGATTAAAGTTAAGAAGAAAATACTATAATATTATTTATTAATGAGAAATGGATGATAATGAGAGGGTACGTGGAGGATGAAATAGAAAGAATTTTAAACAAAAACTGATTATGATAATTGGTATGGTATACCGTGGTAACTATTGCTGAAATATTCTCACATTTTCTTCGGGGCTAATTCGAGGTGGGAAAATTTTACGGGACAGTCTCAATGCTTAGTTTCATGATTTCATATAAATATTCTTTTTAATGCTAATATATCACTTAATTAATGGATAAACCCATTGGATTTGGGCAGAAATTAAGCAGGTCCATATGAAAAAGAATTATGAGTTGCTTTAACGTTGCTCTCTCATCTGCATGATCTCACGTTCGTTCGTTCCCACCTGCATTTTGACGCGCAATCACTCGCATCGCATCCACCCAACCACAATGCAAGTGGTGGACTACACCTACGCGCGCACGTAATACTCCTCAACCTCTCGTCGCCGCCGCCGCCGCCGTCGCCGTCGCCGTCCACCGCTCTCCCCCGACGAGCGCACGCCGGCGCACCGCACCGCAGCGCAACCAACACGACTGCAACTGCCACCCGAATCGAGAGAGGAGAAAAGCTTGCGGGGTTAGGAGCCCGAAAAAAGAAAAGCGAGGTGCACACCACCACCACCACCACCGTGTCGCGCCTCCTCTTTAGCAGGGAAGAAAAGGAGGAGGTGGTGGAGGAGGAGGCGCCTGCAAGAAGCGGCGGCCTCACGTTGTGGGGGGGTGGGGATCGAGAGGATAGGCGTGGGGGGAGTAGGGAGGGAGGTAGGTAAGCTATGGGGAACGTGACGTCGTCGGTGGCGGCGAGGCTGGCGTTCTTCCCGCCGGAGCCGGCGACGTACGAGCTGGTGGCGGAGGAGGAGGGTGGCGGAGGGGGGATGCGGATGACCGGGGTGTCGGCCGACGCCGGCGTGGAGGTGCACGCGCTGCCCACCAAGGGCGGCACCCGCGTCGTCGCCGCCTTCTGGCGCCACCCCTCCGCGCGCCTCACGCTGCTCTACTCCCACGGCAACGCCGCCGACCTCGGCCAGATGCTCGGCCTCTTCCTCGAGCTCCGCGCCCACCTCCGCGTCAACATCATGAGGTCGGTCGGTCACCCCTCCCATCCTTTTCCTCCATTGCTCGCACTCGCACACCGCCAATTTCTCGCTCACATTTTCTTCAACTTCTCCTCCTGCTGCATTTGCATTTGCATTTGCGTTTGCGTTTGATTCTACCGCGGCGTTCTTGCCTGCTTAGTTGGTTAATCATTTAGTGTTATGCTTTAGGATCAAAATTTTGTATAAAATATTTATTCTGCAAGTTCCTTGCTGGTGGATTTGGCGGGCAGTTCGTTGTGTTCGTCGTAAGGTTCATATCCGGTCAGAGTTTGCTTTAATTTGAAATATCTTTTTTTGTTTCTTAGCGAGGCATTAAACAATAGTGTTATGGGCGTTGGCAATTGTTAACTGACCTGGGAAAGATCTGCCTTTCTCCATTGTTCTTTGAGTAAGAATTGGCAAGTCTTCTTGTAAAGGATTGAATTTGTGCCTGATTATTGTGAGCTGCATAGTTAGGAATTAACCTAATTCATTGAAAATTATGAACCCATGCTCTTTTGTGTTTATTCACTCTTTTCCTGACTAATGCTTTGACTCTCGTACTTGTGTACTTTTATGTTTGGATTAAAATTTCTTCGATATCCTGATGACCTGATCACAATTATGGAATAGTTAAAAACAGATCGGTTCTTACTTTTGATTTGGGCATTTAGTTCTTGGGGGTGACATACAACGATGTTAATCTTGAGAAGATTCTGTATTTTTGTTCGGATGCAGCATGTCTGTAGATTAACGCCCGTGTCTGTAATTTTTAAATTGCAGCATGTCTGTAGATTGGGAAGATGGGGCACTTTTTTCCGCGATATTATTTGTTTTGGTTTTCTAAAATATACAGGGATTAAAGTGTGTCATTTATATAAGAAAATAGCACATGGGATCTGATTATATTCTTGTAATAGCTGTTTTGTTTGCATGTGGCGTTTGGATTGTGGACCAGCAATTTGCATACTATCTTGCTGTGTAGATGGAATAAGAGTGCATCATGGATAATTTTGCTACAATTTTTTTCGGACAAGTCATGTTAGATTTCAAATGTTAGAATTTCCACTACTGTAAAAGTTGATATCTGATCCTGTTGGTGTTTGAAATTTATTTTCCATCAATAAATATATAAAACATGGACAATTGTGTTGAATTAATATCCTGAAAATTTTCCTTTGATGAATGTGACCATCATATTGGGTGTTACATGTGACTGAACTTTTTACTTGGTTTCGTTTTGCAGCTATGATTATTCAGGATATGGGGCGTCTACAGGCAAAGTAAGATTCTGAATTCCTTAGTGATTATAGGATCTCAAACTTGATTCTCAGCTCAAATTGAAGTTAACTTGACTTACGTGAACAGATTGTCAGGTCGTGTACCCACCTAAACTTTCTTTTTTGCAATCATGGTGTCTCCTGTATGTTTGTGCTGTATTTTCATCAATGACTCCTACGACAATCTTTGTATTGGATTGTTTCCCTATGCTTTTTCCATAATCAACATCCTGTTCTTCTATAGGTGTATGGGCACCTTTTCTCAAAGCAGCTATTATTAGCCACTGTCTTTCTTGGCCTCATCTGCAATAGGACTTTGGCAAATGGCCGGTTAACCTTTTCCAATTTTACATTCATTACAAATATCGGGAAAAAAAGCCACACATGCTTTCTGCTATTCTCGACCATGATGGCAACTTTGTTATGCTAGTCATCCTTTTGTCAAAGTTGTTATACCAAGGGACCATCAGCCCTAACTTCTAGGTGATCGATTTTCGATCGATCCCTACTCGAAGAACTCACTGAGCCAAGTAGCTCATAAAGTATTCCCTTATGTGGTGCATAGGTTTGTCAAATTGATAAATACTGTCTAATGAACAGATTGCACAACAGTAAAATGTTTTACTTCACATCCATCACCTTGTGGAAGAGATACCTAATTTTGTTCCTCTGCTTATCATGTTTTCTGCTCCAAAAGCCATCAGAGTACAACACATACTGTGACATAGAGGCTGTTTATGACTGTTTAACGAAGATGTATGGGATTGAACCAGAGGATCTAATCTTGTATGGGCAATCAGTTGGAAGCGGACCGACATTGCATTTGGCCTCACGTTTGGAAAAATTAAGAGGGGTTGTCCTTCACAGTGCTATACTTTCAGGCATTCGTGTTCTCTATCCAGTGAAAGTGACACTTTGGTTTGATATCTTCAAGGTATGTCTGGAACTCTGGATCATGATTTCAGTTTGCTTCCAAAATGGTTGTCATTTACCACCCTAATCTATTTACTGCTAATATGTTTGCAGAACATCGACAAAATAAAGCTGGTTGACTGTCCAGTGCTGGTTATTCATGTGAGTAGCTTCTACCTCTGCATTCCTGATTAAAAGTCGTCTTAACATTTCATTGATATTCAAGTCTGAAGTCATCTTTAAATTTTACTTTTCAGTACATACCCCATGTCTAGTCAATTACTGTTCAACAAAACTTACCTGCTGACTGAAAAATGGCAGGGCACGGCAGACGACATCGTCGACTTCTCTCATGGCAAGCGGCTGTGGGAGCTAGCGAAGGAGAAGTATGAGCCTCTATGGGTGAAAGGAGGTGGCCACTGCAACCTGGAGACGTACCCTGAATACATCAGGCATCTGAGGAAGTTCATCAACGCGATGGAGAAGCTGGCCAAGGAGAAGGCGGCCAAGGCGCCCCAGATGCTGCCGTCGTCGAGCATGACCGAAGTAAAACACAACAAGTGCTTGAGATTCGGCAAGAAATGAGTGGAGGAGCTTCCATTGTTTTAGCTGTCAAAAACTAACCATGCTGTAGCTGTTGCTCCATGATCCGTATAGCAGACGAACACACTGACGAGGAGACAGCCAAGCTGAACTGCTGAAGGAAAGAAGAAAGGAAGAAAGGAAGGAGTGTTCGTTCCGAATTGTGATGCTGCACCAAGAAAAGTGTCAGTATGAGATCTTCAGATTGGAGACGCATGTATACTTGTGGGTAGCTGGATCGAGATGCGATGAGAAAGTGTAGACGTGAGCTGAATCGAGAGGAGGAGCATAGTGGAAGCGTAGCCTGTTCTGTAGTTCAGTTTACGAGCCCCCTTGGGTTCTCTGGTTTTTTTTCCCTCTTCAGTTTGTAATATTAGCTGCAGATGTGCAAATGCAAAAGAAGGGGAATCGATTAATTCCAATTGATTGCAGAAACGCAATGCGTGTTGCCACTCAGCGACATTGTTTCCGCGACATGTAGATTGTCATTGAAATGCAAAGCAGTATGCTAGCTAGGATAAATGGACTTTAAACTCTGGGCAGAGGCTGGATTGTTAACCGGTGAGAAAAATACGGTAATAGATTAGTATATGATTAATTAATTATTATTTAGACAAAAATAGAAAATTAGATTAATCTTAATTTTTAAAACTTTTTTATAGAAAATTTTTTTAAAAAATACACCTGTGCGCGAAAAATGAGAGAATTTAAGATGATACGGGGAAACGAAACGGCCCTAGGCCAGAGTATCATCTCGATTCTTATTGTCTACATGTCATTCAAATAGTTTTAAATTAATAGTTATAAAAAATTTAAGTATTTTTTGGGGAGACATTAATATGTGGTATAATATTTTAGAAACACGCATGTTTAAATTTGATTTCTATAAGTTACAAAAATAACAAATTAAATTAAACTATTACTAGTAAGCATATATCCAAAATGATATATTTTTTATATTTGTAGATGTCAAATTTAAATATGTAGTTTGTGGAGTAATATACGACATATTAATCTATATTACGAAAAAAATTATAACTATTTAGATTATACGTAAATAACTCTCCAGGTTTAAAAACGTTTTCCTGGCTAGGGTTGGCACGCTAGACCGAGTGTGTAGCCTGGGAGTAGAAACCAATATGGTCTGGGACGCGAAACCCACAAACGCGCAACGACGAGTTGGGCCGGATCGGGTGAGAGCTGAGCAGGCCGAGGCCCATCGTAGTCTGGCGAAACCGAGCTCCAACTGGTGGCCCTTTTCCTTCCTGGAGCTCGACCGCGTAACGTTTTATTTCCTCGCTCGCAGAAGAAACGAATTGTGTGTTTTAATTCGTTTTCTCTGGACGGAGCAAGTGCGTAACGTCTATCCCATATTAGCTTGACTGTAACTTTTTTTTTTTGAAAAGGTCGACTGCAACTTGGTTATGGTGCATGCTTCCTCCGTCCTTGAACATGACACATTCCACCGTAATAAATCTGACCAGAGACACATATTTACCCTCTCCGTCTCAAAATAAATCAATCTTTCACATTTTATCTATAATATTTGATTCTTCGTCTTATTTAAAAAAAATTATAATTAATATTTTTGTTTTTATTAGATGATAAATTATGAATAGTACTTTAAGTGTGACTAATTTTTTTAAAATTTCTTGAAAACTTTTGAATAAGACGGATATTCAAACGCTGAACACATATACCAAAGAATTGGCTTTTTTTAACAGAGAGAGTATAATATAGACTGGATATGCTATATTCAATACTAGACTAATTATTTATAGGACAGGAAATTATATATTAGTCGTCACTCGTTGGGACTTAGGTTTTACCATATACCGATGAAAATGAGGACCGAACGTTTTGGGCCGGCTCCAAAACATAAACCGTCTGGTTTTTTAAGTGCTCAATGAAGCGTAAGACGTTTCGTTTTAGTTATAACTAAATTTATCTATTGATTAAAATATTGTTGATATATATGTTAAATTTATTAGCATCAATATAAATCTAGACAGAAAACTCGTCATTTGCTATTGTCATATAAAGCACAAACCTCATTATCATGCTATAGCACTTACAAAATCAAATACTACCTCCAACTCAAAATAATTTCATTTTTTGATTTCTGTCTCCAACGTTTGACCACCCGTAAAAAAAATTAGCCACCCGTAAAATGATATTCATGTTTTATCATGTAATGAATTAAAAAAATATATTAATTATAAAAAAAATTAAATAAGACGAAGAATCATAAAACTGAATAATGAACTTATTTTAGAATGAAAAAGGTAAGAGATTGGTACAGTGGCCCGCTATGTTAAATAGCTGCCGCCACTAAGTTCGAACCACTACCAAGTAGTGGTAGTATTAGGATGTCGCTACCGCTATAGTGAGGGCTGTGGCCGCTATAAACGCTATTTATTATCATGTTCTATATCCAATTAAAAAAATTCAAAATAAACTTTAAGTCTTTTACAAAATTCATCTAGATTTCATTCATTTCCTTTATCAACCATTGTGAGAAAACCAAGAATACGTCTCATTTGTAGGGATGAATCTAAACACATATTTAGATAAATCTAAATAAATTTAAAAAGTCTGAGAGCAGTCGTGTATTCGGTCTCGTCTTTCGGTATGGCCATGCGCCTGATCAAAGCACGTCCGTCCCCGTCGGCGCTGTAGCCATGCCCACGGAATTGGATCACGTGCCATTGCTATGCTATTGGCACCAAATGAATAGTGCAGTGACATTGATATGATCTCAGTCGTTCGTTTCTAGATGGACGGACACAAATTTATTTGCTACAGTAATTTGATATAGTAAATTTATTATATTTTGTGCATAGTAAATTTGCTACAGTACCATGTATCATGTCATCTACAGCATGATGCTGTTTTTCCTCTCATATTTTACTGTGTTATCTCACCATTGCTGCGCAATAGCAGGTGATCCGGACCCATGCCCACCCATGCCATATATACATACATGTAACACAAACATGCGCGTATATACTCACCATGAGTAATTACATCTTCTCTGCAGGCTGCAGCTAATTAAATCTGCCATCCATCCGGTGGTCATGCCTACACATGTCTCTGTACTAGGGTGCATATATGCTACCTCATGCGTACGTCCTCCTCGATTAATTCAGACTACTGTGCTCTTCCGTACGCAGAAACATGTAATCCATCTCTCTACTTTAAAATATAAATATTTTTGATTTATTTAGTAAACATTATGGTTAGGTTAAGATTTTAGCGACCAGATTTTGGATTTTTTTTAATTGTTTAGTTTCTTCTTTCCATGCTTTTTAGTGGTAGGAGAATCAATGCGATGAGAATCATGAAAATTAATATAGAAATTCTTATATTATGATATAAAATTTAAGTTTCAGAAATACTTATATGTTTGAAACGGGAAGAGCATATCATCGCGGAACGATCAATGCAATGTACTACTGCATATCAATCTCCAGCTCGATCGATCTATCGATCTCTCTGACGATCTACATATTAATTTGTTGGGGGCCGTGCGACGTTCTTCGATCGACGATCGATTCGATCTCTGCTCTGCAGATCTCCATGTTATTGCCTTGCCTTGCCTTGCCTCGCACAGTATAATATGCAGTATAAACCACTGGCTCTGCACAGATATATCTGCATTTCATCTTGGATTTAAGTACTGCATGTGCTATTTTGCATGTACTTTTGTGTACCCGGTATCACCAATAATCTTCATTCCAGAGAGTACTTTGCTATATAGTTCGATGAAATTTATTGTATCTGTATTGATGTTTATTTAATCTGGCTGTCAAACATTCAAACCTAATAATGCTTGCTGGGGGCATGCATTCAATGAATCGGTCAGTTCTGTGCTAGCACCTAGCAGTGTTCTACTCCATTTTAAAATTGGATCATTTTTAGGATATTGAATCTAGTACCAAAATATAAATATTTCTAATATATTCACTGGAGTATTTATATTATCAAGTATTTCACATTTAAAATTTCTTTTTATTTTTATCCAACCTACCTTTTCATATTCATCCATTCATCATTTATTAAAGAGGATCATAATCTTTTCTTCTTCGCCTTAACCTATTACCTAAAATTAAAAAATAGAAATACTTATATTTTTAGACGAAGATAGTAATATTTTAGCATGAAAATGAAATGACAGGCACATATATGCACCCTTGATTTTATTTTTGGGTGATTGTTTTACTTTTTTATGGAGAAAAGCCAAACAATATCTTCTCAAACGAAAAATAATTTATGAATAAAATTTATATATATATATATATATATATATATATATATTCTTAACGATCTAAAAACTAATGCTGAAAAATAAACTTCAGTAGAAAAAACTCTAAAATCAAAATTTAAATTTGACATATAAAGCGGAATGGTGATTTATGTTACCACCGCTAGCTGTTCCTTTCTTCAGACGCCAGGGCCGTTAATTAATTGATTCTGCAACTTGGGCATGATCAGTGTGATATAATCTCTCAGGATCTCATGTTAGGACTATGTGATCTGTGACGACAGCGAGTGCCTATATATTAGCGATGATCGATCTCTATATAGATATGATCCCGGCCCAAAGCTCCAAATTTATGCAAGCGCTAGCTTATATCCTACATATAGGCCAAATCTAGATAGCTAGCTACAAATGGAGTGAATTTATAATAAGTTGTAACTAAAACAATCATCTCGCATAGGCCATCTCCAATGGATATCTATAAGCTATCTATAAGATATGCTATAAATCTTTTTTTAATAGAAAAGAGATAAAAGTTATCTCTTAATCAAGAAATAGTCTATTCCACATATTTTAATATCAAGTGAGAATGAAGAAGTTGTCTTTTAAATGCTTAAAGCAGCATATATACATGCACCAACAAGATGAAGTAATTAAGTATTATTCTTGTCATTAAAGTGTGCGACTGAATGCCTATGCTTTACACGACTAAAAAAAACACACATATACAAAGCATTGCATGTGAAAATAATAACTTAATTTGCCTAAAATTATTTCCCTTTAATATCTGCTGCCTGGTGCCTTCCAAAATCTAAATAACTCTGCACATTTTCCACTATGTATCAGAATAAAGGATATCTAGCTCTATTTTGAAATACACGCAGAATTGCTTATAGAAGGAAGGTGGTGCTGATCTCTATGACATCTGAACTTTTAGATATAATATTTACTATTTATCTTATGATTACAGATAATAAAAGAAAAACATTTTATGATTACAGATTATAGAATATGGTGAAATATAAATCATAACAAAATTAAGGACGATGTTTTTAAATAAAAATGAATAAAACCATTGTCAAACTTTATGTTTAAAATTTAAATCATATCTCCTATATTTAAAAAAACGGAGAGAATATAGAAGTTTAGCACGGAGCAAAGGCGCCATATATATACACCAAGCTAGGTAGTGACGTGCATGCGTCTATTAATTAAAATAGAGCTTCTGAACGAAAGAAATAATTAAGATCATGAAAATAAAGCAACCCCAACTAGGTACGTCCGTACGTACACGCGCAGGAATAATGGTTCGAATCGTGTTCGCGTATGACGTCCACACACACAATTCACAAACAAATTAAACAAATGCAACGTAATCAAAGACTAGTACGTGTAGTGCCATTGAATCATCAACCTAGCTAGCTAATTAACTAATTAATTAAGATTTGCACTCAAGTGATGAAGCTAATTAAGACACCTAGCTAATCAAAACCCATCGTCAGTGCAGCAGATATTCCTGCCGTCTCATGTAAGTTTTCCACGGCACACGCTGTGTTGAGTTATGATCCAAATTTATTTGTGCTCGTAGAAATATCAATTTCGACAGAGCGAATCAGAGACCCGTTGCCGGGAGACTTGGATTCTAGAGTTTAGCATGATATATACTTCTTGTAAGCCGTCACTTGGTGTAGTAGTTTCATCCCGATATACTAAAGATATTTGCTGGTTGACGCCTACGATATTTTCTCTCCTGCTTTAGTAGGATTTTCTACGTTAAATCCCGTGTCTTCTATCGTTGATCTATTGTTTATCGTTTATTTGCCGATTACATAAACACACTGTACAGTGTTATGATGAGCAACTAATTAACCGCCTAATTAACCACGGCACATGTTGTATTTTCATGATCAGATCTGCAGATGCATGCATATGCCTAGCTTCTAGAGGATCTCTGCACAAATAATTATTATAATTAATTAATTGATAACATCATGGGACGAATATTCTTTCACACTTTTCTCACTGTGGCTTTGCGAAAAGGATGTAAATATTTCTTTTTTTTAAACTAATGTACTATCATGTTTTGCTATTCTACATGTGATCCATGCATGAAAGCAAAAAATTGAAGCGTGAATGCGTGCATGCAGATAAGTGTGGTTGATGACATAATGTTTGGCCACCAATATGACATAAAGCTTTATATTATGCAGGGTAGACATCTCATTTTCTTAAAGTTATTCCTTCATTATAAAATATAGCACGTCCATTCCAAAATATAAACATTTATAAGTTATTTTGCATTAAGATATTATCAAAATATTATATTTTAGTCACTTTAGTAGTTAACTTTTGAATTCTAAATGGATTATATTCACTTTCTAATAATCTGATTGACTCTGGGAGCATTGGCACGATGAAAATCGCGAGAATCGTCTAGAAATCCTTATACTGGGATATAAAATTTGAATATTTGGATATAAAATTTGAATCGTACAAATGATTATATTTTAGAATGGATAGAGTATATTGTTTAAAAGGACTATATAAGTGTGAAAAAAGTACTTAAAAATGTAAAACATACACACAAAACTCGCATTTAAACGAGCCTACAGAAAAAGAGGTGGAATTAATTATGACACCGTGGCCCGTTTGAAAGCGATAGAGATTTTTTATTTTTAGATTTTTTTATTTTTAATAGCTATTTAATGTATAAACAACTAAACTAATCAGAAAAATGTAAAAAACTTGTTTTATCAAGATCGAATGAGAAGCTTCCGTATAGAAATATTTTGTACGAATTGCGCCGTTTAAGATTTTGAAAAACATAGAGTAAAAATGGATAATCCACGTACAATGATTTGACAGCACAGACCGTATGAAGGAATCGAATTAAGGTGGCCACAATTAATCCATTATATGTAGTCCATTATCCGACGTAATTGATGTGGGCCAATATATATACGTGTATGTATATAGTTTTGATGCATGCATGCATATGATGCAAGCAAGCGACAGTCATCGACGCAAAAAAGTTTTCAACGTAGCAGGTTGGATCGAGTACGTACGTGGCAGTCGGTGAATTCTGAATTCTACTACTAGCTGATCACTTTATACCGATGTCCAGTGTTCTTTTTTTCACTCGGAAAGAACTTCACGAGAAAGATGAACAGACTGACATCTGACAGGAAACCCACACAGGTAATCTAGCTAATCACTTGCATAATTAATAATCCACGTGCATATTAATTCTTATTTGACCTTATGTTGTTTACGTATATAATTTCACGATACACCATCTTAATATCTTATATTAACGTATTTTGCACATAAATTTTTCTATATAAAACTTTCTTATTCAACCTTCCTAAAGCAAGATTTTCACAATTAAATTATTAATTCAGTCATTTATATCATTAAATAACTATTTAGACAATCGGAAATTCAGATAGCCCTTCCATTCTTCCATTTGAGCCACCTCAAACACCCCTTCGTGCGACCAATCAAATACTACCTCTGTTTCATAATAATCTTATTTTTCGTTTTTCCGTGTTCAACGTTTAACCATTTGTCTTATTTGAAATTTTTTTGCGATTAATATTTTTATTATTACTAGAGGATAAAATATAAATAGTACTTTATACGTGACTAATTTTTTAGGTTTTATACAAATTTTTTAAATAAAACAAATATTCAAACGTTAAAAAAAACAAAAATAAGGTTATATGAGAAGACGGTGAAGATGGTCGTCCCCATGGCAGCTGCAGCACCAGCACAGCAAGCAATGCCAGCATCTCCTCCTTTGTCTTGTTCAGTTCTTTTGCCTTGCAGCTGCAGACACACAGGGGCCACACGAGGAAGAGGTGCAGCAGCAACGCCATCGATGAGACGGGACTCGGGAGCGGGAGCGAAAGATAAAAAAATCAACTATTTTTTTAATAACTATTTAATGATATAGATAATTGAATCAGTTAATATAAAGTTGACTAATTTATAAAAAATAAGATAAAAATATTTTCTATATATAATTTTTTAAAAAATATATAGTTTAGTAATTTAGAAAATATGTGTGTATAATCTGAGGAAATAATCCGGAGAGAAACTAATAAAGGAATTCAGCCTGAGCGGCCCAAAAGCAAGAAAAAAAAAAGGCCAGTGCTATTTCCCCGCACCCGCGCGGCCGTCCGTACGTGCGAGAGCCAGATGAGCCCCCACTACGCGCCCGTGCGGGCGCCCCACCGTGTGGCCCGCCGTGTGTGCGCACGCGCGCGCGGGAAAGAAGAAGAGGAGTGGCGACTCCAATTAATCAGAGGCTAGGCTTTTAATGGAAGGGAGGGTTATTGAAAGCGTTGAGTAAATGACACCAATTAAAGGAGCATTGAAGATGAGTGTTTTTTTACTAGCTTTGGTGTATAATTAATGGGGTTACTGCTACTTGTAGATCCGAAGATCGATCTGTTTGCTCTTTTATGCTGCTGGGTCAGTGTAAGTTGGGCCCTAGCTGCAGTAGAGGGGTATAGCAACCATAGTAGTCAAAGGCCGCGTGAGGTATGGATAAGTTAACTTATGCATGATATAGAAAACGTAGTAATAAATTAATATATAATTAGTTAATAATATAATTTTTTAAAACAACTTTTCTATATTTTTGTTATAAAAAATACACCGTTTAGCAGTTCGGGAAGCTGCACGTGAAAAACGAAAAGGGATAAGTTAACTGAGCAAGACGGCGTTTGAAAATACAAGCTGTGTTAGGTTTATACACTTTTTCTTTGACTATAAAGGTTAAGGGGTGACGGTTTTCATATTTATAAATAAAAAATAATTTAAAAATAAAATTTTTATTTACGTGCTCTTAGCGATATAAAAGCTCATGTTAAAAAATAAATTATGATGAAAATAACCTAAAATCTACTCTTAATTTAAATTTAAATTTTAACTTATAAGCATAATCAGAAATGAAAAGATGTAACTGTAATATTATATAAAAGTCATTTCAAATACGAATTTAATGGTAATACGTGACAAAAAAATACATATATATTTTAGTATGATTTTTAGTTAAAAAATAAATACTGAATCGGGAGAAGACAATGATGGCTCTGATGGCTTATGTTTTCTGAGGAACGGAATATATACTATTAGACGATTTAACTTATTATTTAGTATTATAAGAATAATATTTATTCGTGACCGGCTAATTTGGCATGCTATTGCCATGTATTGTGTGTACGGCTGGTGTGCCTACAATCTGCTTCCATAGCCGTGCTTAATTGAAGTACATAATTCATAGTGAAATGCCAATTTTCGGTCAGGACAGAAAAACAAAATTTCATGGCTTAAATAAGATCTCATAAAGAAAAAAAAACCTACTAGCAGTACCAAATTACTACCATGTTCTTGGCAATTTACTAACTTTTCCTCCAACTGATACAGAGATACAGAATTTACAGATGCAAGAGGACGTATCTGTTCTAGGGTGCGCTACAGAGGATGATGGCGCCTGTAGCGATCAGCTGGGAGCTTGTGGATGAAAGGGACCCACTTTCTGTTGGAGCCATTGCCCTCCACCATTTTTGACCCCTTAATAAAATTCAGACACATGCCCCTTCCACAGACACACACACACGCATTCCCTCCATCCCTCATCTTCTTCTCCTCCATTGAGATGTTCATGTTCATGTTCTTGCTCCTCCTCTGAAGCAGGAGCAATCTCCCCTCTTTGTGTTCTTGCAAAGTTGCAATCTCTGCTGCTGAGTAGAAGTGGTGGCTGCTGAGATGAGAGTGAGAGAGTGAGAGGTGGATTGGGTTTTGGCTAATCGGGTTGCTTGCTTGCTTGGCCATCTGGAACAGTCAGTAGTGTCTCTGCCTTTTCTGTTCCTTAAAAAAATTGTTTTTTTGGGTGCAGAGAGAGTCCTTCTCCTCTGCTTTCTTCTTGCCCGTCGCTTTTGTGCTCCTCCTCTTCCCCAACTCCCTCCTTTTGCTTTCCCACCTCTTTGCCTCAATAATGATGGGGTGGTGGTGGTGATGGTGGTGGTGGTGGCCTGGTGGGTTTGGTCCTGAAGCTCCATGCATTCCTCCCCACTCTCTCCCTGTCCAAATCCACCAGCTGCTGCTGCTTCTTTCCATTCTGCTTCCTCCCTCTCTCTTTTCCTGTTCTAGCTGGGCAGCAGCAGCAGCCGCAGCAGTAGGTTGGTTTGTACCTTTGGGCTCGCTTGCTTGCTCCTCTGCTCCCTTCTCTGCTTTTCTTTGCTTTCCTTGCTGGAGATTGGGAGGCCTGGATTGAAGCCATCTCCCCCCTGCTGTCCACATCTTGCTGCTGCTTCCTGGCCTCCTGCAACTTGGTAAAAGGTGGCTTTGGTGGTTCTTGCTTCCTGTGGGGGAAGAACTGCACCGATTGGGGGTTTCTTGCTGGTTCTTGGGCTGGATTGGTAGGCTTTTGTGCTGTGGGTTTTTTTGGATTGGAGGTGGTTGCCATGAGGCCGGAGGAGAGGAAGGGTGTTGTGGCGAGGAGGAGGGACCAGTTCCCCGTCGGCATGCGGGTCCTCGCCGTCGACGACGACCCGGTGTGCCTCAAGGTGCTCGAGACCCTGCTGCTGCGCTGCCAGTATCATGGTAAAGACGACTTCTTTTTTTTGCACTTCAGTCTTGTGGTATTGTTTTGGAACAGCTACTATCTCACAAGTAGTTATTATTGACTTATTGTTAGATATATATAAAAATTCTATTTTAGAATTTTGCCTAATGCTTTAATGTCCATTCACAAAATTGATTCTTGTGTTTATCATATTATGCTGCATGTAGCTACAGAGTTGCCTATGTGTAAATGTTTTACATGATCTCGATTTATGTCGTCGTTGTTGATCATAGAAATGCATGCTGCATTTTCTTGGGCTTTAGGATGAATTTAATTCTTGTGCCTCAGATGCTTCCTGTGCCTTCAACAGCTACCCACTTGAAAGTGTAATTTCTGTTTTGTTTTCAGTGACAACAACAAATCAGGCTGCCATCGCGCTGAAAATGCTGCGGGAAAACAGGGACATGTTTGATCTAGTTATCAGTGATGTCCATATGCCAGACATGGACGGCTTTAAGCTTCTTGAGCTTGTGGGGCTTGAAATGGACCTCCCTGTCATCAGTAAGTCCTCAAATCTTATCCCATCTCACTGCTAGCCAATAAGCCAATTCAACTGTTCTTGATAGTTATAGGCACTGTAAGTGAAGATGTTCCTGTATCTGCAGAGCATCAATTTATTCAGCAAATCCAGGGCACTGTACTTCTATCCTTTTCTGTGATGTTAGGGGGAAAATGTTTATGTTAACCAATGAATCCCCTTGCAGTGTTATCTGTGAATGGAGAGACCAAAACTGTATTGAAGGGGATAACTCATGGTGCCTGTGACTATCTCCTTAAACCCGTTCGAATTGAAGAGCTCAGGAACATCTGGCAGCATGTTATCAGGAGGAAATTCGGTAATCGCGACCGTGGTAATATCGACATCTATGAAGAGTGCAACAAGCCACCAAATGCGGATTCAGACCATGTGCATGGCCATGTTTCATGTGTATCACCTGACCAAAGTGGGAGGCCCAGCAAGAAGAGGAAGGAATACTGTAGTGAAGAGGAGGACGAGGGTGAGGGCAATACTCAAGAGATTGACGATCCCTCGGCTCCAAAGAAACCAAGGGTTGTTTGGTCAGTTGAACTACACCGAAAATTCGTTGCTGCTGTCAACCAGCTTGGAATTGACAGTAAGTTCTCAACACCAGCCTCTGTTTCTGCTATTTGTAACTTTTTTTATAGTGACTCATGTCACAACTCAATCCTTTCCTTTTTTCTGAGAGAATATTTTTCCTGTTTATACAGAGGCTGTGCCTAAAAGGATACTTGAGCTCATGAATGTTGAGAAACTCACAAGGGAAAACGTTGCAAGTCACCTACAGGCAAGGAGCTCACTTCACTATCCTTCATTTATTAGCACTGTACTAGCAATCATGCGAGTTGAATAGAGCAAATCTGTACCACAGCTAGCAGCTATTGTAATTAAACACACCACTGGAGTAGTATTTACTGTACAGAGGAAACTATAGCTAAGATAGACCATCTTTTAACTTTAGTAAGGTCCTGAAGAAGTATCAACCGAATTCAGAAGTTCTTCAATACCAATGAATAGTATGCTGACCGGTTTGACATTATTAAATATGACTGATAGAAAGTCACTGTGACATCCTTATCAACCTAGAGCTATTACACATTAAGGCCTATTATAACTTGAGTCCTGAGTACTTTTGGCTCTGTGCTTTGAAGAGCAGATACTGTAACAATTAAATGGGTAACCTTTAACAGTCCAGGAAAAGGCCATACGTTTTTTAGTACTTCTCTACACTTTCTAGCAGATTAGCAAGCACATATATGCTGAACCAAATACTATTCTGTGATTCATGCTGGTACAAATTGAAAGCAAAATATATACAGATAGGCTACAGCTTTTTTCCATGATCTAATCACTAGCTTTTTGTACCATGCAGAAGTACAGGCTCTATCTTAAACGGCTAAGTGCCGTGGCGTCACAACAAGTTAGCATTGTTGCTGCTTTGGGAGGTAGAGACCCCTTTCTGCACATGGGTGCATTTGAAGGACTACAGGGTTATCAAGCTTTTACCTCTTCTTCAGCTCTATCATCTTTTACATCACATGGATTGCTAAACAGTCCTAGAAACAATCCAGCATCGCTTGGGACTCAGGGGGTGCCGGCTTCCAAGTCAATTCAGACTGTGAATGGAAGCCATACATTAAGCCATTCAATTAGTGATGCAAATAAGTACAACATTAGCTTACCAGGAAGCCAGCATGGAAACTTGGGCCAAGGTTTGGCAACATCTCTTGGGCAGACCCAGATGCAGCAAAAGTGGATCCACGAAGAAACCGATGATCTGTCCACCATCCTTTCTGGGAATGTCCTAGCTAATGGTATGTCTAGCACACTCCAAAATGTCAGTCCTTTGTTACCTCAAGAACTTGTGGAGTGCACACAAGCCAAAATTGGCACCCAGCCGTCAGTTCGAACTACCTCTGTAAATTCAGAACATCTTGAACGCCCTGTTGGAGTTTCATCTAGTCTGCTTGACTCTCATGTATCCCAGCAGAGTACTGTTCCTTTATCTGGATTTTCTGCCAGTGGGTTGCTAATTCATGGTTCATTTAACAATAGTTGCCCAACCAAATTGGGTGGTACGTCTTCAGCATGCGCACCTGCTCGTTCTTCAAATGACCTTATGGTAGCAAGAGAAACAAAAGCAGGCGCTAGCTCTTTTGGTGGCACAATGCTTTTACCTCCAGATATGGAACAAAAGTACTTGAATTTTGGAGGCGGAAACGATTTTAAACAGAAATTGGATGAAAGGGGTGCAGACAATCTAATCTTTGATTGGAATTCTGTGGCAAGCTCTCAATTGCCAAGCAACATTGGAGCTCATCATTCTGTGAGCCAGAGATGGAACAATAGCAATAGTAACCGCAGCAATATTGGTGCCAGAATGATTGGGCAAACAAGTTCAAATGCTTCAACAGTTATGCCACAGATGAAGACCGATTTATTCATCTCAGGAGATATGTTGATGCCGAAGAATGTATCCGATTTGAGCATTCCGAAACTTCAAAGCGAACTTAGCTCTAGCAGCTGCAGCTTCGATGGTCTTCTCAATTCCATAGTCAAAGTGGTAAGGACCTTTTATTCTTTTCCCATTTTTCTTTTACTACGAAATCCACATTATTTTTAACAAAACAAAAAACAACTCATACCAGCGAACTCATCGTCGCCTTCTCGCTGATCATAGGCCCATCACAAACAATAGTCATCTCATCCACTCAAAAAAAATAGAGAAAAAGAAGTTGTTTCATCTTACAAGAGTCTTTGATTTCCATGCAGGAGAAGGATGATGTTACCTTCAGCGATGACCTGGGATGCGGCGATTTCTATTCCCTCGGCGCTTGCATATGACAGATTCTTGTCTGCATCACTGCATCTGTACACATGCCCCCCGTTGTAGCTAGCAGTGTTAGTTGCTGTGATCTATGTGCTGCTGCTATAGACTAGAGCTGTATCTATATGTATATGTATTGTAGCAATCTGGAAGACGAGATGGGTTGCCAACTCGAGCTAGAGAGAGGTTGATTTGATGGCTTGTTCGTAACCTGAGTTCCTTGTCAACTTCTTCATCATCGTCTTCATCCTTTGGTTTGGCACCAAGCAGCGCGGCGCGGTTGCTTCTAGGTTGGGTCGCGGCCGGCCGCCGGCGAAATGGCATGGAGCGTCGCCGGCAGTGGCGGCATCGGGGAAGAATCTGCTGGCCGAGGCAGGATGATTTACGCCATTTACGGGTTAGGGCTCACGTTTGAATTCGCCTTAAAGAAGACGTGTCTAAATTTCATATATTTTCATGAACATTTACAATTTAATCTATATCCAACATCACCCGACAAGTTCCCTCCCCACCCCCACACATCAAACGAATTTGCACGGCCAAGATTGCTTTAAGATTCAATGATTCATGTAACACTCCGGCTTTTCGCTTCCGCTTAATTTTAACCTTAAATTTAAGGGTTAATTAGATATGTACCATTACAATTTTATCGGATTAAAAATACCACTACAATTCAACAAATCGCAAGGATGCCATTACAAATTGCTTGAAACTTGCAAAACGCCACCGCATACGTCGCTCGGCCGTTTGTAGTTGATCTGGGTGTACTGTATTTTTGTAATGGCCAAAATGCCCCCATCGTATGTATATACCAATCGGCCTGAGGGGAAAGGAGGTGCACACCATTCAGCTCCCTAGCCGACTCACACAACACAGAAACGTTAGAACCCTAACCCTAGCAGATATTTTGGCGGCGGCTGGTTGAGGCTGGGACGGAGATGGAGGCGTCGGGAAGCTCCAGCGGTCGGAAGGGGTCGACTCCAACCTTGAGATGCGCCTGTCGCAAGCTGGCGGCGGTGCTGACCTCGTACACAGAGAGGAATCCCGGCCGAAGGTGGCTTCAGTGCTGGCGCAATGTGAGTTCTTTGCTCAAATTTTTCGTTGCAAATTTGATTTGAATACTGGTGATTTGGTTGATTATGGTTCTCAAGTTTAAATTTCCAGCCCCCTTCTTGCAAGATATGGATATGGGAGAATTTACTTGACCGAGGAGATGATTGAGTACTGTGAGAGTTCAGTGGATGACTCATTGCGACGGCAAATTGCAGAGAAGGATGAGGAGATTTACAAGCTGCAAGGGATGGTTGAAGCAACCAAAGGTGAAATGCAAGCTGTACATGCTGAGCTTATGCAGTGGCAAGAGGAGTATGAAGAGATAAAAATGAAGTTGGCAACAGAGAAGTGCAGCGTAATAGATTGTGTTGGTTGGTGTGTGTAATGGTGGTGCTGTATTTTGCAAGATTGCTAGGTTAGTAAGTATGTAACGGTGATCCTGTAATGGTGGTCCTGTATTTTGCAATGATGTTGGGTTGGCATGTATGTAATGAATATATTTAACCCATGAATATATATCATCTTATATCAGATGATGTTCTCATATTTTTGTGTACAGAATGGATGAATTAAGGGCAGTCCAATGGTGATGAATGAAGGGCAGTCTGGTATTTTTTAAATTCTGCACCTGACATTTGTTCTAAAAAATAGCAGAATTTTATTCCAAACAAATGTCAGGTGCTATTGCAAATATAATTGTTTCCAACATATAGCAGAATTATATTCCCAGCAAACAAGTGTGCTTCTTGGAATAGAAGCTAACAAATCATGCAAATATAATTCCTCCCAACAAAATTTGCAAGCAAACCGTCACAATAAGCTATCTTTCCATCGAATTGTGCAAATATTTTGCCAGATTCAGTAGACATGAGTTCAGTCGGCACAGTACCAGCCAACATATCCAGGCAAAAGGCAAAAGCAGCCCTTGAAATGTCATACAGGCGCAAAATAGCATATCCATGGCAACATACTACTACAGAGAGTCTACAAAATATACTCGGACAAGCTCCTGACATTACAAGGAGTCTTCAAAATATACAACAAGCTATCATTTTAGGTGGACAGATACTGGGACAAGCTCCTGACCACCCTAGCTGGTCCCTTTGAGGCAGCCTGAGCATCTTTCTTCTTCTTTGGGGTCTTCTTCTTCTTAGCAGGCATGCTTGAAGAAGGTTCATTCTGAGGTCTCTTCCTATAAAAGAGTGAAATACAAATGTAAGTACTTGTGTAATATTAAAACGGTACAAGTTAGCAAGAAACACAACCTCTTATGTGGAGTAGGCACTTCATCAGCTGCATCTGGTGCTTCAGCCTCTTTGCAAGTCTTAGCAAAGTGACCAAAACCTTGGCATCTCCTGCATCTCACTCTTTTAGCCCCTAGCTCAAGTACTCCCCTTATCCTTGTAACTCTTGGTCTCCCTGCACCCCTCTTCAGTCTAGGCGGCCAAACTTTGAAGCCTAAATCAACCACATGCCATTCTGACCTATCTGGCATAGTTGTTATTCTCCCTGCATAAGCTGCTTTGAACTTGCTAATAGAGCAGTAATCAGAAACAAAATCCTTAATTTCAACTCCTCTGTTGGAACAAATCCATGCCAAGGCATGGCTGCATGGTTTTCCTGTAACTTGCCACTTTCTACAAGAACATGTTTGATTGGTTAGGTTGACTGTGTCTCCTGGTGTCGTTATCACTCTCAACCAATGAGATCTCAGCCATGTCATCATCACTCCTAGCAACCTTTACAACTTTCAGGTTAGTGGTTGCTGCATTTAGCTCTTTAATCACATTTGGAAGGATCCCATCAGTAAACTTATCACCAATTTGCTTCCTCAAAAACATCTTCTCCATGAATAACTCTCTCAGAGAATCTACTAGTTCATGAAGATGTAGACCCTTCAGAGCTTTAATCTGATTATTAAAACTTTCAGAAGCATTGTTGGTCAAATAATCACACTTGCATATTTCCTTAAAGCCACAACTATACCATATCCTTGTGTGGTGCTGTTCTAGGTACTCAATGGCTTGAGGGCAGAAATTAAAAATTTCCTGCATATGAGCTCTAAACCCATCCTCTGTGAAGCTCCTAGCAGCAAGATACAAGTGCATTGTGAATATAGGGCCCCTATACTTTTTCATGAAATTAGCATACAAGTGTCTCATGCACTCCCTATGTTCAGCTTTGTCAAAAACAGCTCCCACAGCTTTCTCTAGACCTTTGCATGCATCGGTTGATATAACTAAGCCATCAGGAGCACCTACAGCTGCATGCAACTGTTGCATGAACCACAACCAATTGTCATCTGTCTCTGAGTCAAAAATTGCAAATGCAACATAGAACAACCAATTGTATCCATCAATAGATGTGGCTGAGGCCAACTGACCAGTGTATTTACCAGTTAGTCTAGTGGCATCTACTCCTATGTATGGCCTACATCCATTCACAAATCCATCTACACATGGTTTCAAAGCAACAAACATCCTTTTGAAACACATTTTTTCCCTAACTTCTGCAAATCAATTGTAACAATTGTACCTGGTGATCTCTTCTCAATCTCTGCCTTCCAATTGAATAACAACTGAAAACTATCTTCATATGTGCCATGGATCTGGTTCTCTGCAAGCCTCTTCCCAGACCAAGCTTTTGAGTATTTCAACTTGATCTCATATTGCTCTTCAAGCTTTTCTTTGGCTGCCTTTGCTCCCTTGTCAGGATTCTTTTTCAGCCAGTCCTTAAGTCTGTCTGCAATCCAGTCTTGAGTTGCCATCTTCCCTTCCATAAGCTTGGTTGTAGGGCATTCATGTGCAAATGGTAGCTTCTTTATCTGTAGGCACAATTAAATTATGAATGTAAGTGTCAACCTTCAAGCACAAATAAATGGTAGCTATAAATGCACACATTGACAACCATACATGAATAGTTTTATCATCATCCAACCTTGATGCATGAATTCTCCATTTACACTCCCCATGCTTGCAACGAGCAATGAACCTCGTTTTATCTGTTTGTACATTAGAGAACTCAAATCCTTTAACAACAGCAAAGTGTCTTATAGCTTTTCTGAATGTTATCATATCAGGAAAAACAGCACCCTCCTCAATCATTGGCATGTCAGGGTTATGTATGACATTGTACTCTCCAGGGTCAGCATCAGTGACCTCATCGTCAACACAAGTTTGAGCATTTTGAGCAAATGGTGCAGAAGATGTGTCACCACCATCCTCACCACAAGGTTGATCATTTTGAGCAAATGGTTCAGAAGAGGTGTGTACACCATCTCCAGGTGCAATGATGTGAATAGGTTCCATGTATAGTCCCTCATCATCAACACCCACATATTCCTCATCCATGTCAAACACATTAAGCAATGAATCATCTACTTCTTGGGTTGCAGGTTCACTTGAAACTGCTACTTTAGATGCAGATGCTCCCTGCCCTGACTCTATCGTGCTAAAACCTTCAAGCTTTAACTCTAACGAGAACAATCGTGTACTGTCATGGGAATAAAATCAAGTCATCCACAAATGAAAACAAACGCAAATTAAACCTACACAAGCAACTCAGAGCACGTTTAATCGAAGGATTGCAAATCCATACCTTGATTCGGGCACATCTATGGTTTCAGTTGGTCGCACCATCGTCGCTGCCGCCTCCGCCGCCGTCGTGGTCGTCGCCCTCACTGCCGTCGCCCTCGTCGTCGTAGCCCTCTCCCTCGTCGCCTTCGCCGCCGCCTCTGCCGTCGCAGCTAGGGTTAGGGCTTAGTGAAAGGGGAGGTGCGAGCGGTCTGGTTGGCCTTGCTCCCTCGGTTCGACCCGACCAAGTTTAGCCAGCCACGCACGTAGGGGCAGATTCGTCATCAACAAATTTTTTTGTCAAATCTAGTCAACAAACGGCCGATCGACGTATGCGGTGGTGTTTTGCAAGTTTCAAGCAATTTGGAATGGCATTCTTGCGATTGTTGAATTGTAATGGTATTTTTTTAATCCGGTAAAATTGTAATGGTACGTATCTAATTAACCCTAAATTTAAAGATGATTTTTGGTTTTTTTTCAATGTTTATTTTCTAGTCTTTGACTTTTAGAACGCTAAGAATACGATATAAAAGTTTTATTCATAAATTATATTTTGTCTGTAAATATCTACCGCTCAGCCTTGACGGCACTAGTGAGGTCTTCTCTAGGCCAGGGAACATTTACTTCCCTGCCTTGGACCCCTTCTTGATTTGCCTCAAACCTAACAACATAATCCATAAGGGCATTCACAACCCAATGACTAGGATAATGTCCATAGTATTAAATAAGTTGTCACATAGGATAAAAAATGATATGGCAAGTGAATAAATGAGAAAAGAGAATAAAACCATGTCTTGTATGAGATATGGTTTCTACACAACATCCAAAATATCATGTAAGATAAGTAGCATTAAATTTAAGTGTGGAATAGTGGTGTTTGCATTGGAAGAGTAGTGTCTAGTGCTAGTTTCTTGATGACGAGAAGTTTATAGAAACTATATCTAGTGTTATGGGTTAGGAATGCCCTAAGTCTTTCATGGAGTTGGTGCTCATATTTTACCGGAGTCCGCAAGAGAAGAAGAAGAAGCACAAATCTTGGAGCAAATATGTGAATGTTAGAAATCTATATGATTTCCAAAATTCTATAACTTTTATTTTCTTAAATGGAATTGAGAGAGAGAATGCTAACTTATTTAAGCCATCAAACAAAATTGTCAGTGCGCTTATCATTGGAGAAATGTTTCGCTACAATGCCATCCCGAAATTTTATTCACTAAATTGTCATTCTCAAACAGAAACAACACGCCAAAATACCATCTTGAACGAAATTACCTTGAGGCTCCTCCTTCCCACCACTTCTTCCGTCCAATCATTGATGCATGCTAGGGCTGGTGTTGACACGATAGAGAAACCGACGAAACAATAGATATATGCATTTACGGGGCAATGGTGTGACAGTGGTTAAGGAAGGGACCATCGTTGAGGCGATCATCTAATGTCGTTGCTACCTTCCTAGCATTGTCGTCTATACGAGGAAGAAAAAGATGCCAACCCCCTCTTCTTCCTCTCCATGTTCTTGTCTTCCATCTCCTACCTCTCCACTAATCTCGTTGCTACAACTATCGTTTTGTCGTCACTATTAGTGGCAAAACCAAGCCTAGGGCATATAGGGTTTAAGCGTCAGACCTAGTTTCAAATTCTCGTTGAAATTAAATGAACCTACCATATAAATTTCGAAAATGATTAAGTACATGGTACCCTAGCCCTAGGCTTAAGTTTTTTCTGGTTTTGCCTCTGGTCATCACGTCGATGGTGGATGAAAAGAATAGGCATAATAATATTTCTGTATTGCTATTGTATTTTATCAAAATCAAATATATGGGTAGCATTATTGGGAAGCTTTTTAGGATAAGAAAATAGATTTTAGCGTGTTGATCCAGTTTAAGGGTTGTATTTTGGCAAATTCAAATATAGGGGTGTTGTTCTAAGGAAACCAAAACGATGATGGCATAATAGCATTTTCTCTTGCACTAAGCAACAAAGCAAGTAAGACCGTGGGCCATGGCCGCCGCCGTGCGCCGCTCGCGCATGGTCGGCCTACTCGTCGGCGCCTCCCGCCCAAACCCTAGACCCTTCGCCTCCATCCCCTCTCCCCCGGCGACCGCTCGCCAGGACGACGACAGCGACCTCCTGTCGCGGCGGCTCCTCCGGATCGCAAGAAAGAGCGGGCCGACCGCCGCCGTCGAGAGATGGGCACAGGAGCGCGGCCGCGTCTCGCGGCCGGAGCTCCGACGTGCCGTCGACCGGCTACGCCGCGCGCGCCGCTACGAGCACGCCCTCGAGGTGAGCGGCCGCACTAGCTTGTCAATTCGTTGATTTATTTTTTTTTTAAGTCTTTCACTTCACCTGACGCGCGATTCGAGCAGGAAATCTGATGACAAGACGAACGATCATGCTATTCCTCGTTCGATGCTACAGATCATTGTACTAACCTTTTCCACCTTTGATGTGACAACGATTTTCAATAGATTTTTGATTGGGAGTTGGGATTACCTGGAAAGAAACATGTACTTAATTCGAACTCGTTGTGATGCTCTATTGCGAAGTGAATAGTGTTTCACACCATTTCTAGTGTTCTGTTGCGGATAAGATGCTGACTAATTTACACTCTTTGTGATAATTGATCGTCACACTGAACTTGAGATAATCAGATACTGCATTTGCACAGTTGGATGCTTATTGTTCTCCCAATCCATCATGCAAGTGGATATACAAATTACAGAAGGCACAGTCTAAACTGGCTTTTTTATTATGCTGCAGATTTCATCATGGATGGACTCATGCGATGATTTTAAATTCTCACCCTCAGATCATACAGCTAGACTGGATTTGATTGCGAGAGTTCATGGTACTTCTCAGGCTGAGGAATACTACAAAAAACTAACTACTGCTGCTTCCAAGAAGGCTGCATCATTCCCGCTGCTCCATTGCTATGTTACAGAAAGAAATGTTCAGAAAGCTGAAAGCTTCATGGCTGAGCTGCAGAGCTGTGGACTGCCTGTCGAACCTTATTCTTTCAATGAAATGATGAAACTATATATTGCAACATGCCAGTATGGGAAGGTCCTGAGAGTAATTGATCTGATGAAGCGGAATAACATCCCAAGAAATGTTGTGTCCTACAACATTTGGATGAATGCATGTGCTGAGGTCTCTGGTGCAGCCTCAGTACAATCAGTATTCAAGGAAATGCTGAATGATGATATGGTTGAGGTTGGTTGGAGCACATACTGCACATTAGCTAACATCTTCAGGAAGTATGGACTGAACAGTAAAGCTCTTGCATGCCTTAGAACGGCTGAAACAAAGTTATCGTCAACAAAGCGCTTAGGGTACACTTTCATAATGACATGTTATGCAGCCCTGAACGACATAGATGGGGTTATGAGGCTGTGGGAGGCTAGTAAAAGTGTTCCAGGGAGAATACCTGCTAAAGATTACATGACTGCTATGTTATCTTTGATAAAAGTTGGTGATGTTGGTCAGGCCGAGTGGATCTTTGGAAGCTGGGAAGCAGAATGCAGGAAACATGATGTGCGGGTTTCAAATGTTCTCCTTGGTGCTTATGTGAGGAATGGGTGGATCGAGAAGGCTGAGGGGCTCCATCTCCACATGCTTGAGAAAGGTGCAAATCCAAATTACAAAACATGGGAAATACTGATGGAAGGATTTGTTCAGAGTAAGCAGATGGATAAAGCTGTCAATGCCTTGAAGAAAAGTTTATCTTTGTGGAAGAGTTGCCATTTGAGGCCTCCACTTGAGCTGTTGGAGGCCATTGCAAAATATTTTGAGGAGCAAGGCAGGGTGGATGGTGCCGATACATTCATAAAGGCTCTTCAAGAGTTTAACTTGACAAGCTTACCGTTGTACAAGTCCTTGCTTCGGATCTATATTAATGCTGATTTTGTACCGCAAAATATTCCTCAGATGACAGCACAAGAGATCAAATAGCCATGGACGAAGAAATGGACCAGTTAATCACAAGGGCCAGCATGATTTTATCACAGGATATGAGTAATGAACCGTAACTCCTTATGAGGCACACATGGCAAACACAATTCCCCTGACCTGTCTTTGTCCATTGCAGCCAAAAAAGACGCAGAATTACCCTCAGAACCTACAGATTAGAGTGAGAACAGTGCGCTGTGCTGCATTACTTAAGTAGGCAACTGATTTGATCCAATTACGGTGTTCTGAGGGAAAAAAAATTCTTGGCGGGAAGCCAGGGAGGATAGAACGACTCTTGTCTTTGTCCATTGGCATGATACATGGGAGGAAGCGTGTGAAATGCAGCTGGTTTGACCCCATCCCTGGAGATTTTGGTGGAATTGAGACATGCTGCTGCTGCCGTCTGATGCCATCAAAACTATGGCAGAAGAAAGTTCATGCATGCACAGGGCTCTTCATTCTTCAGTCTTCAAATTGAACCTATGCACAAAATTTGACATGACGAGTACACGTTTTAACACCAGAAATGCATCCAGTTAAAAAAACGATACGCTAGGAAAATAGTATTGTCAGGTTTACCTGCAAAATAGGGAACATTATACAATTTCAATACATATTGAGGTTTCGGCACCTAAACCTCTCCATTTTCAACAATCTATACTTTGTTAGATCTCTTACTTAACGCCTTCCTTTATTCAGAACAGCTCTCATCCAAACTTATGAAGGATCCTATACACAAATTTAAATAAATTGGACGATGGCAATCATAAGAGACTAAAGGTACTTTCCAAGTTGAGTCCTCATAAAATAAGATTTGCTAAATTCTTCTTTAAACTGGGCACCAACATCACATGTAAATGAACCTGTTAGTAACTTAATTGAATGTCCCTAGATTTCAACATGCAACATTTGAGGAAATGGCTAAAGGATGTTAGTGACAAAGCAAAAATGGGTAGTGACGTACAGCCAGCAGACCAGCAATGAAATAATCCTGAAGGTATTTAAATTAGCAGGGAATGATATAACCTGTGGTCAAAGCTCATCTACTTATAAGCATACGAATTTTTGAATTTTAAACTTAATTTTAGAGTTCATTTTGTGTGAGTGTGGGAGTTCATCGTAGTTTATTTTTAGCATTTGCTTTTTCAATCTATAAGGAAACACATATAAAAGTTTTATCCACATTATTTTTTTAATCACTAATAAGTTGTTTTGCTTATAAGTATACATGAAACGATGAAGCTCTGCCGTACAAGTTATCCACAAAGAAATACAGATGGATTCATGTTGTATCTTGAATATAAATTTCGAGAAGTAGCAGTCCAATCCAATCGTTGCAGAAAGGCAAGTGAAATAGCATCAACATCATCATCGCAATACATGCATATTCATTACTGTAATGCATAATATATCATGGCAAAAAGTAAAGTGCTTGTATTCAATATCTGTCCAGTCCATCATTGGGCCTCAATTGTTTTGTCAGGAAACACATAACTAGATAAGGATCAACATTTTTGTTAGCAGAACAGAACTCATGGAACAACAGATTTGTAGGGTTTTACTGCAATTTATTGGCCAGAACTACTCACTAGGCAATAGGATGGAACTAGATAATGGAATTGGTGAACACATAGTAGAAAACTTTGGCTGGATACCATAAAGATAATGTTTTCAGGCTTCTAATGTGGACACCAAGCAGCATTGGCTCTGATTGAGCACAAAACCGAAATAGAGAGATGTCTTATTCTCATTTCTCCAGAAGTATGTGTATCAGAGTAATTTATTATTCTGGGAAATTAAAAGATCAACTTCTGGAATACCATATGAACAGATATCATGTATAAATGTATTGTACTGTGATGTTATCAAGTTTACATGCTTGGGCACTTTGATGTAACCACACCCTACTTTGGACACAACCAACTTCCCCACAAATGAGGCTATACATATCAATGAGAAAATAACAACAAAATATATTATTTTTAACATGTACTAATCTCTCAAGGTGATCTTTTCTTCTTATTTAACTAATCCAGGTAGGAGAAATGAAAGCAGAAAGAACAACTTAAACTACAACATGAATAACTGAAGAACTCTAGGATCACATTAAAACACAAATGGAGCAAGACAAACTTGACCTACATAACATCTTTGATCATTTGTCACATTTTCTGTCCTAAATCAATCCATTCACAAACCTAAAATTCCAAGAGGAGTACCATTCCATCAATGTACACTGACACCATTATCTGCATTGAGCCCATACAATACTCCAGCATATTTCTCGGTAGAGCCACCGAAGAACGAATCCTTGAGCTTCCAGAACGCGCAGGAAGTGACAAAACTATCGGAACCGGCCTGATGAGACTCTCCGACACGCTCCACGTCAAGTAGCTCTGCAAGCTTGTTCAGCCCACCGTGCAGGCTATTGCAGAACTTCATGAGGTGTTTGATGTCATAAACGGTGGGGAAATATATCTTCATGAGCTTAAAGAAGCTAGCCTGCGTGTCTGGAAGACTGCTGCAAGTGAGTATCTTGAGCAGGTAACCAAAGTCGTAGCCCGCATGGAAGGTAACCCAGTAGACGGAGTCGTTGAGCACAACACCGGAGGACATGAGGAGCTCAGCAAAGCGACGGGCGTCGACCCCACGCTCCGCGTTGCGTCGGAAATCGATGCCACTGCGGCGGAGGAGCTCGATGGAGTCGGAGGCGAAGATGTCATGAGCATCGTCGAACTCGCGGAAGTTAAACTGCCAGACACATCGGCGGCGGCCGTCACCCATAACAGGGAGCTCGCCGCGCGGGCCAGAGAAGGTGAGGCCGAGCTGGATGAGGTGGAGCATGTCGACGTTGGCCTTGAGGGTGGCGTAGTTGTAGTCGGCCGAGGAGCGGAAGGCGCCGACAGGGCGGCACACGATGCCCGGGAACTCCGTGTCCATCGCGACGAAGGGGAACTTGTCCACCACGTCGCGGATCAGCGCGAACTCCTTCTCCAGGTTGTCCGCCCACACCTCCCGGATCTCCACCAGCTCCTCCTCCTCCTCCTCTTCTTCCACCTCCTCCTCGCTCCCTCCTCCGCCGCTGGGCCTGGGGATGACCGCCGCCGTGGGATTCGACATTGGCACGCCGGAATCCCTCCCGCAATCGATCTGTCTCAGGATCTCGACGCCGCCGACGCGGCGGATTTGATTTGAGGATCTGGGCGAGACGAAGGGGAACCAGGGAAGGGAGAGGAGAGAAGAAGGCTCTAGATTTTGAGAGGAATGGGGGGATTCGAAAGAGAAGGTAGAGGTGGGTGGTGCCGTGGTGGTCAGGGTCGCGCTGATGCGGCAGCGCCTCTATCACAAATCGACGGCCCCGATGCACCATCCACGGCAATGGACGGCCACGAATCACTCTCTCCCCCCTAATTCTCCATTGTTTAATAAATTATTTGGTTCATGTGCAGCAAGCAGGATGAGGGAAATGGGCCGGTTTTGATACAACGAGAACAGCAAGCAGTGAAAAATCGGATCCGAGTAAAAGGAGAAGACGATACGAAGCACAAGAACGCTGAAAAAGCCGATGCTGCGAACAGGGGACGTCGCGGAAGCGACGGTGTTCATGGAGAAGGACGAATCGAAGCACGTGGCCAGGAACGCCATCGGGCTCTAAACCCTGTATCAGATGGTGAACTCACCTTACATTGCACGGCAAGAGAAGCGAGGCGTCCAGTAGTGGCAGCGGCGGGCCACCGCTGCGACCGCTCGCTCGCTCGCGGCCGCCTCTCCCACCACCCGCGAGGAAATCTGGTTGGGCGAGCGTCGGCGCCCCAGGCGCGCACGCAGCTGGACCGGCGGCGAGCGGCGCGTGGTAGCCGGCGGCGAGAAAGGGGGAAAATGCGACAAAATGTGGTGCGACAAGAGAGAGAAGGAACGGAGACTCCGAGAGCGTCGCACGAGCGCAGAGAGGCAGCAGCAAAAAAAAGAAAAAGAAAAAAAAGAGCCGACGGACGCCAGCGCATATCGATCAGCTGCAACAAATCGGAGAACATCCATCCAACAGTTCCTGATCGAACGGCGGAGGCAAATGCTGATGACGTGGGCAGCGCCAGCCTTTATATTACGTTTAGATACTTTAAAATGGTAAAATTTTTGCCATTTTGAAGCAATTTTTAATAAAATGGATCTAAACATTAGGGGCAAGAAAATAATAACTTTGCATTTATTATTTGGCAATCTAGAGTAGCAAATTTTACCAAAAAATACATAGGGACGCGGATTATCTCTCACTTTTGTTAAAAAAAAAGTAACTTTTGCATGCCTCCAAACACCAACTTAAAAAATACTATGCCAAAACTTTTACCACCAAAATTTTTACCATTTACTATTTGTTATTCCAAGTGTCTCTAAAAAAGGTCCTTGAAGAGTGGGTTTCGCTCGTAAAATGGCTTCGTTAATCGTTATTATGCTGCCATCGCTAATGAATGTCAGTGGTACGAGCGGCGTATGGAATTAGTGGGAGAGTGAAGAGAAAACTTTAGCCGATTCATCCGCTCGCCGGCCGGAGAAGGCAGCGAAGCAGCAGCCGGCGCCGCCGCCGCCGATCGACGACGACGAAGATGGCCAAGACCGCCACGAAGCAGCACGAGACCCACGGAGGAGAGTGGTACGTACGACCGCGTCCGCCTGCCGCGCGGCACCGTGGCGGCCGTCTGCGTCGTCCTCATCGCCATCACCCTAATCGCCGTCGGCATAGCATGCAGCTGGGTCGGGAGCGCCGTCGCTCGCTTCTGGTCGGAGATGAAGAAGCTCTGGCGCGTCCACCCGGGGGTCGTCGACGGCGACGGCGACGACGCTCCGGCCGGCAACATCTGAGCTCCCCGCGGCAATCGAAGGCGTCGATATGTGCGGCATCTGATCATGGTTATCACTCGCACAGTATCCATAGAATGTGAGGTTCAGTTGGATTGGGCTGCAATCCCAGCGCTGTCAAAACCCTTGTTAGACTCTTAATAATTCGTGGTTTATAACCCCGTTCTTGTAAGGCACGAAGCACGAAGCAGCAGCAACTAATAATTCATGGTTTACATAAAAGTTTTACTATATACCCAACCCAGAGAGATAAGAGTATTTATAAGAAAGTAGTTTTTTTAGCACATGGGTAGATGTCCATCCGTTGTTTGTATGTTGTCTAAATAGTTATTAAAAATATGAAAACATATGACAAGATAGATAAATATGAGTTATATCATTCCATAAACATACAGATTTAAATTCAACTTATACAGGTTGTAGTAAAAATAACAAAAACAATTATGAATATGCATATATTTACTATCAGTTTGTTTGTTTCTTTTTGTTATAACTTGCATGTTTATATTTATCTATCTTATCTTTTTTTTTTCATATTTTTTGATGACTATACAGCTTGCAAGCACATGTGCTAAAAACGGTTTTTCTTATTCATAATGCAATATACTAGTGATGATTTTTATATTCTTCACGTCATTAGAAAACTAGTACTAAATATTGTTATAATATAAACACTATTAATTCACAAAAAATTTAATGTTACATATATAGAAAACATGTCTTATGACATAATTTATTTCTTTTTCTTTATTTATCAACGAAGCGTGGTGCAGTACATATATATAGGTGACTATTACCTCCGTCCCAAAAAACTTCATTCATTTCTCGACTTGCATCCAACGTTTGAACATCATCTTATTTGAAAATTTTATAGAAAAACTTAAAAAAGTAGTCACCCGTAAAGTACTATTTATGTTTTATCATCTAATAAAAAAATATTAATCACAAAAAAATTCAAAATAAGACGGAGCGTCAAACATTATAAAAAACTAAAAAATAAACTTATTTTGGAACAAATGAAGTAACTTTGGGGCGCATGCTAGCGGTGATGGTACCGATGAGCAGCGATGACGGCGACGGTGCATATAGACCCCAATCTTTTGGTTGTTACTTATATTTATTTAAGCCAAAATTTAAACTTTTAATTTTAAAATTGAAGTTGATTTTAGAGTTTTTCACTATTTTATTTTCAGTCTTAGCTATTAGATCGCTAAGAATACGTATATAAATTTTTTCGCAAATGTCACCTGTCAACAGATAAACCATGCGGGTTAGACATTAGAGCACATAAACCTTTCAAAAACGTCGTGCATTACGGTTTCCCAGCAAATCGGCGATCTCAACTGCGCTCCGGAGCACGTGTGCACGCCGGTCTCGACGACCCTAAACGCCGCCATTCCAATGCGCCGCCGCCGCAGCACGGCCGTCCTCAACTCTCTTCTTTCACGGGGAAATCTTCCTCCTTCGGCTTGCTCCACCGGAAACGCGCAGCGCTGATCCACCTCGGGTTGACGAGAGACTTGCCGTGCTCCTGCGCCCACCGCGCCTCGGAGGTGCTCGGGTTCGCCGCGACGACGTGGGTGACCTCCGGACCGACGTCGTCGGAGCAGGTGGCGCCGAGCTGCTCGGCCTTCCTCCACATGTCGTGGCAGCTGGGTTGGACAACCTCGGGCGGGATCACCCCGGTGAACACCACCGTGCACCCGCGCAGCACCTCGCGCCGCATCTGCCTGATCAACTCCCTCACGTCGGAGAAGCTGCCGCAGCACACGGAGCCGGAGAAGAAGCAGTAGTGGACTTGCCGCAGGACGCGCAGTGTGACGGCGAGCGCGCCGTCGCTCTCGCTCTCGTCCAGCCTCCGCTCCGCCAGGGATTGCGCCGCCTTGGACCCGTACCTCCGGCAGTCCGAGGCGAAGTAGAGGTACGGCTCCATCTCGATCAGGTTGTCGTTGTACCCGTCCCAGACTCGCGCCTTGTCATCAAGGATGACCACCGCGGCGTGCTCGGTTGCCGACGCCGACGACGGCCCGACGACGGCGTCGAGGCTCTTTCTGTATGGCTGGGACGAGTCGTCGAACGATATGATCCTCTCGCCGAAGTAGACGCCGTCGGGGTCGAGCAGCTTGACGACCGCCCTCGCGTAGCTCCTTCCCCCCAGGGTGTACACGTGCATCTCGAACATGCCGCTCGCTTCCCGCAGGAATTCATGGACGAACGGCCTGAGCTTGGTGAGCGTGGAGACGCGGTAGGGCTCCAATCGGAACAGGCCCCTGCTCGGATCATCTCTGATTTCCTTCGTGAACCCGTTGGCTTTCTCTGTGGGGGAGAAGCGGCGAAATCCGACGGAGTTGATGAGCGTGTTGTCCAAGTCCAGGACGAGGATCAGCTTCCTCGCGCGCAGGAGGTTCGCCACGTGGGCGTTCTTCATCCCCGGCGGGAGCATGATCGCGTCGCTGCCGATGGTTCCAAGCGAAACGCCGGAGGCATCGTCGTCTTCGTCTTCGTCGTCGTCGTCTTCCCCGCTCCCTCCCCCGGAATAATCCTCCTCCGCGTCGTCGTCGTCTTCCTTTACCCCGCGCTGGGCGAGAAACCGGCCTTTAGGAGCGCCCCCTGCACTGGCGTCCTCGTCCTCCTCGTCTCTCCCTGGCTCCATCTCACCCGCGGCGTCGGCGGCGGCGGAGGGGCCTATTCCGGCGAGGCGGTTGGCCGTCGGAGAGGCGGGGGAAGTGAAGCGTGCGGTGGAAGGAATGGAAGGGAAGGCCGTGCTAATCATGCTCCCGCTCTCGCCGAGATGGGCCCGTACAAAATGCCACCGCTCTCGGCCCGCCTACTTTGCTTGCGGCCCACGAAAAAGCGGCCCGCTGACTTCCCCGCGCTGCCGCGCATATGCTTCGCCCTAATTCGTCGTCGTCGCAGCCGCCGCCGCCTCTCCCTTCTCGCCTCTCGGGACCGGCTCTACTCGCCGGCGCCGGCGCCGGGGCTTCCTTCTAGGTTGGTCGGAGGTCGGGTGAGGTGAGAACCAGCCCTGGTGGCACACAGCGTGTGATGGTGGCCATGGCGAGGAAGGAGGATGGGCCGTCGAGCCGCGTGCCTCACCTCCCGTGGATGCGGAACCCCGTCGACATCGACTCCTTCTCCGGTTGCCCCGTCGCGCATCTCCCCCGCCTCGATCCCAGGTGAGCTCTCCATGATGCTTCCCTGTTCTACTTTCGATCACTTGAACAAGCGATTCACTAGCTTGGATGCGTGCTCCTAGGCATCACAGAACTGTGAGTTCTATGCGGTGGGGATACTAATTCGTTTGCATTCTCGTGGGGGTATGAACTGTGAAGTCGGTTTGTCCTGTTTGGTTGCAAATTGGATTTGTAATTCTGGGATTAGGCAGTTTGTGACCTATGATATGATATTGCAACTGGACAATAATTAGTGATTTCAGTTGTTCCCTCACTATTCTCTCTATCCTCGAATGCATTTTCAGCGCAGTTAATTTTGTAGAGCTACTTAGAAAGGGTGCAATTAATTCTTCAAAATCGTTACAAAATAATATGTTTACTCCTGTGATGGCTATGCTTTACTGCTTCAGGTTGGTGGAGGCATTGCAGAGAATGGGGATAGAATCATTTTTTCCAGTTCAAGTAGCAGCATGGTTGGAAACAATTGGTCCTGGTGCTTTTGAGAGGGATATCTGTGTTAACTCCCCAACTGGATCTGGCAAGACTCTTGCTTATGCTTTGCCGATCGTTCAAATGCTTGCTACTCGGAAAGTAAGGTGCTTGCGCGCTTTGGTTGTGCTACCTACAAGGGATTTAGCCTTGCAGGTTTGTGCTATTTCCTTTTACCTTCTAGAAACTTATACCTGCATAGTCTATAACCTGAACAGCTAGTCGACAGGTCTATTTCATATTCTTCTTGTCATGTTAAACCATACCAATGTTCCAGAATTCTTTGTTTGATTTCAGGTTAAAGAGGTTTTTGATGGTATTGCTCCTGTGGTGGGCTTGTCAGTAGGCTCAGCGGTTGGTCAATCATCAATAGCAGATGAAATTTCAGATCTTATCGAGATGTCTAAAGGAGGGCTTTACCCAACTCTTGATGAAGAATTTATCCAAATGGAACCACAGACTAAAGTTGATATATTGGTGGCAACTCCTGGAAGACTGATGGATCATATCAACATGACAAAAGGTTTCAGCCTGGAGCATCTTCAATATCTGGTAGGCTTATTGGAAACAATCCCTGTTTCCTCTTAGTACAAGTGGTCTTCCATTCCCTTAGACTTCCTTGTATTCTTACCTTGCCTAGATTACTTGTTTGTTCTTTTGTTCAATCATCAAAGGCAGAACATGATTACTCCAGGACATATTGGAATCAGGAAAACACTATGAACATATTTCAGCTGGTTTCCCATAATTATTGGATTGACTGGACAGCACTTTATGCTTGTGTGCACTTTAATTTTAGCACTAAGAGCCTTGTTTTCCATCTTCTTAGTCCCTTGTACTTCAGTACTTATTATGTTGCCATTTCAGGTGGTTGATGAAACAGACAGGATGTTGAGAGAAGCTTATCAGTCCTGGTTGCCAACGGTTATCCAGCTTACTCGCTCGACTAATCAAAACCATTCCTGGTGTGATACTAATGGAAAAACTATACTGCATCCATTGACCACCATTAGAAGATCGTAAGTCGCACTCCCCCTAATTACATTATCATATTCTGTACACCCCTTTTAGTTAAGTTCACATGTTACTAGTAATCTTATGCATTATGATTCAGCTCTTCCTGCTATTGTTATGATGATTGTTTGTTGATTTATATTTCAATTCAAAACTTCATTAATCTATTGCATATAGGGGCATTGAGCGTGGGTTTAAAGGAAAATGCTTTCCAAGATTGGCAAAGATAATTTTATCTGCCACACTGACTCAAGATCCTAGCAAGCTTTCACAACTTGAGTTGCACCATCCCTTGCTGTTGAATAGTGGAAAGAAACGTTACAGAATTCCAACAAAGCTTCAGTCCTACAAGCTGGTTAGTCCCCATCTCTATGTAGCACCTTTTTGGCCGTTACATCTTTAGTGCTGCTGCATCCAATGTGAAAAATGCTATTTGGAAACTCTGTATTTTCTTATTCATCTTGATGATGGATTTCTACTGCAGGTCTGTAAATCAAATTTAAAACCATTATCTCTGATTGTTCTTCTCCAAGAGCTGCGTGGGGAAAAATGCTTAGTTTTTACTTCATCTGTGGAATCAAGTCACAGACTGAGCACCTTGCTGGAGTTTTTTGAAGACTTACCCTTTAAGTTTAGTGAATATTCACGTTTGCAGCGTGAATCTACTCGGAGGTAAGTTCAGTTCCATGGGGCTTTGAGCAAATGGACAACATAAAAATAGTAAATCATATCTAGCTGGGTGGTCCTTGTTGAAGTTCTATGGATCATGTGGGTTTGAACTCAAGTGCAAGACTTGTGTAACTTCTTGTTGATGATAAGTTGATATTTTGGAATATTGTACTTATTCACACCATGATAAGTTATTGATATTAGCAACCCATTTTTTGCAGGAAGACATTGGATGCCTTCAAGGAAGGAAAGATAGATGTTCTAATTGGTACAGATAGAATGGCTCGGGGAATTCATATTGATGGCTTAAGATATGTTATCAATTATGACATGCCACCATATGTAAAAACATACATCCACCGAGCAGGTCGGACTGCTCGAGCTGGCGAATCTGGTTCTTGCTTCACATTTTTAAGGAAACATGAGGTAATGCGATGCTGCACAATTACAAGTAGTTTTCTGGACTTCCAATACAATAATATACAGTGGGTTGATTTTATTAATATGACATGGTAATTACACAGTATGATTATATGTGTAGGAAATTTGCACATCAAATATTAATTTCATCCCTGTACTTTAATGTTGAACACATGGAAAAGAAGCTCTGTTTTTGTTGATTTGGTATATTGTTAGCTTGATGCTAATTGATATGGTGTAGAGCACTGTTGTAGGGGCACACACTTACTACTGGGCATTGAGACTTTCTGGTTGGGATTAGGACTTACAAATGTATAAAACACTTAATGCTCATTTTTGATTGCAACATATGTCCAGATGTATAGATAACTATGGTCTGGGTAACCTTTCTAGTTTGTGTCGCTAAAATAATGCCTAGCTGAAAAACATACTCAGAGCAGGTTCCATAAGTCTAAAAATCTCATTTCAGCGCTTTTCTTTTTATTTGGGGGCAACCTTTGCAGATTAAGGCTTTTGACAAAATGCTCAAGAAGGCAGATGATTCTAGCTGCAGTCTTCACTCACTACCAGACGAATCAGTAGAAACCCTTCGCCCTGTTTTTTCCAGTGGTAAGATTGCAATCTATTTTTGTTTAGGATGCACTGATGCATTATTACTCGCATGTTCTGTGTTAAATTTTAATCTATTTTTTATATTTTTCTGACTGGGTGATCAAAGCTCTAAAGAAGCTGGAAGAGTCTCTTGAATCTGAAGCAACAAAGAAATCTAAGTCGGGAGATAAAGCTCCTAATGTGTCTAAAAGAAAGAGAACCGTCCATACGTGAAGTAATAGATTAGTTGAACTAAGTTATTCTCCCTATGATGTTACATCTGCATACAAAGATTAGGTGAGTTCTACCTTCTCAGATACATCATGTGTTCAAATTGGGTGGAATTCATACATATATTATGTGTTCTCTTCTTTGTTTTATGGATGGAGGGCAAACACACACTTGAGTTTTTTCTTGACAAACCTTCATACACTTAAGTTACAATCTGCTTCATACCTGAGGACTCTAGAGGTGATTGATTGCCAATCAATCAATCATATGGAAATGGGCTAGCGTTGAACATGATAACATGATAAACATTCAACCATATGGTTCAAAATGGGCTGGGTTCATCCATTTGTCCTTTAAGATATAGGTGGAGTCTCCCACTTGAACATGGTTTTTTAATTGTTTGATTTTGTTAGTTACATCTCACCAATGGCATGAAGTTTCTTGTTTTATTTTACTGTTTTGTCTGCTATTCTGTAGCTACATCCACCGGCCTGATTTGATGACATGATCAAGCATCGGTTAGAAATGAAGGGGTAAAATTGTCAGAATTCTAGAGTTCACTGAGTGCCAGTAAAGTGGGCTATAGCCCAGACTTAAATGATAAGCTGATATACCATCTATTTCAAAGTGGGTTCAATTCATCCAATTTCCTTTTATAGTTTTATGGATGTTTTTTTTTTTTCTGACAAACCTTGATATGCTTGAGTTAACCTGGTCCATATCTGAGGACCCCAGAGCTCATTGATGAGTCTATAATATGGAAATGGGTTAGAGCTGAACAAGATAGGGTGATAAACAATTAACCATGTGGTTCAAAGTGGGCTGGACTCATCCATTCATCCTATTGTGGAGGGCAAAACACCCACTTGAATATGATTTGCTAATTCTTTGATGGTACTGCCTTTCCAGTGATTCCAATGCATGTCTCCCTTTAGGTGATTCTCGCCCGTGACAATTCTGCAACTGGCTCAGCATTCAATTATGGATGTCCAAAACAAGAGAGAGAGAGTATGATGTGTCCTGTAAACCATTTGCCGTCCAATCTCCAAGCAACTTTCCCCATGCCTGCAACCTGCTGCTCATTTTTGGTGCACGGTACAGTGGTTCTCTCCTGCTTTTACACCAGAGAAGGAATTCGTCTTTCCTTCTGTAGTTATAATCAATCAACTGCTTTTCATGGCTAAGAAGGAATCTACCACAAAGTAAAGTTGGGGTACCTTCACATCAATGTACCGGCACCTGCTAACCTTTTAGTTATGCTTTACACTTGAAATATCCATTACTGTCTCTGTCAGTAATGCAGTTTGTTACTCCATTTTCTAGTGACATTGAGATGCCAAATTTCAGACAGAGGCTGAGAATCCCTTTGGCCTTTGTTGGTTTCATTTTTCCTTTTGCGACTATTTTGTGGCTTATTATTCTCTACAACAGCCATAGATTATTTTTCATGTGTCAACTTATCCATCAGAGTTGTCACTGCGATATTTTTCTTTAGAGCACGATCAAAGATGCCCTTCATTTACTTCACCAACGTGGGTGCATCTCCTGCCCGAATCCTTGAATCTGTTCATCATATCATTCTCTTCTGGATTTGTTTACTTGAAGCCAGCCCATCGCGACGTGCGAGATGAAGGCAGGGAAGGAATATTGCAGTTTGGAGCAGTAGCACAGCATGCATGTATTGATCATACATACCCCTTGCCTTCTTCATACGATTAAACTCTGTTGCCTCCTGCATCCCAATCATTCATGCTACGTCGCAAGGGGAAACCTGTGAACTGTTCCAGCTCAAGTGTGCATAGATGCATTTTTTTTTCTTTTTGGTTGCACATATTCTGTAGGTAATTTTCAGGAACAGGTACAGCCTGTTGGCTCTGTATGTACCATCATATGTCTGATGGTCCAGAAAGTGCCTGGATTGCATCAGTGTGAAGGAGACTTTACACCTTAGCTGCTGTGCCTGTTAGAGCATATCCTATCCCTGATTCACACATAACCTTCAACCCTAACCACCAAACTTTGCACTTGATGCCGTGTCTAGCCTATCAAATACTTTGATATTTTTTGACCCAGAAAATGATCAGGGTAGGGTCCCTCCTTGACCAATAATTTCGATTCCTCCTTACCTCTCCATTCAATAGGAGAAACGACAGCTCCACGACAAATTTAACAGAAAAGAATGCTAGAGATTATAGATTAGATTAGAGAGCAGCAGCTCAAAGCCCAAAAGGAGAGGAGGAAAGATATCAGGAAAAGAAAGAAGAAAGAAAGCTATACCATATCAACAACAAAAGCTGGAACTAAAGGTTGCATGCTTAACATCAATTTTTTTTTTATAAACAATCAAAAGGGAGAGAGGCAAAAAAAGAAAAAAGGATCATCATTTCACAATCACATTCTCACCCCCTAGAAATCCTTCTGACCTCCTCTTCTCAACACAAACTTTTTTCATGGACAACCCATCCACTCTCACTGTTCACCGCCGCCGCCGCCATTGCCGCCGTTCACCAACGGCGGCGGTGATGTGGCGTTGCCGCCGCCTTCGTGTACGGACCCGGCAGGGCGGGGGAGAAGCGGCGACGAGGAGGCGGCGGCGGAGGAGGAGATGGCCGAGGCGAGAGAGATTGGCATCAGGCACAGCCCCTTGCCCTGCAGGTACTGCATGGCAGAGCCCATGTCCTCCTCCATCAGCTTCGCCACCTGCTGCTCCGTCACGCGCAGGGTGCCGCCACCGTTGTCCCCGTTGCTGCTGCCGTTGGCCGCGTCGCCGTTCCCGCTGCTGCTGGCACCGTTGCCATTCCCATTACTCTGCAAGAAACAAACTAAAAATTTGAGCAAATGACTCGAGACTGTTGCCCTTGTCTTTTGGGTTTTGCTTATACTTATATAAGCTAAAATTTGAATTTTCAACCTTAAATTTAGAGTTGATTTTGATATTTTGTTTCCATCGTACTTTATTTTTCAATCTTTGTTTTAGATTGCTAAGAACATGTATATAAAAAAGCTATTCAAAATTTTTTTTGATTTTAAATATATCGTTTGGTTTTTTCGCTGTAAAAGTGAAACAATAACCCCATGTAAAAACTCGTGTCATTTCTTCACTCAAGAATATGTGGGGTTAAGGCCTTGTTTAGTTCCCAAATTTTTTTTCTAAAAACATCACATCGAATTTTTAACACCTAAATAAAACATTAAATATAGATGAATCAAAAAACTAATTGCACAGTTATGGAAGAAATCTTGAGACGAATCTTTTGAGCCTAATTAGTCCATGATTAGTTATAAGTGCTACAGTAACCAACATGTGCTAATGACGGATTAATTAGGCTTAAAAATTCGTCTCGCGGTTTCCAGGCTAGCCGTGAAATTCATTTTTTTCATTCGTGTCCGAAAACACCTTCCGACATCCGGTCAAACATTTAACGTGACCCTTCTTCTAAAAATTTTCTCAATCTAAACACTACCAAACACGCAATTTTGTCAAAGCTGGGGTAGTTGACCTTATGGTAGCTAGGCTGCTAGTGTGTTCAGAGTTCAGAGTTGGGTTCGAATTGTCCCTAGTGGGCTAGTAGCTTCTACAGGCTAATATTATGCTTGATCTTTTCAGTAGTACTACCTTGCCACTTTTCAGGCGTGTTTGTCCTTTTTGGATCCAATTCTTGAACAACCAAGATTCCTTTCAACCTTATCTTTCTGTTGCGTTGGTACCCACTAAGGTTTGATTAATTTCTTAAGCAAGTTTACAGCACATCTCCTTTTGATCTTATGCTAGTTTGTAAGCATGCTTTTGTTTCTAGTAATTCTTATGACTAATAATCCTCCAAATGCCAAAGTTAGAATCCTTTGGTAGGATTTAACATGTTTATATTCTATCATATGGACTTCATGTCAGATCACTTTAGACAAGATATAACCATTTGCTCATTTATAAAAATAAAGAAAGTGAAATGGGTCAGAATCAATGCACCAACTTTAAAGATGACAGATTATGACTACCTATTATCACCAATCAAATGGTCAAAAAGATAACACCCCCCTTAGACGCTTTGTGCTCTAATAAACATCATTATTGCATTTTGAGGCTCCACAAATTTGTCCCACACATGTTAGCAAGTATTTGCCTACTACTACGAACTATTGATTCCGTCATTGATAGTGCTCTAGATTTTCAAAACAAAGCATACATATAATATAATTACCTCTGATGACATGTTAGCAACTAGAGGTGTGACTGCAGAAGCTCCCCCTAATCTGCTCATGCTGAGAACCTGCGAAATTAGATGCATTCGATCAGGAAGCATCACATAAATGTTTCAACTGATGAGCTTATCAGCAATAAGCAGGAATTCGTTCAGTAGTAAATTAGTAAATTAATATGTGTAGAAAATCACGACTATGGATTACCTTGACTTGGAGTTGGAGGAACTTGACATAATCAATGATCTCGTCGAGCATCGATGCCTTGTCGGTCTGCAAAACGAAATTCCATTTTGTCATTTCAGTGACAGTGATCCATATCACTCCAGTTTGTGCTTGAGCTATCAGCTAAGATATTCCAAAGCCCATTGAGCAAACATCCATTATTGCTTCAGATACTCCAAACAGGGAGTTGCAATTTGTGCAAAACGAGATATCAGATGTGACAATGGAAGCTCCAGAAGAATGCCAACCATGGCATGTCGCTGTGGGATGTACTTATAGTGCTTTCATGGAAAATAGACGAAGCTGGTACACTAGACAAATGCCCATGTCTCCTGCTCTTGTGTTTTGCAACCATCACATAGTCCAAGTAAATGCATGTCTCCAAGTTCAGACATGTGCATTATATTATATAACACCTACTAATCTATTCCTTCCTTTCCTGATGCTCAATTCTCTAGGAACCTGGTGGCTAATGCAATGATCAAGTCCCTAAATTAATCTGCATTCCCCTCAAAATGGGCTGTGGTTATTCATCTGTCACTGCTGGTTGGGCAGAACATTTCTCAGTCAGCTTGGTGTCATGTCATATTAATCTGCATTCCCCTCCCTTTTGGCCTTTTCCCACTACTGCCTTGACCACCACCCATTAGCAGCTAATCACCAACCCAAATCCTCCAATGAAAGGCCGACATGTGTCATGTTGCCCCATAATTAGTTAACAGCAAATCAGCAATGCATCATATATGATATACTCATATGCCTCATGTCCCTCTTTCCTACTCTATGATGCACTTACCCTACTATTTTCCAATTGTACAGTGAAGGATGGAGATAACACATCTCACGTTAATGGTAAAACAAAACAGAACAGAACATTTGTGTTATACTGCAATAAACCAACATACTTAGCTGGTCACCTGAGCTTTAAGAAATATACACAAAAAAATGCACAAGGCGTGGGTGCATCTTCACCGCATTTCAGGGAAAGCTTCCTACTTTGTTCAAGATGGCACAAAGAAGAAAAATAAAGGAAAGCAAAAGAGGAGCAAAGAGAGGAAAAATTTTAGCTACCTTGTTAGCATTTGGGACCAGCTCCTGCAACGCCTTCATCCTTTCAGCTATCCTCTCCCTCCGGAGCTGCAAGCAAACACATGCAAAGTCTCATGAAATTACTTGAACACATGAAGTTTAGTTTCACTGTAAATTCTTCTTAATTCTTATTACTAAAACGACCATGTTTTAAGCCAAAATTTAGCAGAAATTTGAAGTATGAAACATTGACCTGTCCAAAATTTGTGGAGCTCCTGGTGCAAGAACACACCGGAGAAGAGAATGCAGGCAATAGAAAAATGGGGGGAGAAGGGAAAGGTGGTGGGGGAGTGGCATACACGTTCGGCGATGCTGTGTGGGTCAGTGGCCTGCCCCCTCCTCGCCCGCTGCCGCTGCCGCGGCGGCGCTGCCCCTCCGCCCGACGATGCCCCGGCCGCCGCCGACCCGCCGCCGCTCGCGGCTGCCCCACCCCCGAAGCTCTGCGCCGCCATTGATCCTCCCTGAAAGAAAAAAAGGACTCGTCTTTACAAGTTCAGCAATTGATCGAACACGAACCAAACCGAAGCTCGCTGCGCAAAATCAAGAAAATGATTCGGATTTCTAGGTTGGTAAAGAAGCAGTGGAGCTGTGGAGAAGTTGAACAGCATGAGAGCACTGGTTCTTGGTGTACCTGCCCGAACGACGGCGGCTGCATGGCGGCGGCGCCATGCATTCCGGCGGCCGCGAACCCATTGTACAGCGCCTGGTTACCTCCCTGCGAAGAAGAAAACCCCAGAGGAACACCATCTCAGCAGCTAGCTCAAGAAAACCGAAGCTCTCCTCCTTCTGAAATACAGTTTTCACAATCTTTGAGCTAGTAGGCATAGACTCGTACAGTGCCATTGGGGGACTTGAACGCGGCGTCCATGTCGTCCTGCGACCGGTCGGCGAACAGTGGGAGCGGAAGGAACCCCCCGGCGCCGCCGTCCTCGCCGCCGGCGGCGAGGCCGTGATGGCGGTGGAGGTCGCTGAGCTGGAGCATGATGGGTTTCTCCCCTCCGCCGTCGATCTGGTGCTGGCGGAGGCGGGAGGCGAGGAGCGCGGACTCGTCGAACGCCGCGGCGGAGTGATCATCGGAGGCTCCTCCTCCGACAGCGAGCTCCCAGGCGGGCTTGCCGGAGCCGAGCTCGGACCACACCGCCGGCAACGTGGACAACATCTGGTCAAAGAAGTCATCCTGCCCCGAACCGCCGCCGCCGCCGTGCATTTCGTGGCCGTTGGGTTGCATGGGCGAGCGTCTCAGGATGGTTCTTGCAATCTTGCGGCAGGGAGAGGAGGAGGGGAAGGTGGGCAATGGCGGGGCGGCGAGCGAGGAGGAGAGAAGAGGGAGGGAGGAGGAAAGATTGTTTAGGAAGGAGGAAAGATTGCGATGCGTCGCCTTTTATCGTCGCACTTTACGATACGTGCGAAATATCACCGTCCTTTTTTTTTCTCATTTTCATTTTAGAGCAAATTCAACAATTTAGTCATCAGTTAGCTCTAAAAATCTGAATCCATCAATTCATATTTGAAATCATTTCCGAAAATTCCAAAGCTCACAAATCCTTCTACCTAAAAAGGTGCTAGTGAAAAGATACGTAGCCTCGCAGTTGTACTGACATGAGTAGCATCTAAGGTTATGATTTCAAATTATACGAGAACAAATTTTAGATTGGTTATTTAAAAGACTAAATTTTCTACTTGGGCTAAATTACCAATTTTAAAAAGGCTCTGTATATCCCGTTGAATATAGGTCGCGTACGTGTAAGGAGTGGGTAAGTTAACTTACTTGGCACGGAAAACATAGTAATAGATTATTATATAATTAATTAATTATTAATTATTTTAAAAAAATATAAATAGATTAATATGATTTCCTAAAATAACTTTTCTATAGAAAATTTTTGTAAAAAATACACCGTTTAGCAGTTCGGAAAGCGTGCGCAAACCGAAAAGCAAGGGAGTTAAGTTAGCGTGTGTTTGGTTGGCTGGATTTCCCTGAATGGGAGATGGCCGTCCAGATTTTTGATGTGTTTGGTTCGCGGACAAAGTTGGATAGGGTGGTTCAAAGAGAGGAATATTCTATGAAGATACTGGATGGGTGTATCCGGCCAAATTTGCTTGATGAGCTCATCCACTTTCACTAACGGTGATCATCAGTGATTGTTTAGTGATAATCAGTGTGTTTTTGTTATTAATTAGTAATTAACAAGTTTAAATTAGTGTTAATTAGTGATGATAAATATATTTTGTTGTTAATTTATACTAATTAGGATAATATTTATGTTGATTAATTAATATTATTATTTATTAGTAATTAAATATGCTCATCCCATTCATCCTCATCTATCCAACCAAACAAAACATTGGATCATCATATTTATCCAACCAAACATAAATCTGGAGCACCATATTCTAAAAAATGAATGATCATATCTTATCCTACCTTGACCAACAACCAAATGCACCCTTAACTTACCCATGCGGCCGAATGCAGCCACAGAGACCGGATAAAAATATCCTTTTTCCGGAAACAACAAAAAAGAAAGAGAGAAAAGGTTGCCATAAAATCTCAAATTATACTGTTCACTTTGGGCCGAAACGTCTCTCCACGGCCCATTCGTTCCTACTACTCCTTAGTTTCGGCCTCCTCTGGCCCAAAGGCGTGCGCGCGGCCCAGTCAGCCTTCTCTGCTCCTAGCGCCGTTTGTTGATTTGAATGAATGTATTCGTTCACCGCTATGGCACTAGTTTGATTCGACCATGCATAATCACAATCCTGCCCCCATGCATAAACTCGATTCTTAACGGTACCAAATCTTAGCACACGGTGACGTTGCATATAAACACATGAATTAACAGCTCTAGGCTCTCAAATAGTATAATGTACCGGAAAGAAACTCCAGACAGAACGATCAAGACATACATCCTTATCTGTTAGTTTATACATATGCTTATAAATTAAAATTTAAATCTTTAACATTTAATTTAGAGTTGATTTTACGGTTTTTTATCGTAGTTTATTTCTTAACATTTGCCCGTAGGGTTGTGGGTGGCTGCTGGCTGTGGCATGTGGTGATGCAGGTTTTAGGGTTCACTTCTTAATGGACCTAAGTGCCAAAGGCCTACAATTCTTTTTCTGTTACTGGGCTTTTTCCGGGCCCTCTAGTTGATTTCCTCCTCCATCCTTGCCCTTAAAAATTTCGGAGCCCCGACCCCAAATCACCGCGGGTGAAAACATCCCCTGAATCCAGCATGTTGTATGCATTGAAATGTATTATTTTTACGAGACACTTGTGGTCATATATTTATACCCCTAATCTCTATTCGAGCCTGATACGGGTACAGAAAACCATAGATGGACACTTATTATTAAAAGGAAAATAAAAACATCTAATTTGCAAAAGGAAACTAGACTAGACCCGATCATGATCTACCTAAACTTGCATTAAATCTTCATTGAAGAAACCTCGTCAGGATCTGTTTGACTTTCATCGGTTTTATCAGCTAATCTTTCCATCGATGCTTTGACTTCCCTTGATATGTCCGTTGCCGACGCAAAATCATCTAATGGCGGGTCAAATTGTGTCGTTAACAATATTATAGAATGTCATTTTGACAATGGAGGTAAGCATATTAAAGACATAGATATCTACTTATAAATACCCTTAAATGCATAAACATATCATCAATTTATAGTCCACAAATCTTGAAGATTTCTTCATTAATGTGCCAGCTCCTTTGCACCCTCAGTATTAATTGCAAATTTATTGAATTCTCATCTAGTCATTAATGAATATTTTATTGGGACTAAGAAGATAAATCCTTGCTCACACTATATATATAGAATGTTTCATCTGCATAGGGAACAAATAACCTCTTGAAATTCCTGCAATGGAAGAAATGCTAGCTATCAACATTATAGCTCTATGTCTGTCATACTTTGTTCTAGCAGGAGGGGTGATGATACATATCAATCAAGATGAGATTATTGGTTCAACCATCCCTGCTAAAGATGCAGACATGATGATAATTCAGGTATGCAGATAAGAAATCCTTCTCTTGTGTGTTTGGCATTGTATTTGTTGGTGCTGACGAAGTGACGAGCAAGTATTTGTTGAAAAGACAGGAGATGGTGATGTCTACAATTGTGTTGACATATACAAACAACCTGCTTTGAACCATCCATTATTGAAAAATCATACAATGCAGGTATAATATTACTTTCTGCATAGAAGGATCTATTACACACACTATTTTTTGTCTTTTGCTTATGCTTATAAGCGATTTGGAATTGATTTTGAGTTTTTTATTGTAGTTTTTTTATTTTTGGCTTTTAGATCGCTATAAATATGTATATATATAAAAGTTTTATTCATGAATTATTTTCCGTTTACAAATATGTCATTTGACCTTTTCTTTTAAAACCAAAAGATGACCCCATATATGCTTGGTCAGGTTTCATATTGTGCAAATAGCAATTTCAAGGTCCAGGTTCGATTTTGTCCAGATCCATTGATTAATACATGACATTACGTAAGATAGCATCATTATCTTTAAAAAAATTACGTAAGATAACATGGGGGAAACTTTAATTTGGAACTTTGGTAAGCCATCAACCAAGGATTTTCACATTTATTCTCTTTATCGTCCAATATATATAGTATAAAAAGAAGTGCATTTCTTCAGTGGAATTTGATATTTATATAATTTGGATGTTTGATTAGGATTCATTTTTTTTGTTGTTAAACAGATGGAACCGAGTTCTTACCCATTAGATCTCGACATACAATCTATTATGTCATCCAATATCTCAGAAGCAGATTTCCCGGACGTCAAGTGCCCAGCAAGAACAATTCCAATACTGCTTAATGACAATAGCTCAAAAGCATATGTGCCTAATGGTTTACAAGAGGAGGTATGCTTGTAATTATCTAATTTTCTTAATGTCATGCATATATAGATTTTCTATTAAGAATAAATTTTATCTTTATTAAATTATTTTTATTCTAATGCAAAGGTATTGGACATAGTTTTAACATTATTATTTTCAATTACAGTATGCAGCTATCAAATACTGGGATGATAATAATTTCTATGGAACACGAGCTACCCTAAGTGTTCACGAGCCATTTTTAGCACGGGAGAATGGGGACCATATTGCATCATGGACACACCTTAGTAATGGTCCAGAGGAGATAGGAACAGGCTCCATTGTAAGTTTATATAGTTCCATTGCATAGCTTGCTGAAATTTATTCAACATTACTCGTATTAACAGTGTTTCTTCGTATTGTGATTAAGCATGAGTTATTTCCTGGGTAGCTTCCTATTAAAACATGTTCTAAGATTTTTGTCCAAGAATTTTTATATTCAATCATACCTCTAGCTTAACATAATTGGTAACAAATTTGCCACATAGTATCAAAGTTATAAATTATGAGCAATTTTATAATCATAAAAAATGTAAAATTTTGAGCGTAAATTTTGGTATCTATAGGTATTGAGTCAGGTAATATTTCGGTTTACCATATATGCAATAAATAATTGTTTGTTCTCGCCACGATATTTCAGGTGTGGCCAAGCTTTAGTGGAGACAGGTTTGCAAGGTTTCATATTCGTTGGGTAATAAACACACACTTCTCTCTAGCTTTCGCTTAATTACTCGATGTTTACTTTTGGCTATATACACGAAAACATTAGTACTAATATCCAACTAACAACATCCCTGGCATAAATTTTTGTTGGCAGGTAGACAGTTCAAATAAACCATGCTATGATTTCCGTTGTCCTGGTTTTGTGCAAGTTAGCGAAGTTGCTGCTATCGGAGGGAGAATAACACCGGTTTCTGTCTACAATGGGCCTCAGTATGTAATCACTGTCATGCTATTTCAGGTACCATATTAAAATTCTGCATGGTAGTAACAATCAGTCTAAGAACATATTTTGTCCGATTTTTTTTTGACGTCGTAACTTTTTGATATTTCGTCTTATTTAATTTTTTTAATAATTATTAACTATTTTATTATGATTTGATTTATTACTAAAGTAACTTTAAGTATGACTTATAATTTTGTATATTTAGACAAAATTTTTGAATAAGACGAAGAGTCAAACGTAATTAAAAAGTCAACGGCGTCAACAAAAAAACCCGGAGTGAGTATATAGTACACTCTTCTCCCTAAATATTTGACATCGTTGACTTTTTGATATATGTTTGACCATTCGTTTTATTCAATTTTTTTAAAATATATAAAGCTATATGTATGCATAAAAGTATATTTAATAATAAATAAAATGATATAAAAATAATTAATAATTATGTAAATTTTTCGAATAAGACGAACAACTAAACATTTATTAAAAAAGTTAATGGTGTCAAATATTAATATACGGAGGAAGTACCATTTTTTTCTTAAACTTCTTTTATGTTTTCATGTATATTATTATTAGGACCGGAAGACCAAAGATTGGTGGCTAGCACGGCTGGACAAGAGCAGCGCCGTCGGATTCCGGGCACTTGGATACTGGCCAAGAAGGCTTTTCACCAGCCTCCAGGAGAAGGCTACCTTTGCGTTCTGGGGAGGATGGGTGCGTGGTCCGACAGTTTCGTCAGATCCTCCGCCCATGGGCAGCGGCCGTTTCGCCAAGGAAGGGTACAGGAAGGCCGCGTTTGTGAAGGCCATCAAGATCGCCAACAGGGACAACAACTTCGTCAATCCCAACGCCGGCAAGGGCACTCCGGTGACCACCAGGCCGCCGTGCTACACCGTGGATGGCTTCGGCGTTGTTGACGCCGGCATGCATGCCTTCTTCGGTGGGCCGGGAGAATGTCCCAGTTGACAGAAGAAATAAGAAAGATGGGTTTTTTTTGTTAGTCTCTCTGCTAATAATGTTGCAATATTCAGGTTTGGGATAGATGTGTGTTCTTGTTGTTGCATGAATTATGATTGTCACTTAGAGTGATTGATTAATCTCGATGGGACTGTATGCAGCACTGCTTGGGTAATACAACTACGTGTCATTGTCATCGACCGCTATTGCAGAGGATCCATGTCCCATTGATGTTGTTCTTGGTCTTGCTTGTTATCTCGCATGATGTGATTAGGTTCGTAGGTAGCAGCTGCCATGGTGGATTCTTGGCAAGCTAAGGTCACCTGAGGCGCGAGTCGTCCTTGTGGCGGGTGACGAGCTTGGCGGTGTTGCGCCACCAGAACACCTCGCGCTCCTTCTCCTGCAGCTTCTTCTTGGCGCGCTCCAGCGCCGTCTCCAGCTCGGCGATCCGCTCCTCGTGCTGCGACTGGAGCAGCTCGTGCAGCCTCCTCTCCAGCTCGCGTGCCGACACGCCGCCGCATGGCGGAGGCCCGGTCTCCTCCTCGCCGGATTCGCTGTCGTTGTCGTTGACGAATTGATCGGTTAGCGTGTCGTCGTCCACACCGTCCGTGTCGGCGTCGTCGTCGGCGGCGGCGAAGGTGGCCGCGTGCGTCTCCGTGGACTCGTCGTCGTCGTCGCCGTCGCTCTTCAGCTGAGTCTGCGAAGATCAATCGGGGATTTGGATGTTAGAAAAATGCGGCAAAATTGATCGGAATCGCGACTTGTAGTTGTAGCTGCCCGTCTGCCCGATGCGACCTCGAGTTGACGATCTCGACGAGGAGTCGCGCATTCGTCGGTGTTCGAGGTGGCGAACTGCAAGCGCGTCAGCTCTGCCTCGAGCTCCGCTTCCATCTGGTCCATCGCTACGGCGGCGTGCTGCCCTGCATTTCCTCCACCGCCGCACGCCGGGGCGGCGGCAGTGAGCGAGCAACGTGACAAGGCGCGGCTCTCGCCACCGGTGCAGGCGACGGGCTCCTTTGTGGTGTCGGCGTGATCGTCGGACGCGCTGGGGCGGTCGCCTCCTCGCGCCTCCCCCTTGCCGTCGACCACCAGCCGCTCCATCTGGGCGCGCAGCTCCGCCATCCTGTTCAGCTCCGCGGCGCTCTTGGACATCAGCAGCACGAGACTCGCGCCCAGCCCCAGGCTCGCCGGCGACACCTCCTCCGCCGCCTTCTTCCCTGCACAACAACCAACCAACTATTCAATCGATCACTCTCTCCCCACGTAACGCCGGCGACTCCCGATCGCCATGGACCAGTGGACACACACCGCGTACCGAGAGAAATCCGAGGCGACTCGCGAGCCACCGCTTGGTCACCCACCACCTTGGGCGCGGCAGCCACCGCCACCGCCTCCACCTCCGCCGCCGCGTACTCAGCGGCGTTGTCCTTGGCCGCGCCGCTGGAGCAGTAGCGGGGGAGACGAATACGACACCCGAATCCTCCCCCACCGCCGCCACCGCGCCTGTGGAGGATGCGCGACAGCAGCGAGCGCGGCGAGGAGGGGCACTCGCGCGCGGGAGCGGCAGCGGCAGCCTCCGCTGAGCCCACCTTCGCGAGGAGGAGGGCCCCGACGGTGGAAGGCGACGCGGCCGCCGACGACGACGAGGCCGAGAGGCGGGGAGGCGTCGCGTTTCTCTCCATTGCCATTGGCGTGCGTCGAGGAATGGAAGCTTGGAGGTTTTTGCGGCGGCCATCGATGATTCGTATCGCGCGTGTATTTATAAGGCAATGATTTGAACCGAACTGATCGCCTCCAAAGTTCAAATTTTCGGCGAAATTTTGTCCAGTTTGTGAGCCATTTACATCTGGATTTGGATGGTAGGTTTTCCATTAACTACTTGAGCGCGTGCAGTGCAGCTGGAGTCATTTACAAGCTCAGCTAACATCGTCGTCGTCAATGAAGTTTCTCTTTCGAATTTCCAATTCCATTGGCTCGATCAGTTTATATGAATTTCATACCGTTAGTTTGTTATACTCCTACATGATGCATTTTGTATTGCAGCTAGCACAGATCACACTTTAAATGCATGCCGCTTTCAGATGTTCATCTGCAATTCCGCAAGTTGAGTCACATAATTTGACTTTGCTGATTTGAAGGCTTGGCATCAAACTTGTATATCTTCTATAGATAACGGAGGATCTCGTGGGAGTAAATTTTACGAAACTACAACTATTTAGTCATAATTACTGATTTGCTGTAATACTATATTTTAGAAAACACAACAATAATTTATCATCTTATCATAAAACTACAAAGGGTGCAAAAAAACCAACCAACCGGCGGTTGAACCGAACAAACCATAACCGATGATCTTGATGGCTTGTTTTTGCTCAAAGATTGTCGTTGCAATCAAAAAGTTAAAAAAAACTGATAACAAATCGTGAAGATCACTAATTTTGGCTTTTTTTTTCAACTGATGGTCCGATTTGGTTTCTTACACTATGCATGCTAGACACACATGAGAGGCGGATTTAAAGGGGGGCTAGCGGGGCTCTAGCCCCAATACACGCTGGATTCCTGGTGGAAAATAGAGGGAAGGAGAGGGGGAAAAAGAGGGGAGGAAGAAAAAAAGAGGGGCTGAAGGTGAAAGAAGGTAATCAGCCCCTCTAACCTTCGGATTCTAGATCCGCCATGAAGATTAAAATTGTAGTTTTTTAAATAAAATTGTTCACAAATTAGAGCTACTATAGTCTTATGAAATGAAATGCTTGACTAAATTATAGCAAATGTTAGTTTTAACTAAATCATCATATTTTTGTGATATTTTGAAAACAAGCATTTGGTATAGCATGCATACACAGGTGTTGAGCGTGCGGCCGTACGTAGTAGTACGTGTGCGTTTTGCATCCTTCGTGTAACTAAAAAAAGTAAAAGAGAACAGGAGAGGATGAACTGAGTGCGACACCTAGGCAGATGCCCTACGGCAAAACAGCCAGGTATGATTATTTGTCTTTTTAAGGCTAAAAAGTTAATTGTGATAAAAACCTTAAAATATAATTCAAATTATTTAATGTTAAACACTTCCACTCCGTTTTACCATATAAGACTTTCTAATATTATTTAGATTTTAATAAATATATATATATATTAATAAATAAATTTAGACAGAGATCTTACGATATGAAACAACACACTAACTTGGTTTATAAACTAAGCAGAAACAGAGGCGTTCGGTGGGTTGGGTCCGGTCGGTCGCACCAGTTAAACCGTGGTCACAGGGAAGGCGTGACTCGTCGTTGCACAGCAATAAATTGGACAGCGAATTACTGGCATTTCCCATCATCGTCGAGCTGACCAGTGTGGGTTGCGCATTTTAGGTGGGACTCGGGAGCCCCGCGCTGCAAGACCAAGCCTGAAACTGGTAATCAGGGCCGTTCGCCCACGATCTGACGGTCCTGTGGTGTGGTTAGCCAATGCCTGCACAGCACATACGGCTTGCAATTGTTCGTGCACTCTACAGATCAAAGTTCAGAATCCACGCCCTTCAGTTAGTCCTTATCATATACTCCTTGCATAAAATGGACTTCTTATCATATACTCCTTGCATAAAATGGTATGGTATGGTGTGGTAGTACTTCTTGCGGATAACATTTTTTTATTTATGGTGTATGTGTTTTTTTAAAAAAATATTATGTTTGGAAGTACATATATGGTTAAAACAAGTCATAATAAAAATAAACTATGTTTTAAAAAAATTAATATGACAAATGATCTAACTTTATATCAACAATCGAAACATCCTATATTTAGATATAGGGAGTACTTATATACTAATGACCGGGAAGAGCAACACCGTGTAAACATTCATCTTTTGGCTTTTGTTTAAACTTATAATTTAATTTTTTAATTTTTAATCTTAAATTTGGCGTTGATTTTAATGTTTTTTATTGTAGCTTATTTTCTAGTTTTTGGCTTTTAGATCTCTACAAACACATATAATTTATTCTCTAATGCGCAAATGGATTGCCACCCTCCGGGTCCGGGCTTTGCGGTATCTGCTATGGCGGAGCTCACCGGCCGCCGCCGCCGCCGTACGTGTCGCCGGCGAAAGCGACGACACGGAGGAAGGGGGAACAAAATAGTATACAGATCGGTTGGGGCTCCGTCCAACCTGACCCAACCACCGCTCCCATGTTGGATTCGAGCGAGAGCCCCGCCTGTCGTTCTCGCTGGATTCTCGCTGGAGACAGAGCCGCCAAATCAGCTCCGATTTCTACACGGTGCTCCCCATGAAGGAGGAGGAGGAGGAGGAGGAGGAGGTGAGCGATTCTTCATTCTTCATGGAGAGCAAGCGTTCGAAAAATACAAGTTTTTTTTTTTCAGACCATAGCTGACTAGTCTGAAGAAGTGGAAGACCTTGGCTGACTCTGAAATCTTAATCTTTTGCATGCATGTCCCTGTGGATGGACGCCGGCGACCGGCGACTTGTCGGTGACCGCCGACCACGGCAAACCAAAACTCTGGTGCAGGTAGCAATCATCAACCAGAAAGAAACCATTTACTACTACTACTCATATGTGCTTTTCTCCTACTGCTAGGAGTAGGAAGCTTCACAACATGCCAAAGAAATAAGAATTCCATTGCAGATTGCAGACAGGTGACGTGCTTCCAACCCCTTCGGGCGCAGCACAAGCTTGTGATCATTGTTGCTGTCACACCGGCCACCGGCCGTCTTAAGCTTCAGCTCCCAGCTGCCTTGATAAAGATTACTGTTAATGCTTCCTAATCCGTGTCCAGATGTAAAAGGTCATGTAGGCACCAATCCGAGTGACATCCAGGCCCTGAGTTAATCCAAGTCAACATAAATACTACTCTAGTTCACTACAGAGTTTGATTATGTAAAAACTTTCATTTTATTAAAAAAAATCTCATCTTTCTCAGTTTCACTAGACCTCCAAGGTGTTATTGTTCGAGTGTTTCATAGATAAAGCTAAATGGCATATTTACAAAGAAACTTATAAATAAAAAATTTATATATGAATTTTTAGAGAATTAAAGCCAATGCTAGAAAATAAACTTCGGTGAAAAATCTTAAAAATCAACTTTCAATTTAAGATTAAAAATTTAAATTTTAGTTTATAAGTATAAGTATAAAAAAAAGACGTGGGTGCAAGTGAATTTGTTTTTTTAGGAATTATTGTAAGCTAGGGGAGGAGATGTGCACGCAGCTTTATCTGAATTTGGCGGCAAATGCTAACTACCAACCGCCGCCCCCACTTGGATCCCCCAAATCACCCATGGCTCACTCTCTAATCATCTGCCTTTTCTGTTAACAAAATCATCATGAATCACTTTAATTGCCGTAGAAATTAGAGAAACCAGCAGAAAGGAAGCCAAAAACGAAATCTGAAAGGGAAACATTTTGCGAAAGCAACGTATGTTTCCAGCTTATCCTTCACAGGAAGAACTTGTTTCCAGCTAATGGTACAATTAAAATAAAAGGTAAGCATATTTGTCCTGTAAACACCGTCCTAAATTAGAATTTACTGCACCATTACATTTGCTTTTTTTAACTATTGGATAGGTACATTGATCGTTGTAATAAAAATGACAGATTGGGAAAGTTTTTTTTACATAAAGTTGACCAAAAAAAATACTTATTTTGAAATCATTGACACGCCAAATAAAAAAATTGGGAGAAGTAATAATTAAAAAAATATATTAAAGAAAGGGGTAGAGTAAAGAGCAGATTAACAGCTGCGCCTGAAAAATAATTAATTTAGTCAAACGCCCAATGCTCATCGTCTTCCTGCTTCCTTGAGTTTCTTCTCCTCCTCCGCTTCCTCCTCGACGAACTCCGATCCTTCTCCTCTCACCATTTCCCCCCAAGATTACCACCCAGAATCAACTAAAGCAACAATCTTTTCTCCGCGCTCTTCGATTCCAAACCCCTAATTAGGAGCTCGCTGCAAGAAGATTGCTCTGAGCTCTCGAGCGTTTCTCTGTTCCGCGATATTTCAGTTGATGTGCTGCAACTAGCTGCCCGAATCCTCAAAGACGGAGCATTTCTCTGGAGTGGAGTTCTCAAGAAAAGCGTCTATTTGCGGTCGGATTGCAAGTTGGCGACCCAAATCCGTTGCGTGCTACAGGTCGTCAGTTCTTGGGTTCCCCCGCTGACTGGCTCGCCGATTGGAGCTCTTGATTCTGCCGCGCCATGGCGCTGTTCCGGAAGTTCTTCTTCAAGAAACCGCCCGACGGGCTGCTCCTCATCACGGACAACATTTACGGTAATGGAAGTATTTCCTTCTGCACTGCCGTCTGCCATGCCTTTAGTTGCTTACCAAGTTGTCGTGGACAGATTCGTCTACCCTAGCTTCTCGATGAAAAAGGTTTCAGTTTGTTTGATATGGATAGGTTGCTAATTAAGATCCGGCGCTTCTGAAACTTTTATTTTTCAGTAATGAAAATGGGGGCTTCGAGGGGAAAAAATGGGAATTTTTCGCACGCCATGAGTGAGAGAAATTGTAGGGAGCATGGCAATGTGGATTGGAGATTTTTAGGACGATGTAATACAGCGGTGTCGGCTTTGCATATTTTTTGTGTATTGCAATTTGAATGATTAATTGTTTCAGCTCAGCTATATCTCCCCTAAAAAGCTCTGTTATATTCCAAAAAATGCTTCATTTTTGTTCATTAGTTAAGTAACTATGTCAAGATAAAAGAACTCAAAATAGAACTTAGGATGCTTGACACATGTAGCTTTTTTCTATTTCAGTTTTTGATCATTGCTTTTCCATGAAAGAGATGGGAGATGATCGTTTTGAAGCCCACATAAGAGGTGTTGCAGCACATCTTCTAGATAATTTTAGTGATCATTCATTCATGATCTCGAATTTTGGGACTCGAGATGAAGAAAGTCCTATATATCATATTTTATCCGAGTATGGTATGACCGTTTTGGACTACCCTGGACACTATGAGGGGTGTCCACTACTCACCATGGAAATGGTCCACTGCATCTTGAAGTCGAGCGAAAGCTGGCTGTCATTGGGTCAGAATAACTTTCTGATAATGCACTGTGAACAAGGATGCTGGCCTATTCTGGCTTTCATGTTAGCTGCTCTCCTGATATATCTGGGACATTATTCTGATGAGCAGAAAACACTGGATATGTTTTACAAACAATCACCATTAGAGCTCTTGGAGATGTTTTCGCCTTTGAATCCCATGCCATCTCAATTGAGATACTTGCACTATGTTTCAATGAGGAATGTCATGCCTGAGTGGCCTCCAGTTGATAGAGTCGTGACGTTGGATTCTGTGATTTTGAGGATGGTTCCAGATTTTTATGGTGAAGGTGGGTTCCGCCCAATATTCAGGATATATGGCCCAGATCCACTTATGCCTACCGATCAGACTCCTAAAGTTCTTTTTTCAACTCCAAAGAGAAGCAACCTTGTCCGTTTCTATTCACAGGTAATTGTCTTAGCTTTTTTCTGGTCTTTGTATTATGCTTCTTTTGAAGTGGATGCTTTGTGATACATGTTGCAGCATTTTTATAGCTAAAACTACTTCACTATATCATTAATAGGGTTTTATCTTGGGTATACTTGAAATGTATAGTTTGTATAATTTTCTGGTCCAACCCTCACTGAAGCGACCTGACCATTTATAATCTTAGGCAGATGAACTGGTGAAAATAAACCTTCAATGTCATGTCCAAGGGGATGTTGTCCTAGAATGTATCAATTTGTATGATGATCTGGATCGTGAGGATATGGTATTCCGGATCATGTTCAATACGGCTTTTATCAGGTCAAACATATTGATGTTTAATCGTGACCAAATAGACATGTTATGGAACACACAAGACCGATTCCCTAAAGATTTTCGAGCTGAGGCAAGTGTTCATACCAAGTGGCAAACTAGCATATTTCTGTTTATACATGGTTTTTTAAATGCACCTTCTATAATGTTAGGTTATTTTCTCTGATATGGATGCAACTGCTTCACACATCACAACAGAACCAGTTAGTCATCAAGATAAACAAGGACTTGGTATTGAAGAGTTCGCTAAGGTGCTTGATATATTCAACCATTTGGACTGGTTGGAAGGGAAAAGGGATACTTCACTTCAGACACCTCAACAAAAAACATCATCCACTTCCCATGGAAATATATGTGTATCTCCGGCTGATGAGCCCGAGACTTTCTTTGATACTAAAGAAGAACTTTACTTTGATAGTCTATCTGGGGAAAGCTCGTCTTCACTTGTTTTGAAGTTTACAGATGACTATGTTATGGTTGGTAGCACTGAACTTGAACGGGATCCCCTACATTCAACCTCGACTGAAGTTCTATCCAAACTACAAACAATAGAAGTAGCTCCGTCATGTACAAGGCCTCCATCATTGTTGTTGTCACCTACCAAGATTAAGATGCCAAAGACCAGTGCTTCATCAACTGCACTACCTTCAAGCACGGTTATACCCCAAGCACCGTCCTCACCAGTTCAGCTACAGCAACTGATAGATTCTGCAGTTCAAACTCCACCAACACAATCAGCGTCAACATCAGCTGAGAAATCTGATTCACAAACTCCAGTAAACCAAGAACCTTCACCTCTTATTGTGAATAATTCAGCATCAACAGCATCCTTGATAGCATTGTGCACACCTCCGCCTCTTCCTCCACCACCACCTACTGTCTCATTAGCCCCTGTTTCCCCTATTTCACCCATAAATACTAGTGCAAGTATAATCAACTTTACCCTTAGATCAACCATACCATCCCCTTCACTGCCTCCAGAATCATCAGCCTCTCCACTAGCTCTTGCAAGAAATGAAGAGCTGGTTAAATCTCAAGAACTTTCCTGTGAAAATCTTGAGAAGTTTCCACCTGAATTTTCTAGAGCTCCCAATGTCACCACATTGTCATCAGATTCTCTATTGTCCATGGAAAAGGAATCTAGCTGTACAAGGACAGATGTCCCAGCAGCTTTGCCTACAATACCTCTGACTTCAGACACCCTAACCTCATTAACTCCAGTTACTACTTCAACACCCCCAACCCCTCCGCCGCCACCACCACCACCCCCTCCTCTAAAATCAGACATTGTGATGTTTCCTTTGTCATATGGTAAAGTGGTAACAAGCACTAAAGAAAAAGTCGCACCACCTCAGCCTCCACCCCCGCCACCTCCACGGCCAATACAACCGACATTGATTTCAAATTCAATACATTCATCTAACTCATCTATGCATTCTACACCGCAAAAGAGAGACCGATCTCCACCCCTGCCCCCACCATTTCCCAGTTCATCATTTTCTCCTCCACAACCACCACCATTTCCTCCAGCAGTTCCAGGTATGCGAGCCCGACCTGTCCCACCACCACCACCACCACCACCACTTCCACCTCCTCCAATGGTTCCAGGGATGCAAACACGACCCATTCCACCACCGCCACCTCCTCCTCTTCCATCTCAAACTAGTTCTTCAGTTTCATCGATTCTATCCACAAGTAAAAAAATTCCACCGCCACCACCTCCTCCATATCAAGCTAGCTCTTTGGGTTCTTCATTTCCATCTACAGAAAAAGGACATGATGTCGTAGCCCCTCGTCCCCCACCTCCCCCACCATTGTATTCCAGGTCATCTCATGTTACTTCTGCGCCACCAGCACCACCTGCGCCCCCATTGCCTCCTCCGAAGCTAGTTGGGGTCAGCAAATCTTCACAAGAGCAAACAATAACCCGGCCACCGCCACCTCCACCAGGCCCAGCTCCTAAAAATTCCTCAAACTCTTTGCAAAATAGGGGTAATACTGTCAGTTCAACTCATCCCCCACCTCCTACATTCTCATTTGGCGCGAAGGACCGTAGCACAGCCCGGTCAAGAAGTCCTAAAAGTTTACGGCCCAACCAGTCATCTAAGAGGACACCACTGAAGCCGTTACACTGGGTGAAAGTGTCGAGAGCTACAAAGGGAAGCTTATGGGCTGAAACACAGAAGTCTGATGAAGCATCTAGGTATTCCAAACATGTCATGACATTATTTTCCAGTTACATGCTAATGGTAGCGCTATAACATGTTAGTCCATTTATATCTTCACCAGAACACCAGAGATAGATATTTCGGAGCTTGAAAGTCTTTTCTCAGTAGCCATGCCAAACATGGAGGCAAAACGGGCACGTCAACATCCTTCTGTTGCAGTGAAACAAGAAAAAGTTCTTTTGGTACTTTACTTCACATCCCTTACTGCAAGTATTCACAGGCAGTGAGAAATTCAAGTGAAAAGTAAATAACATTAACCTTTTCTTCTGCAGATTGACCTTCAGCGCTCAAAGAATTGTGAAATTATGCTGAGAAACATTAAGATGCCACTACCTGATCTGATGGTAACACTTCACAATTTTGTTGAAGGGACATCATCTCAAGATAGTAACTTTGTCAGTTATGAGGATTAACCCATTAAAAAGTAAATGTAAACTGGCATATTTGATGCATAGCCTTGCTGAAAGACTAGAATATCTAATCTTACGAATGCCACATCCCAAATCTGGTTTGGGGTATATTAGTTACTTGTAGTTACAACTGTTAATGAACATAAAGTTTTTGGCTGCTGTACTGAACTAGCGATTTATATTGATCATAGTGATTTCTTTTTCAGGATGCAGTGCTTGCACTTGACGATTCCGTTGTTGATGGTGATCAAGTAGATTATCTAATAAAGTTCTGTCCAACTAAAGAAGAAATGGAACTACTAAAAGTATATTTTTACTCAGTAGATTCCTCTTTTAAACACCATTAGACTCTCAAAATTATTAGTTGTTATTGTATTGGATTTTTTGTGTTTTCTCCTGACTGACTGGGGTTTCTCCTCCTGTTTTTTCAGGGGTTTACAGGAAACAAAGAGAACCTGGGGAAATGTGAACAGGTCACTAATTTTCTTTTCTATTGGATCTCTTTTTTCTTGTGATGAGCATTATTTGTTTGGTAACTGGGTAAATAATGAATTTCATAGTTCATTCCAAGATATACATAACCTTAGTGGGAGATCATACAGCCAACTAAGTCACCCAGCCTTGTTTGGTTGTTTATTGGAAGTAGTGTAGTAGTAGCTAACAAGATGATCTTTTTTTTTCGAAATCTTCCCAGTTCCATGTAATCTATAGCTTGTTTACTGCTTAGGTTATTTCAACAGTTATAAGTTTAATTTGTTCTTCTTGTTCCATGAACACAAAAGTGTCGCTGACTGACTTATGTGCCTGTAGTTCTTCTTGGAAATGATGAAAGTGCCAAGAGTAGAATCCAAATTGAGAATCTTGTCCTTTAAGATTAAGTTTCTTACACAGGTCAGCAGAATATTTGCATCATTTAGTTTTTTTCCCTTAATGAACTTGTGTAACTGTTCCTGTAGATATATATAGTTTTTTAGTTTTTTTTACCATGTCATTATGTGTATTCTTTCAGGTTCAAGATCTGAAAAACAGCTTGAATACTATCAATTATGTTGCTGAAGAGGTACAATATAGTCAGTTGACCATGGCTTTTTTGCAGTTTGACAAGTATAACCTTATTATATAATGTTATTTGGCCAGGTCAGGAACTCTGTCAAGCTTAAGCGAATAATGCAAACAATTCTTTCTTTGGGAAATGCCTTAAATCAAGGAACTGCAAGGGGTGAGTCACTAAATCTGATGTGAGATTCTGGTGGTTTCAAAAAAAAAACTAGGGGATTGCCCCATGCAATTTTGCGTGGAGCTAGGTAATTCACGTAGAATTAGATTTAATATACAACTCTTAACTTCTATATTTATAATGTTTGGATTTCATATACAACTCTTAGATTCTATTTCTATAGGTATGGATTTCTATTAGCTTGTATTTCTATGTTGTATCTTATATATAACTATATCGATCAATCTATAATGTTATATTATAGATTCACCATGATCTAGCAGTTAAGATCTTTCTTTTTTTTCTAACTAACGTGGTAATTTCAATTCTCTAGAGCGAACATAGTGCCTTCTTTTCAAGCTGTCTTTATATATAATAGATGTCTGATTTAAGATTGATATGTGTACGATATCAGGCCACCCTGGCTTGGGGCCGGCCCAGCAAAAAAAAAAATTGATATGTGTACGATATGATGTTGCAAATTGACACTCCAACATGAAGAAATACGGTGCACGTGGTATCATCTTGCTCTAAGTTTACCAATCAATTGTTTTCGTTGCATATCATAAAAAATGTTCATTACCAATTGCCATGAGTGAAGATTTAGATAGGATGTATAGACAGGAATAAGACCATACAACGGCAATTCATGCATTCTTACTTCAATACAGCACGGTCGATTTCACTTTAGCTATGATATATGTTAAACTACCATTTCTCTCAACCACTTGAAACTGATAGCGAACTGCCTTCATCGTTTCTCACAAGCACCTGTTTTTCAGGGTCGGCCATTGGATTTAGATTGGATAGTCTTCTTAAACTCATTGATATTCGGGCGCGTAATAATAGGATGACACTCATGCATTATTTATGCAAGGTAAGACATTTAATTTTAGTAATCCTCACTTTGTGAATTTTATTGCTCAATTTTGTCAGGAAGTTACTGGTGCATAGCAATAGAAGTTCCACATACTAAATTTCTGATGAGTTAAACCTATAGAATGGATCTAGGAGTATGTCTAAATAGTATCATTGTGATTCTATTATCAATAGTTGATCATTATCGAGAGAAGAGAAAGGTTATCTAGAACTAAAACTCCATTTTTCATTTAGAAACAGTACGTTGCACTGCCTCCTTTTTTTGTCTTCCCTTTGTTCGCGTGTTTCAATTTCTATATCAGTTCTCCAAAAAAGGGGAAGTATAACATATCATGACATGAATCTACATAGGAGTACGTAACTTTGGACTAGTTGCTTTATGGCCACTATGTTTGCATTGATTTTTGGTCTTGAAGTTGATACTTTTGTGGCAAGCTCTGAATAAATGTGCACTTGGATGAACTCTTTCTCAAAGTTTATTGCACTCACAGGTTCTTTCTGACAAGCTTCCTGAAGTTCTTGATTTTGACAAGGACCTCACATATTTAGAACCTGCATCGAAGGTAACTTAGATATTAATGCTAGATTCATGCCAGTTTTGTTTTGCTTGCTTACAGTGTTGTGGTTAATAACAGATTCAATTGAAAGACTTGGCGGAAGAAATGCAAGCAATAACCAAGGGACTGGAAAAGGTTGAGCAGGAATTGACAACTTCTGAAAAAGATGGTCCAGGGTCTGAGATATTTTACAAGGTCGGTTGCCTGGTATTTTATTGTTAAGTCAAATGAGCAGAAATTTCTTAGATCTTTATATTCACTGATTATGATTAAGAAAGTGGTGCATGGTATTTGGTTCTTTAAAGAATGGATTAATGGAACCCAACTTCCCTGTTACCGCTGCCTCTTTGTGGATGTATTTGTTAGAACTGGAAATTTTGAATATAACTTCATGTTTCTCAAAATATTCCTATATAAAACTCACCATCAATTATTCTGAGTTACATCACAATAGAGATAGTGACTAAATGTGAAAAGGGACAGCTGATCACAGACCTTTTGTCATACTAAAAGGAAGGAGCATGAATAAACAATTGTATTCCATACTGCTCCATTTGTATTATTAGAGTTATGGAAACCATAACACTTGAATGCAGTTTTGTACTTTATCAGTACATAGGCTTTAGATGTATCCTATTTATTCTTTGCAAATTGTTATAAAAAGATGGATAGGAATAAAGCATGTGGACATCCATAATTGCGACAGGTAGTATCATTTAGTATCACTGTCACGATGTTGCTGTTGGTATATTAATCGCAATACTCAAAAGTGTTTTCATTCCAGAAATTGAAGGAATTTCTTGCTGATGCCCAGGCTGAGGGAAGGTCGTTAGCTTTTCTTTACAGTACTGCGGTATGCGAAGACTATAAAGAGTTCCATACTTACGCGGCATACATCCTGCTGCTAGCATGTGTTCGTACTAAGTTTTTATTATCTTATTTTCAGGGGAAAAGTGCAGATTCTCTAGCACATTATTTTGGTGAAGATCCTGTGCGGTGTCCATTTGAACAAGGTATTTTACTTTTTATAAAGAAAGCTTAATTAGTAACTACTATACAAAATGTTCAAAGCAAAGATAAGTTGTCATACAAAAGGGAATGGGAAATGTTTGTTTATATGTAAGGCATGTGAGAACAGGTACTAGGGGAATTGAAATATAATTCAGTTAGTCATCATGTTTCAGAAAATAGCACTGCATTCCTCTTTCCATGGTATAACATGTCATAATTGGATAAGTTAGTAGTAATGGAGTATTATACTTTTGGGGCGGTCCAGTCAAACTAAGGAAAGGCTGTACAGCACATTACTGCAGTACTTTGTGTGCCTTCCTCCTTAGTAACACTTGTAATGCCATGACAGAAACTGACTTATCACATCCACCAAATGTTCATATTAATATCAGATGGCTTTTGGATATCCACAGCAGCTATATGATTCCCTTACCTTCATGTGGACAGTTGTCTCTACTTTGCTAAGCTTCGTGAAAACGTTCGAGCGTGCCCACGCTGAGAACCTTAGACAGATGGAGCTGGAGAAGAAAAGAGCCCAGATGGAAGCAGAAAGGGAGAAGATGAAAGCAGCAGCTCACAAGCCGGATCTGCCGGAGCCATGACTGGTGGTTTGACGAGTTGGCAAAGTATCATTTCGCCCATTTTCTTGTCGTTTCAGTCTGTGGCCTGAGCTTCATGAATCATGACCAAGAAAAGCAGGCAGAAAGTTTTGTAGCGATTTATTCTGACCATGTGCAAATGGAGGTGAAGAAAGCTGCTCATGTCAAAGGAAGTTGCCCAACCTCTACTTGCTCTTACAGTTTTGCCCTGTGGACAGAGGGGAGATAACTACATAAATTCACTATGTAGTGTTAAGCTGTTAATATGACAGTTTACTTAGCAGATAGCAGGAACACAGTTCACTGGGGCAGTGGTTCTTACCGTACATAGCTAAGTGCAGCAATACACCTCACTGGTTCTCCTGGTGCTGAACAAATTTTGTAATGTCTTACCTGAAAAATATGTACATTCAGTAGGATGTAACACACTTTAAGTAGAACAAACACACAACAATCTTCTTTCCAAATGGAATGTGTATAACAAGCTACTGTCATTTGATCATTCATTCATCTGCCTGGAGCAGTCGAACAGGCAGCTTGTATCTTGTTTCTTTCTCCTTGTCTGATGAAAGGATACACGTACCAATTGTGCTGTCAGGTGCCATGAATCACTATCCATCAAACTCTGAATCACATGCTCGGTTGGTATAATCCAAAACAGCCGTTTCATTCTTCTTTTGTGGAGTTAACGAATATTTCCTTCAAAAAATTTTTCAGACTAAAACTTGCAATTTGGTCTCAAATGAATTTCTCCCGTTATTGGCTTTTGGATCTACGTGGATCCTCCATCCTAGAATTCATGTAGTTATTAAATTTTTTTAATGATTCTATCTATTACTATAGAACTTTCAGCATAATCTATAATTTTGTATATTTGCAAAAAAAAAAAAGTTGGATAAGATAAACGGGTCAAAATTTAGTAGTCATGATGTCGAGTAAAAAAATTGTATAAAGTACATGAGTTGAGTCGGCCTTTAATAGTAGAGGTAATTACCCTACATTAAAACTAATATGCACACTAGATTAACTATAGTGTTGACTCTAAAAAAATTTCTCATACATTTTTTCCTACTTATATATATTAATGTAACTATATTGAATCACGTATAGAACAACATTTTTTTTTCATTTTATCTTCCACCCATATAGACTTACCATTAGATTGCATCATGCTACTATACTCTCTATAAATGATATAAGGAGTTTGTCAGTTTGAGTCTGTATCTGACAATTTGCTCCAACATAAATATTTCTTCTCGTAGTTCTATAATTCAGTTTGTTGTTTGAGGTTGGTCCCTCACGAGTAAAACAAATCGGATTGCCACGCTTCTCCGTAAAACCGAACCCCATCGAATAGAGCGTATAATAGTAGATAAGCTGACGTGAAGAACGAAGGAAATTAAAAAAAATGGTGTACTGATTTTGGGTCCCACGGAAGAGTTAACTTTATATATACTCTAAGAAAAAATACATTAAATATATATATGAGAGTTATTATCGTATTGACTATAACGTGAGCTTATCTCTGCTTCTTGAAAGCAGTCACACGTCTTTCTAGACTGTGTTCGGTCATTCTATAAGTTATCTAAGTTTCCCTCGTTTTCCTGCGTACATTTTCCGAATTGCTATAGAAAAGTTGTTTTAAAAAATCATATTAATCTATTTTATATTTTTTTAATAATTAATAATTAATTAATCATATACTTAATCTATTACTATATTTTTTATGTCAGGTCATAAGTTAACTTATCCACCCCTCCCGAACGGGCCCTGGTTCCTCCCCATAACACATCACGCAAAACCTTCACTTTAAAAGCAGAAAAGCAAAATTATATGGTTTTCTTAACCATTTTTTTCCATCTCAGTGGGGTTTTATAGATGTTTTGGGCAGATAGAAATGGTTGTATAGTCCATCCAACCATTTCTTTTCATTATATAGGTTGTTAGATCAATCTATTAGTCGTATATAGGTCGTTCAACGAGATTGTATGCACAGTAATTCTGTATTAAATTGGCTCTGCCCGTATTAAACTCAACCAAACGGCTCATCCTCGATCTCTACTCCACCGTACACGAGTACACTACGGATACACGCCTCCTCGTCCCCGAAACCAAAGCCAACCATCCCGCTCTCGACGGAACCCTCCATGACATGTGGGGACCCACAACTCCCAGTCCCACCTGTCAGTGAAGTACACGAGAGCAGTGTTGACCTACGGGTGCGCGGAGCATTTCCCGGAGTCATATCCGGAACTCCGGTGACGCATACAAGGATCGGACGGCTGGGGACGCAACCGCGGCTTGATATATACCACCTCCACCTCTCCGCCCATGGCCGCCGCCGCATCCACCTCCTCCGCCGCCGCCGTCGCCGCCGCGTCACGCCTGCTCGTGCGCCGCTCGCCGCCGCGCCTGCTGCGCCGGGTGCCTCGCGCCCTGCTCGCCGCTGGCCCCTCGCTGCCGTCGTCGTCGTACGGTGCCGCCGTCGCCGTCGCTCTCGCCCGGCCGCTCGGGCACCGCGCTAGGATGGTGCACACCGCCGCCGCCGCGGGCCCCGCGCTCGGGCTCACCAAGCCCAACGCCGTCGAGCCGCCACAGGTGTGTGTTCTTGCGGGGGGGAGTTGGGTACTTTGGGTTCATGTTCAGTCGATTGGTTGGCGCTTTTGGGTTGTCGTGGAAAACGAGAAGATGCTGCCTTTGGTTGACTTGAGCGACTTCGCTGTTGAATCTCTCGAACTAGATCGAGACCACACCAGTGATCCCTACGCAAACCTAAGTTTGCATCTTTGCTTGTTTAGATTTGATGGCGTGCTCGCTCTCTGCAGACAGTGAGCTCAGCCTGCTCTCTCCTTCTGATTTTGCAGGTTTCCTTCGCTGCCAAAGACGTCGAATTCTCCGATTGGAAGGGAGATGTCCTCGCAATCGCGGTGACAGAGAAGGATCTGATCAAGGGATCAGACTCCCAATTCGAGAATGCCGTGCTGAAGAAGCTCGACGGCCAGCTCGGCGGTCTCCTGTCGGAGGCCTCGGCGGAGGAGGATTTCACCGGAAAAGCCGGGCAATCGGTGGTCCTCCGCCTGCCGGGTCAGGGTTTCAAGAGGGTGGGTCTGATCGGCCTTGGCCAGAACGCCCCTTCCACCACGGCGGCTTGCAAGGGCATCGGCGAGTCGATCGCATCGGTTGCCAAGTCTGTTCAAGCATCCAGTGCTGCCATCGTGTTTGCTTCCGGTGGTGGGATCCAGGAAGATTTTAAGCTGACTGCCGCGGCAGCAATTGCTTCAGGTACAGCGATTGTGATCTTTGTGCAATTTTTCATGTAATGGTTTTGATTTTGTGGAATGTATTGGCTTGATGCTGATTTTTTTTTCTTTCTGTGTTCGAATTGCAGGAACTGTGCTTGGATTGCATGAGGACAGCAGATACAAGTCTGAGTCGAAGAAGGTGCATCTTAAACAGGTTGATCTTATTGGATTTGGTTCTGGTCCGGAGGTGGACAAGAAACTTAAGTATGCCAATGATCTCTCCTCGGGTGTAATCTTCGGGAAAGAGCTCGTGAACTCACCTGCAAATGTTCTTACACCTGGTATGACTCATTTTAAACTCTGAACAGTGAATTTCCTCCCTAGAGGCCACTGTGAAGTTTGCTTATTTCAGTGCTCACTGATCTCCTTTATTCAGCTGTGCTCGCGGAGGAGGCATCAAAGATTGCTTCTGAATACAGCGACGTAATCACTGCCACAATATTAGATGTGGAGAAATGTAAAGAGTTAAAGATGGGCTCGTACTTGGCAGTTGCCGCAGCTTCTGCAAACCCTCCCCACTTCATCCACTTGTGCTACAAACCTCCTGGTGGGAATGCCAAGAGAAAGCTGGCTATTGTTGGGAAGGGTCTAACTTTTGACAGGTTTGTAACACATCTGCATATTTTGTGAACTATTGCAGTAACATACATTTTGTTGTACAAAATAATTGTGCCATCTTCAATACGAATTAATTGTTAGATCTTACGATTGATTCACTGATTTGTTTGCAGTGGTGGCTACAACATTAAAACTGGGCCAGGCTGCAGCATTGAGCTGATGAAGTTTGACATGGGAGGGTCTGCAGCAGTCTTTGGTGCAGCAAAAGCTTTGGGCCAAATCAAGCCCGCTGGAGTAGAGGTTCATTTTATTGTTGCTGCTTGTGAAAATATGATTAGCGGCACTGGCATGAGACCTGGTGACATTGTGACTGCTTCCAACGGGAAGACTATTGAGGTATGTTTGTTGTGAATTGTGATACAATGCAGAAGATTGTAAGAGACTGGGATATATTCATGATAGTGTTGTTGTTGCTTATGTTTGATTGTTTTCATCTGTATTTTTGTTTCTTCAGGTAAATAACACTGATGCGGAGGGAAGGCTTACACTTGCTGATGCCTTGGTGTATGCTTGCAACCAAGGTGTTGACAAGGTAACGATTTATATAGTATCATATTTTTACATATGATTGCAATTTGGATTTTATTTTTATGCTTAGATGATTTCTCTAAAAAGGAAGTTTTTGTTGTTATTGCTGGCTTTGGTTATAATCCTAATACTCAGCTCGTCGTTGTAGTATAGTTGGATGCTAATTTATTTCCAGCCCTTTTTATGGAAATTTGATTTTATCTAATCTATGTCTTTCAAGAATCTGGTTCGAGTTACTAACTTATTTTTAAATGTCAAATTTAGATTATTGATCTGGCAACACTTACCGGTGCCTGCGTCGTTGCTCTTGGGCCTAGCATTGCTGGTAACCAAGCACATCTCATCTACACTCCATTAAATATGTATTAATAATTAGTGTGTTGCTTTGATTTCGTGCTTACTAAAAGGAATATTTTCTATAGGTATTTTTACGCCAAGTGATGAACTAGCCAAGGAAGTTGCTGCGGCATCGGAGGTGTCAGGAGAGAAGTTCTGGAGACTGCCGCTAGAGGAGAGCTACTGGGAGTCGATGAAGTCTGGTGTTGCTGACATGGTTAACACAGGTGGCCGGCAGGGTGGTTCTATCACTGCAGCACTCTTCCTGAAACAGGTACAGTTACTACCTTGTTATGAAAGAGATTCAAATGTCACTTGGTGACATAGGATCAGATGTTAGGATCACATATTCGAAAGCAAAACGCATAGAGTCCACATTATCTGTTCTAGGTTCACAGTTCACACAGTCCAAGAAAGTTCTCAAGGATAATGTGATAATTCTAAATGGAGCCTCATGATTGCCTTGCAGTTTGTGGATGAGAAGGTGCAGTGGATGCACATTGACATGGCCGGGCCAGTGTGGAACGACAAGAAGCGGGGGGCCACCGGATTCGGCGTCTCCACCTTGGTGGAGTGGGTTCTCAAGAACTCATCTTGAACCATTTATTCCTTCTTAAAGCTTGGTGGTGGCGAAGTGGCCAGTTAGGGCCATTGCATACATGTTAAGTGGATCATAGAATAAGAAAAAGAAAAATTGGGCGTCGTTTCCTTTCGAGCTGGGGTGTCGAATTGTTGGTGTAATCATCACAGGATGTTAGCCCGGCACGGCAAGTCAGGCCGTGCCGTGTAACTCTCTCCTTTTTCTCACTGTCACTGTGGAATAACGTTCTTCCTTTTCATTTGTGGCAATGAAACATCATTGTCTGTCGGTGATAAAACGTATATCAGGTTCCTGAAATATTTGAACAATAATCTGAATCGTGACGTTTCTACTTGGCCTGTGACTGTGAACAGGCCAACGGGGCACGCTGCTGATTGTGAAATTGCTGATGTTTCTGTCGGGAGCACAGTCACTCCTGTGTGTGTATTGCTATGCTTAGGCATGAAAAAAAAAAGGCTGATCTGCTCGAATTCACTGCCATAGGTCTAATACATAAGGTATCATATTATTATTTTACCTTATCGTTTACGTAACAACTTCCAAATATTCGTCCTTAGTGGGATCGCTCACATATTACTTCTAAGAAACTGTTCATTTATATATTTGGTGAATACTTTACAGCTTAGCGTTCGTTGTTACGTTAACATGTGTACTTATAAATTAATCAATAATAAAATTAAAATTCGAGTTTAACAAGTTGAGCCGAACTGAGTTACGATTTTAGCTCGTCAAACATCCTAGGTCTACGTCAGGGAGTGCGAGGTGGACACGTATCTGATGCGTACTTGGGTTCATCTTGGCAACTGCAGATGCCACACAAGTGTGTGTACACAAATGCAGGTGCCAACAACTCCACGTCATTCTAAACAAAACCCAGTAGTAGCAGTGCTAATGCATCCTCTCTTTTTTTTTTAAATTAATGCAGATGACTTTTATATTTATGTTTGACTTTTTGTCTTATTTAATTTTTTTCTAAATATGCAAAATTATGACAAAACAATCAACAACTACATAAATATTTTAAATAAAACGAATGGTCAAATATAAATGGAAAAGTCAATTGTGTCAAATTAAAAAACAAATGGAGTAATATATAAGTGCAAGTGGGCCAGAGAAAATATAGTTGGGCCGGGCCGTGTCGGGCCGGGAATCTTTTCTCTCTCTCTTTCTTTCTTGAGCCGCAAGAAGAAGAGGCCGGCCACATGAGCGGAGGACACGCGCCCGCCCGCCCGCCGCCGCAATCAAAGCAGAACACGCCGGCCGCGGTTTCCAGCGAAGGCGGCGCGGGCGAAAGCAATACTACGCGGCGGCGGAGCGCTCGCCGGACTCCGTTCTCCGATTCCGTCCAGGCAAGTGCGCCCCCCTCTCTCTCTCTCGCTCTCCCTTTCCCTTTCTCTGCGGGCGGTGGAGGGGCGTCGCGGTGTACGGAAGGGACGGACGGTCGCGCCTCCCTCCTTTTCCCCTCTCCCATCTGCTCCCTCCCCCTTAGTCGCTCCGCCGCGGATCGCGCCGGCACCGCCCGGGGACGGGGCTTTGGTTTTCTGTCTGATGATTCGGTTGGGTGTTTTGGTGAATTGTGCTGATGCTGCGAAGCAGCAAAGGTGTTACCTCAGCGTTTGGGGATTCAGTGAAAGTGCTTGTAATGGTAAATGTGCTAGTAGCATGGAGTAGATTTGAAGGGGTTAAGTATTGCTTGCTTCTACAAAGGTACTAGCATGTTAGCTTTCAGCAAAATAGTTTTTCTTAGACAGATTCTGTTATTTAATCCTGCTAGTTATTGTAATCAAACCGCAAAGTTAAACCTTTTGTTGTTGATTAGTACTTAGCATGTTATAGTGGAATCTTACTGGAGCAGTACTTGAGATCAGCAATACTCTTTCAGGAAGCCAATCCGTTCTTTTACTGAAGAGAATTTAAGTGAAGTGCAAAATAAGGACAAGCTGATTTTTTTTTAAATAAAAACGCATGTGCCGAGAGAAGGGTCTCTGTTACTAGTGCTCAAAGTGTTCAACACCTCAGCAGCATACTAGCATAGCAGGACATTAATTACTGCTGAAATTTTACTCTTGAGATATCTACTATGTTTTACTTAAGGTTCTGTACTTCTGTTTCATAGTAGCATACTACCATAGCCAGATGTTTTCTACCATGATATTTATTCATGTAATAGATTCATGAGATGATAAGACTGTCCTGTGGTTCCCAGAGAGATTTTTTTTTTAAGAAATCTGCATGTCCCGAAGGAAGGGTCTCTTTTTTTCATCTCAATACCTCCCTGAGGGCATAATGATATTTTTATCTTGGGATAGTACAAAATTTTCTTTTAGCTTATATTTCATAGGATATTTCATAGGGAGGTTGAGAACCTGCCGAGAGGTACCGCATTTTCTAGTGTACAACTTCGTTACCTGGAGTGCCAAAATTTTACTCAAAAAATTTGGTACCTCGAGGCACTTGACCACAAAACTTCCCTCTTGTAATATAGTCATTAGACTGATTAGAGTATTAGACTATCTAGCTTCACATAGATTGATGAATTTGATATGTTTGTTCCATTTCCACCTCATTTAGCAGATACTAATAAGTGAAAACCTGCTGTTAAGATGGGTAGCACAGAACACCCAATTCCTGTGCAGTCACCTGCTTGCTCTATTGTGAACGATGGGTCGGCTGCTCCTGCTCCTGCTACTGACTCAAAGCCAAAGAAGAAGATATGCTGTGCATGCCCTGATACCAAGAGGCTGAGAGACGAGTGCATCGTTGAGCATGGGGAGTCTGCGTGCACCAAGTGGATTGAAGCTCATAAGCGGTGCCTCCGAGCTGAGGGGTTTAATGTCTGAATTTCTCTAGTCACCTGAAGGCATTGCCTTTAATTTTACAGAAGTGACAGAATATCCGATTTTAGATGTAAGTTGAATTCAGGGATTAGTTGCCATGTTTTTGCCTGCTTTCCCTGTATGACAGGGAACTCATTTTCATGAAAAATAAAGTTACTAGAACTACTTTTTGTGGTGATCACACTATGGCTATATTGAGCGAATTTCTTTATGGCTTCATTTTGCATTGAATTGGGAAAGGCCCAGGGGTCTTCCAACTAGCACCACAAGGTGGTGGTTGACCCGGGTTTGAGCCTCACTCAAGTTCTGATATGAGTCCTTTCTCTCATATCTAGCGTTTTGCGTTGAATTGTATGGAGGTTATAGTATTCTTTTTCGATGAGATTTTTGCTTCAGTGGTAAGCAGAGTGAAAGAAGTTTATTAGCTCATTGTTGCAATGCCCATGGTTTCCATGGCACAGCCATCCTTATTCTCTTCTCCTACTTTTTCCAAGAACAATCAATCACACTCCTCGCCTATCGGTTCTTGGCAAGAACCATCAGGATTTTGGCAATGGCTCCCCTGCCAAGAATGACTGGAACATTCTGAATGCTCTCCTTGGCTGAAACAATGGCACCTCATGCCCAGCACCTCTCACTGATGCAAATGTCAGCCCTTCATACACCTCAGACCATCCTCCAACCTACACAAATTACCATTGCAGATAAAGATTTCTGCTTAAACTGCAAGTGACAAAACAGCAATGGAGATTGCTCACTACCTGCCTAGCTGAGTACCATGGGTACCAGCGGATCTTAGTCTTCAGTCCAAGATGGCTGAGTGCAAACCTCGTCGCGGTCACCGGCACGACTGAATCCGTGTCGCCGCTGCATTTTTATCATTGAACAAAAGCTCATGATCTCTGAAGCACAACTCTGCTGCATCAATGGAAAAATATCACACACTCCCAAGGTCCATGAACTCACTCACCTGAACACCCACACCCTCAGCCCGGCCTTCATCAGCAACCTGTAGGTCGGCAGCATGGAGAATTCAGAGTCTCGCCATGTCTTGATGAGCACATCACTGCCAGATCAAGACACAATTCAGTGTTGACAAGTTGACAACAATGGCGAGAAAAAAAAAATGTCAGATGATGAATCAACCTGCAGGCCGTCCATCTGTAGGGTATCCCAGTGGTGTTGGCGTGCATGGCCTCCTGCACGTCCGGCCGGTTGTAGTACTTCTCGGCGTAGGTCTCCGTGCAGGGGTCGTACCCGAACGACCGGCGACGGATGAAGGTGTCCTTGAACCTCAGCACGGCCTTGCCGCGGCGGCGGCGGCGGTGGCGGCCGCCGGCGGTGGCGGTGGCGGTGGCGTTGACGTTGGCGGCGGCGGCGGCGCAGGACGGCGTGTAGATGCTGTACTGGTCGATGTCGCCGAACTCGTGGTTCATGGCATAGCTCATGGCGCGGTTGCAGAGCCGCGAGACGTTGGCGCTGGTGAAGTTGCACGACGACATGATGGCTTTGTAGGTGGCGTCGGAGATCATGGCGTGCGTCCACCAGTAGGTCACCGTGCCGATGTTGTCGTAGTAGTTGTCAGTCACACCGTTGCCCACCTGGGTAATTACGATTAATTACTCACATGGTTCTTTTCAGCCCGAAAAATCTTGTCAGATATAGATTCTAACATGTGTGTTCAGTTTGAATTCAAATGGTCATTTTCAGTCTGAAACTCTTCAGAGATAGAACATGTGGAGTTCAGTTGAGTTCAGAGTCTGCTCCTGTTAATTTGATGGTACTCACAAGGATCCCTTTGAGGTTGATGAAAGGATTTGGTGACGCCTTGTTGAACTCGACGATCTTCCTTGCCAACTGGGGGACGTAGTGCCCTGGAATTTGTGCAAATTTTGTTGAAGGATTAGTCAGATAGATGATGCAGAGTTAGCAGTTATAGACATAGGTGATGCGTTGTCGGTTTACAACATTTACCAGCATAGCTTTCCCCGGCAATGTAGAAATCCCGGTGCCGGTACTGCGGGAAGCGCGACATCCAACTGACCAAGAACTTTAACGCATCTTGAGCTGCATCACATCAAATTCAGAAAGAACATCAAGTGAACATTCAGCATTTTGCCAGATTTGTGATGCAGTGTCAGAGAGATTATGTCAGTAAAAATTTCACAGATTAGGTACCAGTTCTCTCGTCGCCTGATGTCTTGAGATCCGAGGTGGTGTTGGAGTAGGAGAAGCCAACTCCGGCAGGTGATTCCAGGAACAGGAGGTTTGCCTCTGCAGTAACAAGTGTTCATCAGACAGGCTTTGCATTATCATTAGGAATGATGAGTTGCTGAGCTTAGTCTCACCTCTGTTCCATGAGTACTTGTTCAGATAAAGCCCTGTCCCGTTTGTCTTAATCCTGAACGGGCCAATCTCTTCAGATGCTCCATAGGCAATCGATGAGCACCCAGGACCTGGAAAATTATCAGAAAATATGTTTTATCTGCCCTTCTCTATATCACTCTACAGCTACAATAACTTTCAAAAGATCATCAGCAATTGAATCTAAAGTGGTTAGAGCATCAGAGAAATGGTACTGGTAAAACATAGTTAAGAAGGATATTTCTACAGCTACAGTAGCCTAACAAGATCATTAGCAACCGAATGTAAAGTGGCTAGGGGCATCAGAGAAATGGTACTGGTAAAAAACAGTAAGCATGTTACAGTTGCTAGTATTTGACAATTTTACTACTACAACAATTCAGAAGGTCAAAATCTACCAAAACAAGCAAGTCCTAAGGAAAAAAAGAGAGGAGAGATCTGAGACTCCAATCAAGAGGCCCATCCATCTCAGCACAGGCGTGCACCGGCCGCTCTGCAACCCCCAGAACCCCATTCCCAATGAACAAGTCAAAGAGAACATGCCATGGTGCTGCCAGAGCCCAGAGGAACCCACTGTGCCTGCCTGCATCTCTCTCTCTCTCTCTCATGATCTTATCTTCTCTATCTCAGGCCTTTTGTTTATGGCACAGTAAATTTTTTTCTCTTCTTGTTTCCTTTTATGTGCAAGATTGGAGAACCCAAAGGCAGGAAAAAGACTAGCTAGTCCTCTGCGTCTGCAATTCTGCAGCTGTGTTCTTGCAAATGACAATGCAGAGGCATCCCAGCCAATTCAGCCACGCTGCAACAACATGAGATTGTGAGTTGTTGTTATTGTTGTGAGGTAGTAAAGATTACTGTCTGGTTTGTAGCATGTGGCTTTATCCATGGAGGAAGGAAGCATGCCTGCATGTGTGATGATGATGATGACCAGAGAGATGAAGCAAATGGAATATTAATAATTGATCATAGCAAGGCCGAGTGAGTTGCAAACAGGGAGAAAATAACAAAAACAAAGAGGAGGAGGAGGCTGGCATCTGCTTGGTGCTGCCTGCAGCTTTTGGGTCACTCAGTCACTACACTACACTTGCTCACTAGCAAACATGGATGGATCTGTGCCTGTGTGCTGTGTGCTGTGTGCAGAGTACAGTGGCTGCTGCTGCTGCTGCTGCTGCTAGGCTTCATCATTTCTTGGGCCCCTGCTTGGCTTGGCTAGCTGCAGCATTCTCAGTCACATAATCACATGAGGCAAGCTGCAAGGATGTGGCCAAGGACGACGGGATCGTTCATCGGAGCGCGCCATTCCTGCTGCTGCTGCTCGCCGGACTTTCAGAACAATTCTGAATCAGGGAGGAGACGAGCAGATGAGCTCTGCATCATCGCGCGCGAGCGAGGCGAGAGCTGTTTGCCTGTACGTGCAGCTGAGGCACTGTGGACAGCTGCTGCTCGATCCACAGCCACGCTCAGGTGTGTGCGTGTGTGTGTGTGCAGTGCAGCGCTTCAGAGTTCAGAGAGACATTTCAATGTCTGAACATGCAGCTGGTTCTTTTCTCCTAGGAATGAGAGATGGAGATAAAAGATTTGTGTGTGTGTGTGTTAAGCTTGAATCATAAGATTAGAGTGTACTAATGCAGTATAAACAAAGGGTTAGTGGTAAGCAATGGAAGTGATTAGAAGGGCCTGAACTGAACAATTTTCTACTACTCCTTACCACTGAATAACCATGGCTTGGCGACATGGCTGGCAAATGGTAAAGATTAAAGAATGACCAGAACATGGCGCTGTAAAAAAAAAGAAACGAAATAAACACAGTACCTCACGCAGGACACGGTAAGAGATTTGGTGGCCAAGAAATGAATGCCAAAAAAGTCCAAAAGGCAGGATAACAATTCGTCAGCTTGAACAAGGAGGAACATACACACACGCATGGCCTTGCTCACAGCGTAGTCAGCTAGTGGTTGCCTGAAGACGGTAATGTCCGAACTGAACTGTAAATGATCCAAGATTATAGACTCGACAATTCTGGGCAAGCACACACTGTACTTAGCTTAAGTAGTACTACCAACCAAGCTAGGGCTTATTTATTCTTTGCCTATGGAGAAAAGAACCAAACAGTGCATGAGTTTCGAAGCATGGTTCTTGTCTGTCTCACACACATGACACATGGACCTACACCTACACTGTCACAAGGTTTTCAGATAAAAACGCACGGGATAAGGTGGTGTTTAGATTGGAGAAAATTTTTGAGAGAACTGTCACGTCAAATGTTTGACCGGATGTCGAAAAGGGTTTTCGGACACGAATAAAAAAACGAATTTCATGGCTAGCCTAGAAACCGCGAGACGAATCTTTTGAGCCTAATTAATCCGTTATTAGCACATGTTGGTTACTGTAGCACTTATGGCTAATCATGGACTAATTAGGCTCAAAAGATTCGTCTCAAGATTTCTTACGTAAATGTACAATTAGTTTTTTGGTTCATCTATATTTAATGTTTTATTTAGATGTCCAAAAATTCGATGTAATGTTTTGAGAAAAAAATTTGGGAACTAAACACGGCCTAAGTAGAGCCTGCATGTCGTGTTGCCCGGACCATGCACGGCTGCCTGCCTGCACGGCGCCGGCAGCTGGGCACGGCCGTGGCAGCGAGCTCGCCTGAGGCTGCCCGGTCTCCGCTGCATTTACATCTCTTCCTCGTGATCGATCGAGCTGCTAATGTTTCTTCAGGCATTGGTCATGTCCTTGCAGTTTGCACACAGCCACACACACACATTTACTACTACTCTCCTCTGCATTTACTATATCACTGTGCTGTTCTGCACTCAAACATACACAGCTATAGCAACACTACCAATTGCTCGATCGATCAAAGCACTTGTGTGCATCCGTCAGGCACAGCAAGATGGCAAGATGCCCCATTTGCAAGAGCTTAGCGCAGCAAGAACAGTGCTTCTCTGAGTCCATTCTCAAGGAGCCGGAGAGATCAAAGCTGAGAAAAGAATGTGGCTTTCCGTTAGGCGTGTGATCGATGACAAGAAGTTTGAACCTAGGAGTGCGTGTCAAAAAGCTCTGGAAAGTTGGTTTGCTAGTAGCTCTCGATCCTTTTGAACTCCATAAAAGCTAGGACTGGAGTAGCAAAGGTGAGACTGTGTATAGGCTCATGAAAAGACTCCAGGAATGTGTGCTCTCGGTTTGGTCAGTCAAACACGACCGATCCATCTACTTTTGTGCCTTGGGAGTTAATTGAGCACAGTAGTTAGGATCAATCAAGAAGCCATTATTGTCCAGTGTGCAATTAACAAGGGGTAATTGTTTGTCGGTATATTTACAAATAAAAAATAATTTGTGAATAAAATTATATATATATATATATTCTTAGTGATCTATGATACTGGAAAATAAAATTTAGTGAAAAATCTTCAAATCAATTTTAAATATAAAGTTAAAATTTTAAATTTTGTGCAAGTATAAGCAGAAGTAAAAAGTCGACTTTACAAAGATGAATGCAACCTTGAGATGCAGTAGAATTTACGTGAAGGATGCAAAACCGGATCAAATTAATGACGTAAAATGTTGATTAATGTGTTCAGAAAAGCGTAGAAACAGTAGCTGGCGTACCTCCGTTGAGCCAGAGTACGAGGGGCTTCATGGAGGCGTCGCCGGCGGCCTCGGTGAGCCAGTAGAAGAGCGCCCGCCCGCTCGCCTCGTTCACCGCCACGTACCCGGCGTACTGCGCGAACGCCACCGCCGGCTGCCCCGGCAGCGCCTCCAAGCGGTCGCTGCTCGCGCAACCGCCGCCGCCGACGGCGGCGGCCGCCACGACCCCACCGCCGCCTCCTGCCAGCCACGCCACCACAACGCTCGCCACCGCCACCGCCATGGCCGCCGCCCCGTTCCTCCCTCGCGGCGCCATCCAAGACGACGACGACGTTACAGCGCAAGAAGAGAGCTAGCTACCAGCTCCGATCAGAATGTCGCAAATGCAGCTCGATCGCTCGCCGCGTGCGTATTTATCCTAGTAGCTCGGAGCTAGCTAGCCATGGCGCGCGGCAAGCAATTATATGCGGCGTTGGATCGGGCGATCGAGCTCATCGCTCTGCGAAGCATTTAAGCTATGGCTACTAGCTCGGTCAGGTCAGAGCTGGGGAGGGAGGGAGAAGATGAGCGTGCGCGCTGCATTGCCTTGGCCGATGGCGGAGGACGGGGGGGCAGATACAGTGAGCTACGGCGCCATTAATACCCCCAGCTGCTACTGCTACTGCTACCGCTGGCAGCTCGCGAGGTCGGGATGGGAGAGAGACGAGGAGGAGGAGGAGGAGGAGGAGGAGGAGGAGGAGGGGGAGGGCAGTGGCTGCGGCGCAGCTGGAGAGATGGCCGAGGCCATAAATGCAAGCGCAGGCAGCTAGCTTTGCTCTAAGCTCAAACTCTACGGCAGCAGTGCAGCTTCACTTCGCCCTCGTCCTCACGCCACCGTGTTTTGATCTTGAGGAGTTCGTGTACTCTGCTTCACTGCAAACAAAAGCTGCGCAGTAATTCAGTTATGATTTTAAGGAGAGTATTATATAAATCAAAGTTGTGCAATTATGGCTATGTTCTTTTTGCGTACGAGAGAGAAAAGATTATCTGATTTTTAATAACTATTTAATATTATAAACGATGTAACTAACTAACATAAAGTTAAAAATTTACTTCAGAAAGATAAGATTATAAACTTATGTATAAAATTCTTTAAAAAAATATATTTCGAGAAACGTGTACGAAAAACCGAGAAGTAATCTGGTGATAAGATGCACAAAAGAACAACCTATATACCTAGTTGAGTAAGCTTTACTAATATCACACATTTAACCATATCTGCTTTAGTATTGCGGATTAGAAAAGTAACAGATAAAAGTTTATCTATAGTCTATCAAAATCGGCAATCGTTTTCTTTTTCTCTATCTCAGCGATAGTTTCTACTGCATGAAAAATTGGGTTGCAGCACAGGTTTACCGGACTATCTTTTTATTCTGCTTATACTTATAAACCAAATGAACTTTAAATTTATAATAGATTTTAAATATTTTTTATCGTAGTTTATTTTTGGTCTTGGAGTTTGGATCATTAAGAAAACGTATATAAAATGTTTATTCACAAAATACTTCATTTACAAATATATCTTTTGGTTTTTCTTGAATAAGCCAAACAATCACCCCTTGTAACATATATTTCAAAATAAAATGTTATATATGTACCTCACTAATAAAATGGTCTTTTTGAATGCTGGGGCCTGGGTAAGTTCATACTCCATAACAAATCGATGAAATGCTGTAGCATTTTCAAATATACCATTTCTCAGTGCCTCTGAAAACCGCTGCCCCCACATACACCACCATTTCTTGTTGTTTCGTGAAAGTGGCCAAAAAGTTCATTTTGCCAACATGGATTACAGCCAAAATAATCATTTGTCGGCCTAGATAAGTTACAGGAGCTTATAGTATTAATTTTTTGGAAATATCAGATGCCAAACAGTTTTGCCTAAAGAAAATTCTAAACAGTTAAAGACCCTATTCGGAATCGTATGGTTGGCTGAGCTAATTTATAGATTAAATAATTAAGCATTCCGATATGCTAAACATTACTCTATCTGGTCAAAAGTATTTATCATTTGAGACAATATTTGATCAAGCTTTTAAAATCTTGATAAATAATTTGTGTTAAAATAAATTTATAATAACTAGTACGTTTATGATATAGTATTTTTCAAGTAAGAATCTATATATATCACCTGTCTTGTATTTAAACTAGGCATTAAAAAATTATTGATGATCAGTATTTTAAAACTTTGACCAAATCTTGTTCTAAATGACAAATATTTTTAACTGAAGAGTATGTTTTTACAAATATTTTCTATATAACTATTTTTCTAAATAATCAAATAAATCAATTTTTAAGTTTATAATAATTTATATTAATTAATCTTGTGCTAACAAGCTTTCTCATCCCGCATGCCATAAGCTCAGCCGAACAGCTTTGTTGGAACACGGCTAAGTACTCATCGGACGTATGGAATAACAAAAGAAAGACTACTGTAGATACATACGCCTCATTCTGTCAAAAAATATACAATTATTTTTCAAATTTTGTTACAAATTATAACTTCTTCAACATCTCTATTATCTTTTTTTTTTTCAATCACAGACTTCACCACTAAAGCTTCTCTCCTACTACTACTTTTTTTTTTCAATCTATCGGAATATTTCTCTATTTAATTACAAATTTCATGACTTTCTTAATATCTATATAATCAGCTTAATTTAAAACTGTTATATTTTGGGATCGAGTGAGTAATTAATTGATAGGAGTGTAGCACGAGGACAGCCGAAAAATACATGTTCATCTGGTCAAAACAACATAGCAACCGCAGTGGTAAGTCGCAAGCAACGACGTTGACAACGACGCAAAGCTTTCCAATCTAGCTAGAAAACGCTGCAGATCGATCGATCGCCTCGCATTGGTAACGAGCATGAAATGGAGTCAAGATTCAGCTAGCCATAAGATACCTAATCTGACCAGGGAAGCATTATTCTAATCTCATCAGGATGGATTCTTACGGACAGCTACCAGAAAATCAAACGACATATTTACGAACGAAACAATAATATATAAATTTGTATATATATTCTTAATAATCTAAAAGTCAAGACTGAAAAATAAAATAAGATGAAAATACATCAAAATTAACTATAAATATAAAGTTAAAATTTAAATTTTAACCTATAAACATAAACACATGTGAAAAGACAGACTCATATCGTGAGCTCACAGTGTGTGATGCTCTGATGCAAACCCATATACATGGACGTCGCTACTATCGAGCACAAACCGATCGCATGGCATCCCATCCTAGCTTTTAGCTATCGTCGAGCTCAAACAAGCTTTGATAGTTTGATCCTTGCAGCTGGATATCAACAAGAATGTACGGCCAGCTTAGGTTGTTCACATGCAAGATAGCGTAGCCGGATGGCAATGACAGCCAGATCGAACTCGAACCTTACTATTCTGTTGCGGCGAATCCTCTTGTCTTCGTTCATTCCCAAGATGAAAAAAGAATCAGTCTTGATCTTAGTTTTAATGGAACACTTGGTAATCTCTTTCTTTTCTTTTAGTGCATCTCTAGTAGATTGCTGTAAAATAATCCTTTACTAGTTTACTGTGTTATATCTGAATTCTGAATGAGACCTTGCCTATTCAGAGACAGACTGTGCAGGCAAATTCTGCACTTGACGAGCATGCGTAGAGAGGGGATGGGCAAGCAACAGAAAACAAACGATATATTTCGCGTCACAGCTCAACTCGAACTGATGATGTTCTTGACAATTTGACCCGGTTAAACAACTCTGCAGGCTGCGGTGATGAGGGCCCAATGACAGTATCTTTTTTTTCCTTTCATTTTTTTTACCTGCTTTACTAATAACTCGGCTCCCGATCATGTATTATCTTCCCTCAGTATACTCTGTCTCCTTGTGAGAAGCAGCAGATAAGAATGATTCTGCCTCTGCCACACATCTTGTCTCTTAACAGCAGAGTAGACTAATCTCCTGAGTCATGAATGATGATTCCTCCTGAAAAAAAGGCTTAATAATTGGGCCCATGCAAGTGCATTTACATTGTCATTAAGGGCCTAATAGTTTCTTGGATGGAAGCAGCATCTCTCTTCTCTTCTGTCAGATGTTCTTTATTAGGACTAGGACTAGTATGTGTTTGATTTGATTATGGTGGCTAGCAAGAGAGGGGTCACCCCTTCCAAGATGCCACTGCATTGCACTGCACACTTTTATTCATCACATTGGACTGTACACACATCTCTCCACATTGGACTGCTATTCCACACCCTGTCTAAAGTTAACTGACCACCACCCCTAGGTAGATCCTGCTTGCTTGCTCAGGCCTCACACTGTGCCAAGAATGCCTATGTTTGTTTTGTTCCCTGAACAATGCCATTGCACTGTAGTATTTGTGCCTGTCTCACTGTTTTTCTGTAAGACTGTAAGCACCAGGCTAGCTAGTGTAGTGCAGCAAAACAGTGACATTTTCTACATGGCCTTGGCCTCACATACTTGGGCTTGTTGTCTTTACCATTTGGAGGATTCCTTCTTGGATACCTGCATTTCTTGGACGCATTAGTGTAATTTGCTTGGTGCCAAGCTAGCATATTAGAACCACAAACAATTAACAGTGAGCTCAAGTTGGATTACTCCCAGTAGGCTCATACACAAGGACAAGCAAGCCAGCATCTTTTCTCAGGTAGAGCAGAGTAGACATGATAGGATGATTAGAACCCTAGCTACAATGAGAGTCTTGTGCTGCAACTACTAGTAGCTAGGTTGCACTCCAATGCGAGCTCATGAATTGAATTGAAGCTGTTGCATGGAATTGATGGCGATCGAGTACTGAAGCAAACTTGACTACTGAAGCCGACGTGTGATGAGTTGAGAAAAGGAGTAGGGACCTGAAGATACTCTCTATCTCTGAACTTTTTGGATAGCTGAAGCTTTGAGACTTTTTGCTTGTACAGGCCAAAGTGAGTCAAGAGCCTTCCATTTCTAGTAGCATAGGCGTGGAACTAGAATGCAGATCCGTCGATGTGCCAATGTTTGGCACGAGAATTCAATGCCAATTCAATGTAAAAAAAGGTAATCCATTGCTCCCTTTTGTTCTGGGAAATTCAATGCAAAATTTGAGCAGAGTAATTACCACCGACAGTATCATGGACCATTCAGTTAATCTCTGCACACACAGTACATGCCTGCAGAGAACTGAACCATGTGATTGCTAATCTCATCACTAACAAGCTGGGCCCCAGGCGATTTATGCTGGTTGGCGGGGCCCACGTAGCAGTGACACTGTGGCAGCACGCATAATTCTGTAGAGCAAACAGCACTAGGGGGTACTGTTGGAATCGGATCTGAAGCCTGAAAGCCTGAAACTGCGTTCCAAACTTCCAATGAGATCGAGTTTCGCAACCAAGTGGGATCAAACGTAAACTGCAAAACCTTAATCGCACCTGAGGTCTGCATTTCCATGCATCATAAGGTAATTAACATCGATCATAGCAACCAGAAAGGAATGATCTAGGATGGATTGCAAGTTGCAACTCGATCCGCATAAGAGGCGATTGTTTGAGTATTCCATAAAAAACGTAAAACGATATATTTATAAATAAAAAAAATTATAAATAAAAAATTATATACATATTATTAACGATCTAAAATGCTCTAAAAATTTAAGGTTAAAAATTTAAATTTTAGCGATCCATCGATACCAGTGCTGTCTCCGTTGACCATATATATACAGTTTTTTCCTCAGATCATAAATACAGTAATGAAGAAAGGCTGAAAGTACGCTTGGTGTTGTTGCTGTGTGAAGAAAGCCTGAAAGATGCAACCCCATTTTTGAGAGAGATCGACATGATGAACAGGACGCCGGCGGTGTGCCCACACAAACACATGCTCGCATTCATCCGATCATCGCACGCATGGCGCGCGCCGCGGGGCAGACACAGACAAATCCACATGCAATGCAAAGCAAGACCCTTAAAATTCGGCTTTTTCTTCGCAAGCTGCAATGGCGACGTACCTGGCAATTAAATTGAACTGTCATAACTCATAACTCAGAAATGTAGTAATGACTCATAGCACTATAGTCTGCTACTACAAATTAACTATAAATACGTGAAGGATTGAAAAATTAAAATGAAAGATAAAGTAGGTTAGTTTTCACGCAATAATTAACTCCACGGACGAACATCAATATAGATGTATTAAATACATAGGTAAGGTAAATATATGTGAGAAAAGCATCAGAGACCTTGTAACTAATCTACTGTACTTCATTGTTCCAAAATATAAAACCAATATCTAAAGACCGCGAAAAATCTATAACAACATTCTTGTTTGGGGACTGCCTTGCCTTGGTACAATTAGTAAGTATGCATATAATGTGAAGGAGCGTTTGATGACGAAGACTTTATATTATGGGACAGAGAAAAATAATTATATAATGAAATGAGTATGGATTTATATATAACAGTTGGTTATACTATTAAACTTGTTCTAAGGTTGAGATGTTCTTGAATCGTGTAATATATAATGTGTTCTCTTAATAAAAATTTTATCTATAATTTATTTTTCGTTGGCAAATTCACCATTGCTACGATACACGCATATCTGGTGAACTGACGTATGATGTGCAATTACACGCATGGTGTGGAACTGTTCATTCGTGAAACACATGCACTGTGTGTGCATGCGCGCGATAGATGATGGCCCGCTGCGATTAATTGGTCCCGGTCGGCAGCTTGCTGCGACCACGCATGTTCAAACCTCAGAACCACTGTTGTGTTGATGCGAATTATTGCCCCAACTTGAATTATTGTAGCCCTCATCACAATACTATATTCAAAGATTCATAGTGCATGCAGATATCGATCGATCTGACGATTCGTGTCAACATATCAATCAAACACAAGTACGCACAGCTAAACTCATCACACAGATAACACAACACTTACATTAATGCTCTACTAGTTTAAACCTAAATATTTATATTTACTATCTAAAATGCCTCGTTTGAAATATTTGAAGTTTTTAGATTATCTATTTTTTATATAGCACTATGAAGTTGAAAAATTGCTGGAAAGTATTTTCATCACTCGGTTGAATATACACTCATTTCTTGCATGACACCTAGATAGTTATTAGAAAATTTTAATAACATGGATTAATATTGGATATATCATTGAGTAAACATGTAAATTTAAATTCAACTTCTCTAAGTTGTAACAAAAATAACAAATCAAACTGTTATAACTCGTAAAAGTTAAATTTAAACTTCATGTTTCTAGAGTGATATATCTCATATTAATCCATTTTATCTTCTTCTTATTATTATTTTAATAAATATTTATATGACATAGTAGATATCCAACCGAGTGATATAAATGCATCTACAAAATTTGTTGACATCAAACGCACTATTTAGATTCCCTTTTAATCCAAATTTTTAGCTCATATGATTTATAAACTAGTGGCATTTAATCTTTTAAGTTTAATGGCGGGATCCTATCTCTACTTTAAATAAACAAAAATGTTACTCGAACCTATTTTATGGCTTAACTGTGAAACAGTGGCTTATGGATTTAAAATAAGTTCAGTGAAAATGTTGTCCGTTTGTTTAGGCTTATGTTTGTGGCTTATAAGGTTGTGTTATTTCTCTAAATAAAAGATAAAATATCATCTGATTTTTATAGCTATTTAATGCTATAAATGATAGAATTAAATACTACAAAATTAAAAATATAGTTTAGAAAAATAAGACATACAACCTCCGTACCAAAATAAACGAATTTTTACGTTTTTTTTAGAATTTTTGACTCTTTGTCTTATTTGAAAATTTTTATGATTAAAATTTTTATTGTTACTGCATGATAAAACTATGTGTGACTAATTTTTTTCAATTTTTTAATAAATTTTCAAATAAGATGAATGGTCAAACGTTCAGCCTAAAAACCCATAAATCTTTTTTGGGACGGAGTAGTAAACCTTTATTAAAAAATAACCAAAATCTGCGGAGGAAATGAGCCGAGCAAAGGCGTTTCAAATAAACAGACCGGTATGCAGTTGTTGGGCCTAGTTACACATCTCACGATCCTTCTCCTCTTGGGCCTTAAGCCCAGTAGCCCACCTGAAATGAGACGGCCCAACACATAGCCGGCCGAACCAAATGGCCCATCAAATTATGGGCCGGTTTCCCTTTTGGTCTTTCGGCCCAACTCAAAACGGGAGATGAGCCCGCCGGCCCATCTGCCTCGTCGCGCTCGGCCAAACCCCCCGAGCCGTCAGGTTTGAGGCGATTCGCGACCTCCACTCGTTTTCCTACTCCGCGCGGCAAAAAACCACCGGAGAGCGGAGCAGATAAGGCCGCCGCGCGCACCCGCCCCCGACCCGCCGCCCGCCGGCCATGGTGGTCGGCATCGCCGCCGGCCTCGCCCTCGCGCCAGGCGTGCCCCGCGCCGTTTCCTGCGGCGGCCACGCCTCGGCGCGTTCCCCGTCGGCGCGGTTCCTGGCCAGGCGGCCGCGGCTGGTGGTGGTGGCGCGGTACTCCTCCTCCTCGTACGAGAGCGACGAGGAGGAGGAGGAGGAGGGGTTCGGCGGCGGAGGAGGTGGGTGGGGGAGGAGGGACCGCGGCCCCGACCCTGACTACGACCCCGCCCTCGACATCGAGCGTATCGAGTACGGATGTCATCTTCCTCTCTCACTCGCTCGCTCCTGGTTCTGCATTAAGTGCCATGGAATTCGAGAATTTGTGCCCAAAACTGCAATTGCATACGATGGAACAGAAATCCCATTGGATTGGGGGGAAACACACGCGAGCATGAATGTCATATGCTTAGTTACTGACCTGGCGTGTTCGTTTTGTTTCGCCGTAAACGTTCTAAGCTACTTCGCTTTGTCAGGTCTTCAACGGTTAGGCTATTGGATGAACAGAAAAGAATGGTACGGAACATATCCTGATGATTTCCAACTATGCCGCATTTGCCTGTGTCTGTTTGCATCATATGCTCTTCATTGTTCCTCCGACAGGTTGGCGTGGTATCTGTAAGTGAAGCAGTGCGGATTGCTGATGAAAATGATCTTATACTGGTATGCTAATTGTCTTATATGTTCTACTGTGATGCTAATTGTCTTATATATATATATATATAGCATTATTAACTGAATGATTAATGAAGGAGTACTTAAAATATTCACTTTGCAGTAGGAAAATGCATAATTTGGTAGTGCGCTGGTGACAAAAAAGAACCTGCTAGTTTTGTCAGTTGTCACCATTGGGTTAAGACGCCTAATTGCTTAAATAAGAAAGATAACCACATAGTGATTGCTAATTTGCAGTGGTTACCAGCTGCTAAATAAGGGTTTTCCCATCTTTTGCTTGACACATCTTAGTTAGGTCACAGTTATTTGAGCAACACTTCACTAATGAGTATTACTTTTTTTTTTATTTCAGGCAATATTATCACTAGATGGAGATCCTCCAGTGCTCCGACTATTTGATGAGAAAGATTACAAGTATGCTGCAATTAATACCAAACCAATTTGTCTTCTGGGACAGACAATTTTTTACTTCATATCACCAAAATGTCAATGCCAATGTATGTTAAAATTCACTTTAAAAAACATTATATGTTGCTCAAGACATAAACCATCATCTAACCTCGGCAAGTTTCTCCTTATGGTGCCAAGGTACAAGACATAAGAAAACTGACTATTAACTCAGTAATTATTCAGCAGCGATGTACACTGTCCTGTGACTCCTACCCAGTCTCTTGGAATCATTGCCTTCTATCATTGTCACATATTTACCATGGAGCCCATCATGTTATTGTCCATTATATTGGCAGATAATGTAGCTGTCATGTGTTGGAATGCTGATTAACTTTTGTATTAGCAAGCTTGTCCCTTTCGCTCTAGATCACTGGCTTGCATGGTCCTCTGCTATGCTCATTCAGATTTATTTCATCTAGAACAATTGTTTGAGTGTCTTTTTTATTATGTTGTACAGAAAGCACAAGTACGAACAACAGAAGAAGAAAAGAACTCAGCAGAAAAGATCTGTTGGTAAACTTTTCTAATCTGAGGTTTTGTTTACAGGAATTGTTGGTAATGATGTAAATGTGATGACTTTTGATGTTTATTCTTTGCAGCAAAACGCATGGGCTTGAAAGAGCTGAAAATGGGGTAGGATCACAATTTCTTTTAACAAGTTACATGAGCTAATAAGTGGCATGTTTGTTCCCATCGATAAGTTGTGCCTTCACTTCATTGTGTATGCTCTTGGAGAAAACGAGTGAATCAAATTGAACAGTACGGAACTGCTTGAATAATGGATGGAGTTGTCTGCAGCTCATGTGAGCTACTCACGAAAACAGTGTGATGCGGATTTTGTTGGCATTAACCATGATTTGTTTGTGCGATTGCATCAGAAGACTACTATAATATCTTCTATATATGTTTATGAGTTGATGTGCTGATGTTGGGCTATCTATTTATTTTTGTCAGGTATAACATTGACATTCATGATTACAGTGTGAGGCTTAAAGCAGCAAGGAAGTTTCTTAAAGCTGGTGACAAAGTGATAAGATTATCCTCTTTTGCTTCCTTTTTTTGGTAAGTATAGCACTGCAATTTATCGCTTGAGACTACTGTTTCAGGTCAAGATAATGGTGAACTTGAAAGGCCGGGAAAATTTGTATAAAAAGCAAGCTATTGAACTTATTAGGCGGTTCCAGAATGATGTTGGTGAGGTAATTTGGATTTACTTTGTTTTCCTTCGTGGAACAAGATTAAAAATATGTCTCTTGTTGCTTGCAGTTAGCTCGTGTCTCAAATGGTTTTTGTTTACACTTTTCGCAATAGTGCTTATTGCTATCCAATTCAGCAGAATCAACTAGGCATAACATATTTAATTTTTGTTGCCATATTTCAGATGGCAACAGAAGAAAGTAAAAATTTTATGGAAAGGAATATATATGTTGTTCTTGTGCCCAACAAGGCAGCTATACAAAAAGAACAGGATGAGCTGAACAAAAAGGATATCGCGATAGAAGATTCCGACCAATCACAGGACCAACCAGAGGAGACTTCTCAGGAGAGTAAACCCGTGCCAGAACAAACGGAGGAAAGCAAGGAGTCTGAGGCTGAAGTCTCAGCAAATGTTTGATTGTGCCGTAAAGTGCTAGGATGTCTTTGTTGATTTTCTTAAGGTATGGTATGTCCATTTTTTTCAGTCAACAGTAACAGTCCTAACTTTCTCATTAGTAGTTTATCTACTGTCCTGATGCCATGCAGGTACAGTTAATGCAGTTGCTGCCGTTCTTGTAAATGCAAGGCTGGGGCTGTTGTAGTAGTACCCAACGCATGTAGATTTGCCCGGACGGTCAGAGTCAGACAGAACAAGGATCAATGCTGTCAAGAAGAGAAGCTGAAAGCCGTCATTGTAGCGGTCCAGAATGATACTTCCCCGAGCCGTAAAACATCATGAATTGCACAGATGAAGCTGGCTGCGAATCGTGCCACTGGAATCATGAAATCAATACCAGGTTGCTTGTAGCTCTACCTCGCAGAGCTGTGTAGTTGATATTTTGATCACACGATTTTGTTTGTACGTTTGCTTCGTTTCCAGTATTGCTGTAGAGTTACTGGAAGATTAATTTTTCCAGTATTGAAATGCTTACTTCGGATTCCGACCTTTGCCTACAACAAGAGCCTGATAAGGGATGACACTCCATTTTTCTATGCATGAGAAGTACCAACCTCTTTCTGTTTTGAACTGACTGTCACGAGTCAAGAATCTTATGTTGCTACTCCCTCAGTCGCAGATTGTAATAGATTTTGACTTTCTGTTTATAATCTTTGACTATTCGTCTTATTTAAAAAATTTAAAAATATTATTTATTTTTTATTTTCTTTATTATTAAAAGTAGTTTAATTATTACTTATAAATTTTTATATTTACACTAAATTTTTAAATAAAATGAATGGTCAAAAAATATAAGTGAATAGTCAGAATCCTCTGTATTATGGGATAGAGATAGTACCTTTTTAGGGGCATTTAATTTTTCCACTCTTAGAAATGACACATAACATATTTGTCATCCGCTGTTTATGACATGTGAGCCCTCATATGTCTATGACATATGAGCTCAGTGGCAAATATGTTAGCACCAATTCTAAGAGTGGCAAAAAGTTAATTATCCCACCTTTTTAGTTTCAACTGAGCATTTTTTATAGAATTCTAGTACCGTATTCAGGAGGGTAGCATGATAGCCACCACGGACCAAAATATTTTTAAATAATAAAAAGAACCACTCATCTCCACGACAGCATCATCGTTATGAATGATACCATAAAACAGCTAAAGACCAAAGAAGGCCAATGTGCTGCTATCATCGTGCGCCCCACACACCTCCCAAAGGGGGTAAAAAAGATTTGCAAAGAAAACCGAAATTAAAAAGGAGTTAGCCATCAACCTAAGCAATGCAGCAGAATGACCTGGTGAATTTTTTTGGGGACAGAAGAATTATGTTCAGCAATCAACATCAATCGTACTAATAAATGCAGCAAGGATGGATGCTAATGTGCCTCCATGTGCACCACCAGAAGCTAAGAAAGCTAAGGTAGCATAGATTATGTCCACAAAACAAGTCCCACTGTCACGTACTGAGTTTTACCTAAGCCTAAAAATAATTAAACAATGCGTTAAAAATAATTTGTTTATTTAAAGGTCGAGACAAAACTCAGTGTAAATTAATTAAATTAATTGGAAGCTTTTCGGATATTCTAAAATGTCTCGAAAGCATTTTAAATTATTAACAGGATTTATATTTGAATTACAGTCAATAAAATTTGCTCAAATAAACTTAATAAAAATTGGCAAAATTGGAGGCAATTTCTTTTTTTTCTTCCTTCCTTTTCTTTTTTTCCCTTCTTTCTTTCTCTTCTTTTTCCTTTTCTTTTTCTCTTTTCTTTCTTTTTTACCTCTGGCCGCACTCCTTCCTTCCCCTTCTCCTGTGTGCGATCTCTCCCTCCCTCTCCAAATCGCACAACCCCCACCTCCCCCTGCCGCACAGCACATCCTCCCCCTCCGCATGCTGTGTCCACCCCACCGCCACGGGCTGCCGCCGTGCGTTGTCGTCTCGTCACCGTAGTCACGCCGCTAGCTTCGGTCGCTGTCGCCGCTGCTCTCCTCTACCTCGCCTTGCGCACATCTCGTCGTGCCGGCGCTCTCGCCGCCTCGCCGCTGCGCCGTTGCCTCGTGTCGTGCCGTTGAGCCGCGCCCTCCACTCGTGCGCACCACCGCATCACCGTGCCCCGGTGCCGAGCTGCCTCGCCGCCTCGCCACCACGATGCCGCCTCTGCTCGTGCCCGCGCTCCACGCGTCGTCGCCGCATACGCTTGCACCGCCGCCTCCCTCGCGCCGCCGCCGTCGGCCGCAAGCTGCCTCTCCTCGTGCCATCGCCAGAGCCGCGTCGCACCGCCATCGTGCACAACGCCGCGCCATCGGCCGTCGTGCGCCGCTGCCGCCGCGCCGCGCTGTGTCCTCGGCCGAGCCGCGCCGATAGCCGCGCGCGCTCGCCACTAACTACCTCCCCGCCTCCTTCACCTCCGCGACATTCCGCCGTCGTCACCGTTGCATCCCGGCTGCCCCTCCACCTCCTCTCGGCCGCACCACCCCGCGACGCCGCTCGCTCGCCCCGCCACCGCGGCCACCTTGCTCGTGTCGCACTCGTGCCACCGTCCCGGTTGCCACCTTCCTTCTCTCGGCCATCCTCCGCGAACATGTCGCTCGCGCCTGCGTTGTCGCCGTGTCGCACCGTGTGATCGCTCCGCCGCGCCTCGCCCATGTTCAGCGCCGCATCGACGTCGTGCGCGCGCTACATCCGCGCTGCGTCGGCCACGCCTCGCCGTGCGCCGCCGCCTTGCTCCCTCATGCCGGCGCAACCACCACTCCGCTTTCCCCGGGCGCCACCAACCACCACCGTGAATTCTGCGAGCCCGCCGCCAACCACCTCCCCGCTTCTCCCGGCGCCGTCCCCTTTCCCGCGCTCGCTGCCAACGACCTCCCCGCCCTACGCGCGGTAGCCGCCACCTATAAATCCCCCTCTCCTCGAGCCGCCGCCGCCTTTTTCCACACGTCCCCGAGCCGCCGCTGCGCCCATTGCCTCGCCGCCGCCGGCCGAGCTCGCGCCTCACCGCCGGTCGCCGTCGCGAAGCCGCGTCATCGCCCATTCCCGCTCAACACCGTGCTCACGCCACCCTTTGGCGTCGCCGCCTTCTCCCCTCTCCTTCCTCCCGGCGCACTCGCGTCTCCTTTCCTCGGCGCCGCTTCGGCGGCCGCCTAGCAGCTTCGCGCCGCCACCGTCTCCTCCTCGCGCCGCCCTTTCCCTGGCCGCCGCGTCGTCCCTCCTGACCGTCGCCGCCGTGCGCCGTGTTCAGTCTCCGCCGCCCCGGCCGTCGTCGTTCCCACCACCGGCCTTTGCCGTGTGCCGTTCCCCTTCGTTGCCGCCGGTCGATTCACCGCCGCTCTTCTCCCTCCGCCTGCGAGCCGCCGTCACGGCCGCCGCCTCTCGTCTCCTCCGCCGTCGCCACTTAGCCGTCCGCATCACCTCCGCGCCACTGCGCCGACGCCCTCGCCCACACCGCCTCCCCTCCGTGCGCGCGCCGTTCACCGTCGTCGTCGTGCGCCGTTGCCGCCGTCGGCCATGGGCCTCCTCCCTTCCTCGGCCGCCGCCTAACCGCGCTGCTCCTTAGCGCTACCCCTCGCCGCGCCGTCGGTCGTCGACGTCGTCCTTGTCGTCGGTCGCCGCTCGCGCCGCCACCCCACCTCCTGCCGCCTGCCGCGCCGTTTGGCCGAGCGCCTGCGCTCTTCCCTCCCTCCTCTGCTCTCTCCCTCTGTCAAGTGGGCCCAGCCCGTCGATCGCTCTCTCCCACCTTGGGCCTCACCTGTCTGTCCCTCTCCCTCTCTGTCTTGTGGGCCTCGGCCCGGCAGTCCCCTCACCTCTCTATCTTGTGGGCCCGCCCTGTCAGCCGAATCCCTTCTCTCCCCATGGGCCCCATGGCCAGCCCGTCTCTCTCTCACCCCGGGCCCCCTTTGTCATTCTCCTCGCCCCGCTGCCAAGTTAGTCCCCTCTATCAGTGAGTGTCCTCTCTCCTCGCTGATGTCAGCGCCTCCAATAATTGCGCAATAAATCAAGGTTTTCTGTTTAGTTAATCACCCATAAAACTTCTAAAATTCATAGCTAATTCATCTAGTCTCCGTTTAGGTCCATTCAAGTTTCATTAAATCCAGAAAAATACCAAGAATCCATTAAAAATAGTTTCTTTCTCTGTTTCAATAATTTTATAGCCTGTTTTTCTTGTTTTGCCTTGTTTGTCGTAGGTTTTGACCTCGTCGCAGCGCCGTTCGTTCTCGAAGTCGTCGCCGAAGTTCCTCGTGGGTCTGAGCAAGGCAAGTGGCACCCTTCTTTGATCATATTGAACCTATGATTATAAAATCCCCCGCTTTTATATTCAAACATGCATTGTATTCAAATGTATTTATTTTATTTACCTATTAGGCAATTACCTTTATACCCGTGGATTCCCTAATATTATTATTGTCATCCCAGGGTTAATTTGACTAGAAATAGGCTTAGACAATGCTTAGCCATGCTTAGTTCAACTAGCTCACCAATTGTCATTTAATTACTGCTAAACCTAATAGACCTTTAATGGTTGTGATCATTATTCATTTCCCCAATGTGGATTAATGACAACTAAAATATTGCTTATGGTGGGCTGTGGGTGCATGGTTTTGAGAGTCGCACCCATGACAGTTAAAGACCGGTTCTCGAAAAACCCTGGAAGTCTTACACGTACTAACCACAAGCCAGAATGGGCAACGGTGAGACTCGTAATCTAGTTTGTCCCTATTCGACGTACCAAGGCAAGGGTGAGCGTGATGGAGTATGGACGGGCAATTGTGGTGTAACGAAAGCCTCTGCTGCTTCCGGATTCACCAAGACACAAGAGAGGACTGCCCGACTTGGTGTAAAGGAGGGGGTGAAACCTGAAGTGCGGTGCGATTGTCTAGGAAGGGTTAGGTGAAAGGTCTTATCATGGTTTCCGTACTGAGGTATCGTGATGATACGTTGGGGCATGGTAACATGCTTGGGAGCCATGTCTTGTGGGTAAAGTTGTACACCTCTGCAGAGTAAAACTATTCGAATAGTCGTGCCCGTGGTTATTGGGCGAACTGATAGATTCACTGGGATTAGTTGAACCCCTTTAATAATTTTATTAATCTTGGAACTGGTTTGACCCTGCGCAACGTGGTGTAATGTTGGTAGTGGTTTGGGTCTGTCGTAATGTGGTTTAACGTTGGATAGAGGGACCCTGTTGCAGTGTGGTGTAACGCTGGACAGTGGTTTGACCCTGTTACAACGTGGTGTAACGTTGAACCGCGGATGATTATTTTAAATGTTTACGTTACTTTTATTTCAGTCTATTTTATCTACTACTTTGCTAAATAAATGCAGCTTTTGTGCAATTTAACCTTAGCCTATTCCTTGATACTCTATTGTATTCATTATTCTTTCGTTCTTGGGTGTTACTTGTTGAGTACGGTGGTTTGTACTTAGCCTTGCTTAATTTTTTCCCCCTCCAGAGCAAGTGCCAGAGCTTGAGTCAGAAGTCAGAAGAAGGTTGTTAACAAGGTTGAAGTGAGGTTCAGTCCGCCGTCGAGAATGTGGCGTGGAGCTGAAGATTAGATGGTTTAGTTTGCTTTTCTTTTCCGCTGCATTTCGATAGATAATTGTTTTTATTTATTTTTAAGTCGTGAAACTGTGTATTAATTTGTCATAGTGTGTACTCGGGCTGATTTCTGGACCGAGATTCAATGCATGCTATTGTTCAGAAATTTGGTGTAAATTTTTGGGCGTGACATCCAACATAGCCAAATAGTCACATTGGTGATGGAATTCCACATCAAACTGTTGGAAGCAACCAAATAAAACCATGAAACTGAAGCACTTTATGCCAAGAAAAGATTATCGTGTTCTCATAGAAGAAAATGTTAGTTACACATGTTGGTCATGAGGTCAGAATCAGGAACCTATCATCTACTCTACTGTGTTAGAACTCCTGGTTACCCAAGCTTGGATTGGGAGCCTGCCATAAACAAAATGCTACAAGACTATATAATTCTACAATGCCTATGCCAATACAAGTGAGATGGGGAAGAGAAGAGTTGAACTTTACAACAAGTTTTCAGTTTCAGGATGTTGGCATCCTCAGTATGTAGGCCGCTATAAATAAAACATTGACAGGCTCTTCCATGGACTGATCCATGATTTCGTGCTGTTGCACTTCTCTTCCATGTAAATCGCAGAAATAGAAAAAGGACATGCAGGAAGTACAGACGCAAGAAATGGGGAAATATCTAACTAGAAAAGGGTAAAGGGAATAGAAAATGGGGGAGGGAATGAAGATACACAGTCAGCTACTGAAACTAATGATTGGTGTCACCTCTACATTCTATTCTTAGTTAGACATACATGGCATTAATCTGTTCACTCTGTTTCTTGTATGAGTTGTGTCCTTAGGCTGGACTCTTGGACCTGTTCAGACAAAACTACCATTTAAGTTAAACTGAACAGAAAAAAACATACATCCTTCTGGTATCAGGTAAATCTGCTGCAACTCGAAGCAGCCTATAATTCTATATGAAAATGCAGCTATATTTTACCTTGCAGAAATAGAGAATGATAATGATATGGATAAGAGAAGGAAAGGTGTACCTGTAGGGCTGCTGCGGTACCCAAGAGTTCTCTGTACTCATTGAGCATGCAGCTTTCTTTGGCAGCAACAGCTGAAAGTTCTGTAACCAGAGAGTGTGTAGCTTGTAACTGCAGAACATTAGCCAGTCATTAGATAAACCAGAAAAATAACCAAAGTGTGTAGACTACTGTTTTAATGGAAATGATTAATTAACACAAGGTGCTGACAGTAATAAATGAAACCTACATAGTAAAGCATAGGAAGCATCATCTGCTTTCATATAAATACCAGAATGAGGTCGATAATCTATGGCAATTTAGCATAGTAGAATTTACTCCATAGTTTACCATGGTTTACCAGATCTGGACTGGATTAGCTGAAATGCTACCATAATGCCGTCTACTCTCTTACAGGTATTATCATGAGGCCCCATTACACCACAAAAAATACTATCAAACCTCAAACAATCATAAGCTCCATGACCTCTCTTGCAAATTTGCAATGTATAATGAAATGGTCACGGGATTAAGCAATGCCACTTTGCCTAAGCAATTTAACACAAAAAACCACCGCTTGTACTATCATTCGCTTGTACAATGGTTTTTTTAACCTATGTGGTTATTACACGTGTATGAACTGAAGTATTAAAGTGGTAGTGGTCACTAGGAGCGCAATCATCAAAACATACTCCCTTCGTTCCAAAATAAGATCATCTTTGATCACCCTTATTTTGTCCCAAAATAAGTTCATCTTTAAGCAATCATTGTATGGGAGTTTTTTAAAGTAGAAAACTAATGCATTAGAACTAGATAAAGTGGAAGGACAATTACATTGAGATTTGATAAAATGGAGAGCATTCTAGTTTTTTAGTTTTTGTGTTGGTATGGGTGAAAAATGAAGTTATTTTGGAACGGAGGAATAACTCATTCTATATCTGCTAAAACACATAAATTTCACCAAATTTGGTCTTTTAGTTATACCTTTGATAACAAGTAGCAAACAGATGAGCCCATTGCTTGCATAATGTCAACTGCTGAACTGACAGCATTCTTCAAGGTAAGAACATCAGCCTGCAAAAGGTACATCATAAGCAATTAAGCATTGTGTTCGCATTTCACAGAAAAAACAGCAAACTAAACATTGCAAAGTAACTTGTTTGGCATTAATCTAGGTTATTATTTCCTCGTAAGACTACAGGAATCGTGATACTTAGGTGTAAAGTTTCCTATGTTAACAGGGTATTATATGATACCTTTGCCCCTCCTGTAACTGGAAGCCGTAGAGTGCTTGCTCTAAGAGCTTCAATCGCACTAGATAAAGAAGTAGAATGTTCTGTTTGCAAATCTGCCCAGTGAGTAAGGTAGTCCATCTGCATCATGGTAACATAACATAGAATAGTGACACGTCAAAACTAAGAAAGTGTGCAACATTTAATATTATTAGTTTTCACTTGCACAAAAGAATAGTGGGGCCCTATTGCACATTCAAACTTTAGGGTTTTCTTAACAAAAAAACTAGTGCAGGAATTGCCATGGTTTGGAATGGTAATATATACTCAACCAATCAAGCATGATAAGAAAAGTGTAAGGTTGGTCATTTGATATAATTTCATCAGAAAGGATTACTTGATCTGCCGCTACATTTAGTCAGAATGCACTTTTCTCTGGATGCAAGAAGTTAACTAATGTTTCATTAAAGAGAATGCTACTTTGTAAGATATTCTATAGACTTCTAAAATCACATTGCATGTATTAGACTAAGCAAATAATTAAAATAATTGCTTTCCATGATCAGCAATTCATAACATATATCATAAATCTCAACAAATCTTACTTGCTCTTTCAACACAACTCCCAGCTTGACCTCCTGTCGCAGCCTTTGAACGTAGCTCCTTTTCATAACCATAGAATCGCACAGGCTGGAGTTAGCATCCCATACACTGTAGAGCATAGTCTGTTTCAAATGAATAGATCAAGTAAGAATCAAACACAACTTATATTCTGCTTCAACACATTTTAAAATGATAAGAGAACAAAGGGAAATTATATTTAGCCAAAGCAATAGTATGGCATTTTCTCTGACCTACCAGCACGATGTGGCAAAGTAAAAATATATGATTGATGGTAAATGAATTCTGATACTATCACAAGTGAAATGACAAGATGTGGTGCTAAAAAGTTTACCTCAGCACTCATCTTCTGAACTGATAGCATTTCATCTACATAAGCATTTGTAAAGCGCCATTGCAAGTTCCTGTTATATAGGAGGCGCAGTTGATGGGCGTCTTCCATGTGGCTTGGGCTTCTTTTTCCTCTTGTTGCATCACCGATGTAGCTAAGAATCGAAGATGCAGAATCAGATCTGGCAGAACTACATGGTGAGACAGGTGTTGAAGGTCTAATCCTTGATGGGCTCGGCATCCTCCTAGGGGTAAAAGATGATGTTGATGAAGCCTTTGTTGGTGATGAAGGGCGTATAAGTCCACGTGATGGTGAAGATAATGTTCTGACCAATCGTTTTGGGGCTGCAGACTTTTCTGAATCATTTGAAGGTGTGTCTAGGTTTGAGCCAGCATTCTCCTCTTGGCTTTCATTTCCATTGGTAGAACCTGGACTCTTGAAGTCACCTGACAAAAGGTCAGGGCCTTTTGCTCTGCTATCAGCAAGAGACATTTTTCGGACAGTTGAAGAGATTGGTTGCTTGATTTTGTCAGTCAGATCCACGCTTCTTGACATGGCATTAACACCATCTGGTCCCAGTATTCTTCTTGCAGAAATCACTCGTGATGGAGTTATTGAGGATATTGGTCCATTACATTTCTCAGAAAAATCCATACTCTTTGACATATCAACAATACCAGATCTTGCTGTTCTTCTAGGTGACATTCCACGTGATGCTGTTGTCATGGTTATGGATGGTCTATCTTTCTCAGCAAAATCTATGCTTTTGGATATAGAACCAATGCCATCAGATGCAAGTCGCCTTCTTGGACTAGCTCCTCGAGATGGAACTCTCACTGATATTGCTCTGCTATCATTTTTAGTAGCATTAGCATCCTCTGAGATAGTTTTAGTGCCATCAGAAATGGTTCTACTTGGTGATTGCTCTTGTGATGTAATTGACACGGAGGGTGCAGATGTGCCTGTGTCATGAGAATCCATGCTTTCTGAAATATGACCATTACAACCATCTGGGGTTGCTGTATTAACTTCTGGAGCAAACTCGATGCCTTTTACTAGAGTACTGGTGACATCAATTCTAGTATCTGAAGTCTCACCAGATTCAACTGACGAGGTGGACTGTAAACTATCTTTGACAGTAGTATCCACAACCTCAGACAGAGCATTAATGCCATCAGAAGCAAGGCTGCCTCCCTGTGGAGTCCCATGCGATGCACCTGATGAGGTCAATGTTCTGCTGCTATCTTTGTCAGAAAAATCCATGCTTTTGGCATCGATGTAATTAGAGGTAACCCTCTTTCTGGGTGACATCCCTCTTAGTGCGGCTGATGAGGTAGATGGCCTATAGTCCTTCTCAGAAAAATCTGTGCTCTTCAATAAAGCATTGATACCATCAGATGCAAGCCGTCTCCTCGGTGAAATCCCTCGTGATGAAGAAGTGGAAGGTCTGATATTTTTGGGGGTAAAATTTATGCCTTTTGATATAGCATCTACGCCATCAGAGGCAAGTCGTCGTCTTGGTGAAATTCCCCGTGATGCCACCAATGATGTGGAAGGTCTGATGTCTTCTTTTTCTGTAAAATCTGTGTTCTTTGATATAGAATCTACATGATCAGAGGTGAGTTGTCTACGTGGAGAAACCCCTCGCAATGCAACCGTTGACCTGGCAGGTCCAGTATCTTTCTCAGCAAGATCAATGCTCTTTGATACAGCATTGACACCATCAGAGGCAAGTCGTCTTCTAGGTGAAAGGCCACGTGATGCAGCAGAGGAGGTAGCAGGTCGGGTAACTTTTTCAGGGCGATCTATATTCATTGATACAGTGTCAGCACCATCAGATGGAAGACATCTTATTGTTGAGATCTCTTGTGATGCAATTGAAGAGAGCATAGTTCTGTCATCCTTTTCAGTGAAGGTGATGTTCTTTGAAATGCCATTGATGCCATCAGATGCAAGCCGCCTTCTTGGTGACATACCACGTAATGAGACAGATGAGGTTGATGGTTTATTGTCTCTATCAGTCAAATCCATGCTCTGTGATATAGTACCACCACTGTCAGATGCTAATCGAGTTCTTGGTGAAATACCTCGTGACGCAGCTGAAGAGGTCGATGACCTGTAAGATTTATCAGTAAAGTCCGTGCCTTTTGGTATGGTATCGATGCCATCAGAAGCAAGCCTTCTTAGTGGAGAAATCCCACATAGAGCAGATGACGATGATGTGGATGGTCTGCTATCTTTGTCAGAAAAATCTGTGCTTCTTGATATGGCATCAACAACATCGGAGGCAAGCCTTCTTCTTGGGGAAACCCCTCGAGATGGAATTGATGAAATGCCTGCTCTGCTATCTTTCTTAGCAAAATCTATGTTTTTCGCGACAGCATTAATACCATCAGAGGCAGTTCGCCTTCTTGGAGAGTTTCCTCTCAATAAACCTGATGAGGTGGCTGGTCTCTTATCATTTTCTGGCAGATCAACGTTTCTTGATAAAGCACCACTGCCACTAGATGCTGATGTTCTTCTAGGCGAAAGTCCTCGTGATGACTTTGCAGCTTGTGATGTAGCATTAGATACACTTGACACTGACACACTTGGTGAAATCCCAGGAGATGATACTGCTGAGGAGAGAGTGCTGTTATCTCTTTCAGTAAGATCCATACTCTTCGACAGGGCCCTTGTACCACCTGATGTAGCTGTTCTTATTGGAGAAATTCCTCGTGAAGGAATTGCCACGGCTGCAGGTTTGGCATCTTTACCAACACTCATGCTTTTCGACAAGTCAGCTGTGCCATTTGAAGCAGTTGGTGTTCTTGGTGAGCTACCTCGCGATGAAATCGACGAAGAGACTAAGCGATCAATCTTGTCAGCAAGATCAATACTTCTTGACAATGTATTTGCAGCAGATGACAGAGATGTTTTCTTTGGTGAGACGCCGCGGTATGGAATTGACGACAGAGCTGGCCTGCTAATCTTGTCAGTGAGATCCACGCTCCTCGACATGGCGCTCACAGACGCCCTGCCCCCCATCATGGCAGGCCAGCGATGGTGGTCAATCACCTTAGCGTGCGGATTCTCCGGCTGCTCAGTGGCGCTCCTCCCCCTCGACGGGCTCCTCTTCCTATCACCTGCCGCTGCATCCCTCGTCTTGGTCTGATCCGTGGAAGAGCCATTGCTCCTCTTCCCCTTCGCCTCGAGCTGGAACGAGGAAGAAAGATTCCGCATTGACGGCCAGAGCCCATCAGGAGGAGCCCGGCCACCGGACAGCCTCCGCGGAGCGCTCTGGGACTCAGCGACGGCATCGCGCACCGGCGTGGACGAGCTGGAGGAGGACGATGATGGGCTGGAAGGCGCGGACGACGGCGACGTGGGGGCAGAGATCCTGGACGGGGCGGCCGCCCTGGACCCGCCGCCAGGCGACAGCCTCGACGGGGTCGCCGGCCTCCGCTCGGTCGACTGGGACCTCCTCGCCTGCGATCCCGCGGCCTCCGGCGCCGGCGCTCGACCGGCATTCGGCGACGGGTGCCTCCTCGGCGTGGCAGGCGCCGCCGCCTGCATCGCCCCCGCCGCCCTGCGCCTCAACGCGGCGTCGTCGCGGCCATTGCCGCCGCAATTCTTGTCCGCCGACAGCTCAGATTTCCGCAGCAGCACTTCCCCTGGCGCCCGAATTCCACAGGCGTCCATCCGCGCAACCACCTCCCGGTCTCAAATCCACCCGCATTGACAGCGCCACCACGGACAATCCGCCCACCCCGCCAAGAACAATCTGCCAATGCATCAAAAAATCAGCACACGAATCCAGAAAAAAAAGGAGCGCCTCAAATCGCCCCCAACCCAAAGCCACAGGGCACGAACCAGAACCAGATCGAAGCCTCCTCGGCGCAATGTGATTTGGTGGGAGAGGAAGAAAGCGACAGAGGAAGCCCAAGAAAAAGAAAAACCAAGCGACAGAGGAGACGGAGGCGTCGTTTTTGTGGAATTCTTTTTTCGGCAGCAGCTCGTATTATTTACGCCTAGGAATTGGAGCGTCTCTTTCGGGTGTGGCTTGGTCTCCACCTCACGGGAACTCCACGCACAGCTCCTCTGCTCCTGCAAGCCAAAGTAATGGCGAATCCAAGCCAAGCCAAGCTAGCCGCTTGCCACAGAGGATTAAATGGTGGGTGCCCGGAGACGAAGGCCACTGGCTGAGTTAACCACTGGATTAATTACGATGATTAGTACAGGGCAAAGCCCTCATTAAAGTACGCTGTTGCCTACCGCGAGGTTAATCAGCAGCAACAGGACACTGATGATAAACTAATGCAACTTGGGAAGAAAGAGAAAACAATCCATCCATCCATCCGCGGCGCGGGTAAAAAGGTCGCGGTAAAAAAAAAAAGGAAAGAATGGAGATGCGGGAGGGGGAAAGAGAAAAGAAAGGTGTGGCCGTTGCAGCGATCCCAACGGCTAGCGGCAAGCCGGCAAATGGCGGGGCCTCCTCGTCGCTGAGCAAATGCGCAAGAAATGGCAGAGTGAATTATATAAAAAAAAGAGGAAATTTTGTACTGCTGCTGCACTGCAACATCGCAAGCGAACAAATTGGCGCAGAAGAGAGAGGGGAGGAGAGGAGAAAACGACGGCGGGCGACGCCGTACGACCCGGACGGACCAAAATTCGACGACGACGACGGCCGGAACGGGAAGAAGATTCCAAGGGCGGAAGCAGGCGGCGCGCGCGACCTGGCAGCACCGCGTCGGAATTCGGAGCCTCCCAATGGCGATCGAACCCAGAAACCGGGGAGGGAAATCCGACGCTTTTGCTCGCGGATTTCGGCGCGATCGAGACGACTCCTAGAACGATTCCACGCAAAAAAAAAAAAATGCAAGGAAGAACCCGACGCGAGACACAGACGAAGAAGCGATCCGATCCTGAGTTGCTCACCTCCTGTCTGGCCCCGTGGCTCGCCGCCGCCGCGGCGGATCAGAATTGGTGGAGGAGTCTGTCGAGCGAGCAGGAGAGCAGGCAGCGCGAGGGATCGAGACGGGGGGAGGAGAATTACGCGGGCGTGCGGGGGAGACGAGGAGAGGGAGACGCGGTTCGCCCGAGAAAGCCAACGGCGAGGAGGACGCTTTTTTTTGGGCGCGTAGGTGAGGGGGACAAGGGACACGTTAATGTTTTTTTTCCTCCTTGGCCACGTAGGTGAGGGGACATGTTAATTTCTTTTAGAAAAAATATAAAATAAAAGAACGTGAATAAAAGTCGGACACTGCGAGTACATTTTTTCACTTTCCACCTTAGCTGAATTTCACCTTTTGATGGGTTTGATTGATGATCACGAGGACCATAATACTGTGTTTTTTACAAAATAATTTTTTTTAACTTCCTTGTTTTGTTTCTTTTTTTTGGTTGCTTTTGCTGCGTGAGTAATTAATTATTGAGTTTGTCCCCGCAAATGAATTATTGAGTTTGAATTAATTAAAATTTATTGTGTTTGAATTAATTAAATTTATTGGCTTTGAATTAATAATTAGTTGGTGTGTGTTTATTAGTGATACTATGATAAGCAGCAGATGTGGGGGGTTAGCTCGTGAGGAGCAATTAAAAGCCGTTTAAGATTTACTAAGAAGTATGAGCACCACGGCCTACCTACTGAAATTGTACCGTTGTGGTGCTGTTGGGGAGAAAACTGTCCTGGTGACGAGCACTTTCTTGCTTCACCTTTTCTTTTCGTTCTCTTCCCTCCACCTGTAATTTGTTTCTTACACCCTGCATTTTGGTACACAAGCCATTCTCATTTCAGTCACAAGGAAAACACATATAAATACACTCTTAATTTATCGTACTCACATATTTAGTTTATGGGGTTTTTTAGGTGTGGTTGGATAGAATATCAAAATCTCTTAATGAAAAGGAAGACATTTCATTCATTGGAAAATATCCCTGCCCAACCACCTATACGTTAGACAGTTTGATGACTCATATAACTTGCATGTGCAGTCATGCATCACCGTACCATGTCTAGCGACCTTACATGATTTACCATTATAATGCATCTACGAAAAGCTTCGGTTTTAGTATGTTTCAACACCAAATCTGCACTAGCTTCCGTAACCATGGTTTGCTTGCAAACGTGGCAAGTAAATACTTTTGCAAAGCTGTTGCGACGTCACAAACAGGCCTACATGACTACGCTAACATCCCAGGGCATTTGATCGCAAGCTCCAGTACTGCTATTAGCTACCTTCAGTAGCCAGTCAGCAAGCATCAGATCTTACCGCAAAGATATTCGAAGCGTCATCCGGCGGAACCAATTATCGTGTTTTTTCCGTGATTTTGCACCACAATTATCGTGGTTATCACGACAACCACGGTGATTTCACCACCCGTTTGGTGAATATAAACCGACTAAATACTGAACTAGAGGAGAGAGCAGAAGCAGGCTATAAGAACTAAGAAACTATATAAGAGACAACACGTGGGTATTGTATTAATTGTAAACAACTAACTATTAACCAACTTGTTCATTATATTATTAGAGTTTTTTTTACCATTCTTGAAAAATACCTCAAAGTACTACCTTTCTAATTTTAATGTAAAAAGTGTGTTGCTTTGAGATACATTGCAACTTGAGGTATCAAAAATTTATACTAAAACTTTTGATACCTTGAGGTACTTTTAAAATATGGTAAAAAAACCCATATTATTAGCTTTGCTTTTAGCAATACTTACGAGTAACAACAGTGAAGAACGGTATCCCTTGTACGGAAACGAATCCCAGTCCATCGGAACTTTTCATATTATCAGTTTAAATGCTCATTTTTTGGCTTTTACAACATAGTTGTACATAAAAAATAATCTATAAATGAAATTTTTATATATGTATTTTTAATGATATAAAAGTAAAGACTGAAAAATAAACTATAATTAAAAAAACTCTAAAATTAACTTCAAATTTAAAAATAAAAATAAAAATTTTGGCTTATAAGCCTAAGCTAAAGAGAAAAGATGAGAATGCGGCAAAAAAATAGAAAAACAAAATTTCATATTTAGCTAAGACCAGAAACAGTTGAAACCAATGCCATCGGGAATTTCTGTCACTGCTTTGATCCCCTAAGAACACTCAAAACTCCTGCACCATCTTGTCCAAGGTGCGTTAAGGTGAAAGGGGAAATGGGAACCAGAAAGCAAGAGAGAACGTACCTTCGGCACGCACAGTGAGTGAGCAGCAGTTGTAATTGGAAGCGGGCAGTTCAGTCCAGCTAAAAAGAGCAAGATGTGTCGATGAAATTATGAAAAGTTGATCAAACACGGCCCACATGCTAGTGGTCCGTAAATAGGTGCACAACTGCCTGGTCAACACATTGCATCAAGAATCCATGAAGAATCAGATGCAGGCTAGCTGCAGAAGCGCACATCAATGGAAGTAACTTCAAAGGTAGAATCAAGTTGAAATTAGGCAGGTCCTCTTGCTGAGTTGTAGTGTACTACTCTTCTATAGCTGAAAACAGTAGCTGTCCTGTAAAGAACGGTTTGGTAATAGCCGTAGCCCCAAGATAGCTCCACATTCACCAACTGATCTACTGCATAGCTCTAATACGGTCAACTAATATTTATTTTTGGTTAGTCTACTTGGTGAGTTGGTTAGCTTCTATATACCTCAATATACAGTAAACCTACGGATTAGCAACAAGGTAGTACCTTCCTGTAGCGGCTTATAATTTTAAGTGAACATGCCGTTTTGTAGATTAGGCTGCATGTCTCTTCGTAAGCATTTGATCCTTCTTAATGCTAATGCAATGATACACAAATCTTCTGTGTATTCCCAGAAAGAAAATTTTAAATGAGTATAAAACTCATTAGTAAGTGTACGAAATTCAGTAGTAAGGCATTACCTACAGAATCCTCATCTCTAACTGACTACTTGCAGAGTTGCAGTTGCTGCTCCATTAATCCTATTTTGATTGGATGAAATTCCAGGTAGAATGCAACTCACGTTGCAGTCTAAAAGCTGAGTATAGTAGGAGGCTACCAAAAGTGGAGCACCTGGCTGTATATCAAAAGCAGCAGGGTATTTCAGATATAAAGGTAACGCGGCAGAAACCAATGACTCATACATCACCTGTTGCTGTATGATGACGTTTATCGTAAGTCAGCATGAGAACTGGAATATTTGCCCAGCACCAATGGCCCGCCACCATAAACCGCTGTAGATTTAGTGGCCTCTTTCATCGTGCCCATAAATTAGGAAAGAACACTTTGAATGCAGAAACTTGACGAGCAAATCCCATGGTGCACTGAAATCACTAATTGAGCCCTTTATGCCAGAATCAGATATGATAAATGAAGAACCATGGAGTAACATGGTTTAAATGCGGGTTGTCTGTGATTTTAAATTTATCCACTGCTTAGGCAGGAGATGAAATGGAGACAGGTACATTTACGGGATGCTGGGAGCAGAATCAAAAGGACATACTATATTTAAATAGGGTCAATCAACCAAAAGTGTGACATTACTTTGTACTGACATTTCAAAGAATTACAGTATTAATAAGCAAATCTAGGCTGTAACGGTAATCATCATAAAAGCAGACAGAACACAGGGAGAGGATGGGTATCAACTATCAACCAACTAAAACATGAAGGACTTAGTCATCATAAAAGCAGACAGAACACTGTTTGAATTAGTTACTATATATGTGATAGGGAAAAGGTCTTTACCTATGATGCCAAACTGGAAGTTTCCAGATCCCCCACGAAATTTGATTTGTTTCATGTTTTACATATGAAATTAGTTGAACAAATTAGTTTGCAACTTTACAGCTTGAATTCCCATTGCCTGTTATATACTAAGAAACACAATTTAGTGTCAAACAGCAGTACTATTACAAACTTTATAAGAGAACGCATGAACGTGTGTTGATGTATAGGCTAGCCTAATAATTGATGTAGTACAATTTAGGGCCACAAGCAACAGGAGATAGTAGCATATCTGCTAGACTTCAATGTTTCCAGACGTATGTAACTGGGGTTATATCTTTGGAAATGGCAAGTAAAAGTCAGGAGAGAACAGATTAACCTGCCTACATAATAACACTCAACAGCAGACAGGTGATCTTCACAGGACTGTTTTGTCATCTCTTAAACCATTTCGCTCATCTTGTTTCTTCAGAAGGGGAACAAAAAAGCTTATAGATACACTCCCATCATTTGCTTATTGGCTTATCGGCCGCAATAAAAAAAAATGAATTTTAAAACTTAATTCGAGAGTTAATTTTGAGGTTTTTAATAGTAGTTTATTTTCTAGAATTGACTTTTAAATCTTAAATAAAACAAATATAAAATTTTTATCCATAAATTATTTTTGGTTGCTTCGTTCATTTTTCCACGGCTTATCAGTATTGCAATTGTGAATGGGTGTGATGCCCGCACAAAAGGTAAATGAATGGTATATACAGAAGATTAAGTTTATTCCATAGCAATACGATAGGAGTGGCCCTAGACAGTCCCTAATCCCTAGCAGTGTAGGAAAATGCCCTGATGTGTTCTCATATTCTCCACGGAGATCTAAAGGTCATGTGAGGTATTTATTGAAGTTTGAATCCAAAACTACCTCAATTAGGGACCTATAGCAATTAGGTACCTCAATTACAGCATGTGAGCATAGTATTCTGGGTAGAAAATAGAGCCTGATTCAACATACAGGTAGACATGTCTTTTTTACTATATATTTTAAGAGTTCCACCCCTTTCTAGAAAAGGAAGACTTTCTTAGTCAATTTGAGCACCTATGGTATCATTAACATTCATTGTTGCGGGATATCATGAACAGACTGAAAGGCAATAATGGAGCACTGCAGGTTTTGCTATTCCAACAAACCAATGCAGGATTATTAGTTTTATTCATGAATGTGCCTTTGCTAGTCCAAGTTCCCAGCAGATATGAAGTATGGAGAGAATAGTATTAGCAGACAGTTTGTTTTCAATAACAGTAGGACCTTACCATACTATCTGCAAGGGCCTGTACATGACACTCCAACGATCTTTACCATCATCCTTCTGTAATACTTCAGTTATCATCATTGACAGCCTGAAAATCACGGGTAGCCAGACGACAGATAGGGACAATGAATGCCTTGGTCGATAATTTCGCAGCATCCAACCTGACATAAAGTGAATTTCGACGGACCAATTTACAGTCTCGAAGGAGGCCACTGATAGCCTGACATAAAGCGAAATTTCGCTGGACCATTTTACAGTCTTGATGAAGCCCACAGATAGCCTGGAACGGGCATCAATGTTACCACACTCACTATTATGAATTAGTTATGGCCAGCACAACAGCTAACTGTGGCACTCTTTTGATTGATAGGTGCATAGAAAATTTTGAAATGGCATCACATGGTGCGTAATACTAATACTGGCTTCATGGTTCAAGGTAAAAAAAAAATGGAGGGGGCAATAGCGCTTGTAGCCTGTAGGAACCCTAAGCAGTCTCTATGGAGCTCAGTACGTCGCGGATCCGACGCGACGTCGTCTTGCTCCCCCGCAATCCACCGTTCCACACACGCGCGACGAACCCCTCCGCCGCCGCAACCCGCACAGCCACACCCAACGCCCCCGAATCCCACCTCCCGACACCCGATGGAAAAGAAAAGGCTGCGGCTCACCTCGCGGCTGTCGGAGTCTCGGCGAAGAAGGCGTGTAGCGCCCGGCGAGGAGGACGCCACCGGCGGCCGCGGCGCCGCCTCCTGAACCCGCGCGCTCGCCCGCGTTGGTTGGGCGGCCCAAAGCTGGCCTCGTCGCTGCTGGATTGCAGTTTTGCGGCCTGTTGGAGTGATTTGGGCGGCAATCTCGATGGGCCTTTTAAGCTGCGGGCTCAAGCAGATGGGATCATCCCATTAAGGCCCGGCCCATAACAGTTAACTGGGCCGTTTCCACTTACGGCCCAGTTTTCGGCCATTGAATATCGAAATATGTTCTTTTTATCTGCTACTACATTCGTTTTATATTATCAGACTTTCTAGTTTTGCCTAAATTAATATATATAATTTGTATATATGTCTAGATTTATTAGCATTTATATGAATCTAGTCAGGACTATAAAGTGTTACAGCATTTTAAGAGTAAATTTTTACAGAACTCCATGTACTTTGACCAAATTATTGCCAAACTATAGATTTAAGTCTGTGTATCATAAACTATAGATTTGGCACTGAATTTATCATAACGCTATACATTTAAGGTCTTTTATCCTAAAACTATAGATTTAGTTGTGAAGCTATTAAAGAACTGCTCATTTTAGAGTTCCATTATTATGTTTTTTTAAAGTTACAAAAGTTATAGCTTTAGGATTAAAATAATGTTAAATATATGGTTTTCTAATACAATGCCTTATATATATGTAGTTTGAAATTTTTTGTGTTTATTATGTAGTTTTGTGATAGTTTGATCAAACTATCAATAGTTTTCTGAAATTTACTTGCATTTTGAATATTGTGTATTCTAAAAACAAAAATGTATAGTTTGCTTGATGTTATTTATGTAGTGCAATAAGCTATAGTTTGTATGACATAGTACACTTACCATGGAATCATATTGTAAGGACATGACTAGGGGCTTCATCGTTTTTGCTTTCTTAATAAAAAGCAAAACGTCTTATTTGCAAATAAAAGTAATTAATGAGTAAAACCTTTTATATATGTGTCTATAGTGTTTCAAAGGAAAATAATTTAAAATAAATTACGATGATACAATCACGAATCAACTCCAAAGTTGAATTTGAAAGTTTATTTTTTTTCTTATCAACAATGCATTTGTTTAAACCAGTTACCCATCTTACTTAGCAAAAAGGGCTGCACACCACCTTCCCACCCCGAGTATTTCTTGAAAACAGCCTCACGCGAGAAGCGTGTTGTCTTTTCGCTAATGCCTATGCTTATAAGCCAAAAGTTAAATCTCTAACTATAAATCTGAAGTTGATTTTAAGGCTTTTTTCGTCGAAGTTTATTTTTTGACTTTTAGACCACTAAAAACATGAGTATAATTTCTTTTACAAATTATTTTCATTGAAAACATGCCATTTGGCTTATTTTACGGAAAAAAACCAAACAATCACACTAATTTTTTTACATGCACGTGACTGGGTAAAACCAAAACGTGTTATCTCAAAATATCCTCCACATCATGCAAATGGCACCAACAAAAATATAAAAAAACTATACCATAGAATTATCAAATCTACATTCTTCTTTTTTTTTCAATAATATTTGTCATCTTCAAATTTACTGCATCTATCGAATTATTTAAATCTCACTCTGGTTCCTAACTCCTGTAGCAATGCAATTATTTCTCGTAATATGAAGAGTTAATTGCTTCTATTTCTTTAGAGTTAGTAATTCTCTCTAGCATACCGTGAACATTTACTTCTATCATGTGAGTTACTTCCCCTAGTAGTACTTTAGGTATGTCTATGACATAGTCACTTTCGAGTTTAGGTATGTCTAATACGGCATAGTCATTTTTGAGTTATTTTCCTCTAGCGGTATAAATTTTATTGAGGTTTAATAAAGTAAAGAGTAGTCTAGTTGTTTTTCTTTTGTATTGGTATGTATATGATGCATAAAAATAATTTTATTTTGGGTGAAAAATATAAGAATACCATGTTTGTAGTTTGCAATTAAGCACATAAACAAATATTATTACATATAAAAAAACTACTACTACTCGATGTCTCTATGTAACGATACGATACTTTCGTATGTTCCTAGTTAAAAGTTTCATTTTTAGTTTAACTCATACAAATCAATACATTTATTTTCTACTATTTTGAACTCTAATGGATATAACCACTATTTTTATCAAATTTTCAGTGCAACAATTAGATAAGAAATGCGGTCGAGGCATCAGTTCCATGTGAATTTGATAGCACAAACTCTCTCAAAAACCATCTGGGCTCCATCCCCAAGGCGTCACGCAGACGGCCACACCGCGGCTGAAATGTGGGCCCGGCTCGTACGCCTCACGCCCGAAGCCTATATAACCCGCCACCTCATGGCTCTTCCACTTCTCTCCCCTCCTCTTCTCCTCTCCTCCTCCCCGAAAAGAAGAAGAGAGGGAAAAAAAAAAAATTAGACGCAGCGAAGAAGAACACCAAAAAAAAAAAAAATCCAAGAGATTAGGGCTTTCTCCTCGCGCTCCTCGCGATTGCGCCACCGATTCGGTCCAATCCAATGCCGCGCGCGCCCAGGGCCCCGAATCCCCTCCCCGCCGCCGCGGAGAACGGTAAGAAACCCCGCGGGTGTTGGGGGGTTTCGGGTTCTTGATGTTGATTTGTGTGTGTATCTGATGCTGTTCGGCTTTGGATTGTGTGGGCGTCGGGTGGTGATTCCGATGCATTGGTAGCTCCCGATGGGTGGCTCGAGAGATATCGGTTCTTGGTTGGGGGATTTCCGCGTGTAGATGTGCGGCTGTTCGGGCTCGGTTTAGCTGCACAGGGCTTTGTAAGGCGCATGTACGGATTGGTTGAGCCATCCCTGATCGGATCCTGATGTTGCGTTAATCGAGTGGGTCTAGTAGTAGGATCAGATGAATGTCATCAGGGAGGGTGCAACCGGGCCAGATTTTGGCTTTGGGAATTCGGCACGCCGCAGCTGGAAAGCGGCGGGTTCTGTAGATTTTTTTTTCTCTTTTTGTTCTTCTTGAATTGGGATACCGCGATAGTCTGGAACTCAAGAATAGTTGCTGTTGTTTCGGTTACCTTTGTTATGCTACGGAATTCTGTGGAGATGATGAGCAGGGGCAGGGGTTTTCTTGATTTGTTTTACCCTGGGATTGGGCAACTTCATAAACAAATGGACTTCTTTTGATGGTCTGTTTCGCCAGAAGGGAAAAAATAATCGTGCTATTGGGTTGCCTTTCCAACGAAATGTAATCTGTCCATTGGGAATAGGCTGTATCAATTGTTAATAGGTCGTAATCGAATTGCTCCTTTTTGCCTCAAGGTTTGGTATTGTTTAGGTTGAAATGTAAGGGTGCATGTACCATGTGGAAACCATATGCTGATGTGCTGCTCCTGTTTTTACCTCGGCTTTTTTACTTGATATAGAATTGAAGCATGGATCTTTTGTTTATTACAGTAGGTATTTTTGTTTCATATCACTAATCTTCAGCTCACTTGTTGGGGGCAATCTTCAGCTCACTTAGTAACACTGTAACAATACCTTGTAATACGTTGTGTTGGTGTATTGTAACATTGTAACAGTGGCTTGTAATATGTTGTGTTGGTACATTATATGTGCATAGGTAGATGCCATAATGCTGGGAATTGTTTTGTTCCTTGTTATTCTGGTTTCATTGCTACAATGCCTTTTCTTCTGCTCATAAATATCTCTGCTACACTTTCATGACTGGCCAACAATGAGGCCTAAAAATATTATTTTTACTTACATGGCAATTTGTTTCTGAGATGTTTCAACTTACAAGATGGGCTAATTTCTTTATCTTGTGCTTTCTTCTCCACCTCTTGCGTAGAGTTTTGCATCGCACTGGATTTTGCAGTTGACTGTGTCCTCCTTTGTTAGAGGATCAGCTACATTGTCTTAAGAATTAATTTTGAACCAGAATTTCAACGTCACACAATCTTGTTATTTGGTTTTAAGGAAGCTTTGCCTTTTTATTAAAAAAAGAATGCTTTCTTCTCTCCCTCAAGTTAATGCCTGCTAATGTTACACCCAATGGTAATTCTGGGTAGTTTATTCTGACTTTCATCTTTTTCAAATTCAGAGGATAACGATACTGGCCAAGCTGAGCCATCTTGCAGCACACCTGCCCATCATCAGGCTTTCCGCCCTGTTACTCGCTCTATGACCCGTAAACCTACCGCTATTGCTGCTTCACCTGATGTGAAGGAAGGAGGTCCTGCTAGCACAAGCAGGTGTAAAAGTACTACAGGTCCTTGCTTTAGCACCCAATCAGCTGCCTCAAGACCATCTGTAACACGTGTCCGCAGTCCTCATAAAGTGGCTTCATCTGCTTGGAAGCCCCTTACTCAGCCTGTTGCTATGGATGAAGACTTGAAGCGGACAATTGCTCCTTCAACCAATCCTTCTGTCAAGCGCTCCAGAGTTGCTTCATCTCAAGCTGCTAAAGATAGTCCAACTGTTCACAGAGGTGCTTAGATGCTTTGTTTACTCATTTTCATCATTCATGTTTTAATCCAAATTTTGATTATTTTGTTCCAGGCAAAAAGAGAAATGAAGAAAGCACTAGCCGGGGTGATCAGTTGGATGGGGCAGCCATCCCATCTCCATCAAAGAAGCTGCAGACTGGCAAGAACCCTTCTGATGTAATTCCAAAAAGGAAACTCACTATCAGAAATCAGGATGGTAAATTAGCTGCTCCACTGTCTATGGTTAAGTTGGAGACTGAAAGTGGAGAAAGTTCTGTCATTGTTTCCTCAAATATTGGTCATGCAACTAGAAATGACAATTGTCAGTCAGTGGAAGCAGTTCAATTATGTGCACAGCAGCTGCAGCTTGATACAAAAAATAACTCCAATGATATTATTACAGAAGCTACTGCCAATGTAACAAACCAAGCCAATCTGCCTGTTGCTTCAGGCAATACTGAAGCTATTGTTAGCGGAACAAGCCAAGTCAATCAGTTGACTTTTCCAGTCACTGCAGAAGCTATACCCAACAGAGCTCACCATGTCAAGCACTTAGCTGCTCCATTCAATATAAAACCTATGGTCAACAGAACAAGTCAAGTTAATAAGCCAGTTTCTCCAGCCCGTACAGACGCAACTGCCAACAGAGGACACCAAGTTGTTGCACAAAATAAGGTGTCTGCTCCAGTCATCACAGTTCCCAGACAAAACTTCCAAGAGGATGTTCAAAGGAAGCTTGCCAAGTTACTCATTGCCAGGAGACAGATCAGTGGCTCGGCTCCGGCTGGTACATCTGCTCCATTGGTCACACCGAAACTAGAGATCGGGAAAGCTAAGGCCTCACCGTCCAATGTTCTCTCAGATCCTGCATATGCGAATGCGAAGGCATTCTTGATCAAACAGCAAGAACAGCTGCTGCAGCAATATAAATCGGCAAGTTCACAACAGCAACAAGTCCACATCAAAGGACCAGGTAAAAAAAAGGTCTTCATGGTTTCAATGCGAGTCAAAGATAATATTTTGGCCGTCTGTCTTAACCACCTGACTTGATCACATTTTTCCCCGGTGCGATTTCAGCTCTAGCAGACAAGGATGAGGCGCCACCAGTTGAACCATTGGGAACAAGGTGCCAGCTGTGCAAGATCGATGTAGCTTTCAGGCCTCAAGGTGACAATGCTCGTGACAATGCTCCTCCGGTGGTGGCCGTCCTTGCCTGCCACCATGCATTCCACAGCCACTGCTTCGAGGCCATTTACGGCCTCGCTGAGCCTTCCCAGTGTGTTGCCTGCGTTGATTCTGGCAAAGCCTGATGATCATGTTGCACTGATCGACGATCAGCTGCAGCATCGATTTGTACCGGATGAACTCTGATATAGGGATACAGTTCTTCGTTTTAGGATACAATGTAGGGAAGGGAGGTCGAGGTCTCAACAATAATCTGTTGGCAGGAATTTTCTGGGCCATTTGTGGCTCAAGTTCAAGCTGGATAGTAGCATTCTCTCTGGGTCTTGATAGTGAGATGGATCGTTTGACATGCTCGTGTTGCCGTCCCTTGTTTTGTTGCCATAAAAAAATCCTGATGTATTTGTAGCTGGCCCAGCCAAAGCCTCCGACAACTAGTCAGCTATTGGGCTCGGATGGGCCGGATGGGCCCCCAGGAGGACGGTGTACGTAACGTACTCGCGGCTTGGTCCAAAGTAGTTCACGTGTCTTGGCATTGATAGCCTGCCTTCATGCCGGTGTCAGTCGCTGTGCCAGTGCACGGGAATTGATGACCATGATGATGATGATCACCAGCTTTGGGTCGCACGGCTGAGGATGCTTTCCTGAACTGTTAAAGAGTGAGTTTTTCTTTTATACTGCTCCCCTCATGTTGTCTTTTATATAACGTTATTCACGTTTATAGTTACGTTTTGATCATTTGTTTCATTTAAAAATTTTATCCAGTTTTTTATATGACGTTTTGACTCAACGTCTTATTTATATTTTTTTACGATTATGATAAAATATGAATAATACTTTATGCGTGACTAATTTTTTTAATTTTTTTTCAAATTCTTCAAATAAAACGAATGATCAAACGTTAAATACGAAAAAACAAAAAAATTAAGTTATTATGGGACGTAGGTAGTATAAAACTATAAGTCATATTTCATAATAATAAATTAAATTATAACAAAATAATTACTAATTATATAATTTTTTTAATAAAATGAATGATCAAATTTAATATAAAAGTCAACAGTGTCTTATAAAAACATAGAGCAAGTATATAAAAACTCACGTATTTATATAAATTTTTAAATTCATAATAATTAATCTTATTAATATTATTTAATAACTATTGAAAGGTCGGATAATACTCCATCGACAAAAGAGAACGGTAGCCTGAGTGCTGGTGGCCTGGCTCCAAGCTGTTGTCCCATTGGGAGGCCACACGCGCAGCACCAGCAGCGACTGACAGGCAGCCACATAGGATCCGGAGGAGAGGTGAGCAGCAGCCACAGAGGATCCTGCGGCGGGTGGTCGTTGGCGGGTAATCCAAGCGCGACCGCAACCAACCGCCCCCGCGCCCGCGCCAACGCCGTTTAGGGTTAAAGTTAGAAAAAAAAAAACAAGAAAGGCAAAGGCGCTCAGAGAGACGCGAGACGGCCAAGAAACCGGAGTTGCTTCCAAGGCGACCTTGCTACTTGCTAGCAACCCTCCGCCAAGAACCCACCACAAGATAACGCAGCTCACAAGCCACCCCACGAGAACGAGAGAGACAGAGAGAGAGAGGGGCAGCGAAGCAGAGGTGAGATTCTGATTGTTTTCTCCCTGTCCTTGTTGCTGTCGTCGTGATGAAGAGAGAGAGGGGGAGAGATTGAGGCCATGGGGCTGGGAGTGAGAGATTTCATCTGTTTTGGTGCGATTGATTCTCCTCCCTGTTGCAGGGGAAGGGAAGGGGAGCTAGGAGCCAGCCATGGAGGAGCCGGCCTCGGCTGATCCCCCGCGGATTTTCTGGAAGTCGAGGAGGAGACCAGCATCAGGTGACTTGTTAATCACTTGCTCGACTGCTTCAAATGCAAAATCATACTGGTTTTTCAACTTGTTTTTCGTTTTTTGTTCTTCCCAGAAATCCATCCTTCTCTGATAATCTCTTGCTGGTTGTTGCTATTAACTAGCTTCGATTTCAGTCCCAAGCTCTTCTCTGCAGTTTCTGGGCAGTGAAAAAGCTACCAACCATGCCAACCATGGAACAGTTGTTTAGTTTACGGTTTTACACCTAACTACTGGTAATCTTGGCTACCAAAAATCCTAGAAATTTCCTGCTACTAAACGTACTGTAGCTGGTAGCGTGGAATAATTTCTGAGTGAGATGTTTCGTGGGGGATTAAATTATTGCCAGCTCACTGAAACGATATAATTATTCCGGACACGTTAATCACGCACCGGTTTGGCTGGTCCATTTGGTGCAACCTCATGTGGATTAGACACCTTGGTAACTAAGTGGATGTCAGGATGTGGCCTGCTTAATTTGCTTGTCTTTACCGCCAAGATTCTGAAACTGCACCTGTCGGTGCTGTGGCTACCGGTCCTAGTGCGGAATATGCGTGCAGAAATAAATCATATTCCTTTCAGTGGCTTAGTACTGAACTTGCTGCTATCTGGAATGTGATCTTACCAACTTATTTTTGTTGCTTATGTACTTGCACTGTAAAATTCTCGCTGTTCTTTTGGTCAACTCCGAATGAAGTTGTAACTGTAGCTAGACTGTTTTAGTATTGATGAAGACATAGACAAACTTGCTTGGTCGAATAGAGTAATTATGCGCTCACATGCAGTATTTTTCTTGTGGGGGTCTGAATGTAAGACTAATTAGCAAGTTGTCGATCTTAGCAGAGTGTTAAATAAGGTTAGTGTGTCACTGCATCTGGCAGTATTTTCTAATTTAGTTTTTCTAACATGTGTGGTTGACCAATTAGTTTAGGCCTTAAGCCAAAGTAAATCAATCGGCTTGTTCTTGAAAATGGAAGGTTTGTTAATGCATAAGACTTCGTGCTGCTCACTTCTGTACTGATGCATTGGAAACTGAGATTAGGGCTTGTCAAGCATGGCTTGCAGTCGCCAGGTGCTGCTCCTTTTCTCCAATTGTAGTTGAAAAGATAGCATTCAGATATCCAGATGCTGCTGTCTTTGGGTGATGAGAGATCACGCTTGATATATCTGGGTAGGGAAATAAAATATTTAATGGCTGGAGATAGACCTGTTAGAGTGCAGAAAATTCATTGGGACCAAACTTTAGTCAGCCATACTCTAGTTGAGTGCTGGTCGTTTGGGTACAGCATTATGAATGGAGCATGGTCTTAAAACTTTGTTGTAGCAAAGTTGTTTTAGTCTGAATGTACTCGTTCTGATATCAATTCATAAAATTTCCCTTTTCCTGCAAAAAAATTAAAAAAATATGACTTGCAAAGGATAGTTTGTGTATGTTCCAGTTAGTTGCTAGTTCTGCACCTTGATACTTTGCTTCATCATCAAGGAAGGTCTATACATTTCAGTATGTTACGATACATTGAAAGACACTAGGTCTCCTTTTCTTGAGCTGATGTACGCTAACAAGTTATCATGTTGTAACCCATGATGGCAGAACTTCTTGCTGACTTGTTCATAATCAGTCTGAAATTAAATAACTTCCATATAATCATGTAGTTATAATGTTCACTCATATGCATTAGATTTTAGCTGGAGAAGTGCACTGACTCTTGAATCTGACTAACAATATGTATGTTCCAGCCAATGGCCGGAGCTTGCAACAAGAACTTAACAAAGAGGATGCTGATGATCAAGCGAACAATCAGGCCCAAGAAGAGGCCATGAAAATAGATGATACAGATGCAGTAAGTACTGATGTTCATCAAGAACCAAAAGCTAACTTATCTGAGAAGCGGAAGGCATTGTTTGAGCCTTTGGAGCCAATCAACGGCAAGCGCAGTTCTTCTGAAATGTTGCTCCCACCACCAGACTTTGAGCCTGCATCATATCCCAAGGGATGGCTGGTTGGCAAGAAACGCAAGCTTGTGAATGTTGATGTGGTGGAAAGCATGAGGAGGATAGCAATCCAAGAAATGAACAGAAAGGTTCATGACATTTCTAATAGTTTGCTGCCGCACCGCAGTACCACATACTAGCATTATCGTGATGCATGCAGTATATTTTTCTAGTAGTTGCATCGATAATTAAGGCTTGAAAACTAACTTTATCCTCAATTTATGACATGTGTATTGGTCTAGTTAAATCCAAAGCTAAAATTGCATGCAATTTTAGTTGTTGCTCCATGAGAAGGATACATTGATACATATATACATCGAATGCTTTGGCAGGACCGTGAGATCACTGGCCTGAATGAACAGCTGGAAGAAGACTCCCGAGTGCTTGAGCTTCTGCAGAAGCAGCTCGCAGATGAGCGCAAGAAGCGAGCAGAGATAGAGAAGGAGAATTCCATGCTTCATGAGCAGGTATCCATGCTAATGAATATAATTGATGAAAATGAAGCCTTCGACGAGGAAGGAGAAGTGCCACCACCTGATTCTTTATAGGCTTTTAGAGTATTTTACAAGTTCTATACATCTTTGGATACCGGTTTCAAAGTATCCCAGATGTTTTATCTTGGGCAGAATTTCATTTATCTTATTTTCTTTATGGCTTTTGTAGATGAATGGGTTATGTTTGTTGTACCCCTGTACCTATTTGTTTCTAGACTGCAAATGTATTGAGATACTTGTAAAATATTTTATTTGAATACAAGTGTGTGTACATTTTATAAGACTTTTTTCAATGGCAAAATATTCATAGATTGTTTGTAGATGAAGCGGGTCATGTTTGTTGTACGCATGATGTATTGAAATACTATTTTATATTCCAGATGTCATATCTTAGGCAGAATTTCATTTTATGAATACAATTTATGGTTACCACCTCTGAAATTCATGCCTTAAGAACACTTCTGAAATTTACGCTTTCAAAATTCAGAAGAGAAGTACGGGGGTTGCAATAAATAATCCTAACTACAGGTATTGATGCTCAAATTTTAGAAGTAACAAAGATGTCAAAGTTGTTCAATGGTTGCATCACATCATACTGCAAAGAATCAGCATAATTTCTCTTGGTACCAGATTCATTTAAGATAAATGGTATAGAATTCAGTTCATGAAGGCTTAATCCTAGATTTATCAACAAATGAACTAATGAATACACAACGCAATCTAACGAGTCATTTACAAAGGGTTGCTAAAAGTATATTTCTTTTTGCCGGGATGGCCAAGTGGACCATCCAAATTTCATTAAGATCAGAATACACAGAGTACAGGGGTGTTCCTGCGGACAGAATAAAAGAAAAAGCCGTTTAGGAACAGCTAGATTGGCCCTCTCTAGGGGCAGTACAGCAAACAGAACGCAACAATTATCAGCCTATCCCTTCTGGCACTCTGAAGAAATCCGCCGCCTTCCAGATCGCTACCTCCTCTTTGATGTCAGTGAACAACTGCAAAAACACTCTGCTACCTTGATTGAAGACACGGGCATTTCGTTCCTTCCACACCATCCAACAGACAAGGAGAACCATTGTATCAAAATTTTTCCTGTAGCATTTCCGAAAAACCGGTCTTGTCATCAGCCACCATTATATAATTGTAGGAATGAGAACTGGAAGTCCATCCATTCCATTTCAACCATCAAAATCCTCTGGTACGTTGAATAAGAACCGTGGCAACTCCCCATAAGAATCATAATCATTTCTTGAGATGGTAGGAGCGTTTGTGCCATATGCAGTTTCAATGTCAAGTGCTGAGCTGAGTTCATCATCAAAGCCATCAGAGTCCACAAAAATATTGCCGCTGTCATTGGGCTCAAACTTGGGTAAAGTGGTTGGCACCACATCTGGAGAGCAAAAAGAGTTCACCCTTGCCATCAGGCATTCCTCATCTGAGGCTAGAGGACCCTGAGAGTCACTCAAAAGATACTGGCTAATCTTCTCCAATAATTCACTGGATGATGAATCACTAATGGGCAATGAAAGATTATTCCCTACTACAGGTTTATGCTCCATTATGCAATCACCTATATTGCTCAATAAATCATCTATAGATATGGATGATTCCAACTGGCTAAACGAGTTGGAATGGGGGCTCTTAAGTTCTTGAGATACATCAGCTTGGAAACCTATATCGCTGGCTCCTGAAAAACATCCAACAGTTAGATCCAACAACTAGAAAGATACAGTAGACTGTAGATAAGCATTCAATGCAAGCCTCGTAGGCAAAGATTAGTTTTACCCCAATTAATTGGTTGAGAAAAGGACTGTTGTTGGTTCATAGTAACATCTATCATTCCATCCTTTTTGTACATCAAAGAAAGATCATATGGCGATACATGGTCAATACACTTGGATAAATGGGCTTCATGTTCACCATCCAAGTGACTAAAACCATCGCGACCCTTCGATTTATTTGGACTTTCTAGTATAGAGCTTTCCATTTTAGATCCAAAAACAGACGAGTCCAGAGTCACATATGGTTGACGGCTCAAATAATTCAGTCGTTGATCACACTGAATAAGCTTTTCAAAATTCTTACTTAATAAATTTGATGGGCACTGTAGAATATGTCTCCTGTATTTCAATCATTTTAATAGTTAGTTCATTAGATAGCCATCCAAAATCAAAATAAAGAGGTAAATAGATAATGACATAGTGAAACCTCGAGAAAAAAGTAATACTAAATAAAAATCACAAGAACATTTCATTCATGCAAACTAAAACGTCACCAATACAGGTTCATAGACCATATGTTTTATGCTCAATGAACAATTTTTATGTATGAAAAATCTCGTTATGATGGACTTAGATTTTACGACTAATATGTTACCTATTCAAACACGCTTGCCCACCAGTGAAATCTGATGCAGCCTGCCACATTGTATGCTTTCTTGGTTGAGGAACAGTCTCCATGAAGAAAATTGGTGGTCGAGCCAACTTTAAAAATGAACGGAAACTTGTCTAAGAAACTATGTTAATGTATTAAAGCACTAATACAAAAATAACCTATATTATCGGGACCTTACCCCAAGATCCAAGATTCCAATTCCATTCTCATGGAAAGTTGCCTTCAAAGCAGTAATATCTGACCACTGGATTTCTATCTTTCTCTTGAGACCAGCATCAAGAATTTCCCAAACAAGCTTATGCTTAGCAAAGTAGCATTTTGCCACTAAATCACCTTCATACTGTGATTTGTACTGCAAATGTGAAAACTTCTAAGTACTTCCTCTGTCCCAAAATACAAACATCTATAGGTTGTTGGCCAGGATGAGATCTCGGCCAGGATTAAGTTTGCGATAAAAAGATTATGGTGTCCTTTAATAAATGAGAAATGGATAATGATGAGAGGATAAGTGGAGATAAAATAAAAATAATTTTGAATTTGAAGTGATTTATGGGACAAATAGTACTGTAAATAGTGCTAAGAATACTTATATTTTAGTACAATATTTAAATCCTAAAAATACTTATATTTTGAAACGGAGAGAGTAGTACTTACCATGTAATAGAATATAACACAATTAACATGATTTTTTCTTACCTCCCAAGTACCAATTTTCAGAAAATTCGCCACAAAGCTTGAGGCTTTCATTCGTTCACTAGTAGCAAGAGACTTTGGTTTAATATCTCTCTTATTTGAATTTTCCATTGCTAGCCTCATTTGAATCAGCTCTAAAAGAGATGGACTTTTCCTTAATTTTAAACCCAATGGGCTACTTTCATGGAGCATGTGCATGTCCTGCAAAACATTGTCTTGGTACTTAGAGAATAAACTAAAGGGTTAATTAATCACATATTATATGATTATTATGTTAGCACAAAAGGATGTTTATACAAATTTACATAAGTGCATCATCGTATTTTTAAGTTTCCATTGCACAACTAATCAAATTTATGATTTTGAGTTTTGAAAAGCCCCTAATCCACTGCACAACTTTTCAGACAAGTTTTAAGTTTCCATTGCAAAGTATTTTTTTTTAACTATGGTACATATTTACTTTGCCGCATTTACTCATTCAGAATAACAAAAAGAAAAAAAGAACACACATATATAACGAATGAACAAAACAATTACGATTGTAACTTCAAAAACAACTGCAACCTTATTAAAAAAAACTGCAACTATCATCACTCACCAAACTAATTAAAGACTTGCAAAACACCTACAACTAGGTGTGGTAAGGGGTCTAATTTTTTGTCCTACAAAATTTAAAGGTTCGGTTCCAAAAATAGATGAGTTGAAGTTTAATTGTATATTTTTGAGTTAAAAATATATAAGAGCTAAGTGTATTATGAAATAATCTATGGGTCTTGGCCCTTTACCACCCCAACCTACAACTATCATTTTTATTTGAACTCACCTACGACTATCATCACTCACCAAACTAATTAAAAAAAGGAAGTAATGCAGTATTTTTCCAATTTCCATCCAGAGCAAAATACACGTGATAATTGATTATTAGAAGTCAAAGTTCCCATCGTTTCATAATTGTAACTGCTTATCATCATTTCACAATTGAATTTTAGAACTTAATTTTAGATTTGTTTTTTAGCTTTTGCTTTTGAGTCGCAATGGACATATATATATATATATATATATATATATATATAAAATTTTTACTTGTAATTTTTTTGTTGTTTTTAAAGACGTGGTTTCTAAAAAGAGAAACGATGGTAACCATAAACAGAGAGAGAAGAGAGCCAGTTACAGGTCATAAAAATATCATCAAACTGAGCAAATTAAGGACTCGGCCGGGCATTTGCATTTCCAGATTAATTGTTTCCGTCTCTCGACGGCTGTCTGTCGATCACTGATCCCCTCGGTCAGTTTGTATTTCCTTTACCCCTGACTCCCTTAATATAAATTTGGCCGCCCGGTTGGGTCGGTCCGACCAAAAAAAAAAAAAAAAACCAAATCCCACACCACAGTATCTCGCCGTGTCAGAGGAAAAGAAATGATCTAATCTATTAGAGTACCTGTGATGGCGGCGACGGCTGCACCTGCATCTCCTTGACGCGCTTGTGCAAAAGGACATTGCCGCCGTGGACTCCTTCCGCCTCCACGCTGAAGATCGCCGGCGAATGCAGCGGCGCGGTCGGCTGGGCGCGCCGCTTGCCCAGGACCTCTTGGAGCTGCACCATCGGTGATCCCCGAACACTCCTCCTCCTCCCTGCGAGAACCCCGAATCACATCATCAAACCCAACCAAAAAAAAAGGAGGGGCTATACACGAGAACCAGGGGAGCGCGCGACGACGTGCTCACAGCCTCGCTTCACGGCTGGGGGCGCGCCGGTGATCGCAACGCGCCGCGACGGCTGGCGGAGGCGGAGGCGGAGGCGGTGGAGATGGGGGTTTAGCGGGGTGTTCGGGGGGACGCGGGCATTCCGTTCTCTCAATGGGATTACGGATTCGGTATTAAAAAACAAACCGAACAGAATATTCTGGTATCTATATGGTAAAAACGGACGGAACTAGCAGGTAGTTATACAACTTTTCACCTAAAATTCCTTCATTTTTTAAATGAAATTACACTATAATATAATTACGTTGTAATTTAAATGTAAGCGCAACATGACTTATATGGAAGATATATGTAACACATGTAGTTTCCTTAAAAAAAAATTGTAACACATGTACTACCTCCGTCCTATAATAAGTTTATTTTTCAGTTTTTTAAATACAATGTTTTAACTCTTCGTCTTGTTTGAATTTTTTTGCTATTAATATTTTTATTGTTACTAGACGATAAACATAAATAGTACTTCGTACGTGGCTATTTTTTAAATTTTTTTAAAATAAAACGAATGGTCAAAACATTAAACACAGAAATCAAAAAATAAAGTTATTATGAGATGAATGTAGTACTGAAGATGTGGTTTTTAGTACTTTTAGTGGATGTAGTTCCTCTGACTTAAAATCAGAGAGAATGTGCGTGGCTGACATGTAGGCCCCACCATCCATATGCCAACATGCCAGCCCCGTGTGACTTAATGTGACTTTAAGTTAGAGGATCTCGTTCCCTTTTAGTATTAGTAACCAGTACTGCCTTCGTCCCTAAATGTTTGACGCCGTTGACTTTTTAATTTATATTTGACCATTCGTCTTATTTAAATTTTTTTTTGTAAAATATGTAAAGTTATATATATATATATATATATGCATAAAAGTATACTTAACAATAAATAAAATGATATAAAAATAATTAGTAATTATGTAAATTTTTTAAATAAGATGAATGGTCAAACATGTATTAAAATATCAATGGCGTCAAATATTTAGGGACGGAGATAGTACTAAAGATACATCTAAGGTTAGCTTAAAAGGAAATCATTTTTATCTATGTTAAATGTGTGGAGTAGATGAGACGGTAACAAGCCTAAGGGCTAAGGAGGTTTTGGGTTTGAATCCATAACCTTGCATATTTTTCTGATTTATATGCACCTTTAGTAATGATACTAAAGATCATTTCTCTAGTGGTGAGAATGACACGGTGCATCGTGTACTGATTCTTACGATTGTAATCAATTAAATTATTTAGAGCCAATCAAATGCTTTGAGAGAATATAATCACTTCAAAAATCAAAACTGGCCGTTAAAATGACCAAAAGTGAATCTTTTGATCTCTCCTTAATCGTAGCAAAACAAACTAAAAACTCTTATATTTTGAAACATGGACAATACTATCTACTAAGATGCTTCAGTCAAATATATGTGGTGTACTACAAACTTTATGCTAAACTTTGTCTGTAATTTTTAATGATCATCCCAGCAGACATGTCGCAACTCTTGATGGGCACATCGTAGCAACCCAGGTTAGCAAACACCATTTTTCTTTCCATTAGAATGAACATTTGAAGTGCTTGATCCGACAACACAAGAAATAAAATTAACACTACAAATAGTTTCACTCTGAAGTTGCCTTGACACCCTCTTTTACAATCCAAAATTCATATCAATGTCTTTCATACATATAATATTCATGGAGGCATAGTTCTTTTTTTTAAAAGATAATGATGGTGGCATAGCTCTTGCAGACAAATGGTGGATGAAGAAAACTGCTGGGGTTATCTCTTATCAGCACTTCAGCAGTATACAACCGAAAACCACAGTAACACAAGAACATTCAGGATTTAGCAGCTAACCTCATCTCTTTGATTTTTGTCTTTCTCCATGTACAACACAGTCAAATGTTTTTTTAAAATGGTAAAACAGTCAAATATTAAAAAAAAGCCGAGATACAAAAAAACCCCAAGCATTTTGATTGATGAAGACTTACAGGAAGTAATCATAGAGCATATCAAGTATCAAACAACATTTTCAGTGGTCGAAATTGCTACCTATGTCCCAAGAATCTACATGATCTAGATAACTTCAGAAATGTGATATCATGTAACAGCTGAATTGAGATCCCTGTGCATTTGCCTCAACCAGAAAAGTAAGAAACCAAAAAAAAATCTACCACCATCCATCTACTGACCACCACAGAAAATCTTGTGGAGAACCTGCTTTGATTCCCTCAAATCACCAGGCTGAAAACTGCTTGGATGAGTGTACCTATCTGAGTATGAAAGTGCCAGGACGAACGCAAACAGATGGAGCAGTATGACACCATACCATCCACCAAATTTCCATGGTCGTTAGCCATTTAGCATCGCTTCAATACAGGAACACCTGATCGAAACTGCAGAACAACCTATGGCACAACAAATCAAGTGAAAATCACACAAAGATCATCAGACAGCTCGATTACTTTAAATCACACCCAGATCTCTTATTCAGATTATTGGGTAGCTAATCAAGCAAGACCCTGACACCAGTGTATGCAGGGGAGGAGTAATAGGGTACAGATGGAATTACGGGTGGAATTACGCAGTAGAGCACAAAGAGGATACAATAATCTAAGGCGGCGGCGGGGGCGGCGAGGGGTTGATTTGAGGGGGTTTCAGGCGGCGTCGGTGAGGCGGGCGACGACGGGGTACTTGGCCTGGAACTTGGTCTCCCAGTCGGCGAGGACGCCGAGCTCCTTGTCGGTGAGGCCGGAGAGGTCGCCGGAGACGTCGGCCTCGTCCTTGGACATCTTACCGAGCGCGCGGCTGGCCTCGCGGCCGGCGAAGACGGCGTAGGAGCCGCCGGGCCCGTAGAAGCTGCGGCCGGAGGTGACGTCGTAGATCTTCCCCCGGATGGAGACGTAGATCGGCTTGGACGGGTCGCTCCCGTCGTACGCCCGCAGCTGCGACGCCGTCAGCTCCGTCGCCATCTCTCTCCCCTCTCCACTGGTGAGTCGCGTAGAGCAGTGGAAGCTACAAATCTTGAAGCCTCGGTGCGTTCTCTCGCAAATCGCAATGGGGGAGGGGAGCAAGTGGTTTTGCAGACTGTCACGTGACACGTAACAACGTCCACTAAATATATATTTACAACAAAAAATAATTTATAAATAAAATTTCAGTGATTTAAAAGATATGAAAAAAAACTTTTATAAAAAACATTTTAACTCTAAACTTAAAATTAAAAATTTAAATTTTGACTATAAAAGTAAAAAAGATGGATTATAGAGGCCCTGGCAAATGTTACACGAGGACCTACAGTCATTTGACTTAGATTTATAATCCTGTTAGTGTAATTTTTTGAATCAAAATATAGTTTTGTCAATTTTTAATAAAAATATATAAATAAAAAAAATTCTCTCGCCGACGTTACGGCGATATGGAAGTATGCCAGTACGAAATGTATGCTGTCACCATTAAGCTGAACATTTGTGATATGGTTCAAAGTTCAAATGATGTAGGGCTTATTTTGTATATATCGATCATTACTGATTGATTTGATTCCGTAGTTTTAGCTTTGTTGGTTAACACTTTCCCTTGATTGTGTAACTACGATCATGGTGCACGGTGGCAGCTTGGACGTTGGAACCAGGGTTTTATTTACCGTGCGAGCCGTCAAAACCGCGGTGCCGCGCAGTCGAGGATCTCACACGGTAACTGCGGAAACCGTAAAAACCACAACGAATTTGAAAAAAAAATGAATTCAAAACCACGCAGTAAATGCGGTTACCGCGTGGTTTCACATGGATACCTACCGCGAGGAGACCGCGGGTGTGATGTTAAAAGAAAAAAAACTTTAAAAAATCTAAAAAAATACATAAAAAATAGAAAAATATTTTGTGACTATATTTGTGACATAGGAAAATAGGACATGTTATAGGGAAAACACCTTTTCTAAATTTTTGATATTGCAACATACAAATATATACCGCATATCACTCTTCACCAAATAATTCACACCAATAACATTGCAACATACAAACATATACCGCATATCACTCTTCACCAAATAATTCACACCAATAACAAGTAACAACAACTTCATTTTGATTATTACGTCAGAACTATACCTACTACCCATTATTACGAACAAAACTATTATGTATATACTAACGTACACATATAATTTTTCTCCATACATATTTTCCATATATCCATCGTGGTATATTTATATTTTAATATTATTTATCCTAGTGTCTAGTGCAAATTAATAATGACTCAACAACAAAATATTCTTAACCATCTTCCTATGAAATATTATTTACAATAGGCTATTTTTTTAATTTTTTCTGAAATTCTCGTTTATGATTTTTAATTACGCCAGAAATACGTTTTTTTTCATGAATTTCTTGGACAAAACTACATATATATCAACCTTGCAATTTTCACATTTTGGCCCTTTTACAAAGCTTATTTTACAAATAGACTTCTGAAAAAACTTATTGTACAAATAGATCTTTTTGACTGCGCCAACATCATTGGCGCCGTCGTTGTATAGGATATTGGCGCTGTCCTCCAAATGATAATGTTATGTTCGTGTGGCAGGAGGACAACGATGGTGCCAATGACGTTGGCGTGGCCAAAAAGTCTATTTATGCAATAAGTTTTTTCAGGGTCTATTTGTAAAATAAGTTTTTCAAAGGGATCAAAATTCCAGATATATCAACCTATACAACATATATTTTTTTTCATTAAATTTCTTCAAAATTTTAAATTCTCCTATAATTTAAACTTGGTTATCGCGGCTTACCGAAACCGAGCCTCTGCGAAGGGCGCGGTTACCGCGGCGGTAAGCGTGGTACCGCAAAACCTGGTTGGAACTAACCGATAGTTAAATGCTCTCATCGTTTTACCTTTTAATTTAAAAGAAAAAAAAGGCAAAATGGTTTATCTATAAATGAAAAATATTTTTTAATAAAATGTTTATATATATTTATAGCGATTTAAAATAAATATTATAAAATAAACTACAATAAAAAATAAAATCACTTTAAATTTAAATTTTAAAGTTTAACAGTTGGGTCATGAACGGTAGCAAAAGTCAAACCATGGGAGGAAAAAATATGTGCAGGGACATGCATGTTGGCCTTTTGTGTCATGCGGGGCACAGCTTTCTATTGCCTTCTACTTGCAATCGTGGACCATCCGCGCACCGAGGCAGTGGAGCGTGGGCACAGACCACTTGTCAGTAAGCAAGCAGGAGTATCAAACAGTTAATATGTCTAGTCTTTTATTCTAAAAATAAAGGATAAAAAAGTAAGAGTATCTCACAGTTAATATGTCTCGTTTTTTATTCTAATAGAGGATAAAAGATAAAAGATTAAGTTCCAACGTAACATCTGTCATCCATATTTAGAGAGAAACTTAGATGTTCTCTCTCCATCATCAAAAAAAAATTATAGAGGATGTCATATATGAATAATCTGCTGGAGTACAAAAAGATATAGAGAATGCAATTGTTTTAGATGATCATCCAAATGAAGATATGGATGACTAAATTTAGATAATTTGTTGGGATGCTCTAATAAAGCCTCCTACCGTTCGTTTTTTAGAAAAAAATGTTTATATAAGTTATTAACAACGAAATTTAGCCGTTAGAGATAAAAGTGAAAATATATAGCCGAATCGGATTGAATTATGACAATCAGACTAATCGGCTGTAAGCAGAATCTGACAAGCCGATAGGAAAATGAGTCGGATTAAAGGAAAGTCCGACTGGATGTGGAAAGAGTAGAGATGGATTTGGGAAGAAAATAGAGTCCATAAAGTAGCAATATATTTAGATAGAAACCATGTCTAATAAGTTAGCTAATAGATACGAGTTTGTATCCGTTTTAGTTTAGTTTCAGGGGTATAAATATCACGCCCTGTAGCTTGTAAGATAATCAACAACCATCCGATCAATACAATTTTTGGCGCATCGCCATAACTTTCGACAGGAGCGAGCTCTCGGCATGAGGTTAGTCAACTTCGCAATGTGAGTTTATAATTGTCAACCCATCGGATCGAATAGATAGAATTGTCTCAGTTCAGTTCAATCTCCTATCTAGTTTGTTCTGAAGTCCCAGGGAGACAATTTAGAGGAGGTGAATAGGTGTCCTAAAAAATTCTTCCAAAATCAGCTGTTAGTAGGGGCCGGACTGTCTGGTCGACGCTCTCGGGTTAAGTCGAGAGCTCTGGCCGGACCATCCGGTCAGTAAAAGGAGGGATTTTGAAATCCCCTTTTACAGTGAAGTTCCTGGTAATGTGTTGTGTTTGTGCGCACAAGATGAAAGCAGAAAGGTCATAGAAATAGAGAGAAACCGGGAAACACAAAGGAAGTCATGAGCAATTTTGTCTTGAAGTTCAGATCTTTTGATCGTACTTTCCGTTGAGGCGCTCCTACGAGCGGGATCTCTCTCAATCATTTTTCTCTCTTGGCTTCCTCCCACAAAGCTAACACGGGTCTCCGAATTCACACCTAAGGACTAGCAAGCCCTTAATCGACCACCAAGGTCAAGATCAAGACGCCTCGTCCAGCCCTAGGTTGCAATTTGCTCTACCCTACATCCCTCTATGAAGAAGCGTAAGACTTCACTATGAATCTCACCTATTTCCTTGCGGATGTTAGGCACGAACCTTCACAGACTTGATCCTGGGCAACCCACAAAGCTTGGAGGCTCGCGGGCGATGCCTATCCGTCTAGGAGATCAAACTCCAAGAGTAATAAACCACTAAGACGCCACATGCATCCATTTTTCACTCAAGAACACTCAAGATCACTTACTAATCCTAATCTCACAACCCTAGCCTAGATCCTTGCATTAATCACTTTTGGATGTGTTTAGATTAGTGGGGAAGGCTTGGTAGGGGCTAGAACAGGCATAGGAACCCTAGAGTTTGAACTGGCAGCCTCACTAACGGCTAGAATCCTGAGGTGGAATAAATAGTGTTGTCACACGTCAGCTAGCCGTTGGGAAAAGTTCCAGGGGCCAGACCGTCCGGGCTCAGGGGACGGACTTTCCGGCCTACACTTAGGCTCAAGCTGTGAGCAGAGGTCGGACTGTCCGGTCCTGGCTAGACTGGGGACTGTCCGGTCCTGCGTCTTTGGAATTACTTTAATACTAAGCATCTAACTCTCATGACTCACGTATGGATGCATGTAGAGACTTAGTGACCCTTCTTAATAGTACGGATGTCATATGACTCAAAAACGAAAATAAAATTCGTCTTCGACCGCTCCGACTCCGTCAACATTCGCCTTTGGATCACTTTCGCTTTAAACTATTTCACGCATTCCATTCATGAGCCAATTTCTTTACTTCTCTGCAATCACAAATCATTAGCGCACACATGCTAGACTAGGATTGTCATTAATCATCCAAAACAATGCTTCAGGGGCTAGATGTACTTTCATGTTCAACGGTTTACTTAAGGTTTGCTATTGTTTCGATCTATGTTCTAGTTTGGAGTAATAGTTTATCCTCGATCAAAGTCTATGCTTGTGTTTCGTCGAGTTTATTGATGTAGGTCCGATTTATATGATTCTGTCTCGATTTAGTCCGATCAATCTTGTTTGTTGAATCTATGTTTATAGATTAGATTGAACGTTTGCGTGTTCCTTTTGCTGGACTTCTAGCCTGTATTATCTTGAAGTGATCCATCGATTCGTTTATTAAGCCTATAAATCATCATATCTATGTGATTATATCGGTACATATTGCATACGATCTCGGTTTGGTCCGATCTATGTTAATTTGGTCCATCTGGTCCTATAAGCATGTCTGAGTTATTGGGTCTAGTAAATAAGTTGAAGGATTGTGCTGTTTTAGTGGTTAATTATTAGTGTTGTGCAATATTATGTCGGTTTCATGCCTGGACACGTTTAAACCTAAACTATCTTAGTTTAGTCCAATCTTCTAGGTTTAGTTCGAACTTGTATGTTATTACTTGATATTGTCATACGCTAGTGATTACTCTAGTAATTTAGTTTGCACTGAACTCTATCGACTGCTGACTTCATGAGCGATAATCGCTAAATCAAGCCGATCAACTGGTTAACCTTGAGACTGACTCGGTTAAGTCCGATATTTCAGGAATAGCCAACTTAATTAGCATGTTTTGATAATTATCATACTCACAATTCAGCTGATAAGGTATTTTAAATTTATATATCATAAAATTCCTGTAAAGCCGATTGACATCGTCCATCGGCTCGGGTTCTTATGCGATATTGGCTGTCTGGCCAATAGACCCTTTAGGTTTAACATTTTATATATGTTTTTCATATCTTGTCAGTTGTAGGGTCAAACTGACTGACACGCCCGCGTTTTCTAAGAATTTAGGTCTTGCACCGATACGGTCTTAGAGTGACTTTTAGGCCTACGTGTGTAACACATCATCAAGTCCACTTTTGACGTCAACATAAGTAAAAAATAATTTATAATTAAAGTTTTTATATACATGTTCATAGTGATTTAAAAGTAAGATTTGTAAAACAAACTACAATGAGAAAACCACAAAATCAAGTTCAGAATTAAGTTTTAAAAATTAAATGTTGGCTTATAAGCAGTTGTAACTCCGAAAGGAGCCAAATTTCCATTCCAATTATTCTCTGGGGGATAGACGACAGATCTTTGAGATGAAGAATCATCTATATTTTTATAATTATTTACGATATAAATGTCTGAATTGAGTGAAAAATATGTTTAAAGGGTAGGATAATAAAAATATGTATGTATGTATGTATGTATCATTTACGAGCTTGGATACACGCTTGCAATAATTCAAAATCTATCCATGGACTTGAACGCAACCTATATGAACTATGTTAATTTAAGGTATACTAATTTGGTCTCGTAGAGGTACGTATAGAGTAGGATGCATATATATATATTCGTAAGAGCGAGCATGTACGTATTTATGTTTAGGGTGTTGGGTTTAGGGTGCATTCATATTACTTTAAATGTCTCTGGCGTGCGGTAATTTCTACAGTTTTTTTGCAACTTAGCCCATGATATTTTTTGATATTATGGAATAGTTCATATTTGGTTCAAGTAAGTAATATTAGTAACATTTTGTAATATATTTCTATAACAAAGCATGTGTATTTTTCTAGTATATATAAAAGTATCTACGCTACCATGTTTAAAACAAACATTTCTTAACTAATTGTCTCCGGTGGGGGTGAAAACGTATGGAATTTGAAATTTAATTTTTCACCCCCATATTTTCGATTCTGCATATGCTTATGAGCTAAAATTTAAATTTTTAATCTTAAATTTGAAGTTGATTTTGGGTTTTTTTACTAAGTTTAATTTTCAATCTTGACTTTTAGATCACTAAAAATACATATATAAAATTGTTATTCATAAATTATTTTCGTTTGCAAATATACCTTTGTTTTTTTCCATAAAAAAAAATCAAACAATCGCCCTCTTCGTACTGCCTGCTGGCGAGAAATGGTTCAAATGCTTTTAGCAGCACTGTGATTTCAATATAATATAATTATTTTTGTGTATCTTACTTCACAATGGAGGAATAAAATAAAAAAAGAAATAGAGAATATGATAAAGATCATATGTTTAAACTTGTATGCACCTCAAATTTGGACACAATCTTATGTTTAACTTGATAATAGAGATGTCGGTGATATGGATCCGGGGTATCCCCACGAGTGTGGCGTGTGACAGCTGTGGGCCCAGGAATCCTCGGGAAGGGAGTCGGCCCCAAGCGACACGTGCCCCGCGACGGACCCCTGAGTTAGCTGCTAGATCAAGGGGTCGGGGTCAGGCCGCCCCGACCCCCGGCACGTCTCCAGACTGCTGCAAGGCCCACCTATCAAGGAGGGGGGCGCGCCCCTAGGATTCAACCTTCGTATTTAATGCGATGGAAGAGGACTTCGAGTACGCGTCACCCGGGTGGCAGAGAAAGACGTGTATCTGTCCCGCACTTAATGTGGGGCAGGCACACATGCGCCCCTGGTGGCGCCTTCCGCAGAAAATGAGGCAAAGAGTGGGCAGGTACCTCTGGCAAGGCAGACACCCCGCAGCCGTGTCAAGGTACCAACTCTCACTCCATCACAGTCGTGTTTAATGCAATTGACAAACAGCAAGAGGAAGGATGGCGGCTACCCCGTTGCTCGAAACGATCGCCCACCCCTAGGATGAGACACTAACCGATGGGACCAAGCAGGGGAGGCGTGATCGCCCCCTCCGCCAACCCTCTGACTGATGAGACCGAGTAAGGACAGTGTGACTGACATGTCCACCTACCCTCTGACAGACTAAGGATGACAAGACAACGGCGGGTCACAGGGACCGTGACCCAACCAGGTGGGGGACCAGTTGTCATAGCATCATGATGACCTACTCGCCAGTAGGAGGTAGAGCTAGGGCAACTGTGGTGACCCCTTACTACTATAAAGGAGGTTGTGTCCCACTTAAAAAAAGGGGAGATCGATTCGCAACATTTAAATTACATCTAAAGTAATTAAATGTATAGTTATACATTTAAAATACTTTAAATAGTTTTAATAAAATAAAATAGACATTTTACAATAAATATCACATATGCACATGCAGTACAACAAGCTCAATCTCAATTTGTGTTTTATCATAAATAAATTCACTGGTTAAACACATCAAATGATGCATCATCAAACCATATAAAACTTTAGCGTCGTCGAACCGTCCTGAGATGATCGGTTTCACCATTTTAGTAGGATAGACTGAACCCAAATCTAAGAAAAATATTTCCAAATCTAAGAAAAACATTCACTGTTCAATCCATCGTACCTATTCACCGACCAAGGGTCAGGGACATCTTAATAGTTGATGATGGTTGTATCTAAGAATATAAAGGCTGGCGGGCCAGGGCGATGGCTGCGCGGGCCACGTCATCCCGATTTTTATTGGCCATCGAATGTGGTGCGTGTGGCTGGATTTGCTCGCTGGTTGCTCCCTCCTGCGCTCCTGTCTGTCAGTTCGCTGATTACCGATACATGCGTGGGGCCCGCCTGGTTTCCTATAAAAATACTAACCACCTAACCGCTACGGCCAGACCACCGCTCTTCACCTCCGCGGCGATGCGGAGCAGCAGCCATGGAGATGCTCAGCTCCAGCCGCTTCTCCTCTAGGGTTTTCCCCGGCCTCCTTAGCCCCGTATATAGGCGATGAGGCTTGTCTGACGTAATTGCTATGCGGTTTTGCTACTGACATGTGGGCCATAATAAGGTGGGGCCTACGTGACAGTAACTCAAGTCGGAGTATCTGTTTCTATGTTGAGGCCGCTCAAGCCCAACTAAGCCCTGTTTCTTTTAGCTTACGATTATTATAATCCAGATTATTGGGAGTAAGCTTAAAGAAACAGACAATTTATTGAAGTAGCTTATTATAATTTAGAGCTCAGCTTATTATAATCTGATAAACTTATTTAGGTGAGCTTTTTTTAGCTTATTGGCTGAAAAATTACCCACCATGTCACCCCACTTCCTCTTTAGACTTGCAAACCCAATAATCTATGCTCTAATAATCTAAAAAAGAAACAACTCACAGCTTATTCCGCTATAGATTATAACAATCTAGCTTATAATAATCTGACTCAATAATCTAGATTATAATAATCTTAAGTTAAAAAAACATGGCCTAACGCCGTCGCCCCCTCCTCCTCTATGAGGAAATTGCTATTAGAGCAAGTATAATAGCAGGCTATAAGATGACTAAATGCTTATGTGAAGGAGAGAGATGATGAGAGAGAAGAAGTGAACTGTAATCTTATAGCCAACTTAAATACAAAAATCAAGAATCTATGTAAGAGAGACATGTGAGTTCTATATTTAATAATAAAAAGCTAACTATTGTATGAGTGAGTTAAGAAAAGACTATAAGAACCTTGTTTGTTGGCTATATTATTAGTCTTGCTCTTAGACCATGAAATCGAACGGCTTCGCTCAAATGGCCTCCAAACCGAGGCTTCTCTAAAAAAGGGCTTGTATTCGACGTCTTGTACTTTAAAATGGCATTTTCGAATTTGTGAACTCCGAAAAAAAATTTGTCAACCGGTCAACAACATTTTGGACCGAAATACCCCTGTGCAAAAAATCAGAAATCGTTGGTCTCTCTCGCGTTGTTTTCTCCCGCGTGCTCTCTCTCGTGAAGAACAGGGCGACGCCGGCACTCTCATGGCCGGCCGCGCGCGGCCCCGCCGGAGAGCCCCCTCGCCGCCCCACCCCGCCGCCGGGCGGACTTGTCCCCACCCTCTTTCCGCCCCACCCCGCCGCCGCCATCTCCAAGTCGGCCGGCTGCCCTCTCCCCGCCGGCGATCTGGACTAAAGTTTCGCACTTCTCTATTAAACTTAGCACCAATTGACCTAAAATATCTAAACTTTCCAAGGAAAATAAGCGAAATATGACAGAAACAACGCACGAATTCCTTAATCGGCTATTCACGCACACCCGAACTGTTCCATTCAAACATGAACACACTTCAAAGAACCCGAAAATATAGATATCAAACTAACCACTGTGCCATTCCAGCGCAGAACCAAACCTTGTGCGTCGGAGTTCACGACCGTCACGGCCTCCGCTCCTCGCCGTCTCGTGCCGCCGCTCGTCTCCAGCCGTGCGGCAGCGCCATCACGGGCCCCGAACTCCCAACCAGGTGGATGGAGGAGCTCACCCTCGCCTCCGCGCGAGCCTCAGCGTCGTCGCGGGCGTCGGGGGAGGTCGTGGCCGGCGCGAGCGGGGGATGACGGTGGGGTGGGGCGGCGAGGGGGCTCTCCGGCGTCGCCCTGTTCTTCACGAGAGAGAGCGCGCGCGAGGGAGAGAACGACGATCTCGGGTATTTCAGTCCAAAATATTGTTGACAATTTTTTTTTCTGAGTTCACAAATTCGAAAAGATCATTTTTAAAGCACAAGCGTAGGATACAAAGTCCTTTTTAAGAAGCCCTCGGTTCGAACACCATTGAAGTGAGGGAAGCCCGTTCGGTTTGTGGCCTAAATAGCAATTTCCTCCTCCTCCAGACGCTGTCATCCTCCCCTGCTGATGCCGCCGCCAGTGTGGCCGCCCCCGTCGGTCTCCAAGCTCCTCGCCGACGCGCTGCGGGGAGGGCGTGCGGTAAGGGAGCTCCCTGGCCTAGCGGCGACGGCGGTCGGGGTGGGAGGCGGACCAGGGATAGGGACGCTGCTGATGAGCACGGCGGCGGCGGCGGAATGTGATATATTAGATTTTCTAAAGTTCTGGCTTTGATAGCTAATTTGTCAAAAATGAGTTAAGAGATTTGGGGTAACATACTTCTATTCACAATTTTCAATCACCAAGGAGGCTGGTGGTATGTTTTACCCAATGTGGTATTATCTGTGGCTCACATACAGACTGTTTGTTTTTTTTAAATCATTGTTTGGGAGTTGGGACAATACGATGCTATTTTTACCCTCAGCAGTAGGTGTAATTGTTACCCTTTGAGAGATGATGGTAAATTTGTGATATGTGAAGGCAACTGAATGTCTCAAACTAACATTCTGACCTCATTAGGGATTTTGGCACAATTGTCAAACTACCCTGAATTGTGCTACATATGGTCGTCCTGATATCAAAACAAACTATCCAGACTGCAGAACAGGGGCGGAGCAAGCAGGCACCTCGCTTCCCCCAAGCTCTGTACATTTGCACTATATTTATTGTAGCTTTTGTCAAATTTCAAAAGATTAGTACTATTGCCCCCTTCCAACAAATAAATTTTGGTACTCCCTCCATTTCAGAATGTAAGACTTTTAGTATTGTCTAGATTTATATTAATGCTAATGAATCTAGGTATATATATATAAACTATATACATTCATCCATTAATAAATTTAGATAAAGCTAAAAAGTCTTGCTATTTAAAACGGCAGCACACATATCAAGCGGCCTCCCGCCGCCGCTGAGCCAGCGTAAGTACACGTGGCGTTGCGCGCATGCGTTAGTTCGTTCGTTGCGGGCTGACGTAACCACCACCGTTTGCTTCTCCGGCGAGCGGCGGACCTTAGCACACGCGAGCTTCTCTATCCCTCTCTTCCTTCTAAGTGTACCAGTGGGGCTATCTACACGTACGTAGCCCTGTCTACAAGACTGACCTAACAACCGACCGACCGATTTCTTTGCCTTGCCTTGGCCAAGTTGTTCGAAGCACTCATGAAACCCTGGGCTCCATGCAGACATCTATCTGAACCTAGCCCAATTTACTACTACGCTATTGCAGCTTCCAGCGAATCGATCGGTAGAATAGAATGATATGATATGATGTCACAGTTTCGCTGCTGAAATTACCAAGTTTTGATCAGGTTTTTCATGGAGGTTCTGAATTACAGTCTGATAAGTTTTTGACACTGCGCATGTTTAATTGTGTGTGTTAGGCCGGTGGCGATGGTGAAGAAGGAGCAGAAGAGGGCGCGCCAGCCGAGGTTCGTGTTCATGGCCAAGAGCGAGATCGATCACCTTGAGGATGGCTACAGGTGGAGGAAGCTAGTATGTGCAAAAGGCAGTCAAGAACAGCCCATTCCCAAGGTGAGTGTGCATGACCGATCGATCGCTTCATGTCCTGTCCATACATCGATCGATCATATCTCCTGTGCGTCTTATCTCACAAGCATGGGGAAGTTTTGATTGCTTGTGAAATATAAAATCTTTCTGAACAACTGCTAATTAACTATTTGTTTTTAAATTTTTTGGTCAACAAAATCATTTTGGAAAAATCAAGATCGTGCAGTCATTGTGCCAAAGAATGTGCGCTGTACAGTATAAACACCTTGCCAAGTGTTTGAATTGAAGTGTGTTTTTGTTTGGTAACCTAGAATATCAGTAGGACTAATTAATTTGGGTGTTTTCCCTGACCAGTTAACCATTTAGATATTTAATTAATGGCGTTTTTCTCACACAAGTTAACCAACACATTCAGCCAGAAAATATTTGGTTAATGAGTAAACATCTTTTTTTAAGTACTACCTCCGTTTCATATTGTAAGTCTTTCTAGTCTTGCCTAAATTTATTCATGGATGAATGTATATAATTTATATATGTGTATTCATTAGCATCCATATAAATCCAGGCAACGCCAGAAACGCTAGAAATTAAGCTTATATCTATTATAGTATAGGATAAGTGTAGGATATACATCGATTTACGTGCAAAGGATGGGACCGGATTAGAGATGGTGTTGTGCTTTCACATAAGACAATCAAAAAATAAATAAATTTAAGATTGGGTAGAGAACTACAAAAAAAAATAAGAAAGTGTGTATAAAAAATACGAAAAATTGCTAAGCATAAAAAAAAGAATGTATAAAGAAATACAAAAAAGTTCTTTGTGTAGATAAAAGAACTACAGGTTTCGAAGCTACCACCTCGTTGAAAGCTTCACAAGCTAACCAGTTGGTAAACAACCATACTTGTTGTAATTTAAGAACTACGGCAAAATATGTTCGGATTTGGAGGCAGCGGCGGATGACAGAATGTGCGACGTGTGGGTGGTACGACAGACGACATGAGGTGAAGAATTGGACGAAATCTTCTTTTAAAGTAGTAAAGATTAAGCCAAAAACTCTCAATTTATACTTTAGGTCTAGCTACCCAACTCAGTTCGTTTAGGATACATTGCCATTAAAATAACCTTGTCAACTAATTTCATGAAGGCGAAAAATTCTATGATATCTTTGTCATATGATTTTAACCTTATTTATTTCATCTTTATAAGTTGTTAACAGAATAGCTATACACTATTGCCACCTTTAACTTTGTAAAGTTGATGATACCTAATGGTAAGAAATACTATCGGATTAGGTTTTCCACAAATTTGTTTGGATCCCATATTAGAGTGGCTATTAAAACCTGTCAGTAATATAATTTATTTTTCATTTTCTTGAAAGCTTTATTTTTCATACGATTTATTTTTCATTTTCTTGAAAGCATTGGCTTTTTTCCCCAGATTTTAAAGCCTGCATGCATCCCAAAATCCGAACATCTTTTTTTTGGGGGGAAAAACCATATATATACAACTATTTTCCTGAGCAGTTACTTGTTGCAGGGGCTACAGGATTTGTACTTGTTAAATACATGTAAATACTCTAGAAGAGATGCTGGGGGTAGTGGTGGTGGAAAGCAATGAAATTGGCTTAGTAGGTAAACCCATACATACACAACTTGTAATGAGCTTCTCTTATTTTATATGCAGCTATGCTACTTGCAAATTTCAATTGTGAATAGCTTATAATATGCCATAAATAGGCTACTGATTTATGACTCTTCGTATTGCCATTTATCTTCTCTAACATTACCAGAACCATGGATTCACTATTGCGCTGTTACTGAGACTGGAGGACTTTTGTCACCAGAGCTGCATACATGAACGACATTCTAAAAGCCATGGTTTGGTTGTATCTCTTGGTTCTATTCAGTACCCTAGAACGGTAGGGCCACTGAATCTTAGGACAATTTTTTTTGGTTAAAAACAACCCTTCTATCAAACTTCGCTGACACAACAACTACAATAAACTTGTTGAGGAAATTGCAATAAAGCTCATTCCTAAGCCTGTTTGTCAGCTTGCTCGTCGGCAGGTGCTTAGATAGTGATGCTTTGAAAAGGAGTAGATTTAGGAGCTTGCAAAGGTGCTATCTATGCCGTTATGATCGGGGTACTACCTTGTACAAATTTTGGATTAAACTTTCAAAGATCAAAGTTCGCTCATATTGAAAACAATCTCTTCTTATTTTTAAGTCTAAATAAAATTATGAGCACTCTACTGGTTCTGAATTGTACATGGTACTGGAAAATATTTCTTTATTTATCTTTTAAGAGTTGTATACCCCTTTTTATACTATTGGTGCATGGATTTGATCTAAGTGCTGAATTATAGTGATATATACTCATATATTGTTTTAATTGAAGTTTATGCTAAAGTGGCACTCCAGAATGCAAATAGATTTAGTGTCGGGTTCTTTATGATATATCAAACAGAATAGTAACATTTACCACACATTATATATGTGTTTTATCTAGGATTTCTCTTTCGTATCACAAGTAGGAACTTGAGTCGTTTTGTTGTCGGTAAATTATGCTTATGCAACCGTTACGCTTGATAAAACTCCAATTCTTGAATGATGATATTAACAAAAACCAAGTTGGACAAATTTTTTATGACCCCAATTAATCGGTGAGTGTTGACCGTGATTGTCGCCTGTTTGAATAGCGCTTGAACAAATTATAGAGTACGATTGTGTATTGTCTCTGGTTGAGGAAATTATGTACTCCCTCTGTTTCGCAATATAAGATTTTCTAGCATTGTCTAGATTCATATGGATGCTAATGAATCTAGACGTATATATAAATTATATACATTCATCAATGAATGGATTTTGGTAAGGCTAGAAAATCTTATAATATGTAACGGAGGCAGTACAATTTTTATGTATGAAATTAAGTTGTGCCTGAGTTAACAAAAATCGAAAATGTCCCATGTTCACATGTATCATAATAACATGCACCGTACTGATTTGTATAAGACCAGTCACTAAGCTGAAGATTACTCTCCTTGATTATCGCTTGTTACATGGTGTATGCATGGTCGACTGCTTTTCGGCAGCCATCCATCAACAAAACCAAAATGACTTAAATATTAACCGATGTTTTATTTAGGTGGCGCGGCCTATCATCTCGTAAGAATAAAACAGCGCATAACAGGAGTATGAGTGTCAAATCGGCTTAGAAGGGGTTTTCATAGATGACTTAAGGCATTATTAAAGAGTATAAATACGGCGTGGCCAAATGAAGATGAAATTTTAGCATATCTATGACATTGCTATAGTAAACCCTACATTTATGTAACATCCTGATTTTTGGCAAGTCCAAAAATTCCGATAATCAAAAATCACAATTTCAAAAATCCTGATTATCGTACCAAACACCTGAGTTCAATTGTTTTAGAGAAATAATAAATCATCTATTCTTTTTTCCGGCGTCTCTGACTCTCAAAAATCCATGCGACTAAAATTCTTTTCAAAGAATTTAATCGCGCACGTAAAATTTCCTGTTGTCGGAATTTACTTATTCTAGTCCTTAATCATCCCGACGAATTTTATTTGTCTTATCTAATCTCCGTTCAGAATATTTTATTCCGATCTTAACCGTCAAATTAAATATCTTTTCATGTCTTGCATCTGTCTCGATATTCCTTTTTATTCTAGACCCCGATCATCCAAATAAATATTAATCGCTTCATCCATTATCTATTCTTTTTATTCACAATACTCGGTAGACTGACTAAATATCATTCGTCTCGTCCTTTATCTGTTCTATTTATCACAAACCCCATTATTATGGTAAAAATCAATTGTTCGATCTATCTAAATATTCCCGGCCAATAAATTAATTCCCTCTATTTATCCTTTCCTCTCATTCAATCTAATACATCTCTATTATTTCTACGGACGCTACACGCATTTATTTCACGTACATGGTACATGGAAGCACCCCAACCAGCTACACACCTGCATGAGCTAACTCCATCAAAAACAGTTTGATACGTCGTCGTCATTGTTCCTGTGCGCTGAGTGCACGCACGCACTGCTACCGGCTGCCATCTCTATCCCCGCTGGACGTGGATTTACTAACATTGCCCCGTGACATTTTCGTTGACAGTGATATTGAGTCACTGACATGTAGGATCCACGTGGGTCTAGGCACATATAGATCTCATGCGTCAGTGACTCAATGTCATCGAGAATATCATGGGACAATATCACTGAGTCCGGATCCATTCCCGTTATCCCATGCCTTCCCTGTGCTGCCCTGCCCCTCTGCGCCGCCACGACGCCGCAGTCACCATCGCCAGCCGGCGTCGGTCCCGCCAAGCCCATCCCCTGCCGCCGCCATCGCGTCGCATCGCGCCATGCCGAGCCGCCCCTTTAGGTAGCGTTTAGATCCCAAAATTTTTGGGTGGAATATCACATCAGTACGTACGGTCGCATATATATATATATATATATATGTGTGTGTGTGTGTGTGTTAGTGCTTCTATTTATTTAAAACCTATACTTTATCTATAACTATCTTATTAACAAAAACCCTTGTTTTATTTAAAACCCCTTCTAGCCGTCGCCCTCCGTTTTATTTAATTTATTTGTTTACCTTTTTAAATGTGATTTATTTTATTTCAAAACCTTTAGTGGCTTTCAAAACCTTTACTTAATTTTAAACCTTCTATATTATTTTGTTTCTAAAATAAAAGTGTGTTTCCAAAATATTTATAAAAGTCTTTGCTTGTTTCCCGATCGTTTATAGAAGTCACGTCAAGTCTTTTTATTGCTAGCGAAATCACAATTAAGTCGACTATTCGCTTTGTTAGTGTTGGGAGTAGCAATCAAGTCGTGCGAGGATGTAGGAGTAGTGAGCGAGTCGTGTGAAGATCTGGGTGTAGCAAGCGAGCCGTGCAAAGAACTGGTTTCGCAAGACTCCGAGCCAGGCAAGTCACCACAGTTTTTGATCATGTTGAACCTATGTTTCGAAAATATATTCTTTTACTTTAAATTGTATGCATAACAATTAGAGACCCACTCTAGTTAGTTATACCTGTCATATGCTTGATTACCCTGAAACCTTTGTAGCCTCATTACTTAATTATAACCTAGTCAACTTATGACATTGCTTAGCCCTATTATTAGCTGTATTTTATTTAATATTATACTTTTAAAATGATTATGATGATGTTGAGGCATTACTCAATGGGAGTAATTGCATGACGGCGGGTAGAGACATGAGCGCCACCTATATATATGTTAGTGCTTCTATTTATTTAAAACCTATACTTTATCTATAACTATCTTATTAACAAAAACCCTTGTTTTATTTAAAACCCCTTCTAGCCGTCGTCCTCCGTTTTATTTAATTTATTTGTTTACCTTTTTAAATGTGATTTATTTTATTTCAAAACCTTTAGTGGCTTTCAAAACCTTTACTTAATTTTAAACCTTCTATATTATTTTGTTTCTAAAATAAAAGTGTGTTTCCAAAATATTTATAAAAGTCTTTGCTTGTTTCCCGATCGTTTATAGAAGTCACGTCAAGTCCTTTTTATTGCTAGCGAAATCACAATTAAGCCGACTATTCGCTTTGTTAGTGTTGGGAGTAGCAATCAAGTCGTGCGAGGATGTAGGAGTAGTGAGCGAGTCGTGTGAAGATCTGGGTGTAGCAAGCGAGCCGTGCAAAGAACCGGTTTCGCAAGACTCCGAGCGAGGCAAGTCACCACAGTTTTTGACCATGTTGAACCTATGTTTCGAAAATCTATTCTTTTACTTTAAATTGCATGCAGAACAATTAGAGACCCACTGTAGTTAGTTATACCTGTCATATGCTTGATTACCCTGAAACCTTTGTAGCCTCATTACTTAATTATAACCTAGTCAACTTATGACATTGCTTAGCCCTGTTATTAGTTGTATTTTATTTAATATTATACTTTTAAAATGATTATGATGATGTTGAGGCATTACTCAATGGGAGTAATTGCATGACGGCAGGTAGAGACATGAGCGCCACCTGGCCATGTTGAGAATGAGTTGTTAAGATAAAAATTATTTTCGATCGAGTGAGAATATGGGTGGTTCTAGGGAAGGGTTGGCCCGCCCTGATCAATTAAGGACCGAGCCATGCGGTTATACATGAAATGATCACCATACAACCGTGTTTCTCGAATGGGTATAGACCTAGCTTAGTAAATAGCCGAGCGGAGGCAGTGCCCAAGCCATGGTGGTTCTTATGAGTGTGCAAGTAGGTAGGAAGCCTATTGCACAAGGGATGACCAGGAAGTTTAGTCCCGGTTAATTGTGGTGTGTTGTGTATGTGTTTGTTGGTTTACTCCTCCCTCGGGAACGCCAGAACTCTCCTCACTATTAGTAATTGTATGTCTAGAGTGCAATGGAGACTAAAGTTCGTGGAGCGGGCCCTACCGAAGTAAGGTTATCGAAAGGCTTTGCCACGACCGTCTCATGTATTGAGACGAGGCTCATGTGTTGGGTAGTCGTGGAGCACGGGGAGAGAGTACAACCACTGCAATGTGTTTAAATCTATTCAAATAGCCGCTCTCTCGGATATTAGCATCGGGACATGACATACACTTGGGTAGACTAATAAAACCTAAAAGATAAGTATGGTGATGAAAATAAAAGATGTTATGTGTTGTCTAGTTAATTCACTCCTTGAGTAGCAATGGATTGAATTATCTAGAAGATGGCGTGGAAGCCATGAAAGGAAACCATCAGTGGATGGCAAATAGAACCTTCGTAGCTATTTAATTATACTCATGGTATAGAATCTACTGCTACAAATAGGTTGTGTGAAAACTACTTGAGAAAGCTGCTTTTACGCAAAAGAACCCTATAGCATTCCTTGTTGTGGCCCTGCATATGTATATTTTCGTGGTGATTTGCTGAGTACCATGTACTCACTCTTGCTAAATCCAAACCTCCAGTGCTCAAGAGGATCTGGCTCCAGATCCGCTGTAGAACTACGAAGTTTGAAGCGGTCGTCTAGCGGTTCTTGTCTCCCAGTCGTCGCCTATGTCATGTCAGCTGTGCCCTCATGTTCCCTTTCGCTTTCGCTGTTGCTGTTGTAAAGGTTTTGATTTAACCAAAGGTTCTTAATTAAATCCTTTCAGCCTTATCCTTTTGTCGTGATATGTGATGATCCAACTATGTATGTGTGTATTAACTACTGATTCAGGGATTGATACTGATAAACACAGAAGGTTACCGATTAGCGTAATCGGGGGCTACAATTTTCGTATTTTTGCACAAATGCGAAAACACAGCTGGGATGCATGGATGAGCCAAGGAAAATAACATGGGATGAGAGAAGAATAAATATGAAGGATTACCTCAGGTACATTGTCCGAATTGGCCATTGCGAATGTGGCAGTGTTGTTGGCGCGATGCGGGTACAGACTTGGCAGCGGTGATTGTCAACGCAATGCAGGTACGGACCTAGTGGCAGTGGTTCCCGGAGAGAGGCGATTTCGAGATGTGAATCGCAAATGGAGGTGATGGTAGACGGTTGCTTAGGAGTGAGAACAGTGGAGGAAAAGGGCCTAGAATAGCTGCTAAAGGAATGGGTGAAGGTGGCGTCGAGGCAACGGCATTTTATAAAATCAAAAAATAGATAGCCATTGAGAGTTTTGAGGGCTGAGGTGATAAAGTGATTAGACAAGATAAGGTGATTAGACCGGTGATAGACAGGAAAACACCTGATGGATGGGAGAGAGAATTTCATAACATTAACTTATTCTGAAATTAGGGCATGTGTTAATAGCAAAAATTGACATTAACGGTCATTAGAGATAGGCACCGCTACAATGCAATATCCTGTTTTAAAATGGGATGAATCCGATAAAATGGGATGATTCCGACGAGGTATCAAGCACGATACCTTATTGGTATCAGACCTGATACTGGAAACGAGATGATTTTGATAAGGTATCAAACATGATACCTCATCGGTACCAGATCTGATACTGGAACGGGGTGATTACGATGAGGTATCAAACATGTTACCTCATCGATATCAGATTTGATACCGCACCAGTACCAGGTGATACCAGTGCGGCAACATCTGATATTCGATTAGTACCACCCCAAAAGCTATTGAATCCTCATCGCATGTCGCCGCCACAGTCGTCGTTGTCGTTGTCGCAGCCGTCGTAATCATCGCCGCCGCCGCAGCTGTCATCGTAGCCGCCACCACAACTGACGTCGACCGCCGCTGGCTACTCCCGACCGTCGTCGTCATCGTCATCGCCTCTACCGTAGTCGTATCCCATCGATGGATCCCGTACTATAGTATTTCCCGTAGAGATAAATGCTAGATCGGATAGGAAGTTGACCCGATCAAAGCCAATTGATAAGAAGCAATCGAATAGCGCATGGAATCAATAGCCGATAGAAGCCGAAATAGACTAGAAGTCGTGTTAAAGATAAAATCCAAGAGGAGATCGGCTATAAGAGTTCGTATGATAGAACAGATAACATCTGATAAGGCATGTCAAATCTGTATGGATGCTTACAGTTAAGGAGAGATTCTAGTACATATTCGATAAGGTTCGCCCTAAAGCGAGGGTATAAATATGTACACCATTGATCCCTGTAAAGATATATTCAAATCAATACAAATTTGGCGCATCGCCGCACACCCTTTCAACAGAGCGGGCTATTGGAGTAAGGATGCATTGATTAAGTTCAAACTCTTACGATGTAAGTCAGCTTGTCACTGTTAATACCAAAATTTGGTAAGATTTCTTAGTGGATTCGGTTAAGAAAATAACGCAATCAGCCGATTGAAAGCTTATCCAAAAGAGTCTGAGTTCAAGAAAGAACCGTGAAGACCAAGAGATGGCAAATTAATTCTATATATTTATTTAGTAATTTTCCTTTTATCTTTAGTAAGTTTTGTCTCATATCCTACTAGGATTATGTTTCCTTTTGTGTTTAGAAAAAAGTACTCTCGGCGCATTGCCACCCTCTTCACAGAGGTTTCATCACCGTCTAAACTTGGCACTTGATGCGGGGCTACATCGCTTCGATCTTCGGTGGAGGTGTAAGTCCTACGTTTCGTCGACCCTGGTAGCTGTATCGGCTAGATCAGAATTGTCTAGGTTCGCTCCGATCTTTTGATCTAGTTGTACTGTTACTGGTTATTGTATCAGTTTCAATCTAAGATATCTGGTCGACCACTTTGGGCGATTTACGTTGGCTTGATATTTATTGTTTGATATCTTCAATCTAATACTGTCTTGGTTTGCTCATATTTATTAGATTGCGTTTATCAGATAGTTTATATCAAATCGATGTATATTGCTCATTATTTTATCGGAGTTACAGTCGGTAAGTTATCAGTCATTGGCTCATCGGCTTGACAGCGCATCCTGACATGGCTAGGCCTAATCTTGAACGGTCTCACTTCAATTCGATCTTCTAAGATTACTCCCAATAAGCTAGACTAGATATTTTATAGCTCTTGATAGGTCATCAGTTGATTATAGTTGATGATTCTAGCCAGTCTACATTCTCGTTCTATTTATATCAATAAGATAGTTGATTGCCATGCTACATTGCTTCTACACCAATCGGTTTTGTTAGTCATTTAAGTGTTACATCGGTTATTAAGAATTACATGCAAGTTGGTTTTCTTCGATCGTAACAAAGAGTTCATTGTTTACTTATTCGAGTTTATTTATATCAGATTCCTAACCGGTCTCAGTCTTCAACAGTAGATTGTTAACCTATCGGCTAAACATTGCCACATCAATATCCTATTAGCTAGGTTCTTAATTACCTATCTGCTCGATAGCCGATCAACTTGTTTTAATCTTTATCTTGTCAGTTGCATGATCAAACTGACTGGCACGCTCACATCATTTCTAAGAATTTAGTTCCTACACTGAAGCGACGCAAAGACTCCTAGGCCTTCACGTGTATTTAGCACAAATGATTTCGACCGAGCGGTTGGTTAGAATATGGGTGGTTTTCGGGAAAAGTTAGACCGTCCTAGTCAATTAAGGACTCGGCCATAGAGCTATACATGAAACGACCCCCGTATAGTTATGTTTCTTGAATGGGTACAGACCTAGCATAGTAAATAACTAAGTGAAGGCGACACCTAAGCCATGGTGGATTCATGTAGGTAGGCGGATGGAGCTTACCTTAGGGGGGAATGGTCGGCAAGATCTACCCAAGTGAACTAACCCAACTCTGATAGGCCATGCGAGAGATTCGGGTTTTGTGGATGGGCGATTCTCGATGAACCAAATGGTGATGCCAACACCGTTGGGGGGTTGGGATTTCTCCCCCGACGATGCTCTCCGTGAAGAAGCTTGAAGGCGTTTTCGTTCTCTGGTGCACTTCTCAAGAAAATTCAGCCCTATTCCGTTTCAGTTAGTTGTTGATCTACCTCGTTCCAACTTTAGGCTAAATACTTCTTCGGTGGCTTTGGCTCTTCAAGCGGCAATTGGTGGTTCTTCGGCTGATCTTAATGTTCAGTCTTTGAAAGATCGCAATTTTTTCCTTTGTGGTTTGTTCGAAACAAGTTGGCCTTTGGATTTATCGTAAATATTATACTTGCAATGATTTTGCTTTGCGATTCTTTCTTTGGAGAAATGGTGGCCCAAATTGGCAATGGGAGTATGATGTCTGGTGCAGTGAGAAAGATAAGGAGTTTTTAGAGAAAAGGCATTTAAGCCCTACTTTTTATTAAGCAAGTATGTTGTGCTGGGGTTACCAGCTTACAAAACGAGCATAATGAAACAAGTCCAGAGAGAGCTAATGTGATTGGATGAAAACAGCTCCAAACTTGCACCCAAAAACAGACAGCTCACCCACAGCTCTAAGAAACCTTCTAAAGACAAACCATCCAGGCTAATTTTAACCTACTCCAACCCTCCGATGAATTTGTCGCATCTTCGTCAGCATCCTCTGCTTCAACGTCTCCAGCTTATGTTCTTCATCAGTTCGAACTAACGATCTCCAGTGCGTCAGAACTGAAATGCCCCTAAAAATTATCGGACAAGGAGAATTAACAAGTTTGTCTCTGAAAATCATCTCATTTCTCGTTAACCCGATAGTCCAACAAAAAGCTCCTATGATCATCATAACAGTTTTGCAATGTTTATCTGAGAAACCCTCCAGGCCAAGATGCAAAACCATCTCAAAACTCCCTGGAACAATAGCCCAATCTAGAGCATCCCGACAAACACACCAAACAAATTTAGCCATGGGACAGTCAAACATTACATGTTTAGTTGTTTTAACCTCCCCATATATCTTACAGAAATCCGACCCCCTTCCCAGTTCCTGCTTTTCAACACCGCGGCCGCTTGGATTCTATCTCTTGACACTAACCACAAAAAATGCTTAACTTTTAAGGGAATAGGTGCTTTCCACATAATATTCATCTTATAGTCAGCTATTCCTCTAAAAGATAAAAACCTATACATCGAACTTGAAGAAAAGGTTTTCTTATGTTCCAGATCCCACTGCAACATGTCATTATCATTAGTGAGGGTAATATTCTCAACAATATCTCTAAGCTCTTCCCACTCGACCCTCTCAGTTTGATCAAAATTCCTCCTAAAAGTAAAACCATCAATACCCATCCTCGCTGCATCAGCCACCACACAACCTTGCTGATTACAGATTATGTATAAAGAGTGAAAATAAACTTTCAAAGGGCAACTCCTAGCCCATACATCCTCCCAGAAGAAAACATGAGAGCCTTTACCCACCAACCAACTGCAACCCCTTTTAACCCAACCTCTAATATTCAACAACCCCTTCCAGAACTGTGAACCCTCTATTTTATTGAACTGAAAAATCCCCCCTCTTGTTAAATACTTCTTTCTCAAAAGCTCAGCACAAAGATTATCTGGTACCCCATTTTCAACCAGAAAAATCCACTTTGCCAGCAAAGCTAGGTTTCTCAGCCTGGTATCTAAAAAACCTAATCCCCCAAAATCTTTTGGTAAAGCCAAACTCTCCCAATTACTCATATGATATTTTCTTTTATCCCCAATTCCTTCCCAGTAGTATCTAGCTCTAATAGAATCTAACTTCTTGTGTATCCCATCCGGATGGAAGTATAAACCCATAGCATAAGTAGGAATGGCAGAAAGGCAGGCTTCTAACCTAGTTGCCCTGCTACCAAAGGACAAACACCTAGCTTGCTAGGTGCCCAACTTCTCAACTTTTTGAGTGATGAAATCTAGATCACAGCTTAATAGTTTCTCTGGGCTAATCTTCAAACCAAGATATTTCATTGGAAACATATCACCCACACAATTAAGCATACACTCCACTTTATCTTTGTCAACCTCATTCAAACCCACAGTAAATACCTCACTTTTGTGATAATTAACATTCATGCCCGAAATCTCCTCAAAACAATATAACAAAAATTTAGTGATCAAAATCTCATTACAATCAAAAGGCATCATTATAACTGTATCATCTGCATACTGTAAGTGAGTCAAACCTCCCCTAAAAATGTTAGGAACAAGGCCTGTAATTAACCCTACACTCTTAGCACTATCTAAAACACCTGCTAATGCATCACTGACTAGATTAAAAAGCAAAGGTGACAGAGGATCACCCTGTCTCAACCCTCTAGAGGCATTAAAAAATTCACTCTTCTGGCCATTAACATTTACACAAACATTTCCCCCATAAATACATCTCTCCCTCCACTGAATCCATTTATCTAGGAAATTCTTTCTTATCATCATCTCTTTGAGAAAAGACCATTTTACCCTATCATAAGCTTTCTCAAAGTCAATCTGAAAGAAAATCCCAGACAACTCTTTAGTTTTCAACTCATGCATAACCTCCTGTAAAATTACACAACCCTCCAAAATATATCTACCTGGAATAAAAGCATTCTGGGTAGAAGAGATTACCTTATGTGCAACATTTGTGAGCCTATTAGTCAGAACTTTTATGATAATCTTAAAACTTTCATTAAGAACACAAATAGGTCTATATTGTTTAATACTAATAGCTTCATCTACTTTTGGACCCCAAAATTCAGTCTCTTCACATCTAGTTCATTGTTATGTAACATAACTAACATTTCTAAAAAATCAGGTTTAATAACCTCGCAAAAAACTCTGTAAAACTGGATTGGGAAACCATCAGGCCCTGGAGCTGTATTTAACTTAGCCTCTTTAATCACTTTATCTAACTTTGCCATGCTAAAAGGTTCAGTAAGCACCTCTCTGTCATCATCTGCTAGACACAGAGTTTCCCTCCAAATTCCATCACTAAGATGAATAGAAGCATTTATCTCATCTCTAAACAGCCCTTTGCAGTAATTTACTATATGGTGAGTAAGACCCTCTTGATCAGATAGTACCATCTCTCCATCTTCTAGGAAAGGTATATTGCATTTTCTTCTTCTACCATTAGCTACAGCATGGAAAAATCTAGTATTCCTATCTCCCTCTAAAAGCCATTGTTCCCCACTCCTTTTCATCCAAACTCTCTCCTCCATCTCATAAAGTTTCTCTAAAGATTCTTCAATGTCACATCTCTCCTGCCATTGTTCCAAAGTCAAACCTTCTGATTCATCTATCTCATCCAGCATTTCCAACTGTTCTAAATAGGTTGTTTTCACCTGTCTTTGAGCCCTTCTATTATTAGCACTCCACCCCTTCAGAAATTTCCTTAGCTCAGCTATTTTATTCTTCCAATAACTAAGAATATATTCACCATTTCTGGGAATCAACTTATGCAACAGCAACTCTTTGAAACCCTCAATTAAAAACCAAGCTGGTTCAAACCTGAAAAAATTAGACTTACCCCTCTGTTCTTGTTCCAGAGAGAGAATCAAAGGAGTATGATCTGAGCCAACTCTCAACAGGGACCTCAGGATTGCTAGAGGATATAACTCTTCCCAGTTACAACTAACTAAAACTCTATCTAGCACCACTTGAGTGGGGCAAACTTGGTTATTAGACCAAGTAAATTTTCTCCCAAATCTATGGAGTTCCCTAAGGTTCTATCTAGCAATAAAAGCATTAAAGATATCCATGTTCCTAATATTTAGGTGATCATTAGATTTTTCATGGGCAAATCTATACGGGTTAAAATCACCCCCAATAATGAAAGGGCTATCTCCCCCTCCTAGATGAAACTCTAACTCTGAAATAAACTCCCTCTTTTTTGAGTCAGAGGTAGGTCCATACACACAGATGATCTCCCATCTCTCTTTGTCTTTTTTATTAACAACAACCACACTTAAGTAAAAGGCCCCCACATGTGTATTGATCAACTCAAAACTCTCCTTATGAACCCCAATCAAGATCCCCCCAGAAGCGTCCAGGGAAGCTTTCCAGGACCACACAAAATCCCCTTTACCCAAATCAAAGAAATCTTTATCATCAAAAATCTCTTTCTTAGTTTCCTGAATACAAAGAATTTGAGTCTTATGATCTCTAATCAACTCTTTCAACTGATCTATCCTACCTACAGTTCCCAAACCTCTTGCATTCCAAAATAAAATATTCATCTTTTTTTGTTTTTATTTTTGTGAACATATCTCTTCTTTGCTTGCTCAGGATCCCCCTCATTATCCACTCTAGTGTCCCCCTCCTCCACACTAGAGCTAATATTTTGGGGTTTATCCTTCTCATTTTTTAACTTCCAAGCTAATTCAGCAATCTTAGCTTGTGCCATCTCTTTAGCTTTAATAGTCTCAATATTATTCTCAATTTCCTCTTTAGAACCACCTAAACTAATATTAGCAGCAATAGCAATGCTATTTAAGGAATCAGAATCAACACCTGCAAAAATAGCAAAAGGGTTCAAACAATTACCCTTCCAGGTTTCTCTTCTGAGTCAGAAGTTTAGCTTTCACAGGAATTGGGATCTCTTTGTCTTTTTGCCTTAGGCTCATTCTTGTAGCCATACTAGGTCCCTTCCTCTTGGCATTATCTTTCTTCTTTGAAATCACCTCCTGGAACATCACATTATCCTCCATCTCTTCCTCCTCTCTCAATCTCTCCATGTCAGAATCTGTTGGTATATCACATTTTTCTTCCTGAGAGAACTCTATATCCCTGGACAACTCTTCCTCAGAAATCTTTTCAGACTGGGAGAGGGTAGAGCACTCAAGGGTAGCCCATCTTCCTGTGACTCTAGGAAAACTTTATCCTCCCAAATGACTAGAGCTTTGTCTGAAACTTCTTCTTTCTTCAGGTTCTTCCCCAGAGAGTTAGTAATTATTTCCGCATAAGATTTCCTTTTGTGGGTAGGGGGGCTGATTTAGAAATTCTATCTGAAAGCAACTTATCAGCCATTTTCTTGAATTCAGAATCCTCTTCTTCCTCATCCAAGAGATCATCATCCTCAAAGTGGCCATCATCACCCCCACCATCCTTATCATCTCCCCCCATCCCCCTTCTCATGATCATCATCCCCATCATCTCTAGGAGGGTCCTCATCTTTCCCTTTTGGCTGATAGCCCTCTGGTTCCCAGAAAATATCATATCCCACTTTGTTAATATAAATGTGCACCTTAAAAAATAGAGCTCTAGGGTCCATGCAAGCACATTTCACTCTAACTGGCCCATCACCCATCAGACTACTGTCATCCAGCTCTTCAAACTCTCCCATCATCTCAGTGATAGCTCTGATATAGGTCTCAGTTTTAGCAATTTCAGGCACACCCTTCATCTTTACCCAGATCGAAATCAACTCATCGATAGCCTCTTCGGTCATGTTTGAAGCCACAACACTAGCCTTGATCGTCAAGCATCTAAAATCAAAGCTGGGGAATCTGGTGAAGAAGTTCCTATTTTCTTCTGAAGGGAATGAAACTAGGAAATCCTTCTCATTCAGTTGTTTCACTTTCCAATCCCATTTTAGACCAGGGAACAGATCAGTCAACTCTTTAGTCACTCTATTACCATCAGCAGTGCCCTTCTTTATCGATAAAATCCTTATAGCAACTCCTTTGTTCTTGTTATCAGGCAATTTATCAATATGTAAGTTGTAAAATCTCTGTCCTGGTATACTGAAACCACAGAGCTTGACTACCTTCTTCCCAACTCCTAAAGGACAATTGGCTGAAAAGAAAGATAGATAAGGAGTTGACTGCAGTTCCACCGAAAAAACGTTCTGCCTTGGCTTCCATCAGGCGTGCAAATTGTTCTTATGCCCAGATTGTCAGGACTACTGTTCTGGTCAAAAGCGTCTTTCAAAGACTTCAGTTTTCCATGGATAATACAAACTCCGGCGATGCTCCGGTTGATCGGCCAGTAAATTCTTTAGATTTTGAAGTTCGTCGGGTCGATAGGTTTTAGAAGTAGTATTTGGGTGGTAACATAGGCTACACATGTTTTTTAATGAGTTATAGCTAAAAAGTAACTACTCCTCGATCCTCTTTAGCTGATCATTAGAAAAACAGATCGATTAGATAACGGGATCATGTCTAGATAGGATAAGTTATAAAACTGATGATACTAATTGGTAGCATCGGCGCACAAACGTGGAGGAGTGATATAGTGCCAGGGGAAGGGGGGCATGTGCTGGAGCACGAAGCCGTTGGGGGAAGCAGCAGGAACAGAGATCGGCACCGGCGACAAAGCCGATGGAGGGGAAGCAGCGTAGGAAAAGCTGCCGCCATCGCGTGAAGCAGCATGGAGGCAAAGATGGAGCATCGCGGAGAAGCGGCACCAGCGCCAAAAGCAGCGTAAGGACTCCCGTCCGGACGGGAGTTCATTCCGTAGACGAAGAAGCGTTTTTCTAATAAAAGAAAAACTAATATTCCATCTGGACTTTCTTAATCCTTATTAAAAATATTATATAATTATTAATTATTTCGTTATGATTTAATTTATGTCCTAGGGTTTGTGTTAACTTAGAGGTCTCTGTAATTGTCGTTCGGTGGAGCATCATTATCATGTCTTTTTTTATGATAATTATGATTATCTTGGTTTTGGAATTTTTGATTTTATTTATTAAATAATTTATAAATTTAATTTTATAATTCAAAAAATCATAATTCTAACCTCCTGCCGTCCTCTAGTAGAGCAGAAAGCCTACGTGGCAGACGACGGGGGCGAAAGAAAATTGCATTTATACTCTTACCATCCTTATGAAGGACGGCAAGGGCCTATATGCAAAATATGCATGGCCGGCTGAGCGGGGAGGGAGGCAGGGGGCTAGCCATTTTACAGCGGCCCCCTTGCCGCCCTATAGCTGGACAGATAGGGCACTACAACATTTACAACATTTGTACATTCACGATCGCTAATGTCGCAACATTGTATTTCAACTATTGATTACAAAATGTACTCAGTAATGACTACTGGCATTTTCCCTATATTATGTCATACTATATTTTAAAACTAACATGTCTAATACTACATTTTATAAATCATTTTATACTACATTATAAACTACATTACAAGCTAACTATATTTTGCAATAAACTAAATTAGAAACATACTTTAATTTTCTACTGTACTAACTCCTATTTTACCATGTCATTATAAACATGGAAATTAACGTTTTCCTAAGTAAAATGTGCATTCTAAACTACATCTTAACTACACTACAACCTTACTATATTTTGCAATAAACTAAATTACAAACCGTCTGTAATTTTCTATTGTACTAACTGATATTATACCATTTCATTATAAACATAGAAATTAATTTTCTCCCAACTAAAATTTGCATTCTAAACTACATTTTTAACTACATTACAACCTCACTATATTTTTCAATAAATATAGAAATTAAATGTGCTTACTTCTATTTTACCTTGTAATTATAAACATAGAAATAAATTTTGTCCTAACTAAAATTTCCATTCTAAAGTACGTTATTAACTACATTACAACCTAACTATATTTTGCAATAAATATAGAAATTAATTGTACTTACTCATATTTTACCATATAATTATAAACATATAAATTAATTTTGTCCTAACTAAAATTTGCATTGAATGACTACATTATTAACTACATTGAACCTAACTATATTTTGCAATAAACTAAACTAGAAACATACTTTAATTTTTCTTTCTACTGTACTTACTCCTATTTTACCAAGTCATTACAAATATAAAAATTAATTTTGTCCTAACTAAAATTTGCATTCTAAATTAATTGTCATATTCTAAGTACTAATGACATTTATTTTACAAATAAAAAGATTTTGAAAATAGATCAGCGCGAAAATCCAGCAAGGCTTCGCTGCGCTAAAATTCTCCCTAGAAGAGAGCCCGGAGGAGAGCTCTCATGGAGGGGAGGGGGAAATGGCCACAGCGGCTGGCTTTCGGCCTTATATAGGCCAGGCTGATCTTATCCGCCAAGCTGAAGGGCGGCAAGTGGGCCATCTGCAAAATGGTCGGCGCCACGCCTCCCCTCTCGGTCGCGGGCTGGATTTTTTTTAAGAAAAAAACCATTGTCAGGCTAAATACAAATTTTCTTCACCCTGCCGTGATCCCGTCCCCTCCCGCCATCTGTCACGTAGGCTTTTCGTCCTGGGAGAGGGCGGCAGAATATTAGAATTATGATTTTTCGAAATGCAAAATTAAATTTGTAAATTATTTAATAAACAAATTAAAAAAATTCCTTGGTTTGGATGATGGTCGTGTCGCCGGTTTTGGAAAGCCTGGTACTCCGTCAGGACTTTCTTCTAAAATTTAGAAGAAAAAAAGTTTTTTTAAGGAAAGAAAAACTAGCAGTAGCGAGCAGCGTGCGACTTGTTTTGCCCGAACGCCACATTAGGGTTTCCTACTTCCGGGCGCACCATGGCTGACGCCGCCGCCGCCTTTCCTCTTACCTTCTTCTTCCTATCCGACTACACCCAACCAAACTGAAGGCCGGCGGCCTCCATGGCGAGCTCCACCGCAGATCCAGATCCAGCCGCATCTTCCACTCCTCTTCACCCGTCAATCCTCTTCGACGCCCATGCCTACATCGGTGACCGCCCCAACGGTACCACTGCGGAAGAATTGACGAGCAGCAATCGTTCCATCCAGGTGTCCATTTGGGCTGCTGCGCCGCCGAGCCCCTCCCGCTTGTTCGTGCACATCCCCAACCTGGACCCCGACTTGTTCTGCGATGAGGCCCATATTGTGTGCAGCGCCGATGGCGTTCTCCTCCTCCGCGTCTGCATCGTCTGGCCCAAAATTCCATTGCAGAAGAAGAAGAAGGAGGAGGACTACTTCATCTACCGGTACCAGGCTGGACGGCCGTCGCTTCGGCGGCTCCCTAAGCCCCTCCCCTTCAATGACGACGAAGCTGGGCTCCTTCCCCGTGGTGAGCACTTCACAATCGCTGTGCTATCCGTGTCTCTAAACGGGTTCAACCTCCAATTGTTCAAGTCTGAGACCTGGAACTGGACCAATGTCAGCAAAGTGCCAGTAGTGACAAAGCAGAGACCATTTCCTATCCAAATCCCCAGGAACGCTGCTCGGCTCAACATGCATATTACAACCACGGTGATCACGCTTGGAGGTAAAGGTGGCACAATGGGCTGGGTTGATCTCTGGCGCGGTATCCTGTTTTGTGATGTGTTAAGCGCCACCCCCACACTCCGTGGTGTTCCCTTGCCGCTGCCGTCTGCCTTGATCAATCACCACAAGGGAATCGACGGCTGCCCTAAGCCAAATAGGGGCATTGCTGTTGTTGATGGTTGCCTCAGGATGGTTGAATTGGATGTTCATGGTGAAATACTTCCTAATCATGACCCTGAAACTGGGCTCCATAATTTTAGAGTCGATAACTGGGAGCTCTGCATGTATACCAACAGGAGGATCACTGGTGCTTGGGAGGATTGGCAATTGGAGCACAGAGTTGAAGCTTCTAACATCAATATTGACCCAGCAATGCATTGGAAATTACGGCATTCGGGATTGCTCTATAATAAAACAGAGGAAGGCAAAGAAAGGAAGTTGCAGAACCTCCTCCCATGTCAACCTACTCTCAGCCTGGATGATCAAGGTGCTGTTTACTTGCTGACCAAGGTCAAATTCATGCAACCTGAGGCTTGGGTTCTTGCTGTTGATGTTAAGGGCAACAAAATACAAGCACTGGCTGAGTTTGGCATTGACAGAACATTGGGTTTATCCCTCGCGTATTGTCCTAGTAGGATCTCCAGTTATATGGATGCATGAACTACTCCAGGTAATTAGTTATATTGTAGCACTAAATTCCTAATCCTATAATTTATTTACATGTAAAAGGAGCCATTGATAGGATAAGTGGTTCATTGACAATCTGTTGAAAAGCAGATGCTCCATTATTAACAGGATGGAGGCTTGGAGTTAAGAATGCACCTAATTGATGTTTAAAAAATTGAATCAAACTCGATAATTGCTTTATGGTGGCCCATGTCATGGCTACAGATCTACTTAGTACCTACCCATATAAGTAAATGTCTTCTCCCTATTTGAACACAAAACTATTTTGTACTTCCTGTTTTTAACTGGTCATTGTGCCTTTTCCTTTGTATAAAATATAAATACCGAGAGATCAGGGGACCAGAAATGAAGTATGTAAACCTGCTTTGTAGTGAATGTATTGTGCATTACCAGTTTATACTGCATGGTTCTTTTTTATGTGGTCACGATCTTAGTTGCTTTTACACTTTGGTCTGATGCATTTGAACATTGTTATACTTCCTTTACATGCCAGTTCTGTAGTTGGCTGTACTAAGTTAATGTATTGGTGTGAGGTTGGTATGTGGTTGATAATTTAGTAGTGAAGATGACCAATATCCATTTTCATCTTAAATTGATACAAGGGACTTATCGTGGAGAACTCTCCTGTTGGACTTGTATCTTAAGAGAAGGACACATGTCTGCACTAAGTCGATGGCTAGGTTAACTTGATATTAATGGTTTAACTAACAATGATGTTACTAGTATTTTGACAGGTCTTAATTGGATAGCGGAGTTTGTAGTACTCCCTCCGGTTAAAAACATTTAAAATTCCAACCCATCAATAATGTCTCGATTCTTAGTTTACAAACAAAAAAAATGTCATGCTTAGAGTTGCCTAGAGAAGTACTTCCATATTATCATAAATTATTAGATTTTATAAGTTTATTCTGATATAAAATTGATACTCAAAATTTTAAAAGTTTGATCAAATCTTGTCCTAAACCTCAATTCTTTTTTACTGAAGGGAGTAAAATTTTTGAACAAAAAAAATATTTTATGGTCTCATCATATCTGATTATTGTTGCTCTCTCTAAAAAAGTTGGTTTGTTTGCTGTATGCTTCAGCAGGGGTTTGTGCTAGTTCCTTGGATGCGGTACCAGGTAGCAACTTAGGACGCTTGATGAACCAGTCAGAGCAAGTTGACGATGGGAAATCAAGTGCAGCATAAATATGTTATACTGAAGGTATGGTGCATTGCATCAAAGATCTCAAAGGTGTGTTACTTTGTAACCACGCTGGGGACATTTTTTGGCCTGTAATGTTGGAGAAAATATTCTCTATATTCGCTACTCTGAATTTGAACCTACTCGAATGCTGTCCAGATTATTTTTGTGATGTTGCATGAAAATTATGTGGACGAGTGATGCTTGTAAGACCTTGAGTGTGTCTCTTTCTTTCTTTTTTTTTTAAGATCAAGTCTAGCTCATTCTGTACACAAGCATTTAGTGTTTACAACACTATATCAACCAGGGATGCACTAGTATAAGGTCGAGTAAGCAACACGACCGCCAACAGATGTGCCAGGAGAAGGTCTTGATTGGTTAAGATGAGAAGGTAGAAATCCTCCCTCTATTTTAATAATTCATGTTATTTTGGACAATTACCCGGTCTCTAAAGTCTATTTTATGACTAAGATTTTCTGCTAAAATATATACAATAAATTAAAAAAAATTTAATTTTTTAAAGTACTTTTAAGGCTTATTTATACATGTTGTCTTAAGTATTTTACATAGAACATTTTAAAAGTTATTGGTGGTCAAAATTATAAAATCTTGACCTTAATATTGTCCAAAACGTACACTCAGGGGTAGTAGTATTGTATTTTAAAAGTTTCTTGTCTACTCACAGTATCCAGCTATCTATACCGTCTATTAGAAAGCATGATGGTGCGCATCTGCTCCTGCTAGATGTAAAACTCTAAAACAAAGCTTAGCAATAATTTGTTAGACAATAGGCTGTAGACCGTGCATCCTCCGCGATGCTTTTTATCTCTGTCTCCACGTTGCTTCACGCGATGACGCCAGCTTTTCCTGCATTGCTTTATCGCATGCGTCGATCTCTGTCTACCGTTGCTCCCCTCCGTCGCCAGTGCCGATCTCTGTTCCCGCAGCTTCCCCCAATGGCTTCGTGCTCCTGCACGTGCCCCTCCCCCTCAGACTGTACCGTCTCTCCGTGCTATATTTATCAGATGATATTAATTAATATCATTAGCTTTATGACTTATCACGTTTAGACAGGATCCCGTTATCTACTTTGCCTGTTTTTCTTATGATCAGAGGAGTACTAACATTTTAGCTATGACTCATTAAAAAGCGTGTGCAGCCTATGTTACCACCCAAATACTTCTAAAACCTAGCGAATCCCGTTTTGGACAAGTATCAGTGATTTTTTCTTTCAAATAAATAAATTCTTGATACTTCTTGGACATACTACTTGGGGAGATACTTCACCACCGATGCCTCCAGTCTAGATATCGTTATATATTTGAGGTGCATGGAAAGCCTAAATCAAGGCTATTCATTAACAACTCCCATGTCCAAATTATAAGAAATGTACTTATTTAAGCTATCATTTTTTTGACACACAAGTAATACCATTAAATTTATATTTCAAAATATTTTCATGTGATCTTAGTCGTTAATCTTGTATTATAAAAGAAAACAACAACAATATTAAAGACCATGATAAATTAATACACTTACGAGGAGGTTTGTGCAGCAACAGACCCTTTTTCGAGCGCGCATAGCTGTGGCCGTATCGGAGTATCCGTGCAATCTAGCGCACAGCCTAAGATTTGTGACTCCCGCCATCTCAAAATAGTCTAAAGAATAAATGTTGAAATAAGAAATAGCTTCGATTGGTTGAGATGAAAAAAGAATACAAATAATTAAATAGGAGAAGGTCGTAATTAGTTCAGATGAGAATGTAGAAATACTCCCTCTATTTTAATAATTCATGTTATTTTGGACAATGACCCGGTCTCTAAAATCTATCTTTGACTAAGATTTTTTGCTACAATATATACAATTAATAAATAAAAATTTAATTTTTTAAAGTACTTTAAGGCTTATTTATACATGTTGCCTTATTATTTTAAACAAAACATTTTAAAAGTTATTGATAGTTAAAATTATAAAATCTTGACCTCAGTATTGTCCAAAACGTACACGCAGGCGTAGTTGTATTGTATTTTAAAAGTTTCTTCTCTACTTAGAGTATCCAGCTATCTATACGTCTTTAAAAAACTTATGGTGACGATGAAGCAGAGTCTATACTTTGGTTAAATTACCCATGTTTGTCATTGGGTACTCAAAATTGCTAAAATTACTTTCAACCGAACCGCTCAACTAGGGATGTCAATTTTTACCCACGGAGTGGGTTCAGTTTTTTGCTTGTGACCACTTTCATCTTAGATCGAATAATCGATTGGACGTTCACTGAGTTTTTTATTTTACCCATGGGGATAACCCATAGAACTATCAAAAAAAGCTCAAGGTTCATGAGTAACTCAAGCTTGGCTCGTCCTAAGCTTGAGTAGCTCTAAACGAGTCGCGCTCAAGCCCAAACCAAAGCTCGCTAGCTTTGCCGAGCCAAGCTCGAGCTTCTAACGAGCTTGACTCTGTATAATTTATAGTGTGTATTAATTTTATTTGATAAATAAACATTAGTATCGATCTAATCAATAAATTAGCATGTGTTAGTAATGTATATTTATCTTATTCCCTTTTCTACTTTTTTATTAATATAATTAACTAGAAAATAATTGTATCTATTAAGATATTATTATTAAAAATATATGCTACAGTAGTTACTATGAAGCTTGGCTTCCGAGCTCGAGCTTGATCGAGAAGGTAGAATAGACTTAACTCGGGCTTGTATCGAGTTCAAGCCTAGACTGACAAGCTCATTCGAGCTCGGTTCGTTGACGACCCTTGTAACCCATATCCAACTCAATATACATGCATTAGTTGATTTCGTCCCATCTATAATACCATTTCTCCTTTGCTCATTTGATGCCTTGAACTTTGATAAAATTACGTAAGTTTGGTAATAATTTGTTTAATTTTTTGAACCATTGGTGGTGATTTTATAACATATTGATTATGTTAGTCTTTAATAAATTATCTATATAGAGATATTATTCACGTGATACCAATGGGTACCTGTCGAATATACATGTGCCCATCGAGTATGGTGGTACAGTCGATTTGCTAATATTGACTAGGTTTATATAGATGGTAATGACTCTAGAATATATATATGTATATATATATATATATATATATATATATATATACATATACATATATATATATAATATGTATACCCTATTAGAATAAGCTATTTTGTGCCCCCTCCCTCCCATAAGACCTAAACCCCCTCCCACCCCCTTCCAAAAGCCTAAAACCCCTCTTTTAGCCTGGTCAAAGCTATCTCCCGCCGGTCAAACCTGTACTTTGACCTCACTCCGCACCCTACATTTGTTAACTCCCGTCTATCTAAAAAGTACAGTAACACGAAGACAAAAATACGGTAACATGCCTTATAAAATACAGTAACAATATTAAAATATAGTCATGACGGATCTAGTTTTTAAATCATATTTTTTTAACCATTGTAGTGAAAACGGTTTTGAAAAATAATATAAAACACATGAGATATTGCTCTCTAAAAATTGGGAATATAATCTTTTAGCTCTCTTACATACATTAGTTGTACTATAGCAACAGTATGCAGTCATGATGTTACTATACTTCTATCGTGATGTTACTGTACTTCTATCACGACGTTACTGCAATTGTGCAACACACATGGTACTGCACGTATATTGCGATGTTACTGAAATTATATCACGACGTTACTGCAATTATACACATATGTTACTGCACGTATATCGCGATGTTACTCAAATTATATCACGATGTTACTGCAATTATGCAGTAACAATACACATATTTTATATAGCAACATAGCGTTAAGATTTTGAACTTTAAATAATTTTATCTCTCACCTCATATATTATTTTTTTTTAATTTTTATAGTCATATTTTTGAAAAAAATTATTTTAAAAAAGTAAATCTCTCATGGGTATGTTTTGACGTTGTTACTGTAAATTAGTTATCGTGTTACTGCATTTTTGTCGTCGTGTTACTGCACAATTCCTATGAGACGAGTGGTGAGCTTAGATAGATATAAGAGGAAACCCACGAGGGTTGATCTACGAGGTTGACCCTTTGACTAGCATTTAAATGAGGTGAGGTTATTTTTAAGCTTTGGAAGAAGGGTGGGAGATAAGATGGGTCTTAGAAGGCCTTAAGAAGAGAAGCCTTGGAAATGAGGGGGTAGAATAGATTATACTAAAGGGATGCACGTGTGTATACACATAAAACAAGAGTAGAACTCTACCCGTATTAGGAGTGGGTCAGTGCAGGGGCAAACATGGATTTAGTCTTACCGTGCCCACCCCAGCCCACTAGCATCCCTACATTTTATATTATAAATCACTTTATATTTGCTTTAAATTAAACCTCTTTAAATTGACCAAATTTATAGAAAATTATAATAACATTCCTAATATAAAATTAGTTTCATTAAATTGTGTTAATTATAGTATATTTATTTTGCATTATAAATATTATAAATTTGATTAAAAGATGTTCAATCTCGGAAAAGAATTATAACATGAAATAGAGGGGCAGGAGAAAGCAAGAACGTGAGAGAGAGAGGGAGAGAGGGGGGGTGGGGGGGAGTGGAGACTGGAGAACATGCCTGAACAAACTCACTAACAACCATAAAACAGGCGTTGAGCCACACATCCACAATATTAGAGAGCAAAAAACTCGCAATTATTCAGCAGCAGTATGGTACTGTTCTGCAGAGACATTACAAGGGATTCCTTCCCTCAATCAAAGAGGCAAATATCAAAAGAAGGCACTAACATTATTATTTCCAAAGAATTTGTTCATTTATTCCTAAATTTCTATTTCGTTTTCCCGTTATGGACCATCTTGTGAACGAGTATAATCTGGTTGTTGCAAAGTTCCACCGAAGCACAGTGCTTGCTAAACTGAGCGCCCTACTGATCGCTTGCAAACAGCTTATTTGCTGTGCCGAATATAGGAGTGATATCAACAGGTACCTAGAAAAATCTAAAGCATGTTAATAGAAAAGAGTAAGACAATAGACAACCCAATCCAACATGTTTTGATTTTCTTCAGCTCTAAAAAATTTGTATGAACAGGTAAATTTGACAACTACCTGCATGCTTTCTATTTTGTCCAACGCCACGCGCAATGGTTGCGTCAAGCTTGCACGGGACTCGAGGAGGGACTTGGCAGCATGCTTGTCGCCCTTAGCTTGTATTGTTAGGATCTCTCTACTGAGACTTTCAACGGCATCCTCAACCTTTCTCAGCAGAAAGTTCTAATGAGCGTTTATAGCATGATGATAATAACCATGTTCAAAGAACAAAGAAATACCTTAGTGAAATCAACTGAGAATTTTCCATCAGAATGCAAGACAAAAGCTCCTTTCTCATACAACCAGTTAAATTGCAAAACCTGCCCTTTTCTGCACACACATAGAAACAGTAATTTGTAATCAAGAGCTCAGGACAGTACAAAAAAATTCTATTGAGATTTAGAAGTATTTGTGTTCTCCATTTCCCAGAAATAATTCAGTTTGGTAACAGGGTAAAAGGATTCTTACCCATGGGCTTCTTCTAGTCCAAAGCGGATTGATCGGAAGCATCCAGCCAGGAATGATACATACATCGATTCTGATAGGCTTTTAGGAAGTAAACACTGGTAGATCAGAAGGAATTGTGTTATTAGTAGGTGGTGGCACACTTGCAAAACTCATGCAATTTGCAATTCAAGCAGTTTGGACAAACCGTTTTTTTTTTGCCCCTAAGTACTCATGCAATGGCGGTACAAATAAGTATATAGGCAAATGAAAATTAGTTTATGCATTCCCGATATGTATTTACACAATAACAGGATTTGACAGCCTGGTAAGCTAAGTGCAATGGGAACCTGATAAGTGATGAACAACTGACCTTTTTAATAAGAAAATTCAGTGCCCATAGACCAACTATATCAGCTTTAGCCTCCTCCAATGCTGAATGAAATTCCTGGAGTTCCTATTTTTTTTCATGGAGAGGACATCAATGAATCAGATATCAGACATTAATAAAATTAATAGTCAGCATTCCAAATTTAAAGTGTGAAGACAGATAAACAAGCATGGCATTTTTTTTCTACATGTGTAATAGCAAAGTTAATTTCCATTGGTAAGTGAATATGACACATTTTCTTCAGTAAAATGTCCATATTTACAAATTTTGTTATTTTTACATATTTCTGAATAATCTGACGAGAAATTTGGTTGTGAATAAAACAGTTGAAGAAAGTGGCAAAATTTTGAGGGTAACAAAGCACTGGTTCATAGCCACTGCACCTAGGGTTCATGAAATTATTTATGTTCATTTCTATGTATATATGTAGTTACATACCATTCTAACTGTTGATCTTTTACCACTTGGAAGGGTGATGGAATGAGGTCCAATTCCATGGCAGCATTCGTGGCAAACTATATGTGTATAATAAGGCTCAAAATCAACATAGTCTTCCTGTTCCTCTCTTATGCAAGCATTAGCTATAGGCTTCAAGATATGCTTAAACCTGACATATAAAGAAAATTAGAAGTCAAAACAGGAACCCCTGTACTTTGATTGCCACTGAAGTATGAATTATCTGAGTCACCGACTTAAATTTATAGACAATAATCACTAACAGGACATACTTAGCTTCTGAAATGTTCTTAAGCATAACCATCGAAGTTCCTCGTTCATTCACAATCCGCTCATCATTGGGCAAATTAAAAGCAATAGTTTGTGGGCCTTCCACATCCTGCAACAATAGTCCCTGTTCAGTTCATCATGAAGCTTTTGCCAAGGATATGAAACCACTGGCACAACAAATCATCTTCAATACATACACAAGTCCTCCATGCTCTTAGCCTCTCAATTGTCTCAAGATCTCCAAAGAAGGGTTTAGCCAATGATTACCAAGATAGTGACAAACCCAGGCAAGATGAAGTGATAAATCAATAACTCCATGGCACTAAACATTTTGTATGGCCAACATGCCACTGAGGAAGTAATAAGAAAAGCACACAAAGTAAACAACCTTCTCTTTTGATCATAAAGCAAAAGAAAGCATTCCTATCATGAAATTGTGTATCATCAATTCTCATTAGATACAAAAAAGGCTGAATACTTGCTTCTAAGGGATTTAAGGGTATAAGGTTCTTGGTGATGCCCATCTACTACTAAGCAAAATAGGAACAATAAGCATGTTTTTTCCGTGTCAACAAATATGAAAACTTTATATACTGATGAGTTCAGGCCACACAGATTGTAACAAACGACAAGGGTTATCACAAACTATAGTAGTAAAATCAAGCATTAAATGAGCCCCAACAAATCTAAAGGTTTGTTACAGAACGGACATACCCCAGAGTTGTATAGAAGATTGATAACGCGAATTGGAGCAGCAGATACAGTGTCAGATTTGTAAATATTGTCCAGTGGAAGATGCTTCTCCAAATCCTAAAGTTAGATCAAATTTTCTGTAAATCAAAAGGTGCTGTTGCTCTACAGAAAATAAATTACAATTACCTGGAGTTGATCACCAAAGAGTTTAACTTGAGAAGTCGCAATGTCATCCCGCACCCCAACAAATGCTTCAAAGGTGGCCTTTGAGAGAGTAGAAAATACTAGTAAAAACAAATAACATGGTATATTTTTATTGAACTCTATGCATACATGAAGTATGCAGTTAAACTTGATTCAAGACATAAAAGTGCATGTCCATATCCTTTAAACAGATGTCCTAATCTAAGTGGTAATGTTCCCTGCTTTATCCATATAGTATCATAGGCAATATTTTTCTTTCTTCACTGGGGATAAGATGGTGTCTAACTGAATTTAAACCCTAGGATTTAACCCAAATAACATGGGCAGCCTCAAGAACCAGCACTGATATATGAGAGAATGGCTAGCACAAGTGCACAGCTACTAGAACATGACCATCAGAAGATCCATAGTTCTATACTCCTTTTACAAGAAGCCAATGGCAGTGGTGGCAGTGTATCTGCCATCCTACCTCTACACTACATTCTCTTACCAAATTCTTCCTGAAGTTACTAACATTACATATTAATCCCTTCACGTACCATTGTTTTCCCTTTCTTTATTTAGTATCTAAAGTTCAAGCTTAAATTCAGAAAGGTCTAAGATGACCTAATTGTCACATTTATATGTAGTATTAAAGTTAATTTTAGAAGTGCTCCCTATGACAAAAAGTACTGAGGGTGCCTTCAATTAGAAAAAAAAAACAACTAATTCACTAATTTACTCCAAATGTGTATCATTCTGATTTATTTTTTGCAGTAACAAACGCAGGGGCATTTAGTTACTCAACAATGTTCAGACTTGCATTATATGTGATAAAGAGCAATCTTACTGAAGTTTCAAAAACATATGTGCTGTTTGATCAGCAGATGGCTAGATGCCAAGAAAAGGTAGGAAAGGTTCCCAGAGGGAAAATTCTTTATAGATATCAAAAGGGGAAAAAATACCTTATAACTGAAAAGGTCATCTTTGTATGTCTCGTATGGGCCAATAGTGACATCCAAGTTGGAGTCCTAGACAGAAGACAGAAATGCCAAATACATAGGTTATATGAGCAAGTACATTTAGAAGCCAAACCTTGCTGTTAAATGTGACCAGTACAACCATTTTTATGGATACACATTCAACAGATAAGAAGTAATACTTCATTGTACACTCCAGAGCTCATAAACTATATAATGTCTAGCATAACTTATTTTGTCCTATAGAACTTACAAAACATATACATGCTCTGATGATCACCTAAGTAGGTCAGTTACTATCATCCAAAGTTCCAAACTCCCTATGTGGTTATGGAAGGTAGAAGGTGAAATAATTGAAGACAAAATTCACCATAAAACTCTTGCAGACCTTGTATGTTTGCACTATCAAATATACATTCTACAGTAGGGAACTGTCCTAATGTTCTCTTTCACAAGTAAAGATTGAACATTACCTTAAACATTCAAGAACAATTTCTCCAAGAACAAGGGAATCAAAGCCAGTGAGAAAGACAAATAATACATTTTAATATTTAAAGAAAAAAATGAACTAAAACTGAGAGTTAGGGTATAGGGTACTAACCAGCTCCATCCAAGCTATATCAGATTCATAGTAATCATTTGAAAGGAAGGCGTCTGCCTTGGTTCTGAGAAAATTCTTGAGGCTACAAGAAGATGAAAGCAAATAAATTATAACTTGAGAAATTAAAAGATGATAATTTACTAGCTAACCTTGGAGAATCAGAACACTCAGATGCTTTATGAAGAAGCTCAGCAGCTTTCACAAGGGATGATTTGTGCTCCTCAGAGTATGGAACAATAAAAAGATCATCTGATGTTTTGGCTTGATTTGATCCATCTGACTGAGCTAGTGTTGAAGGCAATAAAGCGTCACTGCGTTTTATTACAGTGAAAAATCCAGTTGCATCTTTTTGCTCCTTTTCAGGCAGTCCATTTTTCCATATTTCAAACTCCTACAGACAAAGCACCCAAAAAAAAACCCAGTTTCAGTCAATACAGGACCAAGTACACATCCAATGTACTGGTACATTAACTCAGTAAGCAGACAGTACCCTCAGGTTTGCAGTATACACATGAAATTTCTACTGTATATTTTGAGCACAGGAAGCAGAAAAGTGCCTAAGCACTATTACCATTTTGTCCATATCAGGAGGATAAAAATTTGCCCCAGGAGGCTTATTTAGAGGAAATGCAGCACGATACTCGATCCCCTTCCATCCTGAAACTGATTTGGTGGCATCTGTGAGTAATTTCACAGCAGAATCTGCAGTTGATAGAAAAGCCTTATTTTCATCAAGGCAGGACCTGTTAAGGAAAAATATTAAAATGATAACATCTATCAAGATGCTAAAAGGATACACAGTAGTTACTCCCTCCATTTCAAAATATAGGGCGTATTTTTAGTTTGTTAGGAAAAGGGTTTGACCAAAGATTACTCTATTTAAATATCACTTATGTGACACAAAAGTATAATCACAAGGAAATACTTTCGAATACAAATCTAATAATATTAATTTTGTGTCACAAAAATTTATCCTAATAGAGTAATCTTTGGTCAAACCCTTATACCAATGAAACAAAATACACCATATATTTTGAAATGGAGGGAATACATAATCTAATTAGATAACATGGGTTTGAAACAAACATACCCCCTCTGCCCCAAGATATAGCTACCAAAAGATAAATTCTAAATGCAGACTGCAGAAGGTCATGAATATTAACTCATAGGAAAGAGTTCGTGCCACCAACAAATATCCGGTGCATGAAAAAACCTAAAGTAGTCAACATAAATAAAGAAACTTCGATTGAAAAAGAATTTACCATGGACTCCTGTTAATAGAATAATATGACCACTTCAATTTATCAAAAGATGAGGAGTTAGCATGTGCTTTCAGCCAGTCTCTCAGTGCACGGTTGCTATTCCAAACCTAATCAGGAACCAAGGTAGTAAGAGGTTGGGATGCAGTAAAAAAAATTACTGAAGATAATTTTTTCTAATTAATTGTATGTGACACGTTCAACCAATAAGAATAAAAAAATGTGTTCGAAAAATATTTGATGATGGATGTACCTGCTCATAAAATATGTCATCAATAACTATTGATGCTTTAAGAATATACCCCAAGGCTTCCCTATCTCCTTCAGACAGACTAGTCAACTGCAAAACCAAATATTGAAACCTCAAGGATCCCAAATACATAAAAGCATGCCGACATGCCATACTATATTTATATATATGATGAATCAAACTCCTTGTCTCCATCCAATTGTTTCAAAAAATATAGACGGCTTACCTCTGGTTCCAAATGGATGGGAGCATAACGGTTGATTTGCTTTTGCAAGGTTAAACTGCGGGATTTGATATTGTCTTTGTACCTATGAACGTGACATGAAAGGTCCAAGGAAGATAATTTAGACAAAAACGTGGAGCAAAAAGGATTGCCAGAGGGAATGATATGCTGAATGGCTTCAAAGTGGTAAGTGGAAAGAGATGAAGATAAAGAAATCATTCCTCCAAAGTTCCAATTATGGTGGGTTGTTAACAGGGAGCAGATGCTGCTCAAAACATACAGTACCAATCCATGTTTCGCCAAAAGCTAAATCTTTGCTTAGAGACTTACCCATCACATGACTACCTATTAGATAATATTAGGAGAAATAAAATGCTCGATGACATCACATCACATCACATTTTCAACAAAAAAAGAACTCCTCTGATGAGTTAAAAGAACTAAACAATGAATCCTAACTCCTAAGAACCGACTGTTGGCATCCCAGTGACACAAATACTCACTCCAGCTACCCGATGTTTAAACCTAAACCAGCACCTTTCTTACAGCCTGTTGGTGGTAGTAAATTTTGTACCAATCACACAAAAGTTCCATTTCAATTTTTCCAAAGTGAATACAATTATCCCTTAGACAGTCGAGGCCACAAATTGAAAAAAAAATGAGTGGACAAAGAATTAAGATGCTTACCGTTCTTCAATAATACTAAATAGTTGACCATATGCCCCATCCACATCGTAAGGTACATATTCTCTGCTTTCTTTTGCAAGGCAGCCTTTGTACTCATCTAGACGCATATACCTAACCGCAGATACTTCACTTTCCTATAATTAAAACTTCTAAAATTGATTATGAAATAAGAAATAGAACCAGTAAATAAAGACATAACATCATAAATAGTTAAATACTGGAAAATTTTGATAGTGTTCATTTTGTCATGTTGGCACAATTTACGTGCTCAGATATATTTCCTTTGGTGGCAGCAACATAAGTATGGACTTTATTGTATTCCACACTTGATGTTGTCAACCACGAACATACAACAGTAAGTGAAAAGGACATAATGTAAAGTATTACTAATTATTGTATTCTCACTTGGAGAGTGATTGCCTCAAGTGGAATTGGAGCTAACGTAGTCACAAGATAAACATCATTGTACTCATTGTTGGTGTATGTCCCATTGTTGATAACACTGCATCAAGAATCAGAGGATATCATTATTTAACGTCCCTGAATAGTTTTACCCAGTGCAAAAAGATAAGAATATTGGTTTGTTACATAGTTCGCAAACTCACGATAAGATAATGAACTAAGAGACAATGATACTAACCATTCCTGAAGAAAAACAAATAGCAGCTCAAAAGCGTCGGATGGAAGTTTGATGCCTAGTTCTTCATCGAGCTCCCGCCTGATGATCCATGTCAATGCTATTACCAATTAGAATGCATCATTTTAATATTGCAGTTACCTAGCCTAGCACAGAATCACGCAATAGAGTAATAGCCAAGCGAATAATTGCAAATAAGTCAGTGATCCTATGCAATAAACTAACACAAGACATGAACAATATCTCAAACACTAAATGTTGGGATGGCTAGAAGGAGCTAGCCATCCAATGGATTAAGAAAGGAGGAGCCACATATTTATTCCAACCCTTTATTTAATCCGCGAGGGGTTCAGGATTCGAACCCTGGCACCTTTGCCAACTGCGCTAGAAGCGCATCTCAATATCTCTAACGCTATGTCACAATGTTATATATGGAACCATTCATCACATAAGTTCAATCTAGTTTCAGCAGCTGCATCGATAAGATGAAGAGCAATATCTCAGAGACTAGAATTCCCGCATAAATAAAGCAGAGTAGCCAGTGTTTTAAAGCAGAGTAGCCAGTGTTTCTCCACGCCACTACGATTCCCCATGCAGAATTCATACAATGGCGTCCTAAAATTCTATTAAGGGGGGCAAGGTAAGCGAGCTCACTGCGCGGAGGAGAGAGAGGAGTCGCCGGCGGAAATATGGCCGGCGCTGGAGATGTCCCACTGCCCGGGCCACGAGTCCTTGCAGTCAGCGCGGCGCTGCAGCAGCAGCTCCCCGGTGCTCTCGCTGTAGATCCACACGTGCACCGCCCGGTGGTAATCGCCGTCCCTGTGCACCTCCGACCTGCGGGAAACAAGCCAAACGAGCAGACCGCGGGCGGCGGAGTTACGCGATCCGATCGAATCCAACCGAAGCGGCGGGAAGTGAATACGTTGGGGTAGCTGCGTCGTGCCTGGGCTTGGAGGTGCCTGTCTTCTCGCCGCCGGCGGTGAGTACGTCGAGGCGCTCCTCCGGCTGGGCGGCCATCGGGGAACCGAAGTCGCGGCGGCGGCGGCGGCGGCGACGGGGTGAAGTGGTCGAAGTGGACTTTTAGGTTGGATCGCGTGGAAATCGGAGTCGTAAGGTTATTCGCTGTTGTTCAGAAGACACTAATTTGAAATATTAAATATAGATTAATAAAAAACTAATTTTATAGAGCTAATCCGTGAGATGAATTTTTTAAGCTTAATTAATCTATAATTAGCAAATATTTACTATAGCATCATATAGACTAATCATGGATTAATTAGGCTCATCAGATTTGTCTTGTGAATTAGTCCATGATTATGGATAGATTTTATTAATAGTCTATATTTACTATTTATAATAAGTGTCTAAATATCCAATGTGACTAGAGACTAAACTTTAAGTCCCTATAAACAAATACCCCTCAAATAACCCTGTTGAATAATGGGTTGCAAGGGGTGGAAATAACAATGTATGGACGGTTAGGATGAAATAGCCTGGGAAGAATATATTAATGAGATTTTAAGATATCCTTTGTTGGGTGGGAATTCATTTCTCTATGAAAGTGCGTCTAGGCCCCTAATTTGTTTTAGTGATTAATGACTATCAAATGATGAGAACTGATGATGTGTATGAGAATATGAAGGTATAGATAGTCCTCATGGAAAAATTGTTATTGCACCGCCCACGTGAAAAGAGAAGAAAAATCGGTATATTCGTGTCGACATATGTGTTTACTTTGAATTCGAGTCAACTAGGAATGACGTAGGGGTGCGCAAATAAAATCTAGGAATGAATCCGGTGCTCGGAAATATTTTTAAAGTACATCTTTTACTATCTTTTTGAAGTTGTGCGGAATTTACGGAAGTTCCGAAGGTACTGTCGGAACTTATGAAGAGGGCAGATTCAGTTCTGTATGATTCATGGAAGTTCCGAAGGAGACCTTCGAAAGTTCCGAAGATGCCAGAATCGGTTCTGTAAGAATCACAGAAGTTCCAAATGAGCCAGAAATAGTTCTATAAGATTCACGGAAGTTCCGAAGGTCTTGACCGGAACTTCCATTGACTTGACCTTTCGCAGTTGACTTTGAATTTTCTAAGTGTTAGGGGCTATTATTTTGAACTGACCGAAAGTTTCGAAGAAGACCTCCGGAAGTTCTGAAGAGAGAATCTTTTGCCCCCACCGGACAGAAATTGAGAGAAGGGTATAAATACCCCTCCCCCAACCCCTCAAGCTAGGGTTGCTACTTCCATTGTTCATCCTCTTGGCCCTTAGTTTGATTTCTTGAGATTCACTTTGAGCCTCGCTTCCTCACTTCCTCCTCTCCACGGATCTAAGTGATTTGGATTTTGTGTGTGTGAGAGTTGGTTGGTTTGAGTTGGTTTGAGTGCTTGGTGTTGACTTCGTGAGAAATTTCTTGAGCACTAGATTCATCCCCAAGATCTCTTTGCTAGCTTGTTACTCTTGGTGGTTGAGAACACCTAAACGGCTAGGCGTCATTCCTAGAGCCGTCAAAGTTCTTGTGGTGCGCCGAGAAAGGTTTGTGAAGGTTGGGTCTCACCTCCGAAAGAAAATAGACACCTCGAGTGAGGGGGAGTGCACGAGTGCAACCCCGAGGAAAGGGTTGTAGAACCCGGCTCAAGTTTGAGCTTCTTAACGGAGAGTACAATCCCTCAATGATTGGAACTTTGATAAAAAGTCTCCGTCTCTACTTGTAATGATATTTCTCTAACTTGTGTTTTTAGCCTTGCTTTTGGTTACCGCGCGTACTCTAGTTGCTGGTTGTGCCAAGACTTAAGGTAGTTTGCTTATCTAAGATTTGGTTGGCTAGATCTACTCATTTCTCGTTCTTGATTTGGTGCTGTCAGAAGTTCCGAAGATCAACGGAACATCCGAAGGCCGACTCATTTCTCGTTCTAAATCTGGTGCTGTCGGAAGTTCCGAAGATCAACGGAACTTCCGAAGGCCGGAAGTTCCGAAGCCCCTGACCGGAACTTCCGAAAGTCTCAGCTTCCGCTTTTTAGATTTAATTTTTAAATCGTCCATTCAGCCCCCCTCTAGGCCTTGATATACTCTTTCACCCTGTCCCATTAGCCAAATATGTCTCCGTTGATAGGAGAATTTTTTTTATTTTTTTAAATCTTTTTAATAAATAATTTTATTACTAGGTCTCGAAGAAAAATATTTTTTATCATATAAACCAACACTGATGTGGTCAAAAAGTTTCTACGGTGAACTTTTTTATTCGAGGTCTAGTAATAAAATTATTTATTAAAAAAATTAAAATTAAAAATTCTCGATAGGGAAAGAGATGATTTGCTTGTGTTGGGTTTTCTGAACAAATAGGGACTGCCCACATAGATAATTCACACGGAGTTAATACAACTTTAAAATTATATTATAGATCCAACAAACATATTTATATTTCATTTGTAATTTGTAAATCTTTGATTCTATTTTTATATTCTTAGATTTCATATATAACTGGTTGTTGTTATTTTTATTAGTATTGTCACGCCCCGACCCTAGGAACCCCTAGGTCGGGCCCGTGCTTTAAAACATCAAGACTTTTCTCACACAACCAACACATGTCTTTTCTGCGCACCTTGTGCTCAGTCACCCATCCCAAGATTGCTCTAGGTCAATCACGCTTAATCTTAGAGTTCCTTTGAGATAAGCTTTTAGAAAAGAAGTTACAACTTGTTGGTATGAGTATCTTTCAAATTCTATTAAGACTTGGGCTGGGATGTTACCAGTATAATTGTATTTTATGTATAACTATATTGATGAATCTATAACGTTGTTATTTGGATCCACCGTAATCTAAAAGTTATTTTTTTTTATTTTAGTCAGATTTCTCGGATGTAATAATTTATAGCATCTAGATTATACGTGGTGACTTATTTAAAAGTTGTGTTTTCATAGATAGATTTGGTAATTTATATGGACAGAAAACAGTTGAAAATAAGCTATTTCCAGATAATTATCAATTTTCAGTTTCTTTTGAAAAAAACTCAATACCGTATCATACGGTGTATACAAAAGTGTGAATTGAGTAGCAGAAACCTTTTGTGGAATTTTTGCTGAAACTCATATATGTGATATTTTAGAATTAGAATCTACCGTCTCCTAACAAAGAGGACGGCTCATCTTCACCTGATATGCCTGTTCCCGAAGTTCTGACGTATGGATTCTATTTCCCAAATCAAGTTAAAATTGGACTGCTTTCGCAAAATTCATGTTGAAGGAATTACATAATAAACGGCTGAATGGTACTCATCTTCTTTTACCATTACTCTCTGATCATCTTCTCTTCAGCGCTTTTAAAGGTTTAGCTGCCTTGAGCTGGGTGTCTATGTAATTCTTAGCCGCTTGGTAGCAGCTGCCCTCAGCCTGTATTGCATCCTCAAAGATGATACCACATCTGTTCCTGGACTGGGCTTCATGCCTTCATACTTCTAATGTATGGATCGGCACGAGCATTCTGGCAAGTGGAGTACATGCCGATGCGTGGATATGATCTGGTGCTGCTCTCAAGTTTATTGACACTCGAAGCAGTCGTTTGAAAACTCCCTGGATCACAGAAAATACTTTCGTAAATCCATCTCGAACATAAATTTGCCATGATATGTAAATTAATTCTCTCTCAACATATCCTTCAAAAATAGCTGGTAGAATGTGACAATAACTATACATTTGGACTAGACCTGCTAATGACTAAAAAACTAAACCGTTTCCAGACCTACCTATGTTAGCAAACTGTACCTCCCAGAACTAATCCAATCCACCAAACATCTCTTGATTGCTACCAACCCAGATCAATCCACTTCTTCAACCGATACCAACCTTTACCTCAATTGAGTTCAATTTTCATATGCCGCCGTGCAAACAATATATGGTGCTCCATCATAAAGAGGTACTCGACTTGTCATCTTGTCAAGTTCAACAGACTGCTCGAGCTTCGCAGCCACTGACATATCAAATTACTGTGAAACGGAAAAATTAAAGGACAGGCAGCACTGCAGCATACCAAAAATATGTTTATCCCCTTGCCATGTTTTTCATTAGCGTATAAAACTTGTAACATGTTAATACTATGACATCTGGTGCACCATAAGAATTAAAGAACAGAACAAAAAAAATGATGAACAAATGAGTTTATGTACAAAACTGCAGCTTTTTGTACGTTTTTTTTAAATTGCTTGCTGTGTGTCGTCTGGTCTGGAGCAACAGATAACTAATCGAATCAATCTGCAATAACCACCCACAAGAGGGTAAATTTAGAATAATTGACTGTGAATGATGATTATAAGAACTAATTTAAGCATAAGATACTTAATTTAAAATAAATATCCTATTACCTTCCCAACAAAATCCAAGGCAACTAGACAAGGTGTACGCCAGTTAGTGCTAGCTTTGTGGACATACTGAGCTGGTACCGTCTGCCAACTAGATGTTTAATTTTATTCTGCTTAGTTTTGACAGTGAAAAAGCTTATTGCATATCACCAGCCTATGGTTATGGTATCTCCAGGAAAAGAGTATCACCACTATCCTTCATTCCTTCTTCTACAGCATGATGTACTGAACCCACCGACCAGATATTTCATCTTTAAACTCCAGCAGGATCATCCAGTCATTTCTCTTGTAAATTGATCGTTCAAATGTTGCAGGATCATCCAACCAAGTTGCAGGAATTTTTTCTTGTATTATGGTCGTAACAGCTTAGCCATATTTAATGCTACCTGGACTTTCCTCAAATCATTTTTAAACCCTGAGCTACGAAGCCCATCAATGACAGCACGCTTTGCAGATGCAAGAACATTATTACCTTCATGCAAGCAGATTCGCAAGAATTTCGATGCCATATGGTACCTACCCACCCTACATAGACCATGGACTAGTGATGTGTAAGTAAAATCATCCTTTAGTTTCATACACTGCAGTAATCTGATAGCTGCATCCACCTCTTGAAGTTTGCAGAGCGCATCAACCAAACAATTGTATGCCACAACATTAGATTGCATGCCCCTCATCTCCATGTAACATAAATGCTTTTCTGCAGCCTCAATATGCCCCATTTTGCACAGCCCGTTAACCAAAATTGCAAATGTGTACTCATCACTCTCCAGGCCGCCATCTTCCATCATGCTCACAAGCTCAAATGCGTCATCCAGCTTCCCTTCTTGGCATCGCATGTGAATAAGCATGTTGTAGCACACACTGTCAAGCCTAGATCCATTTTTCAGCATGAGGTCACAATAGGTATTGGCTTCTTCCATCCGGCCCTTCTTGACCAATGCGCTGATCACTGTGCAGTATGGGAAGACATCAGAAATGCACCCTTTGTCCAGCAATGACAAGAAGGTGTCCAACCCTTGCTGAAACCTACCATACCTAAAGCAGCATTTCATAACTGCTGTGTAAGTGACAACATTTGGGGCATGATCAGTCCTCCCAAGCTCCCTAAGGACCATGCGGGCATAGCCCACCTTGCCTGACCTGCATAGCCCGCTGATCATGGTGTTGTAAGTCACGATGCCCACGGGGAGCCCCGCCCTCTGCAGGTACCTGAACATCCTGTACGCGTTCATCGCATAGCCGGCCCTGAGCATCCCGTCGAGGAGAGTGTTGTAGGTGGTGCCACATGGTGCAATGCCTTTCTCAGCCATATCAGCGAACACCCGGTAGGCATCCTCCGGGTGGCCGGACCGGAACAGGCAGTGCATGAGGGCATTGTAGCTCCAGGAGTCGGGGGCAATCCCCGCCCGGAGCATTTCGTCGAACAGGTCGAGGGCGTGTATCGGGAGCCCGCGGCGTGAGGCGCCGGCGATGAGGGAGTTGTAGGTGACGGTGTCGGGCTCCACCCCAGCCTCCCGCATCCGCCCCATGACGGCGATGCCCGCTTCGAGCCCGGCGGCGCGGCAGTGGGCGGCGAGGAGGGTGTTGTAGGTGACGGCGTCGGGGGGCAGGCCGAGGCGGATGGCATCGACGAGCATGGATTCCGCCAGGGCGAGGCTCCCCCCGCGGCAGAGCGCGGCGAGGCAGACGTTCAACAGCCGCGTCGGCAGCAGCCACCGCCCCCGACCCCGACCCCGAGCCATTGCTCCCGACGCCTTGGAATACCATGCGGGCATACAGCTTGGTTGTTTGATCCCCATGCAGCGTCCCTTCCCCACATTCGCCGAGTCTTGGTCTCTTCTTCGCCTGGAGGAACTCACCAAGACACCACGAGCCTCCAGCACGTCTGCTGCCTTCATCGCCACCAGCAACACAGGCAAGAACCCGGCGCACAACACCGGCTTTGGCTCCGGCGAAGGCGGTCAACGCGGCTCCGAAAACGGCAAGGGCAACGGAAATCGTCGTCGGCGCCGGGGCGGCGGCGCCCACAACGGCGGAGGCGCCCAGGAAGCTGCTGCCGCTGCCGGCTGCCCAAGGCGTACAAGGCGGCGGCAAGCCCCCAGGCGGCAACACGCACTGGCCGTCCCCCCCAGAATCCCTGGGCCGGAACAAAAAGTTCGTCTTCTTCGTGTCAAGGCCCATCAGCCCAAGCCCACATCATCGCGACACGGTACTGACCTCGCGCAGCAGAGAGCGGCCGCTGGCTGGCGTTCCGACCTCCCACCGCCCCCGCCGTCGCATCGGAGGAAGAGCGGGCGGCGGCGGCGGCGGCGGCGATCCAATCCGTCCCGCCGCCACCTATGGCGGGGGGAGAAGGGGAGGACGAGGCGGCGTCGATCGAGCTGCAGCTGGAGCAGCACCTGCAGGAGCAGCGGGCATCCCTCACCGCCGTCGACGAGGCCCTCGCCGCCGACCCCTCGAACGCCGACCTCCTAGAGGTACGGTTCGGTATCACCTCGCTTTGATTAACTCCCAATCCTCCGCGGCCACTGGTCGTTGAAGTTTCGGTTACCCCTGGGCTCCTAAGTTTGACTCCCAAGTTGTGGGGATTTCACGGACTCATGGGCGATCCCCAGATGGTTATGAGTGCAGATGTGCTCCTCGGATTATTGCTCTTATCCATCTCGCGTAGATGTTGGGATTAGGTAGTATATCATCTGTTTCTAGCAATGAGTTGCAACGAGGAGTATTTGGACGATGTTACTTGTTAATTTGGTATGGTTGCTTCGGTCCTTATATGAGAATCATGTGCATTTTGTGAGACATGGCGCTTTTCTGATGTGATTTGTTCATGGATTATGTCATTGGCAGTCAGTATGTCAGCTAATATGAGAAATTAGCTGGAGATGGATGTTAATTCGTGTACATCAGTTTATTTAGATGTCGACTGAACATGTTGAGTCTGATATACCAAGAGCTGAGTGATATTCACATTATAGCTCGCCAGTGGAATACCTGTAGGAAAGATGACTAGTTTCTGCATTTTTGCATTCCTGAGATGTGAATATCTAATTAGGTTTCCGACTTTCCGTAACCAAAAAAAAAAATCTTCAGAGAACAATGTCTAACAAATATTTAGAGAAAGCAGTGGAGCTTTTTTTGACATTTCAGACCATATATTGATATTAGTATATCATAGTCTTTGGTAGTTTTGACTTATATATTCTACACTTCTATTACGCAAATTCTAAGTTACAATGTGTACTGTTTGAAGGTCCATGAGGAACTTCTTGCTGCAATTAAGGATGCAGAGGAGGGACTTCTCCACTTGAAACGCTCTAGGCTAGTGAAACAAATAGATGAAATCTTTCCTAACCAGGAGTCAACATCTAAAGCACCAGAATTTTCTGCTGAGACACTAGATGATGTTGAGCCAGAACCATTGGAGCCACAGGAATTTCCGGTTGGATCTAAGTGTAGATTCAGGCACAAAGACGGGCGCTGGTATAATGGATGTATTATAGGACTTGAAGGCTCAAGTGATGCAAGGATATCATTTCTGACACCCACGTCTGAAAACATGTTGGTGAGTACTGCCATTGGATCTATCATTTTTATAAATATATTTTTCCCTTTTGAGTTGTAGCACTCATGGTTCCTATTAAACCCTACACTTAACCCTCTACCTGCCAGTATGTTTGTTAACTTGCTATTTTATCTATTTGGATTAATGGTACTCCAGCTACTTTGAAGTGGATTGTTATTTGTCAGTATTTACTATTTTTTCTACTTTTCTCTTCCTTGATATATAATGACGCCGGCACATAGGAGATACATCATATGACCTGTGTGGTTATTTTGCTGAATGGCCTTGGATAGGTTCATGGCCTAACAGCTTAAGGAAATAAGTTCCAATTTTATCAACACAAGTCCATACTGGGCTGCCGAGCTGGGTACTGTTGTTAATGGGGTTATTCCTGTGTTTATTTTAAGCTCTTCTCTGTGAGCGGTTGCTGAAGTTCTCTCCAAAGCAACTCAGCAATACATGTTTTATTTTATTTTTTATTAAAACCATGTGTGCATTGCGCATATGCTAGTATTTTATTTTGCAATGAAGCCATATGGCCATCTGCTCTGAAATAAACCTTGTAGCAAAGCTTGAGAGTGTCCCCCTATCCTCTTGCATTGCACCACCAATGTATATACATGAATAAATGGGATTGAGGGGGAGACCCTTAAAAGGTCACAGGTGGGTACCATTCACTCTCCATCAACCATATCTTTCTATTGGTTGATAGGAATGTAATGGGCAGAACGAAAGGTTCATTGTTACCAGCAAATAAACTAATCAATCTGCTCATAGTGCAGATGTGCAAGTTCTTTCTCCAGCAACGATGTCGGTTTGGTAGTAACTGCCGCTTGTCCCATGGTATGTAAATGCTTATTTTGCCCTTCAAAGGGAAAGATTGTTTGCCCCTACAAATGTGCTTTGACATTGAGCTCTTGTTCCATTGCCTTTCATGTGAAGCAATAAATACACCATGTAATGGTGTCGACTTCATATGATGGATTGTTCCTTCAAATGGTTGACATTGCAATTTTTTTTGTGAACATTGTATTCATCCACAAATTTACTTCTTTCTGTTTTCCTAGATATAATATGTAAAATGTCATAATCCAAAGTTTATCCTCAGGTATTGTAATTCCTACTCTGTCCTTGAGGCAATTCACTCCGACTAGATGGCAACAGTCCTTGGTAGGGTCCAGCATACTGGCTGCTTCTGGGCATCATTCTGGCCTTTGGAGAAGAGCCGAGCTTGAGTCATGGGATGATGATCTGAATCTTGGTCATATTGTTTTTCAAGATGATGGGAGTTCTGCAAGGCTTCCCAGTGATTCTCTTTCTATCTCAGAATATGCTGATGTGAGCGATGAAGATGGTGAAGGAAGCTCAAGCGAGGAAGGATCTGATTTCAGTGAGAATGGAGATCAAGAGGATGATTCTGTCCATCAGGGTCTCGGCCTTTTGGAATCCAAAAATTTAAGTGGTGTTCAGACTGAGACTGCGATCTTTGCAAAGTGGGAGCATCATACCAGGGGCGTTGCCTCCAAAATGATGGCAAAAATGGGGTACCGAGAGGGAATGGGTCTAGGTGCATCTGGCCAAGGCATGCTCGATCCAATCCCAGTTAAGGTACTGCCCCCAAAGCAATCTCTTGATCATGCTGTGGCTGCAAGTGAGGTTAATGATAGTGTAGGGCCTGGAAAAAAGCGCAGTCGGGGTGGGAAAAGAAAGCGTGAAAAGAAGTTTGCAGAACAGGCAAGGGCTGCTAAGGCTGAAGAAGAGGAGAGGTCTGTCTTCAGCTTTATCAATAGTCAACTAGTGGCTCAAGATGTTGCAGAAGGTTCAGCCATGAAATCTAAAAAGGACTCATCTGGTGAGGCAATTGGACATTCTAAGAAGGAAGACAGAAAATCCTTGCTTGCATACGACGACGAAGTGAAGGAACTTAGGAGCCGTGTTGAGAAGCTAGAAGAAATGATGGAGCGAAACCGCAAGGACAAGGCATTCTACGAAGCAGCTTTGAAGAAACTGGAACAAACCCGAAAAGCTCTGGCTGATGCTGAAGCAACCCATGCTTCAGCAACCAACGCAGTTGCTAGAAAGGAGAAAGAGAAGAAGTGGTTGAAATTCTGATGTTAATTTGATGTATCAATTTACATCTATCTATGTCCATTGTAATGCTTAAAGATTGTCCTGAGGCAACTTCAGATTGCTTGCTTCTCTCATGTCTTACAGTGTATGTAATGTTTTAGGAGCTTTGTTGTAGCTTTGTAGGGAAGAGGTAGAGTGTGATAGCTAGATTGGTCCATCAGGAGTTCAGAACCATATTCTTTCGAAGTTTTGAACTCGCAAACTTACACCGATCATTTTGATATCTATTCTGTTCTATGGAAGTTGATGATGATACGTTGATATCATGTCTTAACTTTGCTTGGGCTCATTTGAAACGCATGATTTTAAAAATATATGAAATACGGAAAAAAAACGCATGAATGAGATGTCATAGCTTTAGAGAGAGAAGTGAGAGTTTCCCACGCATGAGTTTGGATGGATTCTAAAGAGGAGAGACAAAGGAGTAGAAAAGATGCATGGCCGCTTTCGACTTGTTAAAGAAAAAATATAATGAGATTGGAGCCCATCTACGATCGTGGTGTCTAAGGGTAACAAAAGGCTCTTATTATCATCTCTATAGTTGCATGCTTGCTGATATGGAAGAGAGATGATATGAGAGAGAAAAATGGCTATTTTGTATGGAGTCAGCAAAACATCGACTTTTGACGCATAAAATGAGGAAACAACTAGAAAATCTGCTTTATACGTATGCTGACTCTATTTTCTGCTTTGTACGTGTGCTGACTCTAATCAGAGACGTTGATCAGATAAAGTGTAAACCAGGAATTAATTAGCCTGTAATTACGAAGAGTTAGTTTAAAAGATTGTTCTTTATATGAGAAGTTTTTCTTGTTAACATTTTGAGATAGAGTCCATAGTAAACTCTACCATCGAACATGCCCTAATAGAGTCATATGTTAGTAATAAATATAAGCCAAGACTTAAATTGCAAACTTAAAAATTTGGTGTTTTTTTATCGTATTTTATTTTTCCACCTGGCTTTTAGATTGCTAATAATATGCATATAAAGTTTTATTCATAAATCATTTTTTATTTATAAATATGCCGTTTGACTTTTCCTAAATAAGTCAAGCAATCACCCTTTGTACTTTACCACCCCCACCACCTATGTCGATTTTTTTTTACAAATTACTTTATGTGCTTGAATTTTATAAAAAAACCTTCTATATATTATTAATATATTATTTCATCTCTATAATACAAGCTTACCGTGCAAGCTATTGGTAAGAATAAAATTGTTTGAAAAATTTCAGGGCCTCTTCGTTTCAAATGATTTTTACAGAAAAACTGGAGGAATTGAACTGTTTCCTCTGAAATTCATGTAAAATTTCTGTGAAACAAAGAGACCTTCATAATTAACTTAACTAGTTCCAAAATACTGCATAGTTTGTTTTATCTAGCAAACCACTGTGTACCTATCTAGTATGAAAAAAGTAATGGTAACAACATGTTAACAATAATTTTCTTTTATAAAATCCTGTCATAACACACTAGCAGTATACTACTATGCTAAAATTCTATAAAAATAAAGCATATAAAGCAATCCAAAGGAATTTAGTAACCTTGAATACTATGCTCCAAACAACAATCTAGCTAGAATATTTTTCAAAGGATTTGATTCTTTTATAATTCCCACTATAATACTTTAGTCCAAATGAGTTGATGCCTTGATCAATTTTTAGCGCCATTGATTGATACAGTAGTTGACCGACTCTGTGTTCCTCTAGATTTTTCTCACGTTTATAAAATCAAATTTTAATTTTTATAATAACTAATTTCATCTTTTATATCATTAAATATCTATTTTTTTAAAAAAATCAAATAACCTTTATCTTCCGCATCCTGAACAAACGTAGCCGACAGCTGACTCGGTCTCCTGTTTGGCCGGGGTGGTCCGGTCCAACCCAACCCAACCGGCCCGGCGGCCACCCACTCCGTAACGGAAAAGAAAAAAAAAAAGGAAAAACAAAAATCGGACCGGCTTCCTTGCCTCTTCTCTTCCGTCCCCTCCTCCTCACGCGTTCCCCCAAATCCTCCCCTCGAGAGTTCGCAGAAATCCCCAATTCCGAAGAAGCCGCTGCCGCCGCCGCCGCCTTCGCCCACCGATCGATTCGATCTTATCGCACCGCCGCCGCCGCCGCCGCCGCCAGAAGGGAGGACGACCACCGGGCAGCCATGTGGGCGGCGTCGTGCCTGGCGTCGTGCTGCGCCGCGTGCGCGTGCGAGGCGTGCCGGACGGCGGTCGGCAGCATCGGCCGCCGCTCCGCCCGCATCGCCTACTGCGGCCTCTTCGCGCTCTCCCTCTTCGCCTCCTGGGCGCTCCGCGAGGTCGCGGCGCCCCTCCTCCAGTCCATCCCATGTGCGTACATGCTACCCGCCTCGTCGCCTCGTCGCCTCTCCCCCTTCTCCCCCGATTCAGTTCGATTTTCTCTCGAATCGATCGAATTTATCATGGCGCGTATTCCTCTCTGTGCAGGGATTAACCACTTCCACAAGACGCCGGACCGCGAGTGGTTCGAGACCGATGCCGTGCTTAGGGTTAGCCTCGGCAACTTCGTCTTCTTCACCATCCTCGCCATCATCATGGCTGGCATCAAGGACCAGAAGGACCCCCGCGACAAGATACACCATGGTGGCTGGATGGCCAAGATATTCTGCTGGGTTGTCATCGTCTTCCTTATGTTCTTCGTGCCTAACGGTGTCGTTAGCTTCTATGGTGAGCCCCTTTCACCTTGCACTGTGTACCATCAATTCATCGCATATGATGTGTTGCATTTATTGAACGGGATTTTGGAGACACCGCAAGGACATTTTATTGGAAGATGTTAGCCCTAATATCAATAAAAGTAGTATATCTGTATATGATAATTCATAAAAGAATAAACGATAGGATTAACCAAAGGTGTCGTCAATACTTTTAAGAGGGAAAAGGTGGGAGCTGGAGAGTAGGAGTTTCCCAATGCATGCATTTCACTTTTGATACCCTGTTCTAGAAGATTTTTCTGGAAAAAGGATGTTCCTATTAGTCTGAGTAAGTTCTAAGCTGGAATAGTTTCAGATACTAGCTAAATGTCCAAATGCTTGTGCTTTGTTACGGATAAATATGAATTATATGGCTTGCTAGTACTGTTTGGAACAAATTAATTCTGAGGTTTTTACGACAATTCATCCCTATAGATATCTTTTGCATGATAAACTTGTATTTTAGAGATGAAATAAGCGCGAATCAATATGTAGAATTATTTCATAATATTAAAGCACATGAAGAGGTAGTTGATAAAAAATAATATATAGCAAACTTAGTGGATGGCAGATTCATTACCACTATCATTGCCTTCTCTTAGAAGAGTATGATCATTAAAGTAAATGTGAATTGCAGACCGACTAATTTGCAAAAATATTACTTGGATGTATGGGTTATGCATTATCAAGAGAAGTTTTGAAACTACATGAACAATAAGTTTCTCAGCTTCTACAGCAATTGTAGCCTGTTGGTAGACATATTGCAGTGATCTCCAATGGTCCAATGTCGTTTTCAAGAGGCATGTGTCCCTGTGGTTGAGTATTTTGAAACAGAGAAATGAAATTGTGTCAGAAAAGCTGTTAGTGCCATTGTTGCATTTGCGTGTGCCTATATTTGACCTGTATTCCACTGGTCCTTTCAAGTGTCCATGTATTTTGAAACAGACATGGAACAAAGTGGATGCTGATATCTGCTCCAGCTTTTTAGTTCTATGAGATACACCATCAATTACTGATATTATTCTTGTTTATTGGTAATAAAAAAACATGAGTTGGTAGCATGGTCATTGGTGATCGGTTGATATGTATAGTACTCGATAAGCTTGCTGCTGCTGTAACTTCTAGTCTGATTTCCAAGTTACCACATACCAGATTGATACCCTCTGCTGCTTCTTAAACAGTTTTGAGCCGTCAATCTGTTTTGCATGGAGCTATGGGCCTGATCGGCTGCTGTGGCTGCGTCTAAGCAGAACAGCTGCAACCAGCTGCATGAAGCAGCCGAGCAGACGTACATATCATCAGCTTAGATGTCATGTTACTTTGTTTTTCCTATTGGAGTCTGTGCTTCCTTGTTCTAAGTTGCCGATCCTTACTCAGTTATTTGTATTTGCAGAATCAATTTCCAAGTTTGGATCTGGACTGTTCCTCCTTGTTCAGGTTGTTCTTTTGTTGGACTTTGTGCATGGGTGGAACGAGAACTGGGTTGCCAAGGATGAACAGTTCTGGTTGGTACCTCTTTCCCCTTGTTTACCTTCAGGTTCTATTAGTGTAGTGTGAGCTTCTGTTTATTAAATTCTTTTATTAATTCTTCTGTTTATTACTGCAGGTACATGGCTCTATTGGTTGTCTCAGTTGTCTGTTACATCGGTGCATTCTCTTTTTCGGGTCTGCTCTTTCACTGGTTCACTCCATCTGGACATGACTGCGGACTCAATATGTTCTTCATCGTCTTCACATTGATTCTTGTTTTCGTTTTTGCTATTGTTGCGCTGCACCCAAAGGTATTTTCTTCTGGCCTGCTCTGTCTCATTATGAGATATACAGAGTAACATAGTCTATGTAAACTTGATCGTTGGCAATATGTAGTCCATAGTTTGATCATGAAAACCTGTTGGAAATGTTTCTCTGCATTATGATTTGTTTGTGCAAGATCTGCTATGGGTCTGTTTTTTGAGTTATAGCTATTATGCCCACATGCTATTGCTACAAAATTTTCTGTTAATAGTTGCCTGCTTATAACAATGATGAATGGATTCTTTTTACGATTTTGACAGATCAATGGTAGCTTGCTGCCAGCATCAGTTATCGCCCTCTACTGCACCTATTTGTGCTACAGTGGACTTTCCAGTGAGCCAAGGGATTATGAATGCAATGGACTGCACAATCACTCCAAAGCTGTGTCAACTGGTAGCCTTTCATTGGGATTGCTAACCACCATCCTTTCTGTTGTCTACTCGGCTGTCCGTGCTGGCTCTTCCGCAACTGTGCTCTCAGCCCCAGACTCACCACGTGCTGGTTAGATTGCGCTCTCTATCTACTGAACTAATGTTCCATATTTATGTGTAGATAATCATGTTTTCCTTTGTTCAGGTGCCGACAAGCCATTGCTTCCTTTCAGTAAGGCAGATGAGGAAGCGGAAAAGAAGGATGTGCCAAGGCCTGTGACATACTCCTACTCGTTCTTCCACCTCATCTTCTCCTTGGCAAGCATGTACTCCGCGATGCTCTTGACTGGCTGGTCAACCTCAGTTGGTGAGAGCGGAAAGCTTGTTGATGTTGGGTGGCCATCGGTTTGGGTCAGGATTGCAACCCAGTGGGCAACGGCAGGTCTGTACATCTGGTCCCTTGTCGCTCCACTCCTCTTCCCTGACAGGGAGTTCTAGATCAACCAACGTTAGTGCTTAAATGCTGTGAATGCATCCTTTTGGAGCATCTATCTTGTGTGCTGTTATATCTTAGCCGTCTCTTGCGGTGTGGTCTGTAATATATAATCCGTGAGCAAACCCGTGGCAAGAAGTCCCAGTTCATGTGATGGTTATCGAGTCTGTCCACGTAATAACGTGAGACCAGGCATTATGCCGGTATTTTAACTGTGAAATTTGGTTACTTTGTATGTATATATATTGGAGTTGGTTTGCCTCATCTTGATGTTTCCGTTGACTTATTTTATCATATTTGACCATTATTTCTTGTTAAAAGAATTTGTGCAAATACTTAAAATTTTAAGTTGGGGTTAAAACACATTTAGTAGTAATTCTAATCACAACAAAATAAATAATAGTCACATAAATTTTTTAATGAGATAAATGATTAAATGTTTTTTTAAAAAAGTTACTACAAATTGCATTGTGGCATTCAAGGCAAGCAAGCATCACTCATAACAAAACTATACTATCAATAACTGAACGTCTTTACTCATGTAAGGATACAAATATACAAGAACAAAACAAAGAAATATCTACCGTTCTACTACATTGCTACTACAGTATGTACCATTTACAGTCTCCTGTGTGTCCTAATAAAATTGGTCGTGATAAGAGAAAGCACCCAGTTACAGGCGTACGACGCCGCGGCCAGCGCCGCCGCGGACGCCAGCAAGACGGCCTTCCACTGCCTCGTCGCCGCCAGGACGGCCGCGGCCACGGCCGCCGCGGCGAGGACGGCGAAGGCGTTCTTGAGGGAGGTGTACTTCTTGACGGTGTCCCTGCACCCCTTGCAGTGCACGACGTGGCGGAAGTACCTGTTGGTCGGGTTGGGCGCGTGCGTCGTGCCGACGCCGCCCTTGGCCGGGAACGACGCGGAGATGCCGGCGACGGCCCCCGCCGGCGCCTGCTCGACGACGGCCGGCACCGGCGGCGGCGACAGCGTGCTGTGCCCGAAGTAGTAGGGCATGCCGTGGCCCGCCCTGTCCATCCACCTCCGGTACTCCGCCACCCAGGTGTCCGACGACCGGAGGTTGAGGTAGAGCTCCTTGGTGGGCACCTTCTCCCGGAGCAGCACCTCGTTCTGCGACGAGAGGAACCCCATGTCCTGCTCGAACACCTTGCAGGCGTTCTGGTGCAGGTACCACGGCGGGAGCACCATGGCGAGCGGCGACCTCGCCGTGGAGCCGAAGCGCACGAGGAGCATCGACTTCCCCTGGCCGGCGGGCCGGCAGAGGAAGTGCGCCGAGAAGCACTGCTCCCTGCCGTCCTTGTCGACGAACTCGAGCGTGTTGGTGAGCACGCAGGGCGCCTCGAAGCGGAGCAGGTTGCGCAGGTGCGGCGTCCGCTGCCGCCCCCAGTACCCGGCAAACCCGCGCGGCGTGCGCTCGGTGACCTCGAAGAAGAGCGGCTGCGCGTCCTCCCGCTTCGCCGTCCAGTCGGTGCGGTCGTGCGAGATGGGCACGTGCGCCGGGTCCATGAGGTTCTCCAGCAGGATGGAGTGGTCGTAGGGGAGCTCGTGCACCGTCGACAGGTCGCTGAACCCCGGCCGCGCGTACGGCTCGAACCACGGCAGCTTCTTCTCCTCCGGCGGGCTCGACTCCGACATCCACACCCACACCACGCCCTGCGACTCCCGCACCTCGTAGCTGCGCGCGCACGCGTTCTTCGGGATCTTCGCGCCATCAGGCAGCTGCGGTACCAGACGCAGACGTCGCACGTTAAGGCGGCAAAGTTTCCTGCTTTCTTTTGCACACACACTTGCTGCTACTAACCTGTGGAATCTTGACGCACTTGCCCTGCCCGTCGAACTGCCACCCATGGTACAGGCACTCCAGCTTGCCGTCGACGAGCTGCCCTTCTGACAGCTTCGCTAACCTGATCAATAGATCAACACGATAGCTTGGATATGTTAGGAAAAAATTAGCAAATACAGGAGCGGACCTAGCTCAAAAATCGAGCAGGAGCACCTTATTAGCATTGTTAGTGTGCTGAAATTTTTTTATTTAATTACATACTAGTAATACACTAATTATTAAATTTGAGTGGGCCTTATACTCTAGATCTGCCCCTGAGCAAATAAACGATGAACATAATAGATCAATCACATAAGACACGAGATTTAATGTCGAAAACCCTCCTAAAGTAGAAGAGGAAAATCATGGACGTCGGTCCACAAACATCTTCACTATATCGGGATAAACTTACAACACCGCAACAGCACACGGCCCAATAGGCCACTTCGCCTCCGCTTCGCTTTGTCGAAATCGAACTTTTTTATACTAGTACAAATGAATTTAGATCATAACTCTACGGGATAAAGTTTGAAGAATCTTGATTTGTTTTCTGTTAGTATTGTGGATCATCTACGAATTGGCAAGATGATCTACTCCTGATCAACGGAGTAAAATGCACATTTTTATCCCATGCATTTCAGGGAGAACCAGTTCGGTGCGCTCCAGATGCCAAAGGCAATGGGAGTTCATTAGAACGTTTGTGCTTTGTCTTTTCACTAAATCGATCTATCAACGTGAAATTCTAGATTCTTCAGCTCCATCGCTAAATCTTGTAGCATGAGCTATTTACTGATATCAGTTAAACTGTTAAAGCAGTGGCAACATGTACAGTGAGGTAACACTCTAACACGTATAAAAAACGATCATTTTGCGTATTCTGAAGAAGAGGGGAAAAAAAAGGGAAGCTGCATGGAGAGGCACCTGTGGGGGCACCGGTCCTCGTGGCAGCGGAGCTCGCCGCCGGCGTCGCGGTAGAGCACGAGCTGCCGGTCGAACACGGTGAGCGGCAGCGCGGCGTCGTCGGGCACCTCCTTGGTCAGGTACAGCGGGTACCACTCCTCCCTCCAGTCGTACCTCCCCCCGGCGCCGCTCGCCGCCTCGTCCTCCCCTTCCTTGGGCAGCAGCACGCCGTCCTCCTGCACCACCGCCGCCCAGCAGAGCCCCACGAGCCGCCGCCGCTGCCGCTGCCGCCTCCTCCCAGCCCCACCTCCCGTCCACCGCACGCCGCCATGTCGTCCCGCCGCCGCCGGGTTGCTCCTGACGCGGCGAGAAGGAGTCGCGGCGGCGGCGGCGCGGGGGAGGAGCAGGAGAGAGAAGGGCAACGTCGTGGCGGCGGCGGGAGGCGGCGTCGTCATGTGTGCGGGTGTGGATCAGTGGATGTCTTGCTCGGCGATCGATTTGGTTGGTGGTGGAGAGAGCTCGCTTGATATCTCACCACGTGAATACGCAAACCAGTGAGGCGCGCGCACACGACACTCCCGCGGTCTCGCTAGTACACTTCGCCGTCGGTCTCCCTCGCGCTGCAGGCCACTTGGCAAGCACACGCATACGCACACGCAACATCCTCGCCACCTCAGCCCTAAGCTACGTTGACAGCTATACTTGGGAGTACCTGCAACCTCATCTTTACAATTATTCTTATGCTTATAAGTAAAAATTTAAATAACCTTAAATTTAAAGTTGATTTTGAGACTTTTTTCATCAAAATTTATCAATCAATATTAATTTTTAGATCGCTAAAAATACGTACATATAATTTTATTATAATTTATTTTTATTTATAAATATGTTGTCAAAGAATCATCCCTTTTAGCTTAGGGCCACTCTGGCTAACTAGGGAAGTGATTTCACATTCACTAAACGATCTATGCTATTATGGCTGCGTTCGTCCCCCTCTAAGTTAACTTATCTCCTCGTTTTCCACGCGCATGTTTCCCGAACTGTTAAACGTGTATTTTTTGTAAAAATTTTCTAGAGAAAAGTTGTTTTAAAAAATCATATTAATCTATGTTATATTTTTTTAATAATTAATTAATTATATACTAATCTATTACTATGTTTTCCGTGCCAGGGTAAGTTAACTTACCCCATTCAAACGAACACAGCCTATATATGTTATTAGTATATGCTGCCTCTGCACTTGGATCCTACTGCCTCTGCACTTAAATACAAGAGATTCTCAACATAGATATAAACAAGTACATTCTAGACTGAGGGAGTGCTACCTAACTACCAATGTTTCGAGTTGAATCACCCCTCCAATTAATGCTACTATTGGCTTTCCAATTAGCAACTGTATCCATGATCTCCTTCAAGTACTGGTTTATTGGTTTATTGCTGCCCTCCTGCCATTGCTCTCTCCTCAACCTTTGCCTTTGCCCTTCCTCCTCCGCCATCCCCGATCATCTCCTCTACTTTGTTATTGTCCCACGCTCTCCTTCCCACTTAAGCAGTTAGGGCAGTGGGGCATATACATCATGTCCATATATATGGAAGTAGGGCAGGAAGGGATGGAGCCATTGAGAACAGCGTTGTTGGTCCACCGTCTCACCTCCACCTCTAGCTCTTCCTCTGTAACTGTCTCCGTGGATCCAAAGCTCGACGGAGGTAGGACGGGCAACTACAATGCATTAAGGACAATGATATGGTGGATACTTGTGAGTTAGATTATAGAGTGGAACCTCTCCATCTCCGTCCTCCATAATTGTCCCAATTTATCCAGACGGACCTTGATGAAGAAGGTATGAGAAAACCACGACCCACCGACGGTTGCCCAAGTGCGAGAGGCTCTCCACTCTCGGCACCCATCATCTTTCTGTTTTGTCATCACACACACAAGTCACATGCTTCACCACCATGCGTCCAACTCCCTCGATGTCAACAGATCACCACTGCCATCATGCACATAGTAAATGAACCGGACCAGGATTGACCCACTCTGGTCATTGGCTCTTATAAATGTAACATAGGAGTAGTTGTTTAGAAAAGTAGGGATGGGCACATGTCCGCTCACGGTTAATTCGTAAGTTCAAATAAAATGTATTGCCAACCACAAATTATTGACTCATCGGTCCATACTCATCACTGTGGGAAGTAACATATGATTAAATTAGGAAGGCATGTGCGGAAGGATCAAGTTGGACCGCCTCTTCCTCTGCTTAATTCTCAGTTAGCCGAGATCATTGCCTAACAGGCCCAATCAGTGAGATTTGAATGTGGGGTCGTCGTTCACAAGGACAGAAAAGAGGAGGGTATTGTCATGTGTCCCATGGACTACACGGCAATTCGATCGCACAGACTTGTCAAAAAGGTGAAGTAAATGGGTTCACTATGCGGTGGCAGGCCCAGACAAACACGGCATGGCCCAGCACATGACCAACCCGGCCCAGACCTCATCATTGCTCCATCAACTATTACTACGACTAGCAAAAAAATGGATGCAACTTTTACCTTTTGCCTTCACCAATGGCACCTTTGCAACCATTACCAGCTGATCGTCGTCGCCATCAAAACCGTTCCTCTATCTACTGTATCATCATACTTACACAGCTCTCTCTTTTGATCTTTTCCCTGTAGCTGTAGGATCATCTGCCGCGATCTGCACCGATCTCTCGTACTCCCACTACCACACGATGATGGGTCCAGTCACCTGACAATGTACAAAGGAGAGGCATCGCTCTCGCGTCACTTTCACTGCCAATATAAATGGTCAAACAAAATAAAATAAATTTATTCGTAAATTCTTGTATACGTGTTCTCGGGTATCAAAAACAAATACTTAGAAAATAAAGGACGATAAAAAATTTAAATTCAAGATTAAAAATTTTAAATTTTGGTTATAACCATATGCATAAGCGAAGAAGATGATGGTGATGATACCACACATGCCCCATATGTTCGTTTATTTCACGAATAAGCAAAACAATATATATATAAATAAAAAATAATTTATAAATAAAATTTATATATATATATATATTTCTAGTGATTTAAACGTCAGTGTTGATAATAAATAAATTATGATAAAAAACTTAAAATCAATATTAAAATTTTTATTTTTGATTTATAAGTATAAATATAAACGAAAAGACGACGATACACACGTACAAAAGGTCGCCGTACATCTCCAGCCTTGCATCCAATGCGGCAGCGAGGGCTTGCTCGCTTCGGTTTTGCACGCCGGCGAGGGAGGCGACGCCGATGCAGGTGGCTTGGACGGGGAGGCAACCAAGGGCTGGTTTTCCGGCCATTTCTGGCGTGCAAGGCTTAGTTTTCTTCGACAAGTTGCACGCGCGGCGCGGCGCGGCGCATGGAGATTATCGGGAGGCGTGGCCGTGACTGGTTTGCATGTATACGGCCGTGTTTGCCCAGAGGAGTTGGGAACTTCTTCGGTAAAACGGAGTTTAGTGCATGATTATTTAAGTATGAGCTTAGAAATTTAAAAAATGAATTATTATAATTCTCTGATGTACTTTTTTATAAAAATATCTTTAAAAAATATGTACTTAGTGCAGCGTTTAGAAGTTTGAAAATATATAATGTCTCATATAGGTTCAATCATAGATGGATTTAGCAGTGGGGTGACAGAAACTCTAAAATTTTATGACAAAAATCAATACACAAAAGGTTCCTGGCTAGATCAGTTTGACTGCCTCCCGGCCGCAATCACCGGTCGATCCATCCGACTATAAGCATGGCTTTGGCTGGGAGTGTCGAGTCCTGTTTTTTATAGTTCTATTGGTTGCCTGGTTGCTTTGCACGTGACAATTACAACTCCTTCCATTTTCGGAGAGTACCGCAATTTTCTTTAAAAAGTTATCACAGTAAAAAATTGTGTCGTACAAGTAGACGTTCCTCCATTTTAAAATATAAGTATTTTTAGTATTTAAATTTTATAATATATAAGCATTTATACATTAATTCTCATGATTTCAATTATTCTAATAATTATATAGCCAATCAGATACTTAAAAGAGAATTTAATTAATTTAAAATTTAAAAAATAACCATTAAAGTGATAAATATTTTAATACCTATTTAGTACTTTCTCCGTCTCCATTTACTTGTCACCGTTGACTATTACTATTTTAACTTTGACCATTAATAAAAATTAAACGACCAGTTGATGATCAGTGAAAATTATACTATTATATATTTATACGTCATACATCATAAATATAACATATTTTTCAATATATATAATATTTTTTAAAAAAACGAAGTTCTTTATAAATAGTAATTGGTGTCAATTATTTGAGACCGGAGGAGGGAGTATATGCTATGTAACCTAGAGATAACTATATTTAAATAACAGTGGTACTGTATAGCCTGAAGACTAAAAAAAAGGTGCATCGAGCTGTAAGCAATTGTGTCGACATTAATCGTGAAGGGCAGCGAGGGTGGGCACAGTACGGCGGCGTTCAGTGAAGCATGGGCCCCCTCCTCTCCACGGCAACGCAGAGCCAGAGAGCGAATAGTACACGCATCAAATCAGCGGTCAAAAGGAACATGAGGCAGAGATTTTTCGTGGTCACTCTGCGACAACACAACCGGCTGCACTGCACTGCATTTGCATTCGGCCATTCGCCGTTGCATTGCATTGCATTGCATGCAGCAGCTACTGCTCTAGTAGTACTCTACTCCACTGTGCTGTACTCTCCTCCAAGTAGTCCCATCCTGGCCATTATTATCACATTGAGATTTCGCTGGTGGTATGGGAGTGAGAAATAACCAAGCATGCAGGAGCATGCATTTACCAGCTGCTGTTGCGTTGCTCTCCCGTCCCGTCCCAACCAGAAGAGAAGCCCCATCACCAGCATAGTGCTAGCACTGTAGTACAGCCAGATTGAACTCGTGCATGTGCTCCTGTACCACGCAGTACTACTACTACTAGCCACCTCTCTTTGGATCAGAGGAGAATTGGATGGATCATGGATGAATACAAGCATGCAACTACTGTACTGCTCCTAAACAAAAAGGTACTAAAATGAAGCATGCAAACATTGATTGACATAGAAAAGAAATTTGCTCGCCTGGAAACAATAATCTAGCCCATTCAAATGGGGCTATGGTCGCACTCGGCTCCTAGCACGAAAACGGCCGCTTGCACTCTATGGAGCACCCACTTACACACAGTCAGTGACGTGGCAGATAGCAGCAGATGATCATTTTAACTTTGATTAGTACAAGTAGTCCAGCGCCATCATAACAAGGCTATTGTAGGTGTGTTTAGGTTTTTGGATGACAAATGATAAATGGTAAAAGTTTTGATATCTTATCTTTCAAGTTAGTGGTTAGCATGTAAAAGTTGACATTTTTTTACAAAAGTGAGAGGTGGTCCTTGTCCTTATACATTTTTTGGTAAAATTTGCTATTCTAGAATGCCAAATGCTAAATGCAAAGTTGTCATTTTCTTACCCTGGTGTTTAGATCCATTTTGCCAAAAAGTGTTTCAAAATGGCAAATTTTTTGCCACTTTGAAGGATCATAGTAATATATCTAGTAAATCACGGTAAGACTCTTTGTAGACCTCTTTCAGCCTATTTATCTAGTAGTAGCTCTTCATCATTGATATAGGATGCACTGGTCTCTCTCACATAGCTTATTAATTCTTCTGTTTGAACTGAATATAAACTTATATCTCGTTTCTCTTCTATCTCCTCGTAACTTTTATTCACCTCAACGTTTAGCCAGCTTTATGCTATTATACTTTGCTCTCAGATTAACAACGATTCCATGATCTATCACCGGTCAGCTAGCCCATCGGCGTCTGCCATTCTGCGACCCCCGACCCACCAACCATCAGTTGGCTCCATCCACGCTTGTGAGAATGTGAGTTGTGATTACTCCAATTTGATTATACTCCAACGCTGCATTACTGCAAGTTGCAGTCTAGGCAGCACAAGCACAGCCCGATGCGGTTGCCAGTTCCCAATCACCCAGGCTCCCAGACAGCAAAACACCAAGGCGACACACACCCATGCATCTAGCTCGGCGGCCTGTCTGTACTTCCGTAGTCCATACAATGTACTCCTACTTACTCTAACAACAGTTCTTATCATATGTTTTGGAACAATCTGTTAAGGGCACTTTCAATACCATGGCTAGAAAGATGTCTATAGGAATAAATCCACTATCACATATGATAAAAGATATTGTTGCAAGTGAATAATAAAAAAAAAGAAAACCATGTCTTTCATAATACATGTTTTCTATACTACTTCCAAGACATAATATGACAATCATAGTATTGAATATAAATATGAATAAATAGTGTTTGTATTAAGAAAGTAGTCTTTATTACTAGTTTTTTTATGATGTATAGGATATATAAATGACCACTAATGGCTTGCAATATAAATACCCTAATAGTACTACTTAATCTGTTCCAAAGATACTTTATTTTTTACTCATCACACACACGTATCAATTCAAAATAGAACACCCTCCACTTTCCCAATACAATTACCCAATACTTTATCTATTTTTAATACATTTATTCCTTCATTTTTCATAAACTCTAATACAATGATTACTTAGAAATAAATTTATTTTGCAACAGGCTAGAATAGAAAAAATGATCTTATTGTGGGACAGAGATAGTAAGTATCTATTTTGAGTAATTTCAGACAAATTAATACTCTAAGTAAAATAATATCCAAGCTCCTATCTATTAGTAACTTTGTCTCAAAAAGACTTCAGATTTAGCCCATCTAGTTTGTCCCCCAAAAAACATCCTTTTAAAAATATTTTTATTTGATTTTGTTAAAATATGAGACAAAAACATTAGGATTTCAAAAGGTAAATGACAAATGCACTGGGGTTTACAAAATAACGTGTATTTTAGTTTATGAAGCTTTATATAGGTATAAGTGAAGTGTGTTAAAAATAACATATTTTGGATGAAGGTAATAACAATTTTAGTGATTAAAAGATATGTTAACATTACTTTCAACATATGTAATAATTGTGCATTTATTTTAGGACAGACTTTTTATTAAAATAATCACTTACCAATGTATGTACGACGACTACTTCGTTTGATAATTTATGTAATTATGGATAATGATACGGCTTTTTAAATATATATTTTACCATGATTTTAAAATATATATAATAAATAAATAAACTTCACTTTTATTACATTACACTTTATGTCTGATCTATATATATTGTCATAGTAATTTTGACGTAGTTTAAACATTATTAATAGTCAAAATTTTAAAAATTTAATCTTACATTTGTATAAAATGACAAAAATTTAGTACGGTAGTGATGGACTGATGGTTAGCAAGAGTAGGGCTGCGTTCTTTTTTAAGGGGTGAGTAAGTTAACTTACCCCACACGGAAAAAGTAGTAATCAATTAGTGCATGATTAATTAATTATTAATTATTAAAAATATAAAATAGACTAATATGATTTTTTAAAACAACTTTCGTATAGAAAATTTTTATAAAATATACACCGTTTAGCAGTTCGAGAAACGTGCGCGTGAAAAACGAAAAAGATAAGTTAACTTATTAATTATTAAAAAATATAAAATAGATTAATATGATTTTTTAAAACAACTTTACTATAAAAATTTTTTATAAAATATACCGCGTTTAGCAGCTTGAGAAAAGTGCGCGTGAAAAACGAGAGAGATAAGTTAACCGAGCCGAACGCGGCCTAGGTTTGCCATATTAGAGAATGTGTTTTGTTTTGTGGCCTGCCCCCAATGCGTGTGGGGGGCAGGGCAAAGCAGCAATCTAGTATACCAAAGCCAAACATCCGTAATCACTGTTACGGAAGATGTGGGAGACACCCTCCGCTAATCAGACCTGTAATCTGACATGCGGACGGCCCTCATTTGATGGAGTACTCCCAAACCTCTGAACGGAAGAAGAGGAGAGAAAGCGTTTATGGCGATGATCATTGGTATCATCGATTCGTCTGGGCCCCACCCACACACCACTGTGGGCCCCCGGGGTCAGCCGGAGAGAGAGAGCTAGTGTGTGTACACTAGCACTATTATCGCTACAGTGTAGTATGCTATAGCTTCTCTCTCACGCACACACGGTGTGGGTGGCATGGCCAATGGCAGGCACACACCACAGTGAACGGTTTGATCAAACCGAGGCGACGGCACGAGGCGAGCAGAGCGGACAGAGGTTGGGAAGCCCAACAAGCAACAGGTCCACCACCGATCCCGCGGCGGAGATCACGAGCCACGGCCGCTCCCGTTTCCACCCACCTCGCCGTCGGCGTGCGTGCGTGCGTACGTCGTCGTCTTCCTCCTCGGGTTTTCGCTTCCGGACATCTGGGTGCTCCGGAGAGGCCATCATGGCGAGCACTCGCTCACCCAGCTAAGGAAGATATGGATTCGATTTGCTCATGATGCCGACGAGTAGCCCCGAACCACCTCGCATGATCTCAACAAGACAAGAACGCAACAAAGAGGACACGACAAGGTAGCTGGGATACCGTATAGTAGAGGATCATTTCCCATACTTTCACCCAGCTCTCTCCTGCCTGTTTTTTCTCGATCGTTTTTACGTTGCATTCTAAATCAGGCAAAACGCCAAGAACAAATTACACAAGGAAGGAAGAATGTGTCATCATGAATTGGAGGAAGGAAGGAAGGGGGAGAAAAAGAGAGCAAGAAAGCAGCAAAAACAAGCAAAAGAAAGGAAGGGGAAAAAAGTGATTGAGCCTATTGTGCCAATATCTTACTACCTCCACAAGTGGACAGCACACCTCAGGACAAGGAGAAATCAGAGCTCCCCACACACCCTGACACCGTCTTCTTCTTCCTCCTCATCTTCCCCATCGTCTTCTTCGTCACCATCCTCCTCTTCCTGCTCTTGCAATGCCATGGCTTGGGAACAGCAGCAGCAGCAAAGCAGCCACCACCTCTTGTCCTCCTCACTGGGAATGGAGGAGAAGAAAAAGAAGTGGCCAGGGAGGCAGGGAGGACAAATGCAAAGGAGCAGTGGTGGTACAAGAACCAGATGCTCTCTAGCTCTCAGCTTGGAGTTGGAGTTGTTGGTGTTTATATATCTCACTCACTGTCGCTTGCTCTCCCTCTCACTCTCGCTCTCACTGAAGCTAGCTTTTCTTTCTTTCTGAAGCTTGTTTTTTTCCTCGCTTTCCCGTTGCTGCTGCTTTGGTTGGCCGGCCAGTGAAGCGAAGTGAAGCTGAGCTCTCTCTTCCTCTCTCTCACTCACACACACCCAGCTGCTGCTGCCTTCCGCCTTTATGCTTTCCCCCTCCTTTGACGCGAGGGGAGATCCTCCTCCGCTTGCTTCTCCTGCTCCTCCTCAGCTGGGAGGAGGGCCCACCACCACCACCCCAAATCTCCTTTTCGATGGCTTCACCACCTCCAATGGCGCCTCCTCCTCTCCCTCTCCCTCTGCTTCTTCTTCTTCTCCCCCTCGTGCTCTCTTCACTCTCTCCTCCATGCTATACCACTCCTGCAGTAAGCTCCAGCAAGAAAAGAGAGGCAGTGGTGTGAGAAAGCGAAAGCAGGGAAGATGCAGAGCTGAATAAACAAATCCACGGACAATGCAATGCAGTGCAGACGTACTACGGCGAGATGTACAAGACCACGCTTTAGACCAAAAGATCATACGCTTCCACGCATTTGCAAGAGAGACAGAGACCCAAAAGCAAGAAGCAGCAGTAAACTTCCAACTCACTCACCTGCTGCTTTACCCTCCTCGCCGGCGGCAGCTGCAGCTGCGAGTCGAGCCCAACTCGATCGATCCCGGCAAAGCAACAAAGCTAATAACCTCTCGATGACGATCTGATCCCTCTGTGTAAAGCTAGAGCTACGGGGCGGGTCGGGTTAGCTGAGGGCTTTGCAGCGTCCAATCCACACGAGCAAGAAGAACAGAGGAGGCAGGCGGGCGGCAACGGCGCTGGGCCTCAAATAGGGCGGGGCTAGCAGCGTAGTGGTAGTAGCTAGATCTGCGGCGAACGCACGACACGAAGAGGGTGTGTGTGTGGAGGGACGGAAATGACGGTGGTGCCCCCCTCGGGAGGCGTTCTCCCCCGGATTTCACGTACCCATCCCACGGTGGGTGGGGAGCTCGAGCTCGCTGCAGCGGCAGCCCAGCGCGTCCCGCTCCAGGAGGCACGCCCGTGCGTGGGCCTCACCTGTCAGCCCGTCCTCCCCCCACTCCTGCACTGCCACAACCACTCCCACTGCAGTACTGCACTGCACAAAACTTGTCACATAGGAGTAGTACTACTGGTACCACTCTGTAGTTAATTAACTAAGCAGTGGTGATTAGCTACAGTAATGGCGATCTTGGAGAGAATAATCGGGGTGACAGACTGACAGCAACAGATTAAAAGCGACAGATTAATAATCTTGGAGTATTATTTAGGCCTTGTTTATTTCTAAAACCTTTTTCCCAAAAGTATCAAATCGAATTTTTTGACATCCAAATAAAGCATTAAATATAGATGAACATTAAAACTATTTACATAGTTATGAGTGAAATCGTAAGACGAATCTTTTAAGTCTAATTAGAATATAATTAGCCATAAGTGCTACGGTAATCAACATGTGCTAATGACGGATTAATTAGATTCAAAAAGATTCGTCTCGTGTTTTTCGAGCGGAATCTAAAATTTATTTTATAATTAAACTATATTTAATACTTTAAATATATAACCGTAAACGTTGATATGAGCCACCCTTAAAAATTTTTTAGAACTAAACAGCGCCTTACTAGTAGCAGCATGAGCTGATGTTTTTGTGAAGAGGGAAGCGACTCGTCGTCAAGGGGGAGGAGCTGCTGTGTGTGAGGCTGATGACGGGGAGGAGTCGTTGTGCAGGCTCCTGCTGCTGCGGCCGCATAGCGGCCATGTGCACGCCTGCCCCAGGCGACCGCATCCCAATACCGCCCGCCCGCCCGCGACCACCACACCACGCAGCACAACTCATCTATCTCTCTCTCTTTCTCTCTCTGCGTCTGCGTGTGCGCCGAGCGGCCGGGACCAGCGCCGCGCCACGCGATCCTGCAGAGGGTTTCATTCACCGTGGAAGCGGCCAAAACCGGTTCTCTATGGAGCGACGATGATTATTATCGTTAGAAAATCGTACGAATTTGAAACACAAAAATATTATAAAATTATCATAGTTTTGGACTTCAGACCATATAGTTTAACACGATTATCGTGTATGCTGCTTGGGACGATTATCACGGCAAGAACGAGAATCAAAGCTTCCATCACGATAATCGTGTGATTTGGTGTGATTATTGTACAATTTTGAGTACCACGAATAATCATGGTTTTGATCACGATAATCATGTGGTTTTCTGCGATTTATCATGCGGTTTGCTATGATTACTGCAGCGATTTTGAATTATTCTATATTGGGCCTAAGAATAATGTGATTTTTATTATTTCTCTCACCTTTGAATTTTTTAAGTGATTCATGCCTTATTTTTAAAAATTTACTTCGCTACTAGGTTTAGGATAAACACAATTATCACCATAATTCTTTTTGCATTTTCAACTATATTTTTCATTTTTTTTGAAATTAAGACAATATTTACGAAACCGTACATCAAAATCACTGCTGTATCATGACCATACGTGCGATAAATCGCAGCCATGCGAACCCTGCTCCTGCACTGCTTCTCCACGGTGGAGTACTCCTGGCTGCTGCTGGTACTACGACGGAAATAGTGATAGACACGTTGGTTCACGTTAATACGTGGTGATTCAAATAAATGATTTAATTTTTATTAATTTAATTTGTTTATTTTAATTATAGTAGATTACTCGTGGATTAACTCATGTATTTATATATACTTATAAATTCATTAAATAAGACAAATGATGCGTTGTGTTTGGTTTGTGAAAAAAAAATTTAGTGTCATGTCAGACATTTGGTCAGATGTTGGAAGGAGTTTTCGGACATGAATGAAAAAACGAATTTTATAGCTCGGCTAGAAACCGCGAGACAAATTTTTGAGCCTAATTAATTCATCGCTAGCGCATGTGGGTTACTGTAGCACTTATGGCTAATAGTACACTAATCAGGCTCAAAAAATTCGTCACGATTTCTCTCATAACTATGCAATTAGCTTTTTATTTTATCTATATTTAATACTCCATTAAGAGCTAGTTCAATAGTATAGCTAACTAATAGTTCCAATTTATCTATAGCCAATTTATACAATAATTACTTATAAAACATATACTATTATGTCTCACCTATCATACCCACAATGCGTCTTGGAGTCTATGCTGCAGCTAACTACAAATCTGTAGCTCACTACTTTTCTATCTCCTCTCTTATCTCATTAAAATATATTTACAGCCAGCCTATAGTCTGCTAGTATACCTACTCTAAGATGTTCGTTCAAAGATTCGATACGATGTTTTTTAAGGAAAATTAAAAACTAAACGGAGCCTAAAAGGTGTGCTCATGGTAGAAGGCCACGATGCGTTCCCAACGGGGCCTACGTTGCTACGGAGGGAGAAGTGAAGCCCGTTTTAATTGCAGATCCAGACATGTGCCTGGCTCTTGGGGTGGTGAAATTAGTTCGTTTCGTCGGTTGCGCGCATGCACGCACGGCCACGGACGCACCCCGCGTGTGGGGGGAGTGCCGTGCCGTGCCGTGCCGTGCGTGCAGAATTTGCAACGGAGCCGGGCCGACCGATCCGTCGTCCGCGCCGGCGGCATCCGGAGACCGTGAACAAAACCAGCTTGGGGTGTTTCGTTGGGGATAGAAAATGCCTTGTCTTCTCCCTGTTGCGCCGCGATTTGCAGCGCTGAGGATTGATGAGTTTGGTGAAACCGTGATGGTACAGGAAGGAGGATCAGGCCAGGGGCAGGGGCAGGGGCAGCACAGTCTTTTCGGTTCCCCTGACCTTGGCCTGCCCTGTGGGCCCCTGTCGCTGTGCTACGACATCGGTTGCTGTGTGTTTTTCTTCCCCTCCTCTTCTTTGGCTGGCTGGGCTCCTGATTGCTACAGGTATGGGTCACTGTGCTAATTCAACTGCCTGCCATCGATGGCCAATTCAACCAGATTGTGCTTTGTTTGGAGACCCTACACCTTAGTTACGGCTTACTGTTACTCTAGTTAGTTATGTAATTTCCTTAAAAGATATTACATTAGTACCAAAGCACTATCCAAATTCATTTAGTGCCTAATCGTGCACTGTGTATGTTTATTTTAAACAGAGATAGCACATTAATTTATGTTTATATATATATATATAAATAGAAAAGTTTAGTCAAACATATATTTTGAAGATTGTGACACTACGTAAAACAACATGAATTGTATCAGACAGGAGGGAGTAGCTACTAGCAGCTGCCAGCTGGTGGTTCAAATATACAATGGCATTACCAATTTGCCGTCCGTGGTAGATCCATCAACCAAGACGATCGAAGTGGGTGCTGGCCTTGGCCTGGCCTGCTGCTGGTGAATTGCGCCGGCGGGCCGACCATCCCATCCTTTTCTTCTGATTTTGCTTATAAGCCGATTTAACTTTTCAGTTACTCCCTCCGTCCCGGATTTTGATTTTCTGTTTCTAACGTTTGACTACTCGTCTTATTTAAAAAGATTTGAAAGTATTATTTATTTTTATTTTTTTTATTATTAAAAGAGTTTAAGTATTACTTATAAATTTTTATATTTGCACTAAATTTTTGAATAAGACGAATTGTCAAAAATTATAAGTAAATAGTCCCAATTCCTTATTTTCTGGGACGGAGGTAGTATAAATTTAGAGCTGATTTTAAAGTTTTTTCCTCAAAGTTTATTTTTCTTGGCATTTAGATCACTAAGAACATGTGTATAAAAGTTTTATTTATAAATTATTTTTTATTTACGAATATGTCGTTAGACTTTTTTTATTGATACAGTAGCATATGATAAAAAGCTCTTGATTTCCATTTGGCGCAACCTACCCCAATAGCAAACAAATAATGGGTGATTGTTGGCGTATTTGGGGAAAAAGGTATTGACATATTTACAAATAAAAAATAATTTATAAATAAAACTATTTTAGATTATAAACGTAATAAGTGAAAAGATATGTTTGTACTCCTACGCTTTTACTTGTACAAACCAGTACTGTTGTTTCTACAGTCCTAATGGTGATGCCCTGGGAGCTTGGCACCTGCTAGCTTAGCAGCAGTCTCGATCGCTGCACAGTTGCCTCAACTGCAATGAATGTAGCAAGCTGACTGAGCAGAGAGCAGGTGGCAAGCTGGAACGCCGGACGTGGCCGGCGACGACGGGGCCGGCAGAGCAGTTTTGCATGATGGATGCAGTGTGCAGGCAGCCTCGCCGCCGTCGACGCCGCTGCCGCGCGCGCATGCTCCGGCGTGCCTGGCCATTGCCGCCGAAGCTGTACGTGTTGCAGCAGCCGGCCGGGACTACATATTTACATGTGCTGATCCATCTTGCAGTAAAAGTGGAGGGTAAAAGGAGCTGGTGATTTTTCGTATGGCACAGCGAAGCAGTGATACGCAGCAATCTGACGAACGGAGCTCTCAATCGTACGGGCAACCGCAGCTGTGTTCTTTGACCACCTTACAGTAGCACTGCTTCCGTACCAAAAGATTTTATTTTTAGCTCTTGTTATTTGTCTCACATGACAGATTTTATTTTTAATCAATTATTGCATGACAGTTTTGTAAACATGGACAAGAGCCGTCGTCGTCTACCGGTGACAAGTCCCAGAAATACAAACAAATGGCCATGGATTCACCTGTGACACAGCCATGAGTGGTAAACTGTACGGGTGCCAAAATGTGGCTCGCCGATTATCGAGGAAGGAGTGCCTCGTGCATGCAGATGCAGGGCCGGACCACTGCAGCATCCACTCTACTGGAATAGTAGTGTTCGTAATATCTCAGAATTATCAACATAAGCTACTAATGATTGATATCATGACATCTGATTTCACTAATTGATGGTAGCATGATAAGATTTACTTTTTCTAATGGCCGATACGTTATGGCATCTACGGTTGTTTCTAGTATATTGTAAGTGTGGTCTCTATAACATTACTAGATCGTGATTGGTCATATGAAAGGATATGTATGATGGCATCTAAATGATAGAAAAAAACAATGGAATAATATCAAATTATTATCTAGACATGTAATTTTAGATAATATTTTTATAATAACTTATATTCACTCTCTTTTGCATATTAACTCTCTCTTGTCGGCATAGCAGCACAATCATGGCTATTGATAGCCCGACATTTTCAGGGCACTCCAACGTCAATTTGATGTGATTATCTTGTCTGGCTCCTAATTACCCGAGGGTCTATTGACATCTAAAGTCTTTTTAAATCTAAAATGGTCTCGCGGGGTCTATTTTCCCCCTCCCCTGAGGGTCTTATATTTCTATTTATATCAATGGTTGGTCTCTTGTCCACGTAAGAATACTGGGACTCTCATAAGTTCTTAGATCATATTCATTTTTTTAAGAGGTGTCTAAAATTGATCCCGAGAGGTGAACTTGGAAATTAGGCAAAATGACGTAACTCCAACGGGTTTCCAAATATAGTTTCAATATTTACGCATGTCTAATATTAGCTCTCTTGTATTTCAAATTTGGTGGCAAACATATACATTCCCAATACATTGTACTCCGTAATTAATTTTAGTCTTTTTTTTAGGCCCAGTATTTTTTTATAGACAAAATACAAGGCTTCGGGGAATTATATTAGCATTCTCTTGGATGTGATTCTTGGCAATACGTCCGTGTAGGCTCCTATTGGGCTTCAAAGTCTTGGTGGGTAAGGTCGCCCTGTTTGCATGGGCTGCAGGTAGGTGGCCCGGCCCAGGTCTGCCCCCTTTAACAGCTCCGAATATATTATGTTTTTAAGGGAGAAAAAAAAAGAAACTCCAAACTTTCGCTTGCAGGAATCGATTCCGTGAGACCAAGAAGAAGAGGAAGAAGGATTCTTGGCGTCGCGGGGACGCGGGCGATGGCGAGCAGCTCGTCGCCGCCGCAGCAGATTCTCTGCGCCTCCTTCAATCAGGACAACAGGTACGAGCCTGAAGCGCCGAAGGCGATTCGATCCAGCGGTGCCACTGCCGGCGATTGTGATTTTGGGGTGGAGTTGGGGCCTTTCGGGGGTTCTTGGGTGTGATCCGGCGAGGAAGAACCCTAATTCTGTTTCGTGATTTTCTTTCAGCATGTTCTATGTCGGGACGAAGGATGGATTCAGGATTTTCGACGCCCACAATGGGAGGCTCTGCTATGAGAAGAGTGAGACTTCCTTCAAAGCCCGTTCCTCCTCTTTCCCCTCCCCTTTGTGCTTGTTGCTCTCGATCGCCTAGGGCAAATTTCCAACAGATTGGTACAGATTCTGCATAGAATATAGCGTGTGGAGTAAAAAGGATGGATTTTCGATAGGATGATCATCTGAACAATGTTACTTTGTGCTGCCTGGGCAACCAGCTGCGGTATAGTCACTGTGTGCGGGGTGGAACGAGAAAAGTTTAAAGAGTAGGGTTAAGCTAATATAGTATTAACTATTTTAAATATTTATATGGTAATTTTACATAATTCTAAAGGGATTATGGGCCAATGCCTAGGGCTCCGGCCATAGCTGCCCTAAGCTTGGTTCCGCCCTGGTGTGCATTGATGTATGCTGCTAGTACCAAATCATTTTTATATGGTACTACCTCCGTCCCGAAATAAGTTCATTTTTCAATTTTTTGATATAATGTTTTGACTCTTCGTTTTATTTGAATTTTTTTTCGATTAATATTTTTATTCTTACTAAATAATAAAATATGAATAATACTTTATGCGTGACTAAACTTTTTAAGTTTTTGTACAAATTTTTCAAATAAGACGAATGATCAAATGTTGGACACGGGAAAACGAAAAATAGAGTTATTATGGGACGGAGGTAGTAGCTGGTAATTCTATCATGGAGAGAAAGTTGTTCTGTAGTGCTATTTAAAGAAGCTATGGTGTTATGTAAAGTTGTTCTGTAGTGCTATTTAAAGAAGCTATGGTGTTATGTACCTCTCTGATGAATTTGCAGATATTGGCGGAATCGGCAATATGGAAATGTACTTTGGGTCAAACCTTCTTGCTATAGTCGGAACTGGTGAACAGGTACATTGGCCATATTTTCACTGTATGCTTGAGCTGTTCCTGTTGCATGCTTGTCTGTCAAACTATTTGAATTTATTATAGATGAATTTGCTTGTTAACTATAAGTTCAAATTCCTCTCCACAGCCAGTACTATCTCCTCGTCGCCTTTGCCTGTTCGACACCAAAATAGGTGCCACGAAGAAGGATCTGAACTTTAAGACCTCAGTTTTGGCTGTTCGATTAAGTAGAAAGAGGTAAGCCACCAGTATTTTTCTATCCTAAGAGAGACTGCATTATAAGCATGATAATTTCTTATGACATAAAGATATTTCTTGGGTAGCATATTTGTGCAGAGATCGTTCACTGCATAATGGATCCCATGTTGTACTTTTGTGCTCAGTTTTTTTTCCTTTTTGGGTAAAATAATTATCACATCATGTACAGGCTTGTTGTTGTATTGCAGGACAGGACTTTTATTTATGATCTAAACAGCACTACTATATTGGAAGAAATCGAAACAGTTCCAAATACAAAAGGTAAAAGGATCCTACTGCTGTTTGTTTACCAAAATTACAGCTGTATTAACATATATCAGGCATCAAGCATTCCTCAGAAGCTCTCTCACCATATTTGCCATTAATGTATTGGTTGGATATCAGGTCTTTGTGCGTTTGCTCCCAAGTCAGAAGCATGTTATTTGGCCATTCCAGCAAGCACATCCAAAGGATCTGCTTTAGTTTATAAGGCATCAGAACCTGAATTAATATGCCAGGTAATTTGAGTTGTTTCTTGGTTATACTCTTTTTGGCTGTTGTAGGTTATTATCCTTCGATGTGATTTTCTCGCATAAGGATTTACTGTTCTTCCTGTCCTGGATCTTTCTTGAAAATTATTGCTTTAAAAGCCATTGCATTTCATTGATAATTTAAAATCTCTTACTGCCTTTTCAAACCAGAAGAAAAAAAACATTCGTGGAAAACTAAGCATTTATAAGCTGAAAACAGTATAATGAATAATTTTCTTAACTATTTTCTGCCACTTCATATTATTAATGAGTAGCCTTGAACCCCCCCCCCCCCCTTTTTTTTTTTCATGTGATGTCATTTCACTGTTTTTGTGTAATTTACCGACAGATAGATGCTCATCAATCTGCCTTAGCTGCAATGGCATTTTCTTCTAATGGCACATACCTGGCAACAGCTTCTGAAAAGGGTACTATTATTAGAGTCTATCTCGTTGCACAAGCAACCAAGGTGAATTCAGCGTTATTGTCTTTCTCCTTTGGAACCACCCAGAACGAGCTATGCGTCATTTACCTAATCTCCTTTTAAATCCATAATCTTACAGTCACATAGTTTTCGGCGGGGAACATACCCATCTACGATATATTCACTCTCATTCGGGCCATCGAATGATCTGCCTGATGTTCTTGTTGCCACAAGTTCATCAGGCTCTTTGCACATGTTTTTCCTCGATGGTGCCAGAAATCGAAGGTACATAGCGTGGTCCAATATTGATAATTCGTGGGCCATTATGTAGGCATGATCTGATTTGCTACACTTTTCAGGAACCAAACGAACAGATTGCTTGGTTCAATAATTCCTGGAGCAATAACTGATGCTTTGGATCCAGCTAATCATCACATTATTCACAACGTTATCCCCGCAGAAATCAAGAGGTGTTGTCAAGTTCATCTGCTTTGTACCACTTTCTACCTTATATTATTGTCAATCTAATCCTTTTTAATTGCAGCTGTGTAGTCGTACATAATGTTGAAAATTCACAAAATTCTTCTAAACTTCCTGCTTTAAGGTAAGAAATGCAATTGCCCTTTCTGCCCCTTAACTTTAGCATATACTACCTCAGTCCCTAAATGTTTAACGCCGTTGACTTTTTTATATACGTTTGATCATTCGTCTTATTAAAAAAATATAAAATATATAAAGCTATATATATACATAAAAGTATATTTAACAATAAATAAAATGACATAAAAATAATTAATAATTATGTTTTTTTAATAAGACGAAATAGTCAAACGTGTGTAAAAAAGTCAACGGCATCAAACATTTAGAGATAGAGAGTATATAGCTACCGTAGGGTAGTCAAAACTTACCTACAACTGTCTTTGAAAAAACTTGCAGGACTGTTGTTTATATCATAAGTCATGATGGATACTTCCGCGAGTATACGATCAACACCAAAAAGTCAAATGAATCTTCTTGGGTTTTACAACGCGAGTTTAGTCTATTGGGTACTGGCAATAGCACTCCCCAGCAGGATGAACAACAGATGGACTAACAAGTAGGCTAGCTGGTGTAGTCAAAACTTACCTACAACTGTCTTTGAAAAAACTTGCAGGACTGTTGTTTATATCATAAGTCATGATGGATACTTCCGCGAGTATACGATCAACACCAAAAAGTCAAATGAATCTTCTTGGGTTTTACAACGCGAGTTTAGTCTATTGGGTACTGGCAATAGCACTCCCCAGCAGGATGAACAAATGGACTAACAAGTAGGCTAGCTGGTTCACTACAGAAGCTTCAACCATGTACATATAATGTGTAAAGATAGTGTGGTTATAGCCTTGGTAGGGCTAATTGTGGTTTAGAATGAGATTTCAACACCAATAATGAGAGATATCTCCTCCTGGTGGATGTAAATTATAGACAGTAACTGCCAAATTACTATATGTTATTACTGCTTTCTTACACGAGTGCGACACTTTGCCTTTGTGAAGAAAGACTTTTCCAGGCCTGGGTGGTTAGAATGAAATGAACTGGCTTATTCTATGATACAAATTGTCGCAAATCACTACATGCTGGGCAGTTTTCTACTGTTGTAAAGCGTCGTGAAACCAAAAGGGAATAAATGTAAGTGTTTTGCTAACAGGCATATCAAACATTTCTTTTTTCCTAACGGCAACCACGATAAAAGTCTGCGCCGTGAAGTATCATAAACAGCAATACAAATTCGGTGCTAGCTTGCACAGAAAAACATCCTTTTCTGGACTGGGATATAATGACTGAAGTCCAGTCCCTACAACATTATTTTTTCCTTGTATTCTTTGTCTGCTACATATGCCTAAAACGCCATTTCAACTCCATCTCGAGAAACCATTTTATTGTAATACATACCTTCTCGTTCTCCTGTGCTGTTCTATATTAAACAGCAACTATCTCCAAGCAATCAGATCTGCCAAAAAAGAATAATAGTGTTATTAAAAATGATGGATCTTACATCAGAAGATATGCATTTATTGTAAAGGATTTATGGGATTTGTGTCCAACTTCTAATGCACTAATTTATCACTTTTAGACTGTTGTGAAAATTATTTATCGAGGTAAATGTTGTCACCTGTGCTGCCTTTGCTTTCAGGCGTTGTATCTCGTCCTGCGAACACACTAACCTGCAGTGCTCCAAAATTTCAGGACTGGGCTATTTAATCCCTTTATCCCTTTGGTTTAAAAGGATGGACTAAAAGATCATTACCGCCATTGCAGTTCAGTTATCTCATTAACCAGCTCTTTCTCCTTTTCCAGTGCCGCTTCCAACTGAAAAGTTAGTATATTGTGTTCTTATAGCCAATTATACCGATAAGTGGATAACCATAACATTGACAAGTACAACTCCCAATTATACCGATAAGTGGATAACCATAACATTGACAAGTACAACTAGCATTACAACATTGGCTTAAACTATTTCCCTACTCTGATATGGCAACACTACATGTTACAGGAAAAGACATAGCAATCGCCCGTCATTAGTCCCCTATAATCATCAGCAAAGTTAAATTCGAGGATCATCATACTACGGTTCAAATCATAACTCACCAATGATCTGTCAACTGATAATGCCGATGATGGAGATGATGAGCGACCCATAGGGGCAATGCAGGCAGGTGATGCCATATCGCAACTACTTAACTGTTTCATCGAATGGAGTATTTGCTCCTGCAAGTGTGTAAAACTATAATTTTTTTGATGAGACTAAAATCAACAGAGGTGGACGATTAATGCCTTTGTGACGTAAAATTTGCTTCGTGGATGGGTTTCTGTTTTTGGTGACTTGAGTGCGTGGGTTGAGATATTTACCCTCTGAAGCATATTTGTCTGTAGAACATTGTACAGCTGCATGTAAAAAGAACCACCAATAATGGTTGATGCAGCCTCAAATGAAGATGGTATGCTTAATGAAGGAAGGTGAGAAATTGCCTGCGTAACATTAAAATGTCATGTTTGTTAATCGGGGAAAACCCCACGATCCAATGACCTGTAGATTTCTCCCAACAGATCGCATCAATTCTTGAATAAAAGATACTAAAAGTCCTAGATATATATTATATGTGATCAAGCTAGTAACCTGCATGCTGTGACACTTTTGTAGGACTGGTGGGTGACCCTGGAATGAAAAATCATGTCATCTCAAAGTTAACAGAACATGCTCAGTATTTATGACTGTCAATTACCTTATCCAACTCAACATGACCTGGTGTAACTTTAAAACGGCCTCTTTGCTGTATAAGAGGAGGTTTCGATCTATCATCGTGGTCCTCAGCATTTCCTACTGTATTGAAACGAAGCACGTTAAGCAAATACAAAGGTTTTTTTGTTACGAGAGGTAAGAACCTTGTTCAGTTGTTCTGATGCTCAAACAAGCCTGAACTGTCAAAATGGTGGTGTGAAGAATAAACAGATTGCAGGGTTAAATACACTCCACTACCTGATGATTTTGGCACCTTTGGAAGACCTTCAGGGGACGGCTCGTCCGCAACTTGCAAGGGTCCTCCATTGCACTTGTCACGGTTATAAATGTTAATTTGATGCTTCGAGCTGAAAAAAAAAAGAGGCATGCTGTTAGTTTTTTTAAAAATAGCACAACAGTTATCGAGAAACACTGTAACTAAAAAGGGATTAATCAGATTCATGGAGATTTGCACTCAGTCATTTAAAATTCCAGCATTAGAAACAAAGCCAAAGTGTAATTGGTGGTAAATGGAATTATATACTCCTAGCGTTTCATATTATAAGATGTTTTCACTTTTTCCAAAGTCAAACTTCTTAAAGTCTAATCAGATTTATAAAGAATATATAGGGACATTTTCAACATAAACACATACTATCATAATATGTTTAATGAGACTAACTTAGTGTTATAGATGTTACTATATTTTTTCTATAAATTTAGTCGAACTTTAAAACGTTTGACTTAAGAAATGTCAAAATATCTTATAATATGATGAAACATGTAGCTTTCACTTGCAATGCAGAATTATCAGCCTTACCGCTGCACAATCTGCATAAAACTAGAAACCCAAGGAAACCAATTCTTGACGGCTACAACACAACTAGAGGCACGGTTACCTAATTGAAACTTCGTCTATGTTACTTTCAGCTACAGTACCATCTCACAAGGACTAATAAAAAACATTCAGACACCAAAAATTGGAAACCCGGTATCGCAAAAATTAAGACTCTGAAACAATACAAGGCTATTATCAATGTGTATTTTTAGTGCCACTTATGTTATTCTAATCTAGACCATGCTGCTACTTGGGTGATTCTTTTTTTTCGCTAATGCACGCAAGACTCGTGTATCGTTTGTATTAAGAGGGGCGAAAAATATACAACAAAATACCTGGAAACAACAAAAGCAAGAGAAAGAGAATATGTGATTCTTCAATGTATAATGCACTCTTTAGTCTTTAAAGTTGAACAAACCTCTCTTTGGATGAAAGAAATCCATCAGATGAGCAAGAACTGAAAGAAAATTTCCTTTCGTGAAATGAAAGTGTTGGAATAGTATCTGAATCTTTCTCCGGTAAGTCCAATTCACTACTTTCTGCGGAGCTGAGTTTCCTGACCTGGCCATTTGCATGTACGCCATTTGTTGTCCTGTGCATTGATGTATTCCTGGCAGTTTAAAGAAGTGAATAGTCAGTTTTAGGAAGAGAATAGTCAAGTACACAGAAATAGGAGATATGATTGGCACTACCATAGTGCTACTAAGCTAGTACGTTGATCGCAAAAATATAAGAATGTGAGTAAATTGGCATATCAGATAAATTACCTTGATAAACAAATGGAGCGCTCAGGAGATGAAACTGTTGACTTATCATTGATCATCAAATCATTTTCCTACCAACTTTGCTCGGTGTTAGATTTAAGTGAAACTTTATGCCAGGTTAGAACACAGTACTTCATACAGGATATGATACTTACGGTGTCAGTATCATACTTCAGTAAATGAGGTCCTGTTGCCCGCTCTGGTAAATTGGCGTCCAAGTCATAGAAAGATAAAGCATCTGAATCTTTGCATGATATAGTATCGTCACAGTCTGTAATCTGGGGTCAAATAGAATAAATTATATATATGTTGTGGAAGTGGAATCAATTATTAGAGAAGAAAAGTAAAGCTAGTTCTTACCAGTGAAGCTTGAGACTTCAGGTCATCCATATCAAAGTTCCAGCTACTGATACCCCTTTTGTATTCATCCTATCAATACAAGAAACAAGAGAGATATTTCTTTATAAGAGAATAACGGAGCCAGTACTCGTTTAAAAAAAAAACATCGGCATAATAAAAAATGCCCTAGAATTCTAATTTCAGTAATAAAAAGCCTAATAATATGTTATACTTATAGCAATAAGAATGCGTAAGCTTTTAGTGCTGTGAAACAACGCACGCAATTTCTCCACAGAGCAAAGGATAATTTCTAGTATGGACAACACACCCGAGGTAAATATCCCCATTTTTATGGTTTGCACATTATGTTTTGGGAAACACTGCTTTATTTGTATTTTATCAGAAACATAAAAAATGCAACTTCAGCTTTGTTGATCCTCGGACAAAGAAGCTATGAGAAAGAAGTGGCCTGCAAACCTGCTTAATGATGCTTGGTTATTTGATGACACCGTCATACATACAATTATACAGGGCATATAAAAAAGGCTCAGTGCAAGATAAAAATATTTTCTCAATTTACTATAGGGATAGAACCATCGTCTATAAAGATTTTTATCATATTTTTTTAGATGATTAACAGAAACGTTGAACGGGCACCTGTGAGATTTCTTCCTTCTTTCCATCAGGCATTTTCTTTTGAGCAAGTAAAACTTCATCCTTTTCCTATAATTAACAGTGAGCTCCACTGTTAAGTTCGTGAAGAAGATGAGTTATTCTAAAAGTAGTTAGGAACCACTTAAACCAGTGTACCTTCAGAGCTTGATATCTGTCACCAAGGCCAGGCAAGCCCTCCAAAAGCTTTCGAGTAATGAAATCGTTGGATCGAGCTTGCTTGAAAAAGGGTTGCTTCAGCAATTTTTTTGCCGTAGGCCTTTTCGAAGGGTCTTTTACCAGACACATAGCAACCATTTGCTTGAATTGCTGATACAGGAGATAATTGTTGTTAGCAAGAAGTTATTCTCGTCGTAAAGGATACGAAGGTAGTAGGTCCATTCAAGTAGTAAACATATTTACCCTGGAAAATTTCTTATCTCTTTCATAGTCAAGACCCGGAGGGGCATTCTGAAGAGTCATAAGTAAGACCTGACAAAGTATATCGGTTATATAGCCTTAGAAACACATAAGTATACCAAGCTCATCATAAGGAGTTGCTTATTATATATCAATAGTATGCATATGACTATACCTTCATGGGAGGGAACTTCGAGAAAGGAGCATGGCCATGGGCAAGTTCAAGGGCAGTAATTCCAAACGACCATATATCTGCCCTGTAATATATTTGTCAGATCAAGCTTAAACATGCAATGGTGAACCAAGTATCCAGATTATTAAAAATAAAGCTAGTAGGCTACTTGAAATCGTATCCATGTAGCTGCTCCATAACCTCTGGTGCCATCCTAGTAAATCACAGGAGTCCACAAATAGGATTTGTGAAGACAAGCTAACGGATCAAACAAAGGAAAGCATATTTGCCACATTTTTTCAGATGAGTACCAGCAAGGAGTTCCGACGAAAGTATTCCTAGCCCGTTGCCTGTCACCAGAATCAAAAAGGCAAGCAGAAACTCCAAAATCTCCAAGCTTGACTCCACCCCGTGAATCAACGAGTATATTCCCTGCCTATGACCGAAACAAAGAAAAGGGCTGCATAATATGACATCTCCAGAAACAACCAATTCAAGAATATTTGTGGGAGATATCCAATGTTCATTTACCTTTACATCACGATGTATATGCCCATGATGATGGAGGTACTCCAAACCTTTCAGGACTTCACGAAGTATTGTTGCAATGACAGCTTCTTCGAAACCATCTGCGTAGACTGACTTCATTATGTGAAGACAAGACCCTCCAGCCATGTATGGCATAACCACCCATAATGTCTGCTTGTTTGTAAATGAACAGTGTGCATTTACAACGTTTGGATGATCTATAAGAATCATCGTCTGTGCTTCACGCATGATGTTGTTCTGCATCAAACATACATGTTGTCATTTTAGACAAATGATCAAAGTGACGCTACGTAAATTGCAAAAAGAAAAAAAAACTTGAATAGGATCCATGATACTGCAGCTGGCAATTCAAAAGGCAATATATAGCTAAAGAACCAACACAACGGCTTTTAAGTTTTCGTAATTATTCTCTCTATTCTACTCCCTCCGTTTTACGATGTAAGTCTTTCTAACATTGTCTAGATTGACATATATAAATTATATACATTTATCAATGAATGAATTTAGATAAGGCTAGAAAGACTTAAAATATAAAATAGAGATAGTATATTTGAAGATTTTCTGTATTTATATAGATTTATCTATGTATCAATGTATATATGTCTAGATTCCTTAGCACACAAATAAATAGACAAAGACATAAAGTCTTATAACGTGGAACAACGTTTCATGATGACCACGACAATCTGACACGAATAGGCAGTCAATATAGATATGAGCTATAACTGTAGCAAACGCATAATTTGCATAATTCTGCATGCGTGTCATGATGAAAATTTTAACATGACAGTATGCGATTCACTGGACCAACTGGCCAGCTTGGGCAGCAGCATCCAGAACATCTCTAACAAATAAAATGCATTGGAGGATGATCGTCTAATTTGTGCATCAAACAGGTTAATCTAGATCATCCATTCGTCCCTCTACGCACGACCGGGCAAACGAAATGGAGATGATCTATGTGAGGGCAACGAGGAAATGGCACCCTTACCAGGTCGCTGTTTGTGCGCTCGAAGTCGAGCACCTTGACGGCGACGATTTCATTGAGGGGCCTGCAGAGCGAGCGGTAGACGAGGGCGCTGCCGCCCTGCCCGATCTCCTCGTGAAGCTCGTAGTCCTCCGCGCGGATCGGGTACTTGCGCCTCTCCCCCCTCTCCCCTCTCAACCCCGCCGCCGCCGCCGCCGCCACCTTCTCCCACGCCCCACCGCCCATGGTCTCCGACGCTCGCTCCCAAACACCGCCTGCTCCGACCCGAGGATCGATCAAATACCCCGGCCGTCGGCGATCGCGGTCGAGGCACGCCCGCGCGCGTAACCCTAGCCAACTAGGTTCGCACCGCCATAGCGCGGGACCGCACGGGGACGCGATTTGGCGGTGGGAGCGGGCGACGCCGCGAGGGGAGGGGAGGGGAGGGGAGGACGCCGCGGAGAGGTGGAGGAGGAGGAGCGGGGGAGAGGACGTGTGAATGGTCGCGCGTTGCGGAGAATGGCGAGAGATTGGGGGGTCGAGACGGGAGGGCATCGAGGGAGCGCGCCACGTGGCACGCGCGGGGCAGCATGGGGGGCTACGTGGCGTCGCGGCGCGCGTCGGATCAACGGGCGTGGGATTTGGACGGAGATGCCTACCGCCGACGTTGCATGGTGCCTCTCCCTCTCTCTCGTTCTCTACTAGCTGCATGCAGTGACAACTGTGTAGCATGTGTGAGAATATATTCCTACTTAAGATTTAAGCATTTTTTGTCTAAATACTTATGTATGGTCTAATTATTATACGTGTCTATTCGACGCAATTAGTTTTTTATTAAAAATGTTGCGTAATTATATTATGATAAAATACCATTACTCCTAATCGAAATATTTTTACATATGAAACATCGAGTTGTAATTGTTTAAACATTTTAAGATACATGTTAAAACATCCAAATAACAATGTGTCCAATATTATCAAATAAACTAGCAAAAACATCGTAAAATGCTTATTAAGTCATTTCAATAACACTATGTGCAGCAGTTAAAAAATGTATATATTGCAACACAAAAACCTATAATATGCAGCACAGTCAAATTCCTATTAAAACATTTGGTTCTTACACGTGAAACATTGAACGGTTGAAACATTTGTCCGTCACCCATAAAACATTGAGTGTATATATATTGTATTTCTTCAAAATATAATCGTGTGAGATATTATCGTGTATATATATATATATATAATTTAGTATTAAATAAGTTGTTATTCGATGGATAAGAGAGAGTACATCATGCATATGCATGTAGCAAAGCATATTTCGGGATTTCGGGCATCTTTCAGTAGAGAAATTGAATTTGAACTATCTAGTTTTGCTGGTTCAGATTTCAGAATGCAATTTGCACGTCTCATCCAAATTAAATATCACACACATTCACACATGCGCTAGTAACCGTGGCCTCCTAACTCTGAAGCTGTATAATAGTAACACTTGTCTCTAGCGAAACGAACCCGACCAACCGGTGTTAACCTGCGAGGTCACCTTCAATTGGATCGGATTGCGACTGAAACCCCCGTCGGAGATTCAGAGTTCAGCCACAAGCAAGATAAACAGGCACCAACTGATCGGGAGCCTCAACTTTTACTTGTGCTTATATATACCTACAAACCTAAATTTAAATTTTTAACTTATATTTAAAGTTATATTAATTTTAAGATTTTTATTATCGTAGTTTATTTTTTAATATATATAAATTATTTTTTATTTACAAATATATCAAAACAATGACCAAAATCGTTAGAGGTAGGAGGCCTCGAGCTGGACGAGGCAAAGGCAGGAGAGGGAATGAACTCTGAAGATACCGTCAAACACCCAATATATCTTATCCGAAGAACAGCGAACACCTGCCTGCTCGTAGCACTTAGCTGGAATGCTTCATCGTAGAGTCATGCACGTCTAGACGTCCTCCTACACCTTGTCTTCAGCTGCAGGTCACTTTAACAACACGTGAACGACCAATTGCTATAGATTTTCTTTTACAGGTTCAGATTAGAGCTGCCAAGTGATACATTACTATAAAGAAATAGGGTAAGACCCTTTGATTAAAGGTCCATCTCTAGTATGTTCCTGGCGGTACAATTTAATTGACATCGTTAATCTATTTTTATCAAACGATTATGATTACATTATACCGGTAACAATATTAGGTGTAGTAAAAATTTAAATGGGTAATATCGTCATTTTTTTTGTGATATTTATTGAAAAAACAAAAAATACAAAATACTACTAATCAATTAATTAACAAATTATAAAAATACTATTTTTAATCAATGGTTGAGATTAACTCTACTGGTATTATAATACTAGCAGTAAAATGCACCAGAGAGACCCTTCATAAAAACAAGGGGTTAGAACCAAGTGTGTAATCCAACAAAAACAAGTTTAAAAACAGCATAAAGTTCAGACTTAAACATTTTTTTCAACATAAATATTGAAAAGTAGGTTAACAAATTTTTATTTTGTATTAAAAAGAAAAGGAGTTCATCCAATTTATGAGAAAAAAAGGCCCGAATACTATGCAACTACGTGGTTAGTTAAGGAATAAAAAAAAGGCAAAACCTACGTGTAGATTGGAAAGCAAAAGAAAATATGATAATACCATATGTGTGTCAGTATAACAGATACCTAATACACACAAACGTGTTACTTAGGCATGAGTATTATATACAACGTATTGAAAGAAAAACTATACATATGGATGAAGTCCCAAAACAAATAAGAAATGAGTGTTAGATAAGTAAACAAATGTAAAGTTATACTCAGCTTTTACAAAAACTACTTGAATAATATTTATACTAATTTCCCTATTTTTACCTCAACAAGGAGCAAAGAAATATAAATACAGAACCCTGTGAGGGAAATACAGAACCCTGTGAGGGAAAATAACAAAGACAAGCCCAAGAAGAACAGTTTTTATATTATCCATATACAATCGAATCATCGGTTATAGTGGCTGTTATGCTGTACGGGTATATTACGTACTTCCTCCGTCAAAAAAACAATTCTTCTTTTTAGTTTCCGTGTCTAACCATCCATTTTATTTAAAAAATTTTCAGAAAATTAAAAAATAGTCACATGTAAAGTAATATTCATAATTTATTATCTAATAAAAATAAAAAATATCAATCATAAAAATAATTTGAATAAGACGAAGAATCAAAAATTATAGATAAAAAATAGAAAATTAGTTTATTTTAGAACGGAGGGAAGGGAGTACATCAAACAAATTCAGCAAGTAGGGCCAGGAAACGGACTGTCCAAACCGGTCGAGCACGGAACGGCGCAAGCACGCAGCACATTTCAGGTTGCAGCAGATCCTGCCTCGACCCAACACGCGTGTCAGCGTCTTGTTGCCTGGGTAGGCGTGACACAGAATCGGAGAGCCCACCGGCCAATTGATCCTGGACTCGTGCTGCCCGAGACCAAAAAAAACAAAAAAAAAAAATGGCACGGGAAAGAAACCCCGACGACACCATCAACCGCAGCTCGGGTTTGCCGATAAATTCACGAGACCTGCTCCCGACTCCGCCAAGACAGACTAGTTGGAGTAGTGTTTCCCCTGTGACGCACAGTAGCCGTTCTATTCGTTTTTTCCCCCATGTGACGCACTGCATAAACTTCGCCATTTCTACTGCAGTTTGCGGTGCAACAAAGCAAACGACTCAACCTCATCTTGCAAAGATATCAACACAACCCAAATCGCCGATGAGTTGCTCTCACGTATACTATTTCCTCTAATTTTTTGAAAAATATTTTTAGAATTTAAATCTTATATCAAAATATTAGTCACTCACATCTTCACATCTTTTCGCTTCTGCTTTTACTTATAAATCAAAATTTAAAGTTTCAGTATTAAATTTAGAGTTTATTTTAGGGTTTTTTGTTAAAATTTATTTTCTAGCATTAGTTTTTAAAACGTTAAGGATACACGTATATATATAATAGTATTACTTATAATTTTTTATTTGCAATTGTCTTTTAGACTTTTTTATAAAAAACCAAACAATCAACCCAAATAATTTTTAATACTATTTACAGTCCTAATGGTTTGATTAATCATTTTTATTTAAATTTTTCTTACCTTATCCCATCTATTCTCCAATACTCATTTATCTGCTAAACAATTTACAACGGAGACGAGGTAATAGTTATAGTATGTACTTATAAGTACAGGGTTTCAACAACGCTGATAATTAGCAGCACAGCTCATGAACATGAGTAGTAGTAGATCTCAAGAACAAAACACATTCTTATTCCCTAGGGCAAATAAAGAAAGGCAGTTCGGCTACAGCTCAAACCGACGAGTACCACCGACCGCGTTGACGGGCCCACCCATGTGGTCCAACGTGGGTAGGCCCCACCCGACAATCCCGCCCCACTTCCAGCCACGGCCACAGACAGGTGGTCCCACCTGACGCCATAAAGAAACGTGGCCCCACAGCCAGTGCCAGCGACGGAGGCCAGCTGGCGGCCACCTCACGCCCTTCGAGGAGGCGCCTCTCTCTCTCTCTGCTTATCTTATCGCACTAGAAAAAAAGGCCCATGGTTGGATGAGATTTACAGGACTGCCACTGCTCCTATTTCTTCTCGCCTTCTCCCTCGTCTCCGGGAGAAATTTTCGGACGGCGAAACGAACTATCGATTCGGAATTTAAGCGCATTGTTCTGATGCTTGGTTGGTTGGTTGAAGAAAGATTCACAGGTCAGCTACGAACAGCCCGATTACACAAAAAATTGGAGATGGGAGGGAGAAAGCGTTTATGAAGAACGAGCTTTACAGAAGAACCAGGAGGAGAAAAATGGTGCCCTCCATTGCTTTCTTCTTCCTCCCTCTCCTCAACAAGAAAAGAATTTTCCATTTTTCCATTTCCCCCAGTATCTCAAAGAACATCCTAAAATATTTCCCCAAAAAAATCGAAATAAGAATGTTAATGTTTGATCCGGGAGTGGAACCGGCCACTGGGTGGCCAGAAAGGAAGAGAAAAAGAAAGAAAGAAAAGAGAAAGAATTAGCAGAAGAATTAGGCTGGATTATAGTCACAAGTTCTTGGATCCTCTGGTGTAGCCGTAGTAGGAGAGGTACCACTTGACGAACTTCTTCAGGCCGACGTCGAGGTTGGTCGTCGGCTTGTACCCGAGCTGCTGCCTCGCGAGAGAGATGTTGGCGTGCGTGAATGGCACGTCGCCATTGCCGGGCATCTCGACCACGTTCTTCTTGGCCTTGACGCGGAGGTGCTTCTCCAGGATGGACACCAGGCTGGGCACCGTCACCGGGGAGGTGTTGCCGAGGTTGAAGATCCTGTAGGGCGCCGGCCCGCGCTTCTTGCCTCCGGTGCCGGTGCTCTTCCCGGCCGTGTCGAGCGAGCCGAGGCAGCCCTTGACGATGTCGTCGATGTAGGTGAAGTCGCGGGCCAGGTCGACGTGGTTCTTGCCGCGGTACACGGTGATGGGTTTCCCCTGCAGGATGTTGCGGGTGAAGGAGAAGTAGGCCATGTCCGGCCGGCCCCAGGGTCCGTACACGGTGAAGAAGCGGAGGCCGGTGATGGAGAGGCCGTAGATGTGGTTGTACGTGTGGGTGATCTCCTCGCCGGCCTTCTTGGTGGCGGCGTAGAGGGACGCCGGCTGGTCGGTGCGGTCGCTCTCCGTGAAGGGCACCTTGTCGTTGAGGCCGTAGACGGAGGAGGAGGAGGCCCAGACGATGGCCGGCTGCGGGTCGGCGTCCTTGCAGGCCTCGAGGAGGGTGACGAGGCCGGCGATGTTGGAGTGCACGTAGGACGCCGGGTTCTCCATGGCGTAGCGCACCCCGGCCTGCGCCGCGAGGTGGAGCACGTGCGTGAATGGCACGACGTCGAAGAGCTTGGCGAGGAGGCGGCCGTCGTTGATGTCGCCCTCGATGACGAACACCCCGTGCGAGGCGAGCAGCGACCTGCGCGCCTTCTTGAGCGAGGGGTCGTAGTACGAGTTGAAGTTGTCGATGCCGACGACGCCGTCGCCGCGCTTGCGGAGCGCGAGCGAGCAGTGGGTGCCGACGAACCCGGCCGCGCCGGTGACCAGCACCGACATCCCCGCTCCGGCAGCCGACCCAGGAGGCCGCCTCGGCGCGGCGGACGCGCGGATCTGGCGCTCCCAGTGCAACCCACCCCACGAGGCCGCGAAGTACTTGGAGGAGGTGTCGACGAACGACTGGAAGCTGAGGTACGACGCCGTCATGGCGACGAGGAACAGCGCCCACAGGAACATGGTGCTCGTGGACGCGAAGCACCTGTGCAGCTGGCGGTTCATCGCCGTCGCCCTCTCGATCTTCACCTTCCCCGGCGTGGACGGGAAGAGGTCGTCCTCCAGCACCCGCATCTTCTTCGCCGTCGTCGCCGCCGCCGCCGTGCCCTCAGCTGCAACCCTCAACAACACGCCCAAGAATCCCTCGTCCTCGTCCTCGTCCTCGTCCTCTTCCTCAGCACAAGCACACAGCCTTACGCAACTAGATCAACAAACAAAGACAAAATCCCGGTGCCTTTCGTCTCCAACCACGACGGAATCGCACCGATTCCCCACTCCTCGACGAGGAGGACCAACCGACCGATCGATGGATTGGAAAATTTTATTAGGGAGGGCAAAAGGGGAGGGCCGGAGGGGGGGCAGGGGCTAGATGTGCGCGCCTGCCTAAGGAAAGGGCGGAGGCGGGGGCGGGGCCGCGTATAAATAGTAGGGGGGAGCGCGTGAACGCCGCCGCTGCCGCTCTCGCTGACGGTGGCGGCCCGGCCGGCCGGCCGGCTGGCTGGCTTGCTGGCTGGGCGGGTTGCGGGTTCGCCTATTTTTGGGCTCGTCGCGGCGGACGAGATGGAGATGATGGGTTTTCTCGGCTATGTGGCGTAGGAGTATTTATTTATAGTTTATTGCTATTTTTGATGGATTTATTGATCGATTTGGGGGGGAATGGGGATAGCAGCTGTGTTGTTTGTGTTTGCGCGTGATGAGGATGTCAAACTGTGATGCTGTAAATGTGCTGCATTGCGTATTGGTGGTGAACTTTTACGCGTGAGGGGAATTCCATGAGTTTTAGTGGACCGCAAAGTGTGTAGATGGAAGCTTCCATTGACCTGCGGACTTTTATTTTGGAGAAACTATTTCTATACATTTTAGGGGCTCTTTTCCGATCACATTTTGTTTTGATTTATAGTAAGTTTTTTTAAGATAATCAACTCCTCCAAAATTCCCATAACCAAATTGATGTACGTCTTCCCATAGAAATCGTGTCATACTGTTGAAATAGTTATTTTTTTAACTTGGCGCGCTAAGGCTCTGTAAACTTGTATGATTATGGATTTTGTATTTTCATTCACCCACTTTCTAAGCTTGTAAACCATAGATTTCAGCAAAAAAGAATATTTATAGCCACAAACAAGTCATCCCAAATCAGATAATTCATCGATCCCTCACTTTCAGTTGTCTTATTCAAGGACTTAGTTCATGCTACTCCAGTCACATAGGTGAAATTGAGTTGATTACACTTACACAAGAACACAAATAAATTAATTAAATATTAATAAACCTAAAATAAAGGTGTTTGTACTAAGGACATGCACAGTGATTTAACCTAGCGTGTGGTTTCAGTCCACCATGTTAGAGACGCAGTGCTGGACAGACGTGAACCGTGACCTCGCAGAGGCATACACATCCTACAGATGGTATGGGGCTGGTTGGGAGTGTTAGGAAGATGGTTAGGGGCGACACATTGGGTGAGTTCATTGCCCAGCACCACCCTGATTCAAAGACAAGAGGTGACGGTCGAGAAAAGTACCATAGATCTATTATCACACGAGCTTGAACCATGCCATAGGAGGTCGATCCGCCTCCACCGAGTTTGAACCGTGCCATAGGAGGTCGATCCGTCGCCATTTCTACGACATGTGTTGGCGCATGTGCTCCATCCGTCGCCCCAGCTCAATCTGCCGCCACACGGGCTAGGTTGCTAGTGAAAGGGAGAAGAGTGTAGGGCGACTTGTATAAGAATGCTAGGGTATGATCGTATGAATGTTATACCTTTTTTACTTTATATGCTTCTAGTGTATATATTTGGATATCTACAATATTTAAAACATAATAGTCTATTTAAATATGAGAGGGGCTGACATGTAAAATGTTAATGGGTCTTACTATTGTGTGGCATGTATCCGGTGTACTACGGTTATATTTTACGTGGTAATTAAGGCCACATATATCGAGTAGTTTATATTGTGTTCGTCCTAGAATATTTTTATTATTCTACTTTAAATTTAAACTATAAGACAATAACATTTTGTAATGAAGATGAAGAGAGTACGGTCAAGCACTCCACTCCTGTCAGTGGCAACAAGCAACGAACCTCTAGAGAGCAAAATCCAAATCAGAGTTCAGACTGTAGACCGCCTAGTTGCGTACGTTCTCCCGTTGGACACTTGGGCTGTTGGTGCCAATGCTGCTCTGATTCCTCTCCACGTGCTAATCACTCGTCCTATTCTTGTTTAGGTCTTATTTAGTTTGTAATTTTGTTTGCAAAATCATCGTATCAAGTTTTTAAACACATATTTGAAGTATTAAACGCGGTTTAATTACAAAACAAATTTTAGATTCCGCCTGAAAACCCCGAGACGAATCTTTTGAGTCTAATTAATTCATCATTAGTATGGCATCATTAGCACATGCTGGTTACTGTAGCACTTATGGCTAATCACGTTCTAAATATGCTCAAAAGATTCGTCTTACGATTTTTTTCATAATTATATAATTAGTTTTAATGTTCATATATATTTAATGATTTATTTAGATATTCAAAGATTTGATGTGATCTTTTTAGAAAAAGTTTTTCAAAATTAAACATGACGTTAGTTTCTCCAGGATTTAGCACACGTATGTCCTTCTACAAAACGTCGATTGCTCCGGCATGCGACGCCCGGCCGGGCGGTTGGTTGGATCCATCGATCGATCGTTTGCTGGATTTGTGTCTCGCGTGCCGTTCGGCCGGTTTGGGGTGCAGTTGCGCGCGATTCGCCCCCACGATGTCTTGTCGTGGACGGCCTCTGCGTGCAGGTGCAGCCTCAACTGCCGTTCGAGATCACGGTTGCTGCGCCGCCTGGAGTGCGGGTCTACCAGTAGCACGAGAAAAGAAAAGGAGAGCATGCATAATGTCGGGTTGGTCGAGAGAAGCCATGCGGTGGATTCACTTCCAAACAAAGGATCCGTTCCAAATTTCACAATCCAATCAACAAGAAGCCAGAGAGCCCATATGGATCATTTTCGTGTGCCTCTCTCTCTCCGTGGCTACCTTTCCACACACACCCAAGCCATTGCTGCCAAAGTGTCGTGTTACCTTGTTATTCAACCACATCCTTTCGCTTCTGGTTATACCTATAAGCTAAATTTTAAATTTTAAATTTAAAGTTTGATTTTAAATTTTTAACCAAAATTTAAAGTTTAGGTCACTAAGAATACACATATAAAATATTTATTTATAAATTATTTTTCGTTCGTAAATATGTCCTTCCAAACCATCATTCCCATTAAAAAACACCAGATAAAAAACCAGCGGTGAGAATAAGGACATGCTTCATTTTCATATTATGGCTTATGATTTACTAGACTAATCCAAGCGATTAAACAGAATATAAATGAGAGTTACAACACATGTTCCAAATTACTCACTTTGTATTATACTAAATGATGTTTTTTATGAAATATACTAAATGATGCTATTTACTTTTTATCTATGTTTGATCGTTCGTCTTATTCTAAAAACTTGCATAGTTATCATTTGTTTTATTGTGATTGGATTTATTACTAAATACATTTAAGTTATAACATATATTTTCGTATATTCAAATAAAACAAAACATCAAATATCCGCCAAATCAATTAAAATACAGATGCAGTATAACAATCACTAAGTTGTTTAGCCAAGATTAAAATAAAGAATAAAAGGCCATTATGTCCCTTAAGTAGTGATTTAATGGATGGAGATGAAGGATGGATGAAGACAAAATGAGAATAATTTTAAATAAGAAGTAGCTCGTGAGACAATTAATATTCTGAATAGTATAATATAAGTAGTGATTAATATTCTGAATAATTTTAAAATTGTTATATTTTAGAACACATGGAATATTTTATGAGAGTGGAAGATTTTAGAAGAAACAATTGCCAAAAGGTCTTTCGGACAGGGCCAATGCTTGTATAATGTTTGGATCCCAAGCTGCCTGCCATGGCAAGCACTGGCTGCAGAGCTGCGTGCACACGTACTGCCCATGTGACCCCTGCAAGTGTTTTCGCTGGTGCCCTGTAGTTCGCGCATGCATATGACTTTATTACGGGTAGTGCTCCTAGCTAACTGGTGTCCCCAGACTAATCAATACTGCGTCAAGATACTTAATGTGAACCCCTGATTTGATTTGAGTGGTCAAAAGCTGACTTGATTTGTCGTTGGGACGTGAGTGTCCACGTGTAATTATTTATAATTTAAATATTGTATCAAATATAAATATTTATAGCGCTTTCTTCGTATTTTAATCGGCGCCATCTTATTTAAAAATCATGTACAATAATAAAAACATGAGTTATAATTAAAAATATTTAGTACAAATCTAACCAAAATAAATTAAAAAACAATAAGTAAGTTTTTCAATAAAACGAATAACCAAATATGTGACAAAATTTAACGGTGTTGTTATCTATTAAATATAGATGTGGTATTATTTAGTGTTGGTTATCTTATAAATCACTTATTTAAAATTCTTCTCAGTTTATGTTCATCTACCTCACACTATATTTCTTATTTATCAAGTGTTGTTATAGTCTTTTCTTTTTAACATTAACACTTGTTAAATAAACAAAAAAAATGCTCATACAGTGGATATCGATAGGATCACTTGTGAATTCTGATTCGTGCATGCACGCTTTCTTTTTGCTCGATTACTCCTTTTTGAGTGAAAATATACTAAGTGGCGTTTTACACGGGGCTAAAATGTTTTTAAGTTCATGTCACATCAAATGTTTGGACACTAATTTAAAGTATTAAATATAGACTAATAAAAAACTAATTTCATAAATGAGAGCTAATCCACGAGACGAATTTTTAAGCCTAATTAATTTATAATTAACAAATATTTACTGTAGCATCATATAGGTTAATCATGGATTAATTAGGCTCAATAGATTCGTCTAGCGAATTAGTACAAAATTATAGATGAGTTTTATTAATAATCTATATTAATTACTCTGAATTAGTTCCAAACATCTGATGCGACAGGACTAAAACTTTAGTCTTTCCCAGACACCACCTAAGCTAAACACCACCTAAGCTAGTGATGAGTGAGAGAGTGACGTGGCACTAACCAGGAACATTTGTGTAGTTTTAGGTGAGGGAGGAAGAGAGGAGCATTGATCACGTACGGCTTGGTGGATACGGAGGCGAACTGATTCTTTGTTTGGTTTGTTTTTTTTTTTCCTCTCTTTTTCATCATTCATCATGCGTGACCCATGACAGCTACTCCTATAATACGTTTTTCTGGACAGGTCCAAAAAAAATACGATGGTCGATGGATCGAGTGCGTAAGCTTCAAGATATTGCAAACTTTTGGTATAATTTTATCCAATGCTGTGAGTTGTTTCTTGCGGTCTTTATAAAAACTAAATTTATATTTTCCGTGAAAATTTTTTATAATCCACTAACTTGTTTCAAAATATAAAAATTTTGGCTCATTTAATTAGTAGGGATTAAATTTAAGATAAAAATATTGTATTTCTCCTTCAGTAAGTAAGAAGTGAATAGAGGTATGAGGCTAGTTGGAAATAAAATTTGATAATATTTTTTAATGATAAATGATTGACAAATATTATAGTATCAGAAATGTTTACACTGTGAGAGTGTGATACAACGTCCAAATTCTACATATACTTGCATTTTGGAATGGGTGGATTATATGTGATGCAGGGATGATACTATTTTTAACGTGGATAGTTGGACCATATTCCAGGTAAATTAAATATTAATACTACTTTTCTATTTTATATTATTATAAGACTTTTATCTTATTTAGATTTATTTATAATATAATACAACCTCCGTCCCAAAATAAATGAATTTCTGTGTTTTTTAGAATTTTTAACTCTTTGTCTTATTTGAAATTTTTTATGATTAATATTTTTATGGTTACTACATGATAAAACAACTTCACATATGACTAATTTTTTTTTTAAATTTTTTAATAAAATTTTCAAATAAGACGGATGGTCAGACGCTCGACCTAAAACCTAAAAATTATTTTTTTAGACGGAGTAGTATTTGTTTAGACTTACTAGTATCATATAAATTTAGCTAACATCAAACATTCTTGTAATGTGGAATGATAGTGTGATAAGTTGAGGTTTATTACGTAGGCTTCCTACTGCTTTTTATTAGGAGTCCAGAGGCGAGCTGTCTATACTAGCAAACCTGGCTGGCTCCTCTCGATCAAACTAATCCGCTGTCGCCGTACGACGCCGGACACACGGGCCCTTCGCTTTTGGGGGCGCCCACACAAAAAGTGGCCAGTTTGATGTTGATCAGGACAAACAACATGGCTAGCTTGCAAATGAAACCTTCAACCGTGCAATTAAATGACAAGATCGAACAAGGCTTTAATTTCCACGCGCTCAAATCCTTTGTGGCGACCGGAACAAAATCAGCATCCGTCGATCTCCACCGATAGTGACACTGTACGTGACAACATGACATAAATTTCTGTGAAGTTTACCGCGAACAGTCGAGGATCCGGATCCATCACCATTACACGGAGTAATCCCGCCGTTCGGTATTCTATACAATTTTTTTTAAAACCAGATGTTTCAAAGTTCTATCATATTTTTTAAAAAATAGAGCAGATTTGTAATACAAAGCAAAGATTATATTAAACTATATTTAATGTAAGCTTTAATAGACCTATAATTTTGTCTCAGAGATTTTGCTACTTTTCTATGTACATTTAGTCAAATATATAGTATATGTTTGTGCCTTAAAAACAGTCACGGGCGTTTCTCACCATAAGTAACCCACGGAGTATTTACCATCTTTTAAAAAAACCGCTACTACCTCCATTTCATATTATATTCATCAATCGATAAATATATTTAATTTATATATATATATGTTTAGATTCATTAACATTCATATGAATATATGTAATATTAAAAAGTTTTCCATTATAAAATGGAGGAAACGGAGGGAGTATTATACATGTCTGAAGACACCGAAACTTTATCTATTAAAAGTTTAGTACCTAAGTAATAACTAATGTATAGTTAATTGTAAATTTTCTCATTAACTATTGATCGACGTGCGTACGTGCGTAGTGGACGCTGAAATGTCTTGCGGCGGCGCAATCGACGAGCCACGGACACGTCGTGGCTGCGTTTCCCCGGTCTCGCGCCTACGTACGCACGCGACGCGACGACGGAACTGCCGTGCAGCAGCGGCAGCCGTACGTCGCCGCCGCTACCTTGACGGTTGACGTACCACGCGACACTTGCCCTCCTACGCGTACACGTACGTTACCAGTGACCACGCGACTACGACGTCTGTCAATTTTTTTATTTATATAGTTTTTTACTAAAATTAACAAAATAGATTTTTTTTCTTGGAAAATATTGCAAAAGTAGACCCAACATTTAGCCATAGAGTGAAATATATAAAACACGCACTAACTGGACTTTATATTCGAAATAGCAAACGTCCGGGATGCCCATAACAATTCGTAATCGCTTTAGAAAGATGGAGCTACCGATTTATTCACTCTAGGAGGAGCCGACTGCAAAATCGTCCATTACCTCTCCTCATTGACCAGAAATATTTCGTAAACGGCCCCCTTAATATCCATCGGTAGATATGGCCAGCACCATTAGCTGTTTGTTTGTCAACGACCGTGAACTAACGTTTAACACGTTAGACATATCGTCTAACTAGCTGATGTTTTTATATATCACCCAAGTTTTTATATATAGTCCACTGGTTGACCGTATGGAGTTTTTGTAATTTTTTCAAACAAAAATATTTCCTTTTTAAAAAACATATATAAAAAGTTCGACGTCTGTATCGGACTGGCAGCGTTACTGATGGGCCGAAAATCACGCGTGCAGGTGGGCTTTTTGGTCAAAGCCCCGATTGGGGCGAGTTGACCCTAAAAGCCATAACAGGCTAGTCATTGTGCTTGGACTAATCGTGGGCCTACAAAATCCAGTTACGGCCCACCTGAAGGCAAAACAGGTAGCGCCCGTTGTATTGCAGCAGTGGACTGGACACGCTGGAGAAGCCACCAAAACCAGTATTTTACGCACAGGTCAACGCCCAACTCGCACAGGCTCGCTGCATCGTCAAGCTGCAGATGTCACCTATAATATACACTGCCCGGATGAACATTCCAAGCCCCCTCAAACTCACCGTGAAACTTTGCAGCGCAAGCCGGCCGGCAAGGCAACGAACGAGGCAAAAATCGTCGCCATGGCTACCGGCGCCGCCCCTTCCACGGGCGACAAACCAACCGTACGTGAGATCGATCTCCTCTTTGATGCCTATCACCGTAGTCTTTTCTCCTCGACTCATGTTTATAGGTTAAAATTTAAATTTTATCCTTAAAATTAGAGTTAATTTAAATTTTTTTGTCAAAGATTAATTTTCCGCCATAGTTTTTACATAGCTAAGAATATACATATAAAATTTTTATTTATGAATTATTTTTATTTTAAAATATGTCATTTAATAGTCACCTTGTATATATCGTCTGGTATATTTTTGGTTGATCATGTTTGTTCATGTGATTAACGGCGATGCGTGGTGATGTGGAAGGTGCAGATCAAGGTGGAAACGACGCCGGGAGACTGGCGGTTCCCGTCGGCCAACCAGACCAAGCGCTGCTTCACGTGCTACATCGAGTACAACAAGCAAGTTCGCCATCCTACCCATATAGCGAGCTGTTCCATCTGCACGCCTGCCTACAGCTACAACCCCGCTAAAAAAACACAATTTCTGGCAACGAATCTATATATAGATTATAGCATATATACTTAGCTAGCTACGAAAATGTGACTCGTGGTAAATGTTGTGTATACGTACGTGCAGGTGCATAGAAGCCAAGGGGGAAGGGTCCGACGAGTGCACCAAGTACGCCAAATGCTACAGGTCCCTCTGCCCCGGGGAATGGGTACGTAACATGTGCTGTACAAGTTACTGTTCCATATAACGCAGTCTTCTGAACCAGTAGTAATGTCTGACGTATTTGACTTTTTTACGTATTTGAACATTTATTTTATTTAAAAATTTACATAATTATTAATTATTTTAAAATTTTCATTTATTATTGAATATATTTTTATGTATATATATATATATAATTTTATATATTTTTTAAAAAATAATAAAATAAAAGATCAAACATGTATAAAAAAACATGTATAAAAAAATCAACGGCGTTAAATATTTAGTAACGAAGGTAGGATAACGCAGCAGTAGGATCAGACAGAGATACTATATATCGATCGATAAATGCATCTCCTCTCGAATGGCGACAAAAGAAACATGTTGTATTGAATAATTTGCATTCGTGGTCCGTGAAGAAGTAGATATAGTTAAGACAAGGCATGCGGCTAGTGTACTGCTAGTGGTTCGTCCTGGACAGAATATGTGCAATGCATGCGTGCTCAGGGGCAGGCACATACATGCACCTCTAGCCATGCAAGTAGCCAAGTAGCTGCACTGCTCACTGCACTGCACGCCGTGGTACTGATGCTGATGCTTCTGCTGCTGCTGCTGCTGCTGCCGCCGAGAACGATGTACATGTAGCACGGCCATTTACATGCCGGAATTGAACCAACTCGCCGCTCGGCCGGCCCTGTGTACAGTACTCCGTTTTTTAAAAAAAATTAGCATTGTTGATTTTTAGCTCTATGTTTAATTATTTGTTTTATCAAATATAATATATTATTAATTGCTGTTATGATTTAATTTATTATTAAAAAGAATTTTAAAATGATTTAATTTATTATTAAGAAGAATTTAATTTATATATTTTTATGAAAGTTTTGAATAAGAGGAAAGTCAAAAATAGATATAAAAGGTAACGATGACAAATAAAAGAATACTCAATTGCAATTGCAGATTGGTCCAGGCTAGTTACTACTACTGTACAGTTTCGTTTTAATTTGTTCTCGAATACTATTACTAGTACTGTACCTCTCTTGCTAAGATCTTTCAAGTGTACTGGGTGCGTGCATCGATCAGTGCATGCAAATATTCTCTAGATGACTGTTTGGGAAGACAAAAGTCTGAATAAACTCACATGCGTGCATGTTCTTTGTTTGCATTGCGTTTGCAGATCGAGAGATGGAAGGAGCAGAGGGCAAACGGGACTTTCGCCGGGCCTCTCTGAACAAGGCGACAGCGACTGATCGATCGGCCGTATATATCTCTACATATATCGGCTACAGCTAATAATACCATTAATCAATCTTGTATGGTCGTATGCAGTTATCCATCATCATATCAGACTTAATTATCAGTGTGAAGAGACACATGTCCGTGACACACTCTTAGCTACTGTGTACACTCGTCTGATCGACTGTATCAGTTATATTAGTTGTTGGGTCTGTATAATTGCAAGTCTGTTTTAGTAGTAACGATGCTGGCTGCTGCACTTCTGTATAGTGCAGCTGCTAGTTACCAGATCGTTTTTAGACAGTAGACGTCATAAATTTGGTTGTGTTGCTTTCACAGTTTGGCTCCCATGTTGCACTACAACTGAGGATTTAATTAGCTAGCCACATGCCTGTTTTCATCGTTTTGTGGACTACTCCTACGTGCCACAACGAACAGTTGACCAAACTAATTAATTAATCAAATTGATTAGCTTAACGTATGCAAGAGTGAGACGCACGTAGTGTACTAGTTGCAGTGATATAAGTAGCAACCCTGAAAGGCCTAATATTTAAATGTCCATATGAGCGAATTTTAGATTGAGCGAATTTTAGATTAGGTTGTTCAAGAGACTAGAGGGGTGATTTTTTTGGCTTTTTCGGGAGAAAAACCAAGCAACATATTTGCAAACGAAAAATAATTTCTAAAAAAAATTTTATATATGTATTCTTTACGATGTAAAAGCCAATTCAAGATTAAAAAATAAACTATAATAAAATATTCTAAAATCAACTTTAAATTTAAGATTGAAATTTTAAATCTTAGTTTATAAAAATACATGAAAAGATAAGGGTGCGAAAGTTCTCAATTTTAAAAAGGCCGCACATATCCTGCAACAACTAGAACAAGCGAACACATATCATGATTGCCAGCTAATTGAGCACACTGATCGATTAACTTATCAAAGTCTGACGACCGATTCCCAACAGTACACACCCATAAATTTTCTGTTTGCTGGGAGTTTCTAGTCTCGATCGATCTAGCTACTTGCATTTTCTGCGACGATGCATAATACATCGCCATCATCTGCTTGTGCGTCGCACGCTTCTCTTTCGCTAGATCTTCCGACACGCATCTCCCCGTCCCTATCAAATTGACATTACTATTTGTTAGGTGAGATATGAACTTTAACCCGAGCTAACTTTAGCCAAAAATTCATTGTGTGCATGCAAGTGATATGCGCTAGCTAGCTAGTGTTTTTATAATAGTGAACATTACTGATCACTGTTGTTCTGAACTTTTTTTTTTCCGAATGCAAATATACTCACATTCTCTCGCGTATTCGCTAAGAGAAAAAATTTACCGATCACTAATACATCCACAGCGACAATGCACAGATTGCCTTAATTTAGTCCTGGCATTTATTTTCCATGTACGTATTACTACTGTACGTTCCACTGATCACAGCTAGTACTAGTTCTCCGGATAAGGTTAGGCAATTGGTGAAATACACAATCGGTTCGTTGGATAAGGTCTTGTTTAGTTTTAAATTTTTTTTTTCAAAAACATTATATCGAATCTTTGGACACCTAAATAAAGCATTAAACATAGATGAATCAAAAAACCTAATTACACAGTTATGAAAGAAATCTTGAGACGAATCTTTTGAGCCTAATTAGTCTATGATTAGCCATAAGTGCTACAGTAACCAACATGTGCTAATAACGGATTAATTAGCCTGAAATTCGTTTTTTTATTCGTGTCCAAAAATCTTTTTCGATATCTGGTCAAACGTTCAATGTGATGCTTTTGCTAAAAAATTTTGGCAACTAAAAACCACCTAAGTATAGATTTGAATAGATCCAGTGAATCACTGCAACAAGAGTGAGGTCTTCAGGCTTCAGCATAACTGCTGTACTGCACTGCCCATTGGCCCTGACTGTCAATGGGACGTCAGAACTCAAAAAGCTAAGCGGTCCATGTCAAAGTTTAAATTTTAAATATTAAATTTGGAGTAGATTTTTAAGTTTTTTTTTATCGTAGTTGTTTTTATTCTTGACTTTTATATTAATAAGAACATGTGTATAAAAAAATTATTTACAAATTATTTTTTATTCGTAAATCAGTGAAGTGAGAGAGCTTCCATTGTTGTATGAAGCTACCTAGTGCAAGAAACCGAATCTGTTTATATCTTCGTTTGTAGTTGGCTCAGCTCAAGCACTTGACTTGTAAATGCACATAAAACACAATAATTATCAGCTTAATTTATAAACAAGAATTAATTGCACCTTAATTAAGTATAGCTACTCTCTGTGTAGGTTTGGGGACTAAATTAAAGTGCTAGTACAAACTTAGTCGTACTTTTATATATTCCTTTTAGCATCCACAAGTGTCGTACTCTCCTAACAGAAGAACAAACACTAGCTACCTAGCAGTTGGCTAACTAGAATATGAGTTAGAGCATAGTGCTAGCATTACATACAGCACAGAAGTAGACACTGCTTGTATAAAAAAACTGCTTCATTGAACATACGTTGCTACATCATTACATACATGGCTCTTATGTAGCTAGACTAGTACACGTTTTGCATGCAGTTTGTAGAAAAGAAAATGGGACACTGCTGACAAATATATACATGACACTATACTTACACATTACGACCCTTAACATGAGCATATAACTCATGCATGGTCGATCACATGCTCGGTGAAAATGAAGGACGATCGAATCGGTTTGGAAAGAGAAGAGGAGGGGGAAGCTAGCTTGAACAATGAACAACTAAATAAGCATCTTACAAGCATTATCTATGATCAAATCTGGGCTTCCTCGCTGCAGCTTCAGTAGTACACTATACTGTTGTTGCATGCAACAGCATTTTCAGTTACCTGTCAACACAGCATGCAATTCCATGGTTAGCTAGCCAGTTCAATTAACTAGTTCATGCCATCCATATGTGTTAATTAACGCTCAAGAGCAATTAACAATGAAGGCCATGCAAGCACTGTATGTAAGATCGGTTAAGCTAGAGACTTACTTGAGTTTCTTTTGTTCTTGGAGAGTCCTCACCAGAAGCTGCATTACATCGACTTGAGCTTTCAGGGACACGGCGTAGTCTAGGGTTTCTCCCAGCAACGTGCACACGTCAAGAGCTTTCCCTCCCGGCACGATCTCCTTCAACACGTTGGTCCTCTTCCTCACCATGGCCCTCGCGAGAACGACGCCGGCGCCGTACGCCCTGTTTGCGGCCGTGGTGTTCCCCGGCTTCGGCCGCCGGAGGAGGCTCCTCCTCAGGATCTTCTTGCAGACCATCTTCCTCGACGGCCGTGGCGGCGTCGCTAGCGCCTTGCAGGGCTCGGCGGAAGGAGCTGGTCGGATCGCCGAAGAACGGTGCCGCGCGAGCTCCGCCGCCAGGGAGCGGCTCCAGCACGGCGCGTCGCCCCTGGCGGAGGCGAGCGCAGCGTCGGCGGCGCGCTTGATGGCGCTCTTCCTCTCGTGGAAGCCCATCTCCCTGGACGCGACGCCGGCCTTCCTGAGCCCTAGGATGAGGTTCCTGAGCAGCGCCCGCTTGAGCCGCCCGGAGCCGCCACCACCACCGCCGGCTGCTTGAACGCCTGGTTCTGAACCCATGGTGGTGACCAATCTAAGCTACCAAAAGCTACCCAGAGAGTCGATACGGCGGCAGGTGTTGCAAGCCTTGCAATGGACCAAGAATCTTACAACGACACCATGAGCAACAAGGACATATTTGTAGGCATTGGCATTATGGCATATGCATGTACCACTTGATCATCACGATCTTTTTGTACGCATGTACGCAGATTACCGGATAAGATCTCCGGTGTGAGTTGGAGAGAAAGGGAAAGCAAGGGGAGCCCATGTCTCCATTGGCTATAGCTTCCGAGAGAGAGAGAGAGGGAGGAAGACGAAGAAGCTTGGCTTGGGTTAGCTTTAGCTAGGAGATCAGAGAGAGTACTAGCTAGCTAGCTAGGAGATCGATGGCGAGGCGAGGGAGGAGGAGGGTGGTGGCCCTAGACGCGGCGCGAGGAGACAAGGCACATGGATGCACATGGGCGTGGCTCCTCGCGCTACCGCTGCGGCCCACGCCCACGCATACATGCCGCGCTCTGAATTAATACTGATCTCTCTCTCGCGCGCGCGTGTAGGAGAGAACGCAACAAGCAGTTTGCCGTTTGCAGCGCAACGTTCAGAGACCTGAGTGATCTTTTCTACTTGTTGATAAAAGATGAAATTATACGATTTTCTGATAACTATTTAACGGTGTAAGCGATAAAATTATCTATATTTTAAAAGATAAGATATTAAACTTTTATATATATATATATATATTTAAAAGATGTGATGTTTAGTAGATAGCACGTAGAAGCCGAGGAAAAATCGGAGAATTAATAACTGGGCAAAGAACGCGGCCAGGTCCCCGGCGATTGATTGAGACATGCGCGCCGTACGAAACAGTTGCGGGTTTGGTACTACGTACGTGTAGTGATCGACACACCATGCATGAATCTATACGCGCACGTACGCTAGCCCTCGTGCCTCTTGGGCTCATCTGCACACTTGCCGGCCAACCTGACAACTTGCTTACTTGCATGCATCTGTATCGTCTGATCGAATCGAATCGACCGTAGAGCCGCTAGCCCAGCTAGCTGCAGTGACATGTATCCATTAGTATCGGACTCACTTCATATTTTTATGTATGACACCGTTGACTTTTAGGATTACGTTTGACCATTCGTTTTATTTAAAATTTATATTCAAATATGTAAAATTATAATGCATACTTAAAGTTCTTATAATAATAAATCATATTATAACAAAATAATTATATAATTTTTTTGAATAAAACGAATGGTTAAAGATGGATCTAAAAGTTAACGGCGTCGTATAAAAAAATATGGAGGGAGTAGTAGTAGCAAAGACGAAGACTTGTGACGAAATTAATTAACTGCAAGAGAAGGACTACTAGCTGGCTGCTGCAGATTAATTAGTTAGGCTGTCGTCTATGGCGATGATAAGCTACACGAGTTAGTAGTAATTAAACGTGTAGGTCGTACACATGGCCCCTGATTAGAGGGATATGTGTAGTAGATAATATGCATGCTTTGGATAGCTTATCCCCGGCCACCTCCTCGTATTATGACGACGACTAGTGCGTTTGGTGGCACGCATGTGATCTGATCAAGTAATGTCGAGATGCATTATTATTCTGCTTTGGTTATGTACTCGGTGATCAGCGGCTGATTATTGACCGTGCGCCATTGACACTTCTGAACTGATTATCGATCTCCCAATCAGATAGCAGCACAAAGTTAAGTACTGCAGGTGCACTAGCTGCAACGCGATCGATCGATCGAGCATGGGGAATTGGAAGCTTCTTAATTGGAGCTGAATAAAACCTGTGATTGTGATGATGGATGCTGCACCGATCGATCGATCGATCGGTTGGTCAGTGCATCATGTGGCGTGTCGTCCTCTCGTCGTGCGAAACTTTTTTTTTTGCAAATAATAGGTAGATTTGCCTTGTTTTCGCTAGAAAGGGATGGGTGGCATCATGCCGCGAAGCATAGTGGTGCAGTGCAGGCCGGGGCCGGGCTCTGACATGATCCGGAAAACATGCACGCACCGGCGAATTGAACGACCATGCATGCGTCTCCAGCCTCTTCCTCCTCTCTCTCAAACACCAACTGCATGCTAGCTAGCCTAGCTGCATGTGCATGCATCCAGCACTCTGCGGTTCGATGATAATTTACCCCCAGCTCCGGGTAAGCCATCGAACGACTGCTTCATCTTTACATATGCATTTTTTTTTAAGATGATAAAATTCATACCGAACTTTGTTCAATGAATTGAATTGAAGCTATAGCTAACTATTACATAGGTTACAGATCAAGTAACTTGCGAATTATAACCTGTACCTCAGTATCTATATTGGGTAAAATCTGCACTATCATTGTCTGTCCGTCCTAGCTACTGCTCATGTTTGTGTGTATCTTTACTACTAGGAGTTGTCCGTCCATCCTCCCCCTCTGTACCTACTATCACGCGCATCGCGACGTGTGACTCCGAAAAACTAACATCAATCCATGGGCTCCAAAAAAAATTGTATGAATGCACCTGCTCCAAAAAAAATTGCACCCGCAAAATAGAAAAGAAAAACAAAAATCCACCAAAAAAGAAACAACCGCACATGCACATAAAAGAAGTCCGAAAAGAAAAATGAAACGCAACGCACTGCACTCGCATGGGGTGAAAAAAGAACAAAAAAAAATCCCCACAGAAAAGGAATAATTGTACCTGCACACGCAAAACACACACACACACATATCACGCCAGGACAGCTGATTCTTCTCTTCACACGAAAAAGAAAAAGATCGCAAATCACACCAAGTCTTTCCCATCCCAACACGTACAATGTGTATCCCTCTAAAAATTAAAAAAAATAATTCCGTTACAACGTAACATGTTTATAGGTTGAGAAAAAAAAATACAGTAACCACTCTATCGTGTAAGTCTAGATTGCAACGGTTCATACTTAAAGAGTGGCAACGGAAGAGTTATGAAATTTGCAGTCGTTTCACTTCAAAGACTGGACAAACGGACATGCTCATTGCAAAATTCAGATTCGTTTTAGGGTATGGCAGTAGCATATTCACACGGAATTCTGTTTGGAAAGTAAGAATTTGGCATTAGGAAATAAAAATAGAATACGAGACACCAGTAAATATTGTCCGTATAAAAATCAATCAACCAACCAGCAGCCAGCGCTGATTCATCAACAGGCAAAATAAAGAACGTATTACAACCGGCAAAAGAGCAAGACAATTCAAGTAAACATTTTACGATTTATACCTCTTCCAGCTTGCTCGCGGGAGACCAGAAATTACCACATTGGTCCAAGAAAAACTACAAGATCTTAGTTTAGGTCATTATGAGTCTGGATTATAACAATATATATCGATAGAATTGTATATAAAATACAATTGTATCTACGAAAATAAGATCTAAGAGTTGTACATGAAACGCAAACTTTATAAAAATACAAACTATGAGTTGTATATGAAATCCAAAGCTTATAAAAATAAAATATGATAGTTGTATACCGATTTTACTTCTAGACAGTAGTATTTTTAGATATAAAATTTTAGACATATATTAAATCTAACTCTACATGTATTATTAGCTCCACGTGGGGAGTAATCCCCTAGTTATATTATAAAGACAACTCCAAAATGAGTCACCATGTTTGCTCCGAAGTTCCGAAGAAGAATAGAAATTACTACATTATTCTAAAGAGAGAGGCATCTAAACCGTTAGATCATGCTGCATATAAATTACGACGGTATATATTGATTGATACAGTTGTATATAAAATATAATTGTATTTATAGAAATAGAATAAAAGAACATTGTAGAAATATAACCTAAGTGTTGTGTAAGTATATTTAAAGAAATAAAATTTCAGAGTTATATTAAATCTAACTCCATATGAATTATCTAGCTCCACACAAAAATCGCTTCTTACTTCACAAACTATGAGAAACCCTATCCCCCCGAATTTCGAAATTAACGATCCAGAATTCTGAGCCGGCCCGGTTCAGAAGTAAGCACAGACGAGATAAACGCCAGGTCGCCCGCCAGCACAGGCGTCCGGGAGGACAAGAGCAGCGCATGCAAAACGGGTTTGAAATTCAACTGAGGAAAAAACGCAACGACGGAGACGAGCTGCCAAGCCGTTTCCAGGACCAGGATCAATCAAATCATATGCAAAGACTCAAGAGAGATCGGAGGCCCCACGCACACAGGCACATGCAAAGCTAGAGGGCGCCTTGTAGCCACGATCTCCTTTCACCTCCACGATCGAGACGGTAGCTCGCACACTACTCCTACCACTGCCACCGGTCACTTCGACCGGCGCTCTGCTGGTAGCTGCACTGCGCACTCATTCATACGCCGATTATGGCTAATCATATATTAATTAGGTTTAAATGTTCATCTCGCAAATTTTTTTAAACTGCACAATTGGTTACTATTTTAATTATATTTAAGTTGTGTGTTTCCAACCACGAACTGCTCCCGATTTTGATCGCATGTTACTATTGGATTTCTTTTATCCCCAGTCGATGCATGTTCCAATGTCACCTAGTATGGTGGTCTTTTGGCTGATCAACCAAAAACGAAACGCGCATATTACGAATAAAAAGTAATTTGAATAAAAATTTTATATACATATTTTAGTGATCTAAAAGACAACGAAAAATTCAAAATAAGCTCTAAATTTAAGGGTAAAAATTTAAATTTCGACCTATAAAAATAAGTAGAAGTGAAAAGAAACGAGGAAATATGTGTTTTAAGAAAAAACACATATGTAGCTAGAACATGATACATGCAACGATAGCAGTAACCTGGCCCCTCATGCACGTTGCTAATAGCAGTACAACAGCAGAAAGTAGCAATGGCACCACAGTTCGTTCATCTCGCTTCCATCTTGAACTGAACCCTACATGGCCAATCACTTTCCCATCATGAAGCTCTCGTCACTCTCTGTTACAACTAGTAAAGTATATAGAAATCAACCGTCTAACATAGTACTTACTTCGTCTCAAAATTATTTTATTTCAAATTCAAATTTAAAGTAGAAAAACGAAATTATTTTGGTACGAAGAGAGGGTAAGGTGTGTGACCCGAAAAAAGGAAGTATGGCGGATTGGGCCGTCCACGCGAGCCGGCGGAAATCGGGCTTCTTCTGGCACGCGGCCGCTACAATCCCGAGGCCCACGAGCCGCGGCCACTACAAAATTTAGCCAGATTAGGCCGGGCCCGCTCCTCGAGAGCCCACGAGCACGAACCGGCCAAGTTCTTCCTCCCCATTGCCATTTCATCAGGTGATTAGCTAAAAACATCTGAAACTGAATGAGCAACAGAGTGAGCCATATACGTTCCATTCGCAATTCACAGAATCACAGGGACGCATCGCTGTGCTGTGACCAGCTCCGTCTTGCAGACTACAGAAAAGAGTAGACCAGTGCAGTTGGCATCGACAGATCCGTTGCATAGTATCGCTGTCCTGTCGATGAAATGTCCATCCTTTTTCAGCCTGCAAGATCTGTTTCAGAGTATCTTCATGTCAGAGTACCTCGGCAATAAACAAACCGTACTACGTGAAGAGCATCACATGGACACCAAAAGCAGCAGGCACACACAGAGAACATGCAGGGATGTAGTACCAGCCACAACACATGATGCTTGCCACTAACAGCATCCGAATCATTGGTTCCAGAAAAGGTGAAGCTTGGATGATGCACTGCGGGAAAAAAAAAGAATATCAACTTCTCTGCATTTCATCTCTTCATTTCCGGACAAACGCACAGCAATACAAGGTTATTTACAGATAGAGAAAGGAGTAGTTACACGCTGCTACTGATATCAACAAGGAACTGAGACCAGCAAGTTCATCTCACAGCGGCAAAAATCAGACCAATGTAACCAATGAATATACAGAGCAGACCTCAAAATGGGCACAAAACTGAGGACATCATTCAGGTATCAGCTACCAGTGGCAGCAATGCCATCAAAAGTTAGAGGCCATGCTCTCCTGCTACTTTCTCCTTGGGAAGCCGACCGACGCAAGCTGGATCCGAACCTTGAGCATCTTATAAGGCAGGGATTTGTATCCATAGCACCCATACAAAATGCTGGATTAAGCTTCATCGCCGGCAACCTCTGGCAGCTCAGGGAGCGGAAGGACGATGAACCCATAGGTGGCATGCGTGCGCACTGAAATTCTGTCCGATACAGATGGCTGGAAATTGAGGGACTAGAATCGGAGTTCACAGCTGGGCATGTAGTGCAAAATGACAACGAAAGACTATTTCTTGGGAGCTCTCTTATTGGGCTTGTCCCAGGAAGTGCAGTGAAAGCGATGATTGGGTGTCGACAGAGGGGGCACGGTATGGCACCTGCTGGACTTACTGACGTATAACTGGTTGAGCAAAGGTATAGAGCACATCTTGTGCAGAATTCATGTTTGCATCCTGCATAATCGAACATGGTTGAAAGGGTTTAGTTTTTAACGGTTGCTGGTATTGGTTTAACCGTAAGCATAACTTAACAGCACTGGATTACTTTTCTATAGCTGCTGAGTTACTAGATGATACAAAGTTATATGCCAGAACATAAAGTATGAGATAATTGGTGAATTTCCAATGATTTTACTGCTAGTAAGGAAGTCGATAGTACTACTTTAATGCCCTTTTTAAAATAAGAAACATTTCCTGCTACAAGTACAGTGAGCTTCAACTAAAATAACAATATAAGCAATACATTTATTTGGAGTGTACCTTCTGCAGCAACAGAGCAGCTTCCTTCTAAGCAGACAGCACATGGGTCAATACATGCAGGTGACTGGTTTAGGTATCTCCAGCCAAACTCCCTACAAAATAAATTTGCCACAGAGCTATAAGAGGTCGCCGACAAAAGCACTGCATCATGGTTGGTTGAGTGGGAAACTGTTTAAAAACTGGAGTTTCATACTTACCACCCCGCATGGTTAGAGTCATCAAAATGGTATAATCATATCATAGAAACTAATAACTATTTAAGTTGATGGTTTCAGACCTGATCGGTACTTTAGTACTTCCATACTTATATATGGAACTAAAAAGGGAAGTAAAACTATTTTAGCAGCAGCGTACCTGGCAATGCTCATGATACTCATAAGTGGGAGGCACAAGTATGGAGAAGGAACAGTGCGTATTCGACTCTCTGGTTCTTTACTAAGAATTTCCTCGAGAGAGTTTCTGTGCCACGAGCGAGCTACCATCAATGGGGTCCAGCTGCAAAAGGGGAATGAAACATATGCGTTTAACTAGGTCATAATATTAACTGCAACAGTGATAGCTCTATGACTGTGTATTGAAACTTCAGAATCATACCCACTAGCGTTCTGTGCAGAAAGGCTAGCTCCTCGAGCAATAAGAAGCTGCATCGAACAGTTTCTTGTTAGAGATGTTGACAAAAACAACTTAACATTTATAATATGAAAATGCCTTCAGACTGGCCGAACATACTTGACAACAGACAGCATTTCCACCACATGCAGCGTAATGAAGCGGGGTGCTACCAGCTCCTGCCAGATGGAAGCAACAGAATATTACGTCTAGATATACAATAAGAGAATTTAAGTAAAAAGCTGGAAGAATCAGAATTGTTGATAATACAGACAACAAGGTAATACATGTGCTGCCAACATTATTGACGTGAAAACAACAAGCACGCAAAAGAGATAACAGTTGCAAAAAAGTTACCTATTAAGTCAATAGTTGTTCCATCTTCAATAGTGACCTCAGAAACGCATGCTCCCAAGTCCAGTAACAATTGTACACACTCTACATGCCCATTTAACGCTGCCATATGAAGTGAAGTCAGTCCTCCATCTGCCTTCTGATTTACCATCTTGAGCAAACCACTGCTAACAGAGATACTATTTGAATGATCCATGATCGGTTTAATAACCTAAGTAGTGGAAAAGGAGCAAGGAGTTCTGACATACTCTTCATCAAAATCAGCAGATGAGCCTTCTTCAGATAGACTGTCATTCATCAAGTTCCAGAAGTTTGGTGTGCTTGGCACATAATCAACAAGCACAAGGCGAAGGCACCGAGCATGACCGTGCAGTGCAGCAAAATGGAGAGCACCCCCACCATTCAAATAATCTGTCCTGTGAACCTAAAATGGGTTTCGATGCCTCAGAATTACATATCCAAGCAATTAGAATTCTCTCAGTAAACAGCAAGCAAAATACTCACATTTGCATTGAAAAGCATCAGTGTTTGAACAACCTCCCAGTGGCCATACTGACAGGCTTGCATTAGAGCAGTCTATATATAGCGAAAATTGAACCTGCTTAGATTATAACATATTGCCATTGCAATTTGCACCTGAAACTTAAACAACGAAATGTACCAGAAATTTTAGTTTACCTGGCCCCTGTAGTTCCTAAGGTTGATCTCGACACCGGATTCGAGCAACAGAGAAACAATCTGAACATGCAAAGCAACAGACAATGTGAATGCAGATCCTTTGCCCAATCTAAACAGATGCTGATACTTCAGCTAGTTGGGCAAACAAATGGCATCACCTCGTGGTGACCCTGTGCGGCGGCGTAGTGAAGCGGCGAGTTCCGGCCGCCGAAAGTAGAGTACCGGGCAAGCCGGGGGTTGTACTCGAGCAGCGCACGCGCCTCCTGCAGGTCGCCGTCCCGGGCCGCCGAGACGAGCCTCTCGCCGGAAGCCGAGCACCCAAAGGAGTTGCCCACGAGGCTGAGGAACCCCATGGATGCTCAAGGTGAGGCCTTCACGGCACAGCACCCTACCTTGAGTGCACGGGAAGGCCTCCAATCGAAGACTTCGCCCTAAATCTCTCAATCTATGAGGCCACCCAAACCGCATTCAAGAACGATCGCCAGGCAGGATCAAACTCCCGATTGACGCATGCCGACGATCTTATCTTAACCCAGGGTTCCACAAAATTTTCCTGCAAAAGACACGAAATTTATCAAGAGAGGCAGCAAATTGACAAGAAATTTCAGCTCGATGCCTACCGATTGCAGCTACTCCACGGAAGAATTCGACCAAAAGAAAAACACTTTCCCCGCTACACCAAGAAATCAGAGTGAAACTCGGTACTTCTGCAAGAGATCGGTACCACGCACCTTGGGAACTGCCCAGGACCGTCGGGTCCCGAGCTAGAAGAATACGAGCCGAGACCGACAGCGCCCCTCTAAATCAGGCCCAGTCCTCGCAAGAAAACAAGGGACCTCTAAGGGGAAGAACCAGAGGCGACTGCCGCCTCGAATCCTCAGAACCCACCCCCACGATTCCGGCGATGGATGGATGGAGAATCGCGGGGCAAACAACGCCGAGGCGATTCACAAGAATCCGCCTTTGCTGCAATTCGGTGACAAGGCCCAGGAGGAAGGAGAAAGGAATAATGATCTGATGGAGACGGCGACGTGGAGATGCAGGTAGTGGCCAAAGATGTTGTTTTTGCCCAAAATCTTCTACAGGAACAGGAACTAATGTAAACAAGATCCAATAGGCAATAAGTTATCTCAGTGGTAAGTTGGTACTTACTGGCTAGCAAGAATAAGGACTTGGACGTTTGGAACTTTGGATTTCATTCAACAGGAGAGAAGGCAGATGACAGCCAATGGATATTGCAGATGCTGCTGCTACCTAGCTTTAGTTTTATCAGCGTGAAAAATCCACTTTCAGGTTGCCTTTTAGTTTAGTTTGAGCTGTCTTCATGGTTATCAATTATATATATATATATATATTGAACCATAGATAAATTTAAAAATAATCAAAAAAATCTTATAATATAAAATAGATGAAATAACTTTCATTATAATGAGAACGTTCATGTGCACATTATAATGCACTTGCATGTGATGTATATACCCATGAGTGTGCTCTCTACCTCAAGGTCAAAAAGATAGAGTAGAAAAAAAATCTAGATGTTGTGCTCTGCTCCCTGTGTTTTAAAATATAACAGTTCTGCATGCTTTTTTTGAAATATTTACATATTTCTTGTAAAGTTGGTACATAAGGATGTTTGAATAAATTTAGGATAACACACACAAACATTTATATTTTGGAACATATTAAGTAGTTGTTCCACATTATTTATGTGCCATATATCATATTTGTTAAAATAAATATACTCCACCCGATAAGTTCTGCAAAAATATAACTTTGATCTATTGAAGAAACTTATAAAATTGTAATAACGTTTTTCTAGAAAATGCACTTTACTATGTATCAGGGAAAGGGGTCGATTGTTTGACTTTTTAATGAAAAAAAACGATATATTTACGAAACGAAAAATAATTTATAAATAGGATAATTTATGTATGTATCCTTGGCTATATAAAAAGTCGTGGTTGGAAAATAAGTAAAATACCTCAAATTTAACTCTAAATTTAAATTTAAATAATAAAATTTTGACTTATAAGCATAAGCATAATAAAAAGATGGGGGTTTTATATTTATTTGAAGAAATGTACTTGAAAAATATAGATATGACTAAAGTACATCTATTGTCACGGATCATAATATAAAGCATTGAACAAACAATCTCCCTAGTACTGCAACTTGCTTTTACTTTTCTTGCTGTCATTTTCCATGTCCATTAATACACAAGTTGTACTTTTGTAAACTTGTACTAATACATAATCGCATAAATCCAGTATTGGACCGTTCCATTGGTATACCAACTTCAACTAAGTACCACACCGGACCAGGTATCAGCTGGGCCGTTTACTTTACTGCTCTGATCTTTGGCTGGCTGAACCATTACTGGGCTGGGCTTAAAGCCTCAAATCTGAAATACTTTTAAGCCTTCCAGCAGAAGACATACTACTCCGTCCTTAAAAAAACATATTTCTGAGTTTTGCCTATATAGCGTTTGTCCATCCGTTTTATTTGAAGAATTTATTAAAAAATTAAAAAAAATAGTCACATGCAAAGTACTATTCATGTTTTATCATGTAATAATAATAAAAATATTAATCATAAAAAATTTCAAATAAGACGAAGAGTCAAAAATTCAATTAAAAATGCAGAAATTGGTTTATTTTGGGACGGAGGTGTAAATCACTCTTAATAATGCAATGATGCTCAAACATTTTTTGCTTATTCCCCGAAAGAAAAAAAAGGAGAAAAATCACGATCAAGCAGACACTGTTTCTCTACAGACCATTTTGTCTTTCCTCCTCGTAAACACTATGCTTTTCCGTGTTAAAAAAACACTATTATTTATCCTGGAATGATCATGGAGTATATACTATTCCCTTGGACTGGCATGCCACTCGGTCCCTATGTTTTGTGATGCACAGGAGAACAACATTAGCAGCTAGCAAGCCAATTATTAAGCCACCAAATCACATTAAAAATCCCTCCTGTGAAGGTGCCAAAACACCAAACAAAATAATCAAAAGGGCAGCACTGCCACTAACCACCCCTTTTTCTGTTGCGTACTGCTAATTATTATTCCAGATCAAATCCGTGTCACAGTTAATGGTCGTTGTGAACTAGAGCTCTGCCACTTTTGCTAAAGTGATAGTCTGGTAGATCAGCAAATACTGAACCTGAACCTGAAGAAACAGAAGTACTACTAAAGTAGCATGGATTACTATCACTTCGTCCGACTGACATAAATCTCGCATACAATTACAACCTGCTAACAAACATACTAATCATCCTTAGAAATATCCAGATATCAGTCTTGATACTGAATTTCTGTTTATTCAGTTTTTTGTCCCGGAGAGGGTAGTATACAGTTAGAACTTGGGAAGAAGACAGTCTGAAGAGGGTAGTAGAGAATCCCGAGGCCATTAAACCCGCTGTTACTCTTCTAAAGAACAATTAGCATCGATGCAAAACAAGGTTCTCATTTCCCAAGAACCCATGGGTGTCCATCAAGCTCGAGGAGAGGACAGGAGACTTCGGAAGGTTCGATCGCCTTGGTTGTAGGACATGGACCCCCGTTTTTGCCGGCACGAGTTACTGAATTCTGAATTTCTGATGGCCTCGACACTGTAATAGAAGTATTACTAGTAGGGCTTTTCCAATATCAACACCCCCAAAACAGGGAGAAAAATGTACAGTACTCACAAGCTCCCCAGGTTGCTCTTGGCCAGGTTTAATTTACGTTTCACGGTTGAGGACTTCTGGTGGCCTGAACACTAGGTTACTGTGGTATTGTGCTTATCCTTAAGACAAATTTAAATACAATTTAAATTTTATATTAAGGTTATTCAGTTTTTTAAGGTGAACCCTGATCAAAGCATGCAAAGCTGCACTAGTGCTACCACCACTCTGATGTGGCTACCGTGTTCCATGCCAGGTTGCCAGCTAATTCTGTCTGCCAATGGCATCATAGGCCAGATGGCTCACGGTCTCTGCATTGCTTGATCTAAGGCCTTGTTTAGACCTTGTTTGGTTTTCAAAATTTTTTTTCAAAAACATCACATCGAATTTTTAGACAACTAAATAAAGTATTAAATATAGATGAACCAAAAAACTAATTGCACAGTTATGTAAGAAATCTTAAGACGAATCTTTTGAGCCTATTTAGTCTATGATTAGCCATAAGTGCTACAGTAACCAACATGTGCTAATGACGGATTAATTAGGCTTAAAAGATTCGTCTCGCGGTTTCTAGACTAGCCGTGAAATTCGTTTTTTCATTCGTGTCAAAAACCCCTTTCGACATCCAGTCAAACATTTGACGTGACACTTCTTCCAAAAATTTTCTCAATCTAAACACCACCTTAGTTCCCAAAATTTTTTTTCAAAAACATCACATCGAATTTTTGACACCTAAATAAAGCATTAAAAATAAATGAACCAAAAAACTAATTGCACAGTTATGGAAAAAATCTTAAGACGAATATTTTGAGCCTAATTAGCCCATGATTAGCCATAAGTGCTATAGTAACCAATATATGCTAATGACGGATTAATTAGGCTCAAAAGATTCATCTCGCGGTTTCTAGGCTAGCCATGAAATTCCTTTTTTCATTCGTGTCTAAAAACCTAACCTGATATCCGGTCAAACATTTAACGTGACACTTCTCTTAAAATTTTCTCAATCTAAACACCACCTAAGCTCGCGTTGGCTCACTCATCATCAACCAATGCAGAAGGTTAATAAGTGAGCTCTGCTACTAGCTCTCAGCTCACTGTCGATACGATTTCAGGTACATACTAGTGCTGTACTGCTCTCATCTTCAACAGTGAAAACATGAGCTATGCTGGTACTCTCTTGGAAAACATGAGCTACTGCCGGTACTATCCTAGCTTGATCTGTAAAGCGTTGGTTTGGTTTGGTTTATACGTGGTCACAGCTACAGGAATTGCCCTCGATGAGGACACTGTAGCAGTGAGGGCATGCACGGTGCATGTACCTCTGTCAAATAGCCTCAGAGTAAAAAGAGGTGCCACGTAGAACGAAGACATAGATAAGATATCTCTTTCACAGTGCAAGGTGCTCCATGTGGGTTCTACATGTATTTTACTTTTAAATTTTTAATCTCTCTCTCCTCTTCCTCTCCTCCTCTCTTTCCATCTCTCTCGCCCGTCCAGCCTTGGTCTGGCGATGGCGACGGCGTGTCCCGACGAAACTCGCCGGCAGTAGATCCAGCGACTGGCGGCCGGTGCGGCGCGTCCCCTCGACGGCCGGCGGCTGGCGCGTGGGCGCTGTGGCGCCTCCCCTCGGCGGCTGGCGGCCGGCACGGCGGCGCGGCGAGCGGCGCGTCCCCTCGGCGACTGGCGGCCGACGCGTGGGCACGGTGACAGATCTCGTCCTCGACGGGTGGGCGGGCGCGGCGCCGCGGGCGACGACCGAGCTCAGCAGCCGCTGCGTCCCACAGTGGGCGCAACGGTGCTCGGCAGAGTGGCCGCACGGCGACAGATCTCGTCCTCGGCGGCGGGCGGGCATGGCGGCGATCGAGCTTGGCGGCCGCCGCGTCCCACGGCGGACGCGACGGTGCTCAGCGGAGTGGCCGCGCGGCGGAGGCGGCTTGAGGGCGCGACGCTCGGCGGCACGACGGAGCTGGTGCACGGTGGAGGTGGCTCAAGGTCATGGCGGCGTGGCGACGGAGGAGCTCGGTGGCAGAGGCGGCTCAAGGTCACGGCATCCCGACGACAGAGGAGCTCGGCCGCCATGCGCTCTCCCCTCACCTCGCCTCTCCGTACGGTTTCCCTGACACAGTCATCAGTTTTTTGCAAAAACTCTGACAAAGAACCCGTTTCCTTGCAGAAGATGCGAGGAGCTCGCTTGGGCTACGCCATGTCCGAGCTAGAAAGGAATCTAGGGTGGAGCTCCATGCCATGTCACTGTATTGTGTACGGCCTCAAAGTGCAGTAAACCGAGGTCATGCTGTAGCTTTTTGTCCGCATTTTTCAGTTTGACCGTGAATTCCGGATTGGACCAGGTGTTTGACTTTGCCAGCGGTCGAGTACCAGTGTCACAAGAGCAGATGCACAAGCACAAGATGCACAAAATGGCAGCAGATCGGCATGCACTTGCAGGATTTTGCAGGGTTGCAGCCAGCCTTTGCGATCTGTCCTGTTGCATGGACAAGGAAATAATGGCAACTTTTGGGGCCTGCTGCAACCAAAAAGCCTTCTGGAAACTGGCAAAAGTCAAATCCAAACCCCCTACCGGTGGCGATCGAGAACAGTAGAAATCCTCATCAAAATCGGCATCAGCGAGCAGCGTCTCTGGATCTGATGAAGAGATGTGCCTGGGCGTTCGCGCCCCCACACTGTTCTTGCTCCCTGGTGGCCTGTTCGCGGCTTGTGCATCCGGCCGTCCCGTCGCCATCTTTGCATCGTGTAGGCTACCTGACGAGAGCGAGAGCGAGAGCGAGGACACCAGCCATTCACAAAGCTGTAGAAGTGAGAGCGAGCACCATTGACCATACGGGACGTTTAGCCATTAATTTGGGCCTGCTGCGTCTGTCTGTCTGGCATGCGTGGCGTCGGTGCCCGGCCAGGGATCCGGCAGCGACAGATCCTGCTGATTGCAACCCCCGCGAAACTGACAAAACGTTCCAACGCTGTGAAATCACGTTTCCGCTCGGCGAGGCTACCGTGCCCGGACAAATTTGATGTATTTACTTTGTTTCACGTTGTAATAAAATTTTCTGACATGGCTTAGATTTATACGTGTGCTAATAAATCTAGAACATATATAAAATATATATATGTTACATGAATAAATTTAGATAAATCTAGAAAACATTATAATATGAAAAGGAAAAGAGTAAAATTTATCAAATAATTATTTTTTTTACTTTCTCCATCCCAATGTTGATACATTTCTTATCACCTCGTTAACGCAACATGTGTATTTTTAGAATTCAATTTTATCACATAAACAATATATTTATTATGTATACTCGATCATATATATTTAAATTTCTCTCTATTTTACCCTCACATGTCTCTCACTGTATATATGTTTCTTATTTATTGAAAGGCATTTAAGATTTTTATATAACTAGTAATTTGTCTCTAAAGTACTAGAATGCATTTATACCCTCCGTACCTTTTCATTTGTTTCATACCTTTTCAAATTCCAATGCATTTGCCCCTCACTTTACCAAACTCTAAATAATAATTGATCAAAAAGTAAAGTATTTTGGGGATAACAGGGAAAAACTCAAAATAAAGTATTTTTGGAGGTAGTACAATTAAACAAAGAAAGTAGTTGAGGAAAAATAATTTAAATGCACATCATTAAAGAAGGATATGGTATGAGATGATAACTATGTGGATGTAAAATGAACATAAATTTAAACGTGAGATGATTAATGAGACAATTAGCACCCTGCCTTAGAAAAAATAATTTTCTAGTATCATCAATGATAAGGAAAATTTACTCATGTAACTCATGTACTAGTGTGCGCTATACGGCTAAAGATGTGTCATGTGTGGGGCGAAAACAGACCTAGGGTAGCTAGAGATTAAGCCTTAGACGACCCAAACTTCATTTATGTTACAAGTAAATTTTAGATAAAAGTTAAATTTATAGAGTTAAGACAAGATAATAGATTTAAGCCATAGACGTGAATCCTGGTTGGTTTCACTATTGGTTGTATGTACACGTATGGCAGTGGTTGCTTTGCATGATGTACTGAAGTGGAGACGAGAGTTCATATGATTCTCTTTTAAGTAGATGAGTTTTTCTTGCACGCTATAGAACGCATCTATAGTCATTGTCCCGATCACTACTAGCTACTGAATTAAGCGGCGATTGTTTAGTTACCTAACAATATGTTTGTAGACAAAAATAACTTTTAAATAAAAAGTTTATATACATGTACTTATCGATCTAAAATTCAAGGCTTAAAAATAAAACACGATAAAAAAACTTAAAATTAACTTTAAGAGTAAAGTACATGGCCGGTCCTTAAACTTATGGCGCAATACCACTTAGGTCCATAAACTTAGAAAATACACATTTAGGTCCATGAACTTGTTTTAATGTGTCATCCAGGTCCATGAACTTGTTTTAATATACCATCCAGGTCCATAAACTCGTTTTAATGTATCATCCAGGTCCATGATTTTAGACATAAAACGAGTTCATAGATCTAAACATGTATTTTCTAAGTTTATAAACCTAAGTAGTACCGCGTCACAGGTTTAAGGACCAACCATATATTTTACTCTAACTTTAAATTTAAAATTTCTCTCATGAGACGATGAGAGCGAAAAGAGAAGGTGCTAGAGTACTTGTATTCCACTTATGAACAGCTACCGAATTACTGATCGTATGGTATGGTTTGATTCGATTTTTAGTACTATACTAGTAGGCAGTAGCAGCAGGAGGGCGTAGAACAGTAGCCAGTCATTGCCGGAAAGTAGCCGAGGCTACAAAAGCCAAATCCTCCACACAAGTACACACGTTGAACGGGAAACTGACAGGCGTATGCACACATCACACGCGCCGGCAATTGTTAATCCTGCAAAAGTCAATGCGACTAAAATAAGCTCAAGCAATCAAGTTACCGTATCAAAGAACGCCAGAAAGGAATAACGTATGCAACCGACAAAACCATCAAAGAAATTAAATGGGGGAGGACGAGGCACAAAAGCACAGCTTAATTACCTGTGGTACTACACTTGCTAGCGAATCAGCCAAGAACAGCGATGTCACAGACCTAAAAATCTAATCTTTTTTATACTTCTTTTTTCACTGTCCAAATGACCTCATCGGAGTGACCCACACCTGCATGTCGCTGCATGCTTCGGTTGCTAATCCACACCTAAATACCTAAAGCTACGCCATTTCCTGCACATTGATTAAGCTAGTTAATCCTCCTTGCAATTTAGTACTCCTACGACTTGACACACAAAGCTTCCCTTCCCCCTAAACCTGCAACTGCTACTGCTCTTTTCTTTTCTTCCATCGCCATCATCGCAGCTCCTGTCCTGTGTCCTTCTTCAGACAAATCCACAGCGGCCATCGCCAATGGATGCCATGCCAAGATCCTTCTCCTACCCCTAGCTCATCACAGCAAGGATTATATCGTCTCTCGAGAAAAATTCGAGCTTTGGATCGTAGAGCGTATAAAGGAGGAGTCTTTGTTTTGGTTTGGATTTGTTCTTGTTTGGTTCTTTGCGCGGGGGCGCTAAGAATGAGCAACTCGACGTGGCAGCCGCCGCCGGAGCAGCCTCCGTCGTCGCCTTCGGCGATTGATGGTGTGGAGAACAAGATAAGCCCGAGCATCGTCTTCATCGTGGCCATCTTGGCGATCATCTTCTTCGTGTGCGGGCTGCTGCACCTGCTGGTGCGCCACCTGCTCCGGCTGCACCGGCAGCGGCGGGCAAGGGAGGACGCGGAGAGCGTGACGGCGTTCCAGGGGCAGCTGCAGCAGCTGTTCCACCTCCACGACGCCGGCGTGGACCAGGCCTTCATCGACGCGCTCCCGGTGTTCCTGTACCGCAACGTCGTGGGCGGCGGCGGCGGCGCGGATGGCAAGGACCCGTTCGACTGCGCCGTCTGCCTGTGTGAGTTCGCGCCCGACGACCAGCTCCGGCTGCTGCCCAAGTGCAGCCACGCGTTCCACCTCGAGTGCATCGACACCTGGCTCCTGTCGCACTCCACCTGCCCTCTCTGCCGGAGGAGCCTCCTCGCCGAGCTGTCGCCGACGTGCAGCCCCGTCGTGATGGTGCTGGAGTCCGAGAGCACCCGCGACATGGTCCCCTCGGCAAATCGGGCCAGGGACGGCGACGCCGTCGCCGACCAAGCCGACGTCGGAGTCGAAGACGCGCCAGGGCACGAGGGTGCAGAGGAGGTGGTCGAGGTGAAGCTGGGAAAGTTCATGTGCGTGGAGGGCAACGTCAACGCCGTCGTCGCCGGCGAAGGGGATGGAGCCGGCACAAGCAGCAACGACAATGGCGACGCCAATGCCAAAGCTGGTCTCGGGCAAAGAAGGTGCCACTCCATGGGGTCCTACGAGTACGTCATGGACGCGCACGCCTCCCTCCGCGTCGCCATCAAGCCGCCGAAGAAGAAACCGGCGGTCTCCAAGTCCCGCCGCCGCGGCGCCATATCGGAGTGCGAGTTCGGCGCCTCCAAGCGAGGGGAGTCCTCGCTCCGCCTGCCGCCATTCCGCACGCCGACGGCGCAGAAGCGACATGATCCCGACGGCGCGGTCGCCGGGGCGAAGCTCGCCAAGGACAGCTTCTCGGTGTCCAAGATTTGGATGGTGCCGTCCAAGAGCGAGGCGTCCGGCGCAGCGGCGACGGAGAGGCGCGCGGTGTCGTTCCGGTGGCCGGTGGCGGCGAAGGAGGAGGAAGGCAACAAGAAGAGCGGGAGCGAGGCGGACTGGGACGTCGAGGCGGGGAGCTGCGGCGGCAACAGCGTCGTGTCGTCGGTGGCGGAGGAGCGGCCGTCCTTCGCGAGGAGGACGCTGCTCTGGGTCGTCGGAGGCAGGCAGCTCAGCAGAGTCGGGAGCTGTTCATGATCATCATTTCGACCAAAACATCAAAGCAAAAAAGAAGGATTCTTTTGTTCTGTTTTTTTTTTCTCTTCCTTTTGTCTGCTTAGATTACTGGTAGCAAAGCTAGTGATTGCAATTGCAACAGCAAAAAAATTGTAAAACCCATATGCTACGAAGAGAAGAGATTTTCTTTCTTTCGACCTGTATTTGACTCACTTAATTTGGTTTCAAATTTCAGCAAAAGTCACTCCTGATCAGAACTCCAAACCAAACATTTACCTATTAGGACAACCAAACGCCACCTAATTACATCAAAACTGTACGCAACAGTGTGTTAATCTGATCGCCAACCGGTCCATTTGATCATATCAGATCAGGCCAAGAACAGCCAGTGATGCTTACATGTTGGGTAGAGCAAATGATGTTGATGCGAAACCGGGACAAAGGAACACTGTGCACACATGGAAAGGAAAATTTGTTTGATCCCTGCGTCCGATCGGCGACCGGCCGGCGTGATGGCTCTCGGCGACGGCCACCACCATCGCCATGTGAGCACACCACTGCACCACCACCACCGCACTCGCTGTGTGCGCTCTTTTGTTTGCTCCTCGCATTCGGAATTTCGTCAGGGCGGCTTTCTCTTTTCAGAAGTGAAAACACACGCATGCTGTCAAGTTTGGGAAGGTATCTTGTCTGAATTCTGATCTGTAAAGGCTGATCAAAGATTCTCTTTTTATCCTTTTTTTTTCTTCTTCTTCAGAATTTTTCTTACCCCACTGTGAATCTGATAGTGAGGCCAACCGTGAAGATCTTGGACAGCTCTGGATCCAAATGCCTTTGCTACAGTACTTTGCCTGCAGGTACAGAAGTAACAAAATCTTAGCAAAGGTTGGCTTCACTAATAATTGACTTCGAGTAGTAGAAACAGATGAGCTGAAAGATGGACCAGCATGTGAAAAAAAAAAACCAAGCTGGTCCAGCTCCTCTGCAACATGCCTTCATCTTCACTTTCTTCTACATCTTCACTTGAGAAATGAGCGAGATCCTCTCACGAGTCACGATCTACTGCTGCACTGCTGCCGGTCTGTGAGCTGTTCTTCCTTTACTGCATCAGCAAAAGCCCACAACGGAAACGGTGGACACCCTCAGGGTTACAGGCTGTTCCAACAGCTAATGCACTCAATTCTTTGAGTACTATACGCGTCTCTGTAGTCTGTATATCTCATGAATTTTTAGGAGTTGCGGCGAGAAGCAATAATTGATCAGTCACAGATGTCACAAGTAGGATTTACTCCTGCAGCAGGTGGTATATAGTAGTAGCTTCGTTCGTGGTCACCGTCGGCCGCTGTCTGTCCTTCTTCCCGGGCGTTTCTCATGGCAGCCGTTACGGTCGGTCGGCCACTAATGCTCCGAGTTCTTCCGTAACGTTGGAGTAGTTTGCTTTGCTCTGCGTTAGTGGATTTTAGCCGGTGAAGTTAAGCACTGGGCACAGGCCATGGCCTCGCCGCCACCAAGCAGGAGCAGCAGTCAGTGTTCTCAATCTCCGCTATCTTGGAGGCTCTCTATTTTACTCCCTCAATTAAAAAATATTTATCGTTTAGTACCGGATTTAATTAAACTTCTAAAATTTCGACAAACAATTTTATGTTAGAATAAATTTATAAAATTAAATAATTTTATGACACGTTATAGTACATTTCGGGTAGAATCTAAGTATATCATTTGTTTTGTATTAGTACTAAGCATTTACGAAATAGTTGGTTATTAGAATTTTAGAAGTTTGATCAAATCTTCTCCTAAACAATAAATATTTTTTTACTAAAGTAATAAATAACGTCGTTGTCATAGGTTACACATTTGATCATTCGCCTTATTCAAAATATTTATATAGTTATGATTTATTTTGTTACGTTCAGATTTATAACTAAAGTATAACTTATTTTTTTTATTTTTTATAACTTTTTAAATAAAACAAACGATCAAACATATAAAAAAAATCAATAATGTCATCTATTAAAATCGGTGTGAGTACTTATTTTTAAAAATAAACTCTTTCAAAATCTACACCATTTAGCTACGCCATTACGTGTGACATGGCAATATAACATTACAGTGACACACAGCGTCACGTAGTAATAGTACCTTTCGCGACGCCAGTTTCGCCGGCGTGCCTTTGATGTGCCAAGATGAAGTTGACAACTAGACTTGCGTTGTAGGACGATGCAAATTTTGCAAATAAGTTTTAACGAGTTTTTGTTCTTAACAATAAATATTAGAAATGCTCATTTAATAAAAAAAATCCTCATTTGTCGGTGTGGCCCAATGCAATGGTCGTGGCCCCGTGCAGCCGTTCTTCTTCTTTCCTCTGAATCGCTGGAGAGGGAGAAGTCGTGGACCAACGGTTGCCGGCAGTGGTCGCATGTTTTCAAGCCCAAACCGAAATAAGCCCGTTTGTGTGTAAGTTTCTCGACTCGACCATGGTGGGCCTGACCATTTTTGGGCTTCAGCCACCTTGTCAGGCCCACCAACCGATTTGAGGCCCAGTTATCTGCTATACCTTTTTTGCGATTATCTGCTGAGTTCTCCAGTATGTTGTGATGCATTTGCTGAATTTGCTATAAACTTCATATATCTTGCAACAAGAAAAAAATTTAGCATCGATCAGGTCATCAAGGGTGATTTTACAAAATGTAACACAATTTATGGGTGGGCATGATCACTCACGAGGTGTCAGTGCCAGATTAACGGGAATTATTTGACTGTTTCAGACGGTATTATCACGTTTCCTCAAACCCTGAGTCTTGTGTCGTTAGTTGAATACAACAACCAACAGCGTTTCAATAAACGAAAGAGTTGATCAAACAAAACTTCCAATACCAACCAAACTCTCGAAACTCTGTCAAACATGCGCACAACTAATGGAGACTAGGGGAGAGGGCATAGGGAAGAGGGCATGTATGGGGTTTTTTTTACTTATGTATATGTATATGCCTTCAGATTATCATCCAACGATAATGATCGAATTTAATTGATGAAATTAAAATTTATAAATATTTGATCACCACATGGACCCTTTTTTTTTTCTTTTACCGCTTACGCTGGCGGTGGAGTACACGGTTCAAATTCAATTACCAAACTGAGCAGTCCAGCACAGCCACGTCCGGTAGCCCATAGCCCTCGTGGAAATTGTGCCGGCCAACGCTGTCCCTCTCGCCAGAAAGTGCGGTAGTTCGCAACACCAACGAATCAAGCAAGGTAGTGCCACCAATTCTTCAGAGAATATACCAGAGAGATCAAGGCACCGAACCAATCGTCTAGCAACTTATCCTTATGCTTATGTTTATATTTATAAGTTAAATTTTAAGTTTTAAACTTAAATTTAAAATTAATTTTAGAGCTTGTTCAACATAATTTATTTTTACTTTTATATCGTTAAGAACATGTATATAAAAGTTTTAACAATAAATTATTTTTCATTACAAATGTGTCATTTGACGTTTTACATTAAAAAGACAAACAATTAATCATCCTTAGCTTATCAAGAAAACCTAGCTCCATAATACCCCTTTCAGGTACCCATAAAAATCGGTATGATATAATGGAATACCCCGATTAATTAAGGAAAGTAAAAAAAAATTAAATAAAGGATGATTGAGATCGGTGCGGTACGTTGAGGCGAGAGGTTAAGTTTTGTGGAGAAACCTCTTCATTTTGAAATAAGCTTTGAGCCACAAAATTACACGTATTCAATTTAAAATTGAGGCAGTACCTCCTAGAAAAGTACTAATTCCTCCTTTCCAAAATATTTTTTTAATATTTAAATGTTGTACTAAAAATATAATTATTTTTAACACTATTCAGAATATTATATATCACATCAATCATTTATCATTTAATTTTTTTTCTTATTTAATCTCCACGTATCATTCCACACCATCCCCTTCTCATTTATTAAGAGATACTATCATAGGATTTACTTGTTCATCTTAAAGCCTTGTTTAGTTCCCAAATTTTTTTTCCAAAAACATCACATCGAATTTTTGGATACCTAAATAATGCGTAACCAAAGCGATTCATGTTATTGGAAGATAGGTTTAACCTAGCATTAAATATAGATGAACTAAAAAACTAATTGCACAGTTATGGAAGAAATCTTGAGACGAATCTTTTGAGCCTAATTAGCATATGATTAGCCATAAGTGCTACAGTAACCAATATGTGCTAATGACGAATTAATTATGCTCAAAAGATTCGTCTCGCGGTTTCTAGGCTAGCCGTGAAATTCGTTTTTTCATTTACGTCCAAAAACCTCTTCCAACATCCGATCAAACATTTGACGTGACACTTCTTCCAAAAATTTTCTCAATCTATACACCACATTAATCCACGCCGCGGCCACGTCGTTGGCGGGCTGGAGCATATGCCTCGGTACGTCCTCGATCCGCACGGATCAGACACGAGGAAATCGTCCAGTCTCTCTCTCTCTCTGTACACGAACAATGCTGGCGATACCGATAAATTAAAAGTTCAGAATACAGAAGAGATGAGATAGAGCTTGATGTATATAGTTCGTTCAAACAGATAGAGCTCTCGATGGAGAACTAGATTATGCTCTCACTGGAAGCGTCTAGCCAGCGCCGTGTCGTGTTCTTTGGACGGATGCATGTCTCTGATCCGGAGAGGATTTCTTGGCCGAACGAACGATGGCACATGTATGCTAAAGAAGATTTTTTTTTTTCTTCTTCCTGCTCTGACCATCCATACATCCATTCGTCCAAAGTCGAAACGCATGTGACCGAGAAGCGAGGAATGCCGGATATTCTTTCCCCTTGATTGGCTCAATTATTCGCACACATTGCACCGGGCCTGCCGCTGCCTTATCGACGATGCGCCGGCCGGCCGGCCGCCGTCCTCATCTCATCTCATCTATTGGTCAGAACATGCGGCATGCCATGCGTACAGTTGCTGCAAATAGTTCAGATCATCAGATAAGATGAGATGAGATCACCGGGAAATTAATACTCGACGTGCTCATGTCATGTCACGAACAGGCGGCCGTTGTATGTATCCTGGAGTTTATCAACAAACAGATGTACCAATCGAGAGTGAAAAAACTAATCCAAGCTCAACTTTAGGCCCTATCCTAAACTGTTGAATAATATTACCTACTCTCGATATAAGATGGTGTTTAGGTCAAGAAAATTTTTAGAAAAAATATCACATTAAATATTTGACCGGATGTCGGAAAGGTTTTTCGGACGCGAATGAAAAAACGAATTTTACGGCTAACCTAGAAACCGCGAGACGAATCTTTTGAGCCTAATTAATCCGTCATTAGCACATATTGGTTACTGTAGCACTTATGGCTAATCATGGACTAATTAGGCTCAAAATATTCGTCTCAAGATTTCTTCCATAACTGTGCAATTAGTTTTTTTGGTTCATCTATATTTAATGCTTTATTTAGGTGTCTAAAAATTCGATGTGATGTTTTTGGAAAAAAAATTTGGGAACTAAACAAGAACTAAGTTTAACGTTTTTTAAACTGCTAAATGGTACATTGACGAAATTCCTTTAAATAATTAAATAAACTATTTTCACTGTTCTAATACTAAACTTTTAATTAGTCATATCCTAATCGTATTTCTCGTTTTGTGTAGGCCTAATCACGTAACCTAAACTGCCGAAAAGAACATGCCCTTGGTCATATCCAAAACTTGTCCAAGCGTAGTACTATTAGTACTATTAGCAAACGAAACGTGTATATATTGATGAGAACAAAACTGTAGGGTGATGTATGGATGGATAAGAATTAAGAAGCAGCATCATCAGTGAGATAGTTGCTCGTTTCATCTGTTCTCATCTTGGTGGCATTCGTGACGATCCCGGCAACCTTCAGATAACGAGATAAGACCACGAGATGGAAGTTTTTTGATGTCTAGCAACGGAGAAGGATAGACAAAACAAAACGAAACAAAAACACTTTTGGGAGATAGCAACGTAGCAGGAGCCTCTTCTACGACCTACGTACTACTACATATGGCCATATGCTAACTAATACCACCTCCCTGAGGAGAGAATTCTCCACACATAATTTAACAAGAACTAATACCTTTTTTTTTTGAAATTTAACAAGAACTAATACTGAATCTAGTGATATACTAGTACTGAAAACTAAATGGTTTCAAGCACCTAGACAAATTAACAATCCCATCATCTCCAATATATCAATCAAAAACATGTTTTTGTTTCTATATAATGTAAACTAGGGCCAGGCAGCGAAAGCACGAGATGCCATTCATGGCACGATCAGGTCCATGTAGCGAGCCCTACCACTCTACCAGACTGTGCAGTACTAGCATTCTCTGAACCTGACCAGACGAGGAGAGTAGAAACCTGCGCTCTCCTCTTTCCGATTATGCTTATTTTTATAAATTAATTTTTAAATTTTCACTTGGTTTTAAGTTTTCTTATTGTAATTTATTTTTTCAGTATTGGTTTCTAGATCGTTAAGAGCACGTATATAAAAAAATTTCTTTGCAAATTATTTTTATTTATAAATATATCATTTTATTGTTCGTGAAATAAGCGGAAAGATAGGCACCCTGACAAGGCGACCGGCGCGTTGTCTTGCATCTGATCCTCGCGGTCGCCATACGCCATCTCTGTTTACCTTTGTATTAAGGTCGCAGTCTCGCATGGTAGGCCACCAAAGAAATCAAACATATCCCCTGCAAAAAGGGGAAAAAATGCATGCTGAAATGCAGAATTGATATGGACACAAGCTAAGCCGGAACACAAGCTAAGCCGGATGCTACCGCGAACATCGGGTAGCACAGTGACCTAAAGCAAGTGAAAACTGAGATGGGCACCCTAGGTAGCGTGATGACAAGCCATGTGTCCATGGAATCGACTATCTATCAAGATTGGGGTATAACGAAAAGAATAAGAGGTTTGCAGCATGCATATCGTCTTATCCTTGGCTACCTTTGTTGACTTCAGTATTGGTAGAAGCCTGCACAAAGCTAGCACTGGGAGAAGATGAGAAGAAGAAGATTCGTGCTAGCCTCTCAGGCCAGCCGGGTCAAAGCAGCTTGTCATTTTGGTATGATCAGCTGCTATGGGCGATCACAGAAGTTTCATCAGGCTTTCAGCCGTTGGGAATTAAAAAGGCAGGCATGACTTGTTCAGATTTACGGGTAAACTTCTAATGCTACCCCTGTTCGTTAGAGCATTTCCAGCTACTTATTTAATGTTGGTTCTCTATTTCTCCATTTGAATGAACATAAAAAAAATCATCCATATCTATTTATACTCTAACACTTTATCTATATTACATCCAACTATATTTTATTAATACATATTAACTAAGCATCTCTTCTTTATATAAATAACAGTGTTGCATCTACAATGATGGCTAAAAAGAAATGATATGTTAAAGAAACTGTCGGACCATATTTTTTTACCATTCGCCACCTATTTTATACGTGTTCTTCGCTGCTATTAGGCCATGGAATTATCGATTATCTCCTAACCCGGTGTCCGGCTGCTTAGTTACTCCTGTTCATGGGCGACAGGAGAAGATGTACATGCACGGTTACCGACAGAGTGTGGCGGGTCAGCCAGACATCTGAATTATTAGACCAAAAGCCCCTTGCCGGTGAGATGAAATGATGGATCGTATGTCCTTTTTAGCAGGCACCGTTCCATCCACAGCCTCTCGTGTACCACATCAACTGTGCCTACTAACATCATGCACCTGTTGTTCGATCGAGAGAACAATGTGTCCTTCCACCGTAATCATGGCCAATCCTTAAACTTTAGTACCACTCTTCCCTTCTTCTTTCTTTTTTTTTTCCTCCTTTCATTTCGCTCCTAGGAGATGTCTGCATCTGGTTTCAGGTACGCCACTGAAGTGTGCAACCTGGCAACAGGCATGCATGGCTCCCACGATCCCATCCTGTTGTTTTTTACACAACTCTCGAAAGAGAGAAACTTCAACGTTTCCACAGCATTTGGATCAGGAAACGTAACAAATGCGACGTCATTTTCGCAGCATTTGGATTCCAATTGGATCAGGAATGTGCTACAGCAGTAGCATTCTGTTCGGAAAAAAAAAATCTTCAGACATAAATGGAGTGATTGTTTATTTTTTAAAGAAAAGTTAAACAATATATTTACAAACAAAATTAATATATGAATAAATTTTTATATGTGTATTCTTACGGATATAAAAGTAAGGGCCAAAAAATAAAGCTCGGTGAAAAACTCTGAAATCAACTTATATTTAAAGTCAAAAATTTAAATTTTGACTTATAAATAAAATCGGAAGCCAAGAATATGGGGGTGAAAAAGTCCCGACGTCTCCACAGCATTTGGATCAGGAATAGGCTGCTGTGAATATCGGCGGCGATCCTCCCGTCGCCGTCAAACGCCGGCGAAAGAAGAGAGTGGAGAGGTATAGCCGGATAAGGAGCACCGGATCTGGGGCGCTGGCGCTATCCGGCGCTCGGCATCCATATCGGTCTGTAATAATGCAGCAAAGCTGAAAAGCACGGCCGAAATGCCGAATGAGACGGCCACTCGACGGACGGGAAGCAACAGGGGAGACGACATGGATGAAAGAATCATTTTTTTTTTCTGATTTCATCGTCATCGTCAACTACATATACAAGGTGGCTGAAATGAAACCTTCTCGCATATTATCATACGGGCATATACAACGGATGGAAAGGCTGAAAATGATTTTAAAAAGAAGATTTAAGAAAACCAAAAAACCTGTTTTATCCTGTAACTGCAGCTAACCCCCCTAGACCACACGAACTGAATCATGTCGTTCTCCATTAGTTATTGGAATTTTCTCCATGGTTTTTATACGGTGCAGAATGATCCTTCTCCCCCCTCACAGCGAGCCTTCGAACGAGACCCGCAGCTGCACTTGCCTTGGCCGCTGCGACGGCGCGTTGGCGAGACCCTGCAGCATCTTGATCACGTCGACGGTGTCGTCGAGGTAGTACTTGGCCATGCTCGGCTTCTTGCCGACCGTGCAGGCGAACACCTCGGTGCTGGTCGGGAGCTTCACGCTGCTGTTCGACGGGCACACGATGCTCTCGAACATGTCCTCGTCCGACCGGTCGTCCCCGATGCACAGGACGAAATCAGGAGCCTTCCCTTGGCTCACCATGGATGACAAGAGGTTGTCCACAACCACACCTTTGCTGATGCCCTACATGACATGAATGAAAAGTATTTTAGTACGTTATCACTTAATGGAATTTCGAAGTGGCTGGCGGCAAATGACACTAGCGATGATGAAATATTTGGGTGGTGTGGTGAGTTAGCTTCCTAACAGGGACAAATATAAGAAAGACCGGGGGCTCTTTTCGCGAATTTTCCAGTCCACACGCGACATGGTCCATGCTGATTCATATCCTATTTGTCGAGCAGATATAGATTGCCCCCAAGTATGTGGTGGATGAAGACTGGATTGGATTAGAGCAATCCTTATCCGCTGCCTTTAGTTTGACAGCGACATCTAGTCGATCAACATGTTGCATACAATTCTACAGCCAGAATTAATCAAAGAAATACGACCCGTCAAACTACTAGGAACGAAGCTTGCACGAGCTTACCTGTGGATTTACTTCAACGATATGCTGGCCCCTTTTAACAACGACGGGTTCATTTGCAAGCACGTTTTCGAGGTGGTCAAGCAGCTCCTTTGCCTGGCATGAACCGAAATCCGGATCTGCCTCATCGTGATGCCAAACCAACGCGCTTTCCTTCTGCTCGATGGTTGAACCATCCGTTGCCTCTGTGTAGAGATTCATCACTGGCACCGCAGCCTTCTTCCAATCAAAGTCCACGGCCACCCCGCAAGTCTCCCAAGGAGAGTCCCTACTCCACCTGCAAGTAACGATGGATCAGTGAACATCACCTTTTGCAAGAACAAATTCAAATGCACCTCTAACTCTCCTGTGACTAAAAAAACACGATAAACATGTTAAACCTATGTTTAGGTTGATGGTACTAACCAATCCTTTTTGACCCTCACAAAGACTCAAATTAAAAGCCTCCTAGATTCTCTACAGGCAGGGACATCACAGCTGCATCTAGATCTGCTGGTGACACATTATCTTGCTTCATGTATTCGCACAAATGTAGTGGTTGATGTACCATTGCGTAATTATATCATACTAAAGATTTATCCAAATCTAAAACGCTACCAAAATGCAAGCAAAGTATTCTAGTGCCAACAGTTAGAAGTGCCTAGAGATTACTACCTTGTGAAGTAACCATGCTCTGCAGCAATCCCCAGCTTCTCGCAAGGCGCAAACCACCTGCCAAGTTCATCCTTCCCTCGCCCGCTCACGATGAACACCCTGTTCTTAGGATCCTCGCAAAGACGATTCAACACAGAAATGACCTCATTGCTGGGTGCCTTATCAATTGAGGGTGCCCTATCAGTTGATCCCTCTGGCATCACTGTGCCATCATAGTCCAAGAGAATTAGGCGATTATCGGACTTCCTGTATGACGGCACAATGTGATCGACAGAAAGCCTCCTGAAATTTGGGCCAAGAGCAACCACCTTGAAACTCATCCCAAATCCAATACCCCAATGCCGCCGCGAGAAATGATCCTTGCAAGCGCGCTGCAGGTCCTGGTCGAACGACTTCGCCCAGTAGGCAACATCATGGGTGCTCACATACTTGTAGTGCTTCTCATGGCGCAGCCGCTTCTCCGCATCAGGCATCCTCAAGGCAGCATTCATGGCCTCTGCCATAGACTCAACACTCCATGGATTGACACGGATTGCCCCACTGAGCGACGGGGAGCACCCGACGAACTCCGACAGCACAATGACGCTGCGCTTCGGTGCATCCTCCAGGACGGTGCTCTCCTGCCGGCACACCGTGTAGATGTAGGGTATCCGGTTGAGGCCGTCCCGCACGGCGCTCACCACGCAGCACTCAGCCGCCGCGTAGTACGCCGCTTTCTCGTGCACCGACACCGCGCGGTCGATCAACACGATCGGGGTGTACCCCGGCGTGCCGAACCGCGCATTGACCCGGGCGCTGATCGCCCTGGCCTCGCCCTGAACCTCCTGGATGTCGCGCCCCTCGCTGCGCGCCGGGTTCGCGATCTGCACGAGCACCGCGCGGCCTCGCAGCTCCGGGTGCTCCACCAGCAGCTGTTCCATCGCCAGGAACTTGAGGCCGATTCCCTTGAACAGGTCGACATCGTCGACGCCAACCATCAGGCGCCGCCCCTTGTACGTCTCCGTCAGCTGCCCGACCAGTTCCCCCGTCTCCGGCGCCGACACCACCGAGCTCAGCTGGCCCATGTCTATCCCAACGGGGAGAATCTTGACCGTGATGGTGCGGCCGTAGTACTCGATGCCGATGTAGCCGCGCTTGGACTGGTAATCCAGGCCGAGCAGCCGCGAGCAGGCGGACAGGAAGTGCCGCGCGTAGTCGAAGGTGTGGAAGCCGACGAGGTCGGCGTTGAGGAGGGCGCGGAGGAGGTCATCCCGGACGGGAATGGTGCGGAAGATCTCCGACGAGGGGAACGGCGAGTGGAGGAAGAATCCGACCTTGGCGCGCGGGAAGCGCTTGCGGAGGAAGGTGGGGAGGGCAAGGAGGTGGTAATCGTGGATCCAGACGAGGTCGTCATCGGGGCTGAGCACCTCGGTGACGCGGTCGGCGAAGGCCCGGTTCGCCGAGAGGAAAGAATGGTAGAGCGCGCGGTCGAACGGCAGCCCGCCCAGCGACGACGGCGTGAGCGGCAGAAGGTAGTGGAGCAGAGGCCACAGGTAGTGCTTGCAAAACCCGTGGTAGAACCGGCGGTGGAGGTCGGCCGGCAGGTACACCGGCAGGCAAGAGAAGTTAGCCACCAAGTAGTTGCAGAGCTCGTCGGAGGCCGCCTCGGTGGCGGGCGGCGGGAGCGTCCCGATGTGCAGAACGGGCGCACCCGCGGGCAACCCAGACCGGAGCTGATACGCGACGGCGTCCGAATCAACCGTGAAGGAGAACCCGAACGGCGAGGCCGCGTCGACCGCCGCTCGGAGCGGCAGCCTGTGCGACACGATCACCCGCCGCGCGGGGGCCGGCGTGGACGTCGACGTCGGCGATGCTGGCGACACGGACATGACGCGCGGGAGGCGCAGCGACGACGCTGGCGACGGCGGCAGGGGCGCCGCGTCGTCGGCCGCGGCAGCGAGGTCGAGCAGGTTGTGGCAAGACAGCGAAGGCATCGCCAAATCACCGGTCCGTGCCGCCGACGACCAACACGAGGCAGCCCGCGTCCGCGCGTCGCATCAAGAGAAACCCCAACCGGCGAAGTGCAGCTCCGTCCACAGTCCACACCGGCGGCGGCGGCGCGGCTAGCGCGGCGAGGTTAGGAGATCAACCCACCAGAAGAAGAAGGAACTACCCCTCTCGGCGTGGATAAGAACAAGGGTAGGACAGGAGAGGAGAGAAGAGAAAGAGGTGTAAATACGGCGGCAGAAAATCGAACGGAAGATTGACGAGTCGGGGTTGGATATATATTGCAGGACGCGGTGGCGGAGAGGAGGAGAAGAGGAGGGAGGAAGACGAAGACGAAGGTGGTGGTGGCCTATGCTTATCCATCCGCATGGGAGGTGACAGAAATGACGGATCTGCCCTCCCGATCGATCTCCACCGCGACGTGGGCCGCTCGGATTGATGGATGGGTAACGGCTGGGTCTATCTCATCTCGATTCCAAAATTCTGAAATCTTCTCGTCGCGGGGGCGCGCGAGGGTGGGGAGCGAAGACGGTGGAGTCGGATGGATAACGCCGAGGCTGTTGGCAGGTGGGACAGATGGGGCGGAACGGAAGGTACAGGGTACTGGGAAACGCATTACTCCTGCACGGATCGAGAAAATTCAGATGCTCGTTCGTTTTATTACTACAGTAAACCATTTTAAATATTGGTGATGCTAAAAATTTAGAATATTAACAAACTAAATTAATTTTATCATCATAACTTTACAAATATTTGATAGTTCTAAAAACTAAGCATTGTGTACATATCTCGATTTTATTAAATCTTGACGTACTTTAGGTTTGTGAAAAGATGGTAAGGTTTATTTGAACAACAAAGTGAGCTAAGCTCATTATTGGATTTTTGGTGCAAACTGCTATCTCTGTCCCATAATACTCCACTTTATTTTTTTGATTTTTTGTGTCCAATGCTTGACTATTCGTCTTATTTAAAGTTTTTATATAAAAACTAAAAAATAGTCACACACAACATACCATTCATGGTTAACCTCTCGTGACAATAAAAATATTAATCGTAAAAACATTAAATAAGACGAAGAGTTAAAACATTGTATCTAAAAACTTAAAAAATAGATTTAATATGAGGACGGAGGTAGCACTTAACCTTTGTAATATCTACTGTTTTACATTTGTTCTACTGTTTCCAAAATCCAAACGTGAATTATATGGGTAATACGACTTTTTCTCCTGATGTTTAAGAAAAAAAGAAAAGCAATAGGCGAAGTCCCTTTTCTAATAGTACCGTTGTATCTATCCTGGCATGTTTTAAATTGGACTTTCATGGCCATATCATTATTGTTGGCGTTGAAATGGGTTGCACAACTGTGATATTCTGTGTGACAGGGTTTAAGATCAACCTGGTATTACGTAGGATTAAAATAATCTTGTTTGATGCCACTGTGTTCAAACGTCTCAGCTTTCTATTTCAACCAATAATATATTATAAAACGACGATACTATCTTACCTAGCGTGACAATATTAACGAAACACTATACAAATACAAGCACAAGCACACTGTACATGCACGGACAGTATCTTTTCTTGTTGACATCCGAAACATTGAGTCGATATATCCCACATAATACTTACATTGCTCTTATAAACACGTTCTGGTGAAGTACACGGCTTAAACCTAGGTAAACAGATACTCTTATCTTTTCTTCTCTGCTTATAATTAAATTAAAATTTAAATTTTTAACCATAAATTTAGAGTTGTTTTAGTTTTTTTCACCAAATTATTTTCTAGCCTTTATTTTTTATGGCTAAGAATACATATATAAAAGTTTTATTTATAAATTATTTTTTATTTGCATATGTAGTTTAGTTTTTTTGATGAAAAAACAACAAATCACCCCCATGTTCTCCGCGAGTAACGTAAACTCATCCAAAAGGTGTATAGCTAACTATAATTTAATTCATGAGACCATAGTTTTATTTTCACACCAACTTATAGAAAAAAAACACGGGCATTACAAGCAACAGCACGCAGAAAAATGTTGTCTCACCTTGTGTTCAAATTCGAATTAAGATAATGGTAAAAACATGCGAATATAGTATACATATGCCTTACTTTGCACGCTAACAATTCAAAATTTTACTATGGACGGCGGTAAGTAAAAAAGGAGAGGTTGGTTATTCAATGCGGAAAACATATTAATAGATTAAAATATTAAAAATTAATCAAATCTAGATGGATATCCATATAAAATTAAATTGATACGGATATTTTCTATATAAAAAAGATGATCATATAACATAATATATTTTTATCCTTCCTAAAGCACAGATATGCAGGTAGTATTGGTACATGTGAAGTAGACTAAAATTAATGTTTTTTCTCACCCATACAAATTTAAAAAAGAACTAGAATATATTTTATTCTATTAAATCTAAATACAATTATCTTTTTATCTAGTTTTAGTATATACTTACAAACTTCATTACAATAATGGTTCAAAGATGATTTTATTTTAGGGTTGGGGTGTAGAACATAACATTCCTTTAGGACGGAGACAACATATTAAAATTGGCTACAGCTGGAAGGCCGGAAAACGCCCGCGGTGACCTTCGTCGGCGCGTCGCCCCGTGCCGTGGCCGCCAGGCTGGGACGCGGAGCCCACGCAGAAGCCTAAAGCCCAACGCAAAGCTGCCACGTAACGTGGAAGCCCACGTGGCCCGCCCCCACCTGGTGCTTGCCGTCGCCTCCGGCCGCGCAGTAGGCCGCCCTGCCGACAATGCCAAGCCGAGACGACCTGCCCGTCGCCGTCGCCGCCGGCTTTGAAGTGAGGCCGGCCCCCTTCCCTCCTGGGTTCAAACAAACGTGTATCCGTTTCCACCACAGTTTTTGAGTCCCGCTCCACTTGTGGCACGGTGTGCAGCAGCATGTCGCAGACGCAAAATATCGCCCAGCGCCCTAACATACCAACCAAACATTATCTGATCCGATCTCATCCAATCCGATCCAATCTCACATGGTTCGCACTACCGCGCGCCCTGATCTTGTCATGCCGATCCAAGACGCAGACGGATTAAGCAGAGGATCACAATAAAGAATTATTTTAATATTTTGTAGTACTACTGTATGTCTTGTGCTGCTGCTGCTGCTACGAGTAACTGATTACATGCCGAACAGCAAGAAAACAGATTAGCCGTCAACGCAGCCAGCCAAAGCAAGTAAAAAGAAAAAAATACAGTAATGGACTCGCAAGAGTCAAACCCAAAACGTCCCCGTGAGGCAGCACAGGTCGTTTCGGAACCATCTCCACGTCGCCGACGACGGCGGCTGGGCTCGTTACTGCGGTCACGGGCGAGCAAACGGCCGAAGTGGCCCTGCCGCGGCCCCCCCCCCCCCCCCCCCCCCCCCCCCCCCCGCCCCGCCGGTTGCCCGCCACGGCGAAGCATCGGGTGCAGACGCACAGCACGCGTGACCTGCGTCCTGGCATACTGCTGGACACAGTAACCACGTACTAGTCCAATGCAACCACTCGACACCCATTTTTCGGCTGCATTTATGAGGCCCTATTTGTTCCTATACTGCTCATGTTTCCTCCGACCGTCTCAAAATAAATTAATTTTTCACTTTTTATCTTTAATTTTTGATTCTTTGTTTTATTTAAAATTTTTTAGATTGATATTTTTGTTTTTACTAGATAATAAATTATGAATTTACTAATGTTTTACGTGTCAAATAAGATGGGCGATCAAACATTGGACACGAAAATCAAAAAATTCGTTTTTTGACGGAGGGAGTACTTCATAAGCTAAAATTTAAATTTTTAATCTTAAAATTAGAGTTCATTTTATATTGTTATCGAAGTTTATTTTTATATTTAGCTTTAAATTATAGATTTTTTATATTGGCTAATTTGTCGTTTTTCCTTTTCCAATCAACCCAAAGTTCTTCCAGCGTCCAAGGGATGGGTGGTGCGTGGTGTACACGTAGCGGATATCGCCTCAGGTTAACGTGTACCGAGGGGCGTACACGTGGGTGTCCCGGAGACGGGAGCTGCGGCTGGATGCCACGTTGGTGCGTGCAAACTTCGGTCGCCTACCTCGTATAGTCGACACGTCACGGTCCGCGGCAGGTTGACGTGAGCTTTTGCGTTGGGACTGACGCGTGGATGGTGACTCCCGGTCCCCGGCACGTGACGCCGCGGCGGGTCCGTCCATCTGGCTCACTCGCCAATTGTCCACGTCGGCCGGTTCCATCACCTGGTCAGCTTTCTATCCTTTCTCCCGTTTGACTCCCCATGCATCGTTTATAAATTTAAAGTTTAGGATTGTTTATTTTTTGTTACTAAAACCATTTTATTTTCGACCGTTAAGGGCATATTGGAATCAAATATTTAAGTACAAATTTCGTATGATTAAAATTATATCAGACTAATTAAACCAGGAGTTGATGTTGAGTTTTTCATCATCATGATTTAGTTTTTAGGCTTGACTGACAACACGTATATAAAATAAAACCAAAAGAAGACCCTCTATACAAAAATTATAATATAGCACTTAGAAATAAGTTCAGTTATTTAGACCCACAGTAATTTCTACGGAATGGACAACGTACATAGATTTAGAGAAAAGTTAGCAAAAGTTTTCGTTTCTCCATATGCTACCAAAATTTAAATATTCAATATTAATTTTTGAGTTTATTTTATTGTTTGTTCGATGTAATTATTTTTTAACATATGATCTTAGATATAAAAATAGATGTATAAAAGATTCATTTTTAAATTAATTTTTTATTTGTAAATAAGTTTCATTCTTTCATCGAAAACCAAACGATCACCACCTAAATTTCTGTCAAAATCTCGTGATTCTTACATAACTTCATTTCTTTTACATATCGTTCCAAAAATAATAAACAACATTTGACTCGGAGGGCTAAAATCTCCGGTGCGCAAGAAATCAGGCCGCACCAATTAATGCTTGTAGCGAGTGTCCTGTGTATGTGGAATTTAAACGTATTACTTCTGTTTGATATTACAATATGTTCAAATCTCCTAGCGTTAGTAAATATAAATGATAATAAATCTAATGATTTCATTCATACATAATCAATCTAGATAAAATCAAAACATAACATAATATAAAACAGACTACATGGTGCCTTATCCAAAGCTCAAAATAAACTTATTATTTTTATTCCTTTACAAATTTAAAAAGAAGTAATCTAAGCAATAGAATATAAACAACTTTTTAAATTTTTTAAGAAAACATATACTACTCCCGTGGTTCCTTGTTCTAATACATCTTAACTTTACCTAAATTCATATAGATGATAATAAATCTCGGACATACTCCTACGGATGGATCTGGACTGACCTATAAAATCTTATAATATAAAATAAATAGAGTATTTTGTAAATAATACGTAGAAAACCTATAAATAATGTTAAAAATATTGTGGTCTAAAGTTACTGTAGTGCCTGTATGAACGTCGTGGGGGTCGCAGACGGGAACAGTTCAATGGAAACATGAGTTTTTAGCTGTCAGGATGGCCTAGATCACGGACAGTGTCCACGCGTTGATCGTATCCAATTGCAGCGTAGCACAGCCGGAGAAACACGGGACCCAGCAAAAGGAGAAAGAGAAGAAAAGAATGGAGGGACGGACGGACGGCCACAGTGGAGATGGGTGCCCCCACATTATCCTCTCCCCTCCCCGGCCCGCATTCGTGCCGCGTAAGCCAAATGGCCGCGTGTCCTCTGGCCCCCACCGGCAACGTGGTTTGCTGCGTCTTAAAAAAGAGACCATCTAAAAATATTGACATTAACAAATATCTAGGAAATACTACGAGTTTTATAAAATATCAGGATACAAAACGTATTTATCTGAGAAATGATATTATCATTAAGGTTATGTTCATTTCTACCGTTCATACTGTAGTACTTAATAGAAATTCTAACGGAACCTTAACGATAATGACCTTTTTTAGACAGATTAATTTATACGATAATATTTTATAGACCTCATACTCGCCGATAGCATTTATTAGAATTAAGTATTTATCAATTACATTTGTTATAATTTCTCGTCTTAAAATCTCTCCCAAACTGAATTTATCATTAAACGATCGTATAATTAAAGTTTGTAAAACTATAGCTAACATGTCGAAATTAACTAAGCAGAGGAAAACTATATTATAATTTGATAAAGCAACAAATACTATAGTATTTTCGTTTTTTATTATTATATCTAGGAGGAGTGCAAATACATACAGTTCCCCCTCCTCACCTCTGAAGTGGCCCATACCCGCATTTAATAAGGGTTACTCCGGTGGCCGCCCGTACAGATTTGCTACCAACTTGTAGAATTAACAACGACACCATTAACCCACACTACTCGTAATAGGATTAATTTGTTCATTCGTTAGCTATAGTACTACATACTTAATACTGGTTTCGTTCCAAAGTATATAAACCTAGCAGTGAAATAGTGAATACAAATGAGTAAGAATTAACATCTCAGATTCATATTTAGGTACATGGAGGAGACAGGGAAGTAGATTTATGCTCAGCTAGAACACGAGCTTAAAAAATTATGTAAACGAAAGGTGATACATTTATATTGTCGTACAAATCTATAATAAATCAATTATTGGGTTACCTTTATAGGTTGTCAATTTTTAGAGCCAGTAGCTCTTGCTTTGATAATGGATTAGGGCGTATTCTATTAATATGAATAGTTAATCCAGTTACATGAATTTATATTTTGAAACGGAGAAGTTAGAACATAAAAAGTTTTAGTGTTGAAAATAAATATTAAAAATATTGACGGAATTAACCGAGAGAATGTTATATCTGTTTAGAAGAGTAAAAATGGCTTTAGTAGTTAAAACTTGCGATTGTCTAAAAAACTTGTAGCTGTAGTAGAGGTCGTAATTGGGTTAATTTTGAATTGTTGAGGTTGTTATATTTTAAATTAAAAAAAGATAATGCTAGTATACTAAGGTCTTGTTTAGTTCTTAAATTTTTTTTCCACAATCGAATTTTTGGACACCTAAATAAAACATTAAATATAGATGAACCAAAAAAACTAATTGCATACTTATGGAAAAAATCTTGAGATAAATCTTTTGAGCCTAATTAGTCTATGATTAGCCATAAGTGCTACAGTAACCAACATATGCTAATGATGGATTAATTAGGCTCAAAAGATTCATCTCGCGGTTTTCAGGCTAGCCGTGAAATTCGTTTTTTCATTCGTGTCCGAAAAACTCTTCCGACATCCGGTCAAACATTTGACGTAACATCTCTCCTAAAAATTTTCTCAATCTAAACAGGCCCTAAATTGAGTGACAATTTTTTTAGGGTCCAGCTAGTAGCTGCTAGCTTACTGCTGCTGTGCTGTATACAAGCTTAGGACGATGATTGTATACAAGGTGAGAATGCGAGATGGTGAGAGATGTTCTCTTCAAGTCTTGATCAGAAAGTAAGGCCTTGTTTAGCTCCTAAAATTTTCTTTCAAAATTAATTTTTAGACACCTAAATAAAATATTAAATATAGATGAAAAAAACTAATTGTACAGTTATGTAAGAAATCTTAAGACGAATCTTTTGAGACTAATTAGTCCATGATTAGTCATAAGTGCTACAGTACCCAACATGTGCTAATGACGGATTAATTAGGCTCAAAAGATTCGTCTCGCGGTTTCTAGGCTAGCCGTGAAATTCGTTTTTTCATTCGTGTCCGAAAACCCCTTTCAATATCTGGTCAAATATTTGACGTGACACTTCTCCTAAATTTTTCTCACTCTAAGGCCTTGTTTAGTTTCCAAAAAAAAATTTCCAAAAACATCACATCGAATTTTTAGACATCTAAATAAAACATTAAATATAGATGAACCAAAAACTAATTGCACAGTTATGGAAGAAATCTTGAGACGAATCTTTTAAGCCTAATTAGCCTATAATTAGCCATAAGTGCTACAGTAACCAATATGTACTAATGACGGATTAATTAGGCTCAAAAGATTCGGTTTCTAGGCTAGCCGTGAAATTCGTTTTTTTATTCATGTCCGAAAAAACCTTTCGACATCTGGTCAAATATTTGACGTGAAACTTCCACCAAAAAATTTCTCCACCTACTAAAGCACGCGATCTGCGAAAAGGGCAAATCCTAGGACGGGATAATCAAACCAGTGCGCACAGTGACTTTTTGTATGAAAACAATATATTATTACTACCCGTAGCGATCGATGCTGCGTCTAACATCGGTGACGGAATTAGGTACGGGAAGGGGGAAAAAATAATACAACTATAATGGACGAACAGTATTATATGGGTGGACCCAAGGCTATCTAGAACGTGAAGGCAGTGTTTAGGATAAAATAAACCAAGCAAATCTTGACGTACCGGTGGATCATTAAAGAGATGGTCCTCCACGCGGCCAATTAATTAAGAAATCTCTTAGTACTAAGTAGCGAAGGGATTACCACTGCACTAGCGGTAGCAGGTAGGACCAGTTGTTATCCGGATAAAGTTACTGCTGAGCATTATGGAATGCCGTGTAGGTAGGTTCTCTGCTGCAGGTCGTTGTACGTGTCACGTCGATCGGCAACCTGCAAACGTTGAACAGGTCGTCAGTTTTTTCGAACCACCGATGCACCCAGCATACATTTTTTAAGAGTTCTACGGACAGTACTGTCTAAGCAGTTAAACAGATTATTAAGTAGTTAAATGATCATATTTCTATATAAAAAATTATATACAAACTCCTTCGTTAGGTCTTCTTGATAATTTTTAACATTTTAGTATATAGTTAATTCGGTTTTTTAATACTAGCTACCATAAAATTCAGACAAAATTCCAAAATCCTCGTGGGAAAAGAACACCACCTGCCTAACAGCCTAAGCAATTTCACACGGGAAAACCCAGACTTTTTTCACGCAGCGGTCGTGTGCTCGTGCCGGGAAACAGCCCGGCGCCGCACGAGAGGAGATCAACGTCGTGCGCTGCCCGCCGCGGGATCATGATATCCGGTAGACGACCAGGGATGGGAAGAACCGGCAAATTGTCACACGCTGGCGTCAACCGAAACGAACGCTCGACGACGTCGTTTTTCCAAATCCCCCCCCCCCCCCAACCGCGCGCGAGCTATTCGTCGGCGCGTCTCGTCGGAGCAGGCGGCCGCTCGCTGTGGCCGTACGAGGTCGCGCTCGTCCCCGTGCCTACGAGCTTACAGTAACTCGATCGGATGGGTCACCGGAACGGAACGCGAACAGACTACGGACGGGGGTCACTACCATGCGTGAGGCGCGGTGATCCGATGCCGAGAGAGAGAAAAAAAACCGTGTGATTCTCTCGGGTCGGGTGAGTGTAATCGCTTCGATGATTTTTATTTTGGTGAGCATGATGTGTGATGTATGATGTTGACGAGCAAACTGAGAAAACTATCTCCTCACCACCACTTTGAAGCTAGATAGATTTTATCAGATTAGTAGGATGGTACGATTTCGGTGGATCTCTAGGGGTCCCTCCGACCGTACCCGCTTGCTTAAAAAGGATGGCACTCCAGGCCCGTCTCACCTGAAAGGCTGATGAAATGTGTAGGCTAAAAAAGCACTCCGGCCAGATGTGCTGCTAGAAGGTGAGGTGTCCGACGACAACACTGCGTGCAGTGCTGGTCAGAAAGGTCGAGCGATTCTGCTGCTGGCGATCATTTCGCTCGAGAAAAAAAGAACGACGGGCGCACTCGACGGGACGGTGCCCCCTGCCATGCCATGTGTGCGCCTCTGCTCGGCGACAGCGCACGCCGGGGGGTGTCGATCCGTGTGATTCTTGCCTTGGACTGCATGCCACGTTGCCATGTCGCGCCCCGGACCACCAGCAGGCGGCCCGCGCCTTTGACTCGCGAGACGACGCGCCGCGAAGGCGAACGCACGCGTCCCCCCCGCCGCGCCGAAATGCTTGAAATTTTTCGACGGATCGCACCCGTTTCCCTCGACATCTGCGTGCCGACACCGCCCGGTAATCCGCTCCGCCTGGATAGATGAAAATGAGTTAAATGGGTTGGTTTTAATTTGGATCGTGTTTGGTTGAGTGTAAATGGATTATATCTTCCAAATGATGTAAATTGGATTGTGTTATAGATATAAATGGATTGATATGGACTGGATTTGGTTAGGTTATTTTATATTCTAAATGGATTTAACCCGTGGAGGTTAAATGAATCCTTTAATTGGATAGCTAATGAATAAGATAATAAGCATACGTGAGGCCCCCATGTAGAAACCTACCAAAATTTGCTGCTTTTATACATAACAGATCATCTCACTAAATTTTAGTCAAATTTGATAAACTTTTATAGTTTGAACGCGAGTTTTAAAATTTTAGGTCCAAGTTTATACATATCAAATGGTGTATCCATTTTGCAAGAGTGGGTTGAATCCATTTTAATCAAATAGGTTGGTGTGGGTTGGATGGGTTTGGATTGGATCCCGATAAAGAATAATTGATACGGGTTGATTTGATAGACTAATTAGCAAAAAAATGGATTGGAGCGGATTTAGATTAGATTACAATCCACTGATAGTCTTACTCCCTGCGGCACCGCGCGCCCGCGTTTCATCATCTCGCTGCCTTGTTTCGACCGATTATTATCTATATATATATATTAATTATTTTATATTTTTAAATAATTTTATAGTTGTTCGTTTATATTAGCAGATAGATGTAAAAATAGAATCGTTTATCTATCATCTTTTGTCAAATAAAAGAACCCTCGTAGAGTTGGCGATGGTTTCGTAACTTTTCTTCTGGCTACATACATGCATGCATGGCCACTTGGGCCGCGACGTCGTCGTCTTCGTCGCACTCTCGGCTCGCACTCATGTCGCTCCGGGAGGACGCCGTCCAGCCCAAGCAGAACGCAACCACTACACGAGTCCATGGCACTGCATTGCACTGCACTGCACACGAAAGGAACATGACGTAGCGTAGTAACACCCCGGCGGCCGAACTGTCGAATGATTGGTCGCATCCAACGGCAGCAGGAGAAGATAAGAACATCGTATACTCGGGTGGTGTTTTAGATTGAGAAAATGTTTGTAAGAAGTGTCACGTCAAATGTTTGATCGGATGTCAAAGAGGTTTTCAGACATAAATAAAAAAATAAATTTCACGGCTACCCTAGAAACCGCGAGATAAATCTTTTGAGCCTAATTAATCCGTCATTAGCACATGTTGGTTACTGTAGCACTTATGGTTAATTATGGACTAATTAGGCTTAAAAGATTCGTCTTAAGATTTCTTCCATAACTGTATAATTAGTTTTTTGATTCATCTATATTTAATGCTTTATTTATGTGTCCAAAAATTCGATGTGATATTTTTTTTAAAAAAATTTGGAAAGGGCCTCACTCTCGGCCGTGCTACTAGTACTATTATCGTCGCAAAGACAAAAAGGGGATTAGCTAGCTAGCGACACACTCTCGTCGGGGATAATGATGCTGTGGCTATAGTGCGGCTGCAAGGATGACAGGATGAGGGCAGTGGGTACAGGTGTGCTGCTTTAATTTTTGCTTTCTCGCAGATCTCCTCCCAAATTTCCAATCCATGGCGAGATCTTTGCCGTGATTGTATGGGTTTGACTCCAGTGGAATTTGGTTGGCAATTACTTAGACGACAGTTCGATCAGGATCGATTGCCTTTTCATTCCAGCGTCGGTCGTTGTGGATCAGATCAGAGAGTAGGTTATATCAGGAAAACCCAGTACGGATTCATTGGACCATCCTACAACCTGATTAGTAGCAGCAATTTGGCTCGTTCAAATCCTTACTCGAGGAATGTTTGGCAGCATTCCGGCTCGGCATGTCTCAGGCCATCATATCATCAGACAAATACCATCGAAACATGGGTAGCTTTTTGCACGGAATACGCCATGTAATCCGGGGTGGTACAGGCCTCGAGTTGTTCACGCGATATGATCTTATCTCTTCCTGCTTTGTGGCGAGCTAATTGCAGATTATATATATTGCACGCGAGAGACCGTACCAAATTAGAAGTCCACATAGAAAAAAAAAAGAGAAAGAAAGAAAGAGAATAGCTGAAGAAGCACCGAAGAAATGAAGTTGTTGGGAGTAATCTACTTCATATCTGCATATCTTGCACCAGAGGCAACTACCAGCACATTTCTGTGCCTAATCCCTAACCATAAATTACTACTAGTAGCACACACGTATGCACTACTACCTTTCTTTCGTTGCTTATCCTGGTCATGACCATTCTGCCCCTGACGCTGCCACAATCACAAAGTCAACAAGACATTTGTAAAAGTGTAACCGTATATATATAGATATAGCATACTGGTGAGCTCCGGCCTAATGGTCTCCATTGATATAGGTCAGCTTTGGCATGCATTATTTATATATGCCAAATCCTGGTCAAAACCAATAATCGAGTTTGTTTTGAACCAAACTAGTGTGCAGGATCCATGGGGGACAGGTGCTGCATGCAGCTCTCCTTGTATGGTCAGATCTTTCCACCACGTCAGACTCGTCCTGCACAAAATTGGTTGAGTAGTAGCTGCGATGAGATCGTACGGCATTGCATAATTGCATTGTTATAGTATTGTTACTGCTAATAATTTCTACATTTAGCATCAACCAATGCAATGGAGTGACTGGACTGCACGCAATGGCTAGCTCGTACTAGGATGGTCACACAAGCTAGGCAGGGGTACTGGAGAGAGAAGAACACTTGTCGTGCATAATTTGGGTTAACCTGCGTCCCTGCTATATCTGTCAATTCAACATGCAAAGGATCCAAGGCAAAGCAAACTAGTGCAATAATAAAGTTATGGACTGTATTTGCTATGCCTGCTTAGATAGCAAAACAATAACTACTCCGACCTTAATTAGCACGGCATTTCAATTCCTGGTTAGTACGGGGCCAAAAGCATGGAAAAATCTTTGTTTTTTCTCCACCGAAAGGATAAGGCTCTTGGAAACCGCTATACAGCTTCATTTTTAAGTAACTATTTTGAAGTTCGGTAAAATAGGAATAAATGTATTGTTATTTTAAAAAGTAGAGACATACATTAGTGTTTGAAAAATTAATCGATATTTTCGCTTTTCTAAATTTTGCATACGCATACGTGAATAAGTCTGGAGATAAAGTAATACCTTTAGTCAATTTTATTTATCGTTTCAGACAATAACTAGCAAGTTAACTTCAAAATTTAAGTGTCCGAAGGTACCTACAATTATGTTTGGATGGAGTATTTCTTTTGGATGGTGAAAGTACACGCTTACAGCAGTTATAATAGCAGATTATAAGCCAACTATAAACACATTTTAAGAGGATATGGGAGGAGGGAGAAAAATGGCGAGCTACAAATTTGTAGTAAGCTATAGCTCGAACTCCAAAACACGTATGACAGGTCACATGTGGGACATGATAGTACATGTTTTGTAGGTAGGTATTGTATAAATTGGTTATTAGAGCAGGTACAATAGCAGACTATAAGTCAGCTATAAACATATTTATAAGCATATTTTAAAGAGAGAAGAGTGGAGAGAGAAGAGAGATGAACTAATAATTTGTAGCCAGCTGTACATGGCCTCCAAGACAAAATATGTGTATAACACGTGTGACCGTGTATTGATGTTTTGTAGGTAACTATTGTATAAATTGACTATTAGATTGACTATAGATGAATTCAAGTTAGTAGTTGGTTGTACTGTTGAACTTGCTCTTAGATTGATTATATATGAATTGGAGATAATAGTTAGCTATGGTATTGAACTTGCTCTTATTATTAGCGGGTGTCGTTGGTCCGGATATCTTCGTCGTCGAGGGCTCGGCGACGCGGCATACCAAAGCTAGCTATCCACCGGTTCACGCACGCACGAATACACGATCGCCTCACCTGCCCTGCCCTGCCCTGCCCTCGGCGATGCTCATGACGACCGAAAGCTTCTTCAACTAGGCCTTTGTGCGTACGAGTGCGACGTCCAACGGCCTGATCATTTAGGGTAAGTTTGTTGGGTGGTCAAGGTGAGATGAGATATCTTCGTCTATATGATAATCCAGTTTTATGTTTGATTGGATGGATGGGATGATCTAATTTTTTTTGTTTGGTTGGATGGATTAGGATGGATGGGATGGACATATTGAATACTAATAAATAATAATATAAATTAATCATCATAGATTTTATCGTAATTAATATAAATTATCAATTAAATATATCTATCATCATTAATTAATACTAATTTAAACTTGGCAATTACTAATTAATGTCAAAACAAGCTAATTATCATTAAACAATCACTAATGATCATGGTTCGCGAAGGTGGATGAGCTAATCCGGCCAATTTGACCGGATACATCCATCCAGCATCTTCGTAGAATATTCTCTTTCTGGCCACCATATCCAGTTTCGTCCACGAACCAAACACATCAAAAACCTGGACGGCCATCTCTCATCCAGATATATCCCACTAACCAAACACACACTTAATCACGTCTCGCCTAGCTAGCCCGGGTTTTGTTGGCTTAAGGTACAATACAGCTACTACCATTTTAATTGTACATGTCTCCTATGGGCTTTATTGAAAAATTTAAGATTTTGACAAGTGGCTTACGAGAATCCCACGAATGAGAATATGGAAAAGCCGGAGGTTTCAAATAGTTAATTTTCCCAACCCTACAACAGCATACTACTATTATAATCTAGATGTTTGAGGGAGTCTCTCTAGGGCATAGTCAAATTGTTGGTTTATCAGCTGCGGTCAGAATCTGCTACCTTTATCACAAAATGTAGGCATTTTTTGGTTGTTTAACGAGGATTATGTTGATGTGAAAAGACTAGTATCTCATTTAATAAATGAAGAATGAATGGAGATGAGACTATATGAGCAGATAAAATAGAGAATTTTAAATAATAAGTAACTATATGAGCAGATAAAATAGAGAATTTTGAATAAGATTTAAATCTCATAAATACTTACATTTTAGAATGGAGGGAGTACATTTTAAAATTTAAATTTCTAATTTTGTTTTGCCAATGTTCATCAATCTTGCTTTTTAAAACCCGAAATAACCTAGAGGTAAAAGTTTTATTCCATCTGTGGAAATAACTTTTTTTCCATACATCTAACACATATCACTAAAAACAAATAATGTCCACTTTATTAACTGCATTTGTCTCTCACTTCGTGTGGTTCTAATGCATTTGTTTCCACTTTTATAAACTCGAATGGACTAATTGCTTCAGATAATTTATTTTGGAAAAGCAAGATATGTCAAATATAAGTTATTTTTGAAGGACACATAGTACTCTTTAAACCCACCGATAACCTAGACATAAACGTTTTACTTAATCCATCCCGAAATATAAAAACATTGCACAAAATTGACACTACTGGGATGCGTTTCATTCGGTAGTATTTTTTTTATGTTTTATGACGGAGATTTTGTGCAATTCCTCTGCACTGCATCAGCATCGCGCTCGCGTCGTGCTGCAGTGCCGGTGGTTATGTTTGCGCCTAGTCGATCAATGGCGTCTACAGCTAGTACAAGGAAACGACGGCGTTGGTTACCGATCATCTCACCATCATTAGCGCCGGTGGTGACATTTGGCTCCATCACCATGGATCCATGATTCGTGTGCGTGAGGGCAGCAACAAAAGAAAAAGGCGAAGAGAAAAAGGACGATATATAGTACATGTGGGTGGAGGAGGTACGGTTTTATAATAGCGCCTGGATGGAGGTTGTGCGTTGGATATATATGTCGTCCTACACCGGCTACAGGAGTGGGAGATCGTGTTATTGGGGGACAACGGAAGGAGATCTCGAAGGCACCTTGACATGGACAAAGCAACGGCAACGCACAGGCACAGCGAAAGCACTGCCATAGCATAGTGCCATTGAGATTGTCTGCGTCTCCTTAACTGGGCCATAGTTTTGTATTAGGACTAATGTACTTATGTCGTTGTATGGGCCATTCGGCCTCAATAACCCTGTTTCAATCCATCTATGGATCCTGGATAATCGCGGACACGATTTTCAATCTTCTAAATAGTGGGTTTGCTGCAAAAGTTTTTATATACAAGTTTTGTGTCTAATATTTATAGAACAATATTTTCATTTCATACAGTTAATTTAGTCGTTTATACTCTCAAATAGCAACAATACTAACACCTCAACTATCTCAAACACAGTCAATGGCCCATTATCATGTCTCATCGTCAGTAAAAAGAACCCAACGAGCAATACGGTGTGATTCACATTTACGTCAATCTTTGCATTGGAGATTTGAAGTTCAATATAAATGGACGGGAGGGAAGAACAAGAAGAGGCATTCAGATATATACAATATATTGAGCAGAATAGGCACACCTTGCTTTTAGAGATTCATATATTCTGATTTTGAACAGAAAATAATTAGTTACAACTTTCAGAAGAGAGAAGATCTTCCCACGAACTGTACTGTTAACATGCACAACAAGAACTACACCAAAACCTATTAACAACCAGCAACTGACCAATCTTCACCAAGAAGACTAGTATTACCTAACATGTCCATACACTAAACCAAAACCAACTAACAAATCAACCGAAAGGAACAGTGAGCTGCACAAAAACCTGTAGATTCTCACACCATGATACACAAATCAAAAGAAGACCATCAGTGTAATCGTCTATTCGCTATACTGAAGGAGCTGACTTTCATTGGTGTTGCCACCACCAGAGGAGCCTCAGGGGAGTCGGTTGTTGAAAAATTCTCGTGCATGAAGCGGCTGTCAACAATGGATTCGTCCTTCAGGACAACCTTGTAGCAGTAGCAACTCTTCAGGCCTTCCTGATCGCGATAGCACTCATGGTTGCTGTCCTTGACCTGCTGAAAGTTCCATATGACACTAAATTTGCCGACTGTCGCAACAAGATGTTTTTCCTGCTTTCCATTCTCCGTTACCTGGGAAAATCAAATCACATAGAGAAACCTAAATAAGGACATATTCTTAAATAAATGGAAGAACTATGCAACATTTACGAATCAATTTTGCAAGGAAATAAACATGATAAATGTCGAATGGAAATAACATAACTGGAGGATGCAACATCTCGCAGCGGATGGTTGACGTTATTGATTCATGGAAGAATAAAATCTTATCTTCTAGCTATTATATGCACTATTTCCAGAAACAGAAACATGTACTAAAATTCAAGAATGACAAAATGTGATTGAAGATTTCCAAACTTCAATCGCAGAGTCCTATATTCATTGCCATTATTGTAGGATTCTTACAATAAAGTCACAGATTGGTCCATTAAAAACAGAGCTAAGGGTGCCGAGTTCTCAACTTTACTTCTAAAGCTACTGGAACTTCAAGCTAACAACCAAATGTTACAAACAAGCAGTTGATAAGCTCTTTATTTTTTTCAGATGGATAAGCTTGTTTTTAATTTAACAATTAGTTGAAAAGCCCATGTAAGTATTATACCTACTTATGCTAATGAATTAAGTGACAACATATTTATTAGCTCTACTATCCTAAAGTGAGATATGCCATAACTTGACCAATTTCTCTCAAAAGACATGACATGACCTCTTAAAGGTGGTTATGTCAATGTATCAGTTCCCATAAATAGGAGATAGAGTGAACACAAAATTTCCTGGTCAGATTATATTGCAGCCACAGAAAATTACTGATAAAGTGATAAGCAGCCATCATGGATATGTCATCAGTGAAAACAAACTTTTACTAAAAGTCTACAACCAAGACTAGATAAGTGTAGATGGTTTGCTAGCATGCACATATGAAACACCATTCTGTTTGACTTAACTGAATAAGTCTACAACAAGAATATTCACTACTGAGTATTCTATCTCAATTATGAAAAATCTTATGCTGTACCAAAATAGGAAGTTCACACTTACCCAAGAGAACTGCCCGCCATGGAATTTGTTTTCAGCCCCAGCCAAAATAGAATCCAGCGGTGAGAGCTTCAATAATCTTGGTGCTGCAATCCTATTACCCATACGCCCACTGAACCCTGTCTTCTCCTTCCCATCCTTGTCCTTAAAGATGGTGCAGATCAAGATCAAATATGTATCAGTAGTCCCCAAAATCCACTTCCCATCATACGTGACATCTACATGGGTAATCGGTGATCCAAGCCCGGGAAACGCTGTTTTTGCCATTCGCATTGAACTCTTAGAATAGAGTCTAATCTTCCCATCCACAGACCCAACAACGATCGAACCATCTCCTGTACTTGCAAAGCACTGGAAGTTAGTGCCACGTGAGAACTGGTGTCCCTTAGACCACTGCAGAACAGGTGACTCAGAGGAGCTGCCAATTGTTTGCACCCTCCCCCTGGCATCCCGCATATCCCATCTGCATAGCCGGTTGTCATCCAGCCCCAAGAAGGTTGATCCAGAGGGTTCCAGCTGCGCGCCCTTACTGTCATTGGCAATGTCTCGCATTGAGATGTCAGTTCCATCCTTCTCGAACCTCCACTGAGCGACAACCTTCCCAGTCTCAATATCAACATGATGGACTCCATTAGAATGCAGTGCGCCGGCCTCTCCAGGGCTCATCAGAAGCATGTTAGTTTCGCCTCGCATAAGCAGAGCCTTCTGTGGCGTCGTGTAGGCGCTCTCACTGCCACCGCGGCCACCGGAGATCCTCACAGAGACGCCCTTGCCGTGCACCCCGTGCCGGAAATTCTTGACCACCTGTATCCCGGAGCCACCCACTAGGAAGCTGTTGTCAAGAGCGCCAAGAGCGAGGCTCTGGATACTATCGTCCCCAGCCTCCTCCTCGAATTCCTCAAGTAGGTCCCTCGCCGGGGCTGCGACGGGAGGGCTGAAGGTGTCCTCTGCGTCGGCCCAGACGGCGTCATCGGCATCACCGGGACGCGCCCACGCGGCGAAGTCGGCGCCGAACACCTCCTTCCTGCCCTCATCCGTGGCCTCGACCCCATAAGTGTTCTCGAACAAGCACCGGTCGTATTCCTGCCGGAATCGGCGGAAGGCAGCGTCGGTCGGCAGCCGCAGCGCCCAGACGGAGCCACCCGCGGCGAAATCGGCCCGCCGCTGCCCGGGGAGCGCCTTCAGCTGGAGCGCCGGCCCGACGGGGGCAGAGACCCGGGGACCCGGACCAACCTCCAGAACCCACCTCGAGGAGCCACCATCACCGCGATCGCCGCCCTTGTCGACGAACGAGTAGGTCGCCCGCCGCTCGGCCGGAACCCAGCGCGCGGAGGCGGAGGCGCCGCCGACGTGGAGGTACAGCTTGGCTGCGTTGGGCGCCTGGTACTTGAGATCGAGGGCCTTCAGCTTCGCGTCGAGGAACTCGAGGGAGGAGGGGGTCGAGGTCCGGAGGATGTCCTCGCGCCGGCCCGCGGAGGGGGAGTTCTGGGCGTCGTAATCCTCCTCCTGCTCCTCGTCGGAGGACGTGAGGTCGAGGTCCTCGCGGCTGTGGGAGCCACCCATGGCGGAGGCGGTTGCGGTCGACGAGAATTCGGGAGCTTCTAGCTGCGACACGGGAGGGCAGAACGGAGCGGATCAGCGGAGGGGAAAGTGAGATCGGAGCGGCCGGCGGGGGAGGGGTATATGTAGCGAAAGGGAACGCGACGTCGCCACGGTGGCGCGACGAGATGGTCGGCGCGTGCACCGGACGCGACGCGCTGGGGACGACGACGACGAGGTGGGCCCCCGGTTGCTCATGGGCCGGAGCCCGTGACACCTACGAAAATTCACGGATCTGGAAGCGAAAAGCCTAAAAAATAACTGGGCCCACAGGGAGGCCACGCTCGAAACCACCGGCCCAATATATCGTCGGGCCTCTTCTTCTTCTTCAGTACTCCTACCACCCGCGGCGTCACCCTCTTCCTCGTCGCGATCTCGCCCCCCGAGGAGCCGCCGCCACCGCAGCGGCGACTTGCCGGTGCCAAGTCAGCAGGTCCACACACCAGCACCGCTCGTACGCCTCTCAAGCAGGTAACTCCATGTACCTTGAGGTTCGTCATGCGTTAATGGGTATCCGCAACCCCTCGATCCCGTCCAGTTTCGGAACCCTAGAAACCCATGAGTTGGTGGATGTCGTCGTCTTCTCGTGATTTGGTTGTCGTAGTTGCTTATTTGAGTTCGATTCGTCGGCGCGTTACGGTTCAGTAGCACTGTAACAGTAGGAAGATTATCTCGTGATGGAATATGATTTTTGTTGGCTCTCGGATCTCGATTTTAGAGGTAATTTATTCGATTTGTGCGCGAAGGGTGTGGAATTGGATGTTGTTAGTTCTGGATATCTGTGCTTCGTATTGATTGAACCTGATACGATCTAGGTTGGAGCAAGTATTAGGGCCGGGGAGCTTCTCATAGCTGCAGCTGCAGCTTTTCCACTTCTGTCAGAAGCTGCCCTAAACGGTCCATAGCTTATGAAAATTTGTAGTTATAGAGTTTTTCTAGATTTTCAGAAGCTGACTATCAAACAACCGCTTCTCAGAATCTATAAGCTCCCCCAAACAGGCCCTAAAGAATGACATGTAGATTGTAGAATATCAAGAGTCGATACTGTGGACTGTTATGGTTCATGTTGTGTTGGGCAACTTTTAATTTCTGAAACCTATCTCTTTCCTACTAAGTGGAATTGAAATTAATTCAGATCTGTACTCTCAGTAAAAGATTTGATAAGGTTGCTTGAATTATCCTGTAGCAAGTCAATAATTTATGGTCAGGTGTTAAAAAATGTTTTTGGCCTTCTTTCTTTCATGCTCATTTATCTTTAGGGAGGAGGTATAATTGGCTCCTTTCTTACTAAAATTCAGGGAATTGTTGACGATGGCTCGCTTGTATGTTGGTAACTTGGATCCCCGTGTGACTTCCGGGGAACTTGAAGACGAGTTTCGTGTGTTTGGAGTTCTGCGAAGGTAAGTTTCTGCCTAAGATATTTTTTCACTTCATCTAATTGGGTTTTTGGTTTTGCATTGTGCTGTGTTAGTCTTATGGAGTTTTTGGATAGACAAGTTCGTTAATTGTGTACTGGAATGACAGTTTATCTAGATGTGCATAACATCATAACTGACTTCTGTACACTGAATTTATGCAAATATATTCTGCATGCAGCATAACATTATCTGCATCATAACATCATGATTTTACGGTGTTTTAGTGACACAAGTTAAGTCGTGCATCCCGTGATAATCTTATGTTTGGAGTGATGAAACATGTTCTTTTCAGTGTCAGAAACTCTATGGCCATCTGTTCCTGACTCAATATACTGTTACCTCGATGTTACAGGCTTGTTTGATGTTTGAACTATACTTTTTTATGCAGTGTCTGGGTTGCCCGTAAACCACCTGGTTTTGCATTTATTGATTTTGATGACAAGAGGGATGCTGAGGATGCACTCCGTGATTTAGATGGTATGTAATGGTATTTTTTCTTCACGCTGTTTGAAGTTTGTTCAGAAAATTCCATTGGTTTTATTTGATGATCTTTTAAATGCCAAATTAGCAATACATGTAGACTTGCTGTCCTTTTTTGTCCTTTTTGAAGGAAACTTTGAGTGTTTGGTTAGTTGTATCTGTTTGACAATGTATCTTATTTGGAGTTCTTAGGTTTTTTTCCCTTTTATTTTCTTGTACTAAAATTACATCCTAACCAATCATCTCTAATTCGTCATTTGTGGACTTAGGAGTGTAAATGCAAGATTTGTCACTCTGTATTTTGAATCAGCTTGTGTATTATTAGGCTTTGTTCTAATGTGTGGTTCCTCTTTTAATAGGCAAGAATGGATGGAGAGTTGAACTGTCACGCAACACCAGTGGCCGTGGTGGTCGTGATCGACATGGTGGGTCTGAGATGAAGTGCTATGAGTGTGGGGAAACTGGGCACTTTGCTCGTGAATGTCGTTTGCGTATTGGTCCTGGAGGTCTGGGTAGTGGAAAGCGTCGTAGCAGGAGTCGCAGCCGCAGCCGCAGTCGCAGCCCTCAATACCGCAAGAGCCCGACCTATGGTAGAAGGTAACTTTATTTTGTGCAATGTTGTATATAGATATATATTATGTTTTGTTTGGCTTCAATTTCCATAACCTTCTTGATATTTTGTGTTAAAGCATGTGGCTTCTACTTCAGAAACTCTTCTGTCGTGATATGCTTCGCATGATCCACCTTCTACTTTCAGTTATTTCATTTGTTCTATTAAGCACCTATTGCATGTTGATTTTAAATTTATGATAATATCTGATGTGAAAAGTGAGCTAAGCTAACTATTCTGTGAACAGAAGCTACAGCCCTCGTGATCGCTCTCCAAGACGCCGTAGTGTTTCACCAGCTCGTGGGCGCAACTACAGCAGGTCACCACGTGGCCGAGGTGATTCTCCTTACGCTGATGGGTAAGGCAAATTCAGTAAAATGTTACAATTTTTATGCCTTGCATGGCTTTCTAAATCATATATTCTTTATCATTCTTATGCATGCTTTTCACTTTTTTTCAGAAGAGATGGTGCCAGGTACCGTCGTAGCAGAAGCTAGACCCTGCTGCCCATGTTGGACTGTACTCTTTGGCTTGCATGCCATGAATACTTTTATGACCTGACGTCAACTGATTGGCTTCAATTAAGGTTTACTACTTTATCTGCCTTGATATTTCACCCTGTTATTTCTGACATTAGAAACTTATGGGATGGATGTAATATGCAGCTAAGACATATTACCTTTCTACTCTGTGTTAAAGAGGGATCATTCTGCTTAAGCCACTCAGCCAACTACGGCTATGTCTGCATGGTTTCATTCTCCACTCTTCATTCTTCGTTTGTGCTGCCTGCGTCGTGCAAAGTTGCAAGCACTTGAGAATCTTCGTTTATTTCCTGCCTACAATGCCTCGTCGTGGTTGGCATTCTTTGTTGAAGATGCTGCATCGTCACAAATTAGTAACATCTTTCCACTCATAAAATCGTTTAACATTTTGAGCATATTGCCTAGTGACCAGTGCAGCTTGTGGGAAGAATTAGTCTTTTTTTTTTATATAGAATCACTCATCCAAGAGATTAATACTACAAACTAAAAATCTCCATGCCAGGAGTTGGGTTAAAATATTGCATTCATCTGCAGCTTGTAATTCAGCAACCAAGGAATTTGATGGGCCGGCTTTGGCAAGAGGCACAGTTCCACTGATTTCACCCTTGGCCTCATTCTTTTTGTTTATTTTCCTCATTCTGTGCATCTATCCGCCTTCTTCATTCACTGCATCGCCGTGACCTTCGGATGGAATCTTCTTGTTCAGCAATCTTCCTATCGCCGGCCATTAGACAAAACATGAATGATTTTCTTGCTTTCTGTTTGTGCGGGTTTATTATTTTTGTATATATATCCACCATTCAGAACAAGTGGCCACCACTGATGTGTCAATGTCGTGAATTGCTCATCTGACCTAAAATCAGTAGCCTGAGTTCATATCCATTATATATCTTTGTACTGTACGTCACTTATCCAATATATTTGTACTTGGTGCTTTCGTAGATGTATTCATGTCTGGATTCCAGAACAGTATAGATCCATAGAGCATAGACGAGAATCATCTACCACTAAATGTAGTGAGATTCAGCGATTTGGTGGCCCTTTATTCTTCTAATGAATGTTTTCCTAGAATAAAGTTTGTTCAGAATAAGCCAAACATTATTTCCTGGAAGATATTTGGATGTGAGTTGTTCCTAGGTCAGGTATGGTCTGGTTCGTCCTCGCACACTGATGAATGTTGAGTAAAATAGTTTCGTTGGAGTTCTTGCTGCTACCCCAATCTTTAATCTGAGCTGCCTTTGTTCTTTTGAGCTAACGAACCACCGGGCTGCTACGTTATGTCCCACCGAAAGCAGGATAACGGCCAAATTTGTTAAGAGTTTCACCCGATCTTTTTGTTTTTGGTTATTATTATAAGTCAAAATTTGAATTTTATAGGTTTTTCACTAAAGTTTATAGGTTTTTCGCTAACAATATGTGTATAAAATTTTTATTCACAAATTATTTTTTCGTTTGCAATATATCCTTTGAATTTTTTTTTCACGAGAAAGCCAACTAATCACCCCGTTGCCTCATCCGTTGGTATCCATCAGATGATGCGCTTCTTCCTGGACCTCCATTTCAGGTTATATATATACATACACTAAAAGGAAGGTAAACGGTGGTTATAGTGAATCTAACATTTGCTAACTATATCTTATCAACTACTTCTAAATATATTTAAATATTTAAAATATTTTAAAATAGTCTTATACATTGATTCTGTTTTTCTTCAATAAGATACAAGTTCCAAACATTATATATAGAAGGCACCGTACTCGAAGAGCTTATAGGTTCACAGATGATTTTAAGGAAAAAAAATCTTATAACCTCAAATGAAGGGATTAGCACTTTAACAGGAATTACAGAATATAAGATGCTTGCCTGTAACTGTAGGAAGATGCTTTCGTGAATAGCCAACTAGGCAACCTCAGTACCTCACTGTTAATGCCAAATGAATAAAGATAAGTAATCAATTTCCAAACAAACCAAACGAGTGTGTTCAGTGTACTAAGAGCAAGTATAATAGTAGACTATAAGTTAGCTATAAACTAATGTGGAAAAAAGAGATAATGAAAAAAAGTGGGGTTAGCTCTTACGTAAGAGCCAGCTATAGACTAACTCTAAAAATATACATTAAATATAAAGATAAGAGATAAAAATTATAGTCAACCTGTCATATATGTTGACTATAATATAAACTTCTAATAGGTTAGCTTTACAACTTGCTCTAATGCAGCAGACGAGGACTAGCCGATCCGCAGAGTTGTTTACTGCTTTTGTTTAACCGTCGGCTAGGGAAGAGCGAATCGAACCTGCCTCCGAGCGCATAAACAAAAGCGCCCCCCCCCCCCCCTCACCGCTGTCGCACGCGCGTGCGCGGCACCAGCGGTGGGGATCCCGAGGAAGGCGCGCGTCACCGACGGAGGAGTTGGGATCCCTTCCATTCTTTTTGGCTGGTAGGCATACGCCTTGTTTAAGTTCCTAAATTTTTTTCTAAAAACATCACATTAAATTTTTAGATATTTAAATAAAATATTAAATATATATGAACAATAAAACTAATTATATAGTGATGGGAAAATCGTGAGACGAATCTTTTAAGTCTAATTAGAACATGATTAGTCATAAGTGCTACAGTAACCAACATATGCTAATGACGGATTAATTAGACTCAAAAGATTCGTCTCGCGGTTTCCAGACGGAATCTAAAATTTATTTTATAATTAGACTACGTTTAATCAAAAACTTGATGTGATATTTTTGTAAAAATATTTACAATCTACACAAGGCCATAGTACGTGCGGCCGTGTGCCCGCACCCGCGCCGTCCACCACCCGCCCCGTGCAGCCGTGCCGCGCTCGCGGCCTCGGCGATCTGTGCGCGATCGCGCTCTGCCCTCCCGTGACTGCCCCCCGCGGGAAATTGCTCGTAATCACGAAGCCGCCGATGGATGCGCTGCCGCTCGCTCTCGCACTCGCAGCGCAGTCGCGCGCCCGGCGCCCGCAAGTTTTGCTGTGATTTGCGAAGGGCAAAGGCGTTGCTGCTGCCACAGTGTGCACGGTGCGCGGAGACTCCCACACGATCTGATGAATCGCCGTTGCTGTGCGGTCTGCGCGTATCGTGATTCGTGAACGGTCCCGTCCACTCCAACGGATGATCGATGGATCCATCCATCGTGCGCTTTCCGTCGGCCAAAATATCCACCGTCTCTACACGAGCAATACCTTTTCTTTTGTCGCCCTTTTCCGGCCGCGCCAGGGCAGGAAAAAAAAGGTCAAAAGAGTAGAAGAACAACACTTGGCTGACGCCGCGCGCATCACGCCATGCGAGGGGAGCAGTAAAGCACAAAAACATGTGTTTCGCCCATTCGCTTTCGTTGACAACTGGCTTTAATCAAGCCATCTTCTGAGTAACCAACTTGGAGACAATCAGCTGCTCCTAGGAAGGCAGCATCGCCCGTCAGATGGTTAGGACAACTATTTCCCTGCAGCTCAGCTGGAACGTGCCAATCGGATAACAGCGCGTCGGTCAACTCACGGCTTCCTCGTTTCTTCGCCCTGTGACAGATGCCGTCGTTGGGGTTGGGGTCCAAACCATTAGCCTGAACATGTCGCTACATGCTGTTTCAGCCAAGACCTAATAAAAATGCTGATGGCTTGCTTGTAGAACCAGTCCATTCAAATCACTACTACCCTGTAGGTATTTTCCCGGTCAGATAGTTCATTTCGGATCAGAAAAAAAAAAGCAGCCTTTTTCTCTCATATTCTTCTTCCTCCCCCGACGACCACCTACAAGCCTCCTTCTCCCCCCTTCTGATCGCCAAAAAAGAGAGAACAAAAGAAAAAAAATCTAATCACCACTGGCTTACCATTAACCCCAGTAACAAGTGCACCACTAACCCCAAAGCCATCGATTAGCTGCGACTAATAAAGTAATTAAGCCCAAGCCAAGAGCATCCACGCCACGGGCAGTTTCTGCTTGTTCAGGTTCCACCTCGCCGCCGCCTCCTCCCCCGGAAACATCTCCGGCGGCCCTACGATTCCGACCTCTGCGCTGACCGCCCTCCTCCCGCCGATGCGCAAAAGATCGGTCTTTGTCCGCCCCGCCGCCAGATTCGGCCGGTGAAGCCACGAGGTGGTTGCGGAGCTCTTGGTTGCTGTAGCTGATGCCATGGTTGGACCGAGGAACGTGGACGACGAGATGGCGCTCAAGAGGCAGAGAACCGTGAGGTGAGCTTCACGAGCCAAGAAAGCTTCTTTTGGTCTGTTTAACTTTTCGGTTTGGAGATCCAACCTTTGTGCTTGCGACAATGCGACCTGCGACTGATTTGGCCTTTTGCTGTGAGCTTCTTCTGTTTGTTCGAGAGGAAATGATACCTCTAGTCTGGATTGTGTTAGCTTTCTAATTTCCTGTTACTCTGCAAACAAACTCTGTGGTTGACCCATATTTTAGAGCATGGACTAATGGTAAGAAGCCAGATTAACCCATTTGATTTTATACTTGAGCATAATAGGATGGAGGCTTTTAGTTGATCTGGCAAGGAAAGATTAGCGTAGCGTTTCATGGATAAGGTATATAGGGCTTCAACCAAAACTTGATGTTAGAATTAAACTGCGTTAAGCTACAAAGCTGTTCTAACTATCGGCTTTTCGTGTAGAGGAAATAGTTTAGAATGAGATTCTTGGTTATGAAAATTGCATTCCTTTTAGATAGTGAAAATGTTATGAAATTCATTTACCTGAGTGTTTCTATTTCATTCCCTATAATCTTTCATTCATCATTGTTTTCTATCGACATAGAAGAATATTTATGTAGAGTTCAAACGTTTATATGAGGCTGTCATTCACAGGTTCTATGATGAGAAGGCAAAACCAACTATACCAACTCACCAGAAACAGGCAGGATTTGCTGCTAGTAAACTTGGCGTAGCAAGCTCAGGAAAGAACAAGATTTTTATGCCAGGAGATGAGCTGTGGCACAACAAGATTTTGGATCCGTCAAGTGATTTCATCTTGACATGGAACCGCATTTTCCTTTTTTCGTGCTTCGTTGCTCTATTTATAGACCCTCTATATTTCTATGTGCCAAAAGTCACCTATGGCACCTCCTATTCGTGTATTGGGACAGACAGGCATTTAGCCATCACTGTTACTTTCTTCCGATCAATTGCCGATTTACTATATTTCATTCACATTATACTAAAGTTTAGAACGGCGTATATGAATCCAAACTCAACCATGAGGGTATTTGGAAGAGGAGACCTTGTCACGGATCCAAAGGAAATTGCTTGGCAATATTTGAGATCTGACTTTGTAATTGATGCAGTGGCTGCATTGCCTTTACCACAGGTAACTTTGTGCTCTTCCTTTCATTCTTGCCAAGTTTAGTATAACCAGTGTTTTTTAGGGAATGAAGTATAACCAGTATCAATGATCATTTTTGATAGGTTGTTTATCATAAAGGAATACATTATTTAGCTTTGATGCTATCTTAGGTTGATTTATCTGTATTCTGTGAATACAAATATTCTACTGCTGCTAATGCCAACTGTGAAGTTCTATGATACATCATCTCAATTAATTTTCTTTACAGCAGATGTTACTATAGCATCTTGTGGATAAATAATGATTTGTAACTGTGTTACTGCTGCACAGACCATACTAAAAATTAAATAGGTGGCTAATGGCTTGTTCAATCATCTTGTCTCCAAGTCACCCTGAAAATCGCACTAAAATAAAGCATTTCACAGAAGCGCCATGTTCAACCATGGGGGATATTCTTCATTGGTTAAGAGCAAATCACTAAACTGAAACATTTTTATATGATGAAGTATGAATTTAATAACTATTATTTTAGCATAATTGCCACCCACATCCACATGTTCTGTCTCTTGATATCTTGTGAATTTATGTAAATAGGCTAAAATTGAAAATCATATGATGTTACAGTGGATAACCTTACTACAATGGGCTCTGAAATGCTGCAGCATCTCTAGTTTGTTTGAGCTGATTTTCATTAGGTTATAATCTGAATCATTGGGATCTGTATGTTTTCTATGCTTTATAGTTAAATAGGGCAGATTTGGACACTCAGATTTAAAAGCACTAAATAACAGAATTTCAACCTTTTATGTTGAATTTTATTTGTGCAGATATTTATAATGCTCATTCCTTCAAATGGAGGAATCTTCAATTTCGAGTTTTGACTTTGCCTGCTGCTTATGTATCTTCACATTTGTGCAGATCTTAGTCTGGTTTGTTATACCGGCTATTAAGTATTCCACTGCAGAGCATAACAACAATATTCTGGTGCTGATAGTTCTTGCTCAGTATCTTCCGAGATTATACCTCATATTCCCTTTGACTTATGAAATTGTCAAAACTACTGGAGTTGTCGCGAAGACCGCTTGGCAAGGGGCTGCATACAATATGTTGCTTTACATGATAGCCAGTCATGTATGGTATTCGTAAGCATTTACATGGAATGTTTTCTTCATTCCAAATATTGACGCTCACCAAAGTCCAAGTTATATGTATTTCCAAGTCTTAAGCTTCGTTTCTACCATGTTTCAAATTTTCAGGATCACCGTTCATTTTTTTCTTTCAGGTAGTAGGTGCACTGTGGTATTTGCTATCTGTTGATCGCCAAACAGCCTGCTGGAAGAGCAATTGCAAGCATGAAAATGGTTGTAATATTAAATTTCTAGATTGTGATGTGATACCAGATCAAACCTGGGCGAGCAGAACTGCTGTCTTCAATAATTGTGATGCTACTGTCAATTCACCCCCTTTTGACTATGGGATGTTTCAGCCTGCATTATCTAATCAAGCCCCAGGTCAAAGTTTCTTGATGAAGTATTTCTATTCCCTTTGGTGGGGTTTGCAGAATCTGAGGTATTTCCTTGACAAACATCTCCGTGTCAAACTACAGTGCCAAGAAGGAACTTATTTTATAATTTCCTTGAAATGTGTGTGTCGAGAAATTTCATGGGAACCACAGAGATTTTTGTTTTAAGGAAAGCAGTAAATTGAATTGAAAGTTTAGCCTAGTCCTTTTAACAGGATCATTGCTTTACTGATTCTCAAGATTTATATTTGTTTCCTAACAATCCTTCTCTTCCTTTCCAACAGTTGCTATGGCCAGACTATTACTGTGAGTACCTATATTGGTGAGACACTATATTGTATATTCTTGGCAGTACTTGGACTAGTCTTGTTTGCACATTTGATTGGAAATGTACAGGTAACTTTTAAATGTTTAGAGATGACGTCTACACTATCAATTGATTCTTTTGGTGCTTTGTTATACAATACACATCGCTACTGTTTTTCCCCAGACCTACTTGCAATCTATCACTGTGAGGGTTGAGGAGTGGAGATTAAAACAAAGAGATACAGAGGAGTGGATGAGGCATCGTCAACTTCCTAATAAACTACGGGAAAGGGTGAAACGATTTATCCAGTATAAGTGGCTCGCGACACGAGGTGTGAATGAAGAGTCTATATTGCAGGCGCTTCCTGCAGATCTTCGTCGTGACATTAAACGTCACCTTTGCTTGGGTCTTGTTCGACGGGTAAATACTTTTACATGGATTTATAAAATACAGCCAAGTATAAATTTGAAGATGCTGGGTGATGTTTCAAGTTTTTTTTCTTTGTTGTATACACTGGTCGTCTTCTCCTCATTTAAAAGACTAGAGTATACAGTTAGCTTTAGTACTGGTTTGGTCCCAGTATAGACCTTGAGTCTCTCATCTCATGTACTCTATAAATTTGCACCTAGACGTACTTGATCCTAGTTAGGCCAGTGTTGCTGGCTTTGACAAGAGATAACCCTGGTTACCTGGCGGTCCTGGCCTTTTTGTCTTGACTAGTAACAGGCCTATGCATTGGAACAGTTCCATATCGCTGGGAATGGCTGAACGTACTTGAGTCTTTTGTCTTTATTCTCTCGTGTGCACGTACTGTGTGGGGACGCAAGGAGGACGATTGTGCTTTTAAATAGTTATGAAAATGGCAGTATGAGCTTGTTAGCTTGCAAAGTTACCACAGCGTCCAAACATTCTGAAGGATCCAGACAACTATTTTTGAAACCGTCAACATATTAACTTATTTTTAAAAAAAATAAGCACATCCCTCAATCAATTTATACTACCGATTGCTTCGTATACTTGAATGGGGTGCTAATGTTGCCTTTACTTGCTGCAATATTTCAGGTTCCCTTTTTCTCCCAGATGGATCGTCAACTTCTGGATGCCATCTGTGAGCGTCTTGTATCATCATTGTGCACAGAGGGCACATACATTGTTCGTGAGGGTGACCCAGTGACTGAGATGCTCTTCATCATTCGCGGGAAGCTCGAAAGCTCCACGACAAACGGTGGGCGCACCGGCTTCTTCAACTCAACCACCCTGAAATCTGGTGATTTCTGTGGTGAGGAACTGCTTGGATGGGCTCTTGTCCCCAAACCTACCGTGAATTTGCCATCATCCACCCGGACAGTGAAGGCACTCATAGAAGTGGAGGCCTTTGCTCTCCAAGCTGAGGATCTCAGGTTCGTTGCCAGCCAATTCAGGCGTCTGCACAGCAAAAGATTGCAACACACTTTCCGGTACTACTCGCACCACTGGAGAACCTGGGCGTCATGCTTCATCCAAGCTGCTTGGCGTCGACACAGGAGGAGGAAGATGGCAAGAGATCTGAGCGTGATGGAGTCGTTCTCCTCCATGAGATCAGATTATTCAAACAGTGAAGACGAGTATCCACCTAAGCAGAACCTCGCTCTGAAAATCTTGGCTGGGAGTAGGAACCCTCAGAACATGAAAGAGTTGCCAAAGCTTAAGAAGCCAGATGAACCGGATTTCTCAGATGAACCTTATGAGTAGGTATAAAATGTAGCGTCCATTGCTTCTGCTAACTCTGCTGCTGCTGCCAGTTAATTAGCCTTCTATCATGCATGGAGGCAGTTGAAAGCGTACCTACATTTTGATTTTGGATTGACTGCACCGATTGTCCAATTGCTGATGAGAGGAAGCTCGTTAGCTTGGAAGCTCAAAACATGGTGAAGCACCTAACTCATGGAGGGATTCAGGATGAATGATTTACCTTGACTAGATAGATGTTTAGGCGTTGGCAACCTGTACATCCAGATAATACGTCTGTGCTTGTAACATTCTTGAAAACTCAGAACGAGCCTTTACATTCTGACTGCACAGGAAAAAGCATACTGTTGACTGAAAGATCTGACGACGAGGCCGTTTTTTTCTGTATTTATTTTTTTGGAGTCTGTAAAGCGTTAGTGCGGCTATTTTGCTCTCACTGATAGACATTTCTTTGTAACATTTTTGTGGCCCTGAAGGGCAGTTTAACATCAGGTTAAGACGTACAGTACATGTGCCTCCTTTCTCTCCTAAACGCATTGGAACACGGAGCCGTTCGAGTGGTAACCAATCATGCCGCCAGCTAGCCGGCACCGCACTCGCGCGACCAGGACGGCGCGGTGAATCGCCGGCCGAGGCCGGAGGTCGCGATGCGATAAATCACCCGCAGGATCAACGCGACGTGTTGGCCGGCCCACTGTGGGGATGATGCTATGTCCGTCGGTCCGAGGCTACGATGCATGTGGAGTGTGTGCGTTGGCCCAATCCAGCGCCGCCTCGATCGTCCTCTCTGAATTTTTCGAAGGTACAACTCGGAACGCGCACATAAATACACACCTCAACGCAAGTATACACGCGTATGTGATTCTAGCACACGTTTAGGATTTTGGAGGTGCGCATGCTTGCGCAGGTTTAACCACCCGAGCTAGGCTCGGTTCTCACGATCGACGTCCTCTCTGTTGAACACGTTATTCGCTACGCGCCTACGCTATTCGCTATCGCTGCTTCGGCGGTCGCCTAATTGTTTCACTCGCCAAATTCATCCCCTGAATCCTACGCTACTGTTATTTTAATATACGTTTATTAAATTTATTTTATTTAAAATTCTGTAAATATAAAAATATAAGTCACACCAAACATATTTATAATGATAAAATAAATCATAGCAGAATAAATGATAATCGTACAATTTTTTTGACAAAATAAATCAAACATTAAAAAACAAAGAAACTTTTACTGGCCGTTTAACCCTAAGGGTCTTTGAAGAATTTTTAAAGGAAAAATAAAGGAATTAAACTGTTTTATCTGAAATTCCTGTAAAATTCCTGTGATTTGAAGAAGCCTTAAATTACTACCAAACGGATATAAAACTAACTTAACCGATCGGAGGCTCGGAGCGTCATGCTTATAGTCTCGTATTATCATTCCGGAGATACCGGGGCATGACTCATGTTGTCACGTTATCGCGGCGGAGCGAGCGACTCCTCATTCCGGTGATCTGATCTCGCCAAGCAAGCACGGAGGCGAGCATGCCAATTGTCCAAGCAAACTTTTCTCCGCCACGGTCGCGTGCTTGCCCGTTTCTGCCGGCGGCGCTGTGGAGTCTCGTTGCGATCGGCGGAAGCTATGTGTGCTTGGCTGCGGGCTGCCGTCGCGTCTGCGTCTGCGTCTCCACGTCATCCAGATCGACGAGATAACTTAAGATACTTGATCGATCTTGAACCTGAACCCTATCTCCTGAACCACATGCATGTGGTTCATGCAATCAGTCGCATGGAACAAACCTGGCAGGCTGCTTGTCTGGGAACTTGATCTCTACGCCACGCCAAATATTTAAGGGAATATTATAAAGCTGTCATTATAATTTTGTTAAATTAGAGATATATATTCACTGTCACGTATAATTGACTTATTTGTGTTTCATATGTAAGTAAGACACGAATATCATATATCCAACTTTACAAAATCATAATGTCACAGTTGCAAATTTTTCCATTTGAAAATTCATTGCTTTATATATATGATAATTAATCTATCTACGTATCTATAATATGTGAGTCTGAATTCATATATCATGGACACGGAGAATGTATGTCCTCCCTTCTCCTGTAGTGGTCACATCACTGTGCGCTGCAATTTGCCCAAATTTTGGTTGTATCAGCAGAGATGTTTTTAGGCTATTATTGATTCTGCATGTGCTGCTGATTCAGACGGCTGTCATTTGTCCCCCGGGATTTGGAAGGCCTAGCCCAGTTGTAAGTGGATTCGGCCCATCCGTGAAATCACTGTTGCCAACTGTGCTAAATCACCCATCGGGCCCCACATGTCGGAGCCAGCTGGCGAGAATTACCGCCTCGAGAGACGAATCGTGTAGAGGACGCCTCCACTGGATCGCCGACGCGTGGCACGGTGGCCCACATGTCAGTGTAACGCAACGGTGGGACCGGTGTGCGCGGCGTGGGGTCCCCGTTTCGATTACGCGCGCCCTCCGCCACCGCCAGCTTGTCGCGACGCGCGCGCCTCTCCTATTTCTCCTCCGCCTCCGCCTCCGCCTCCGCCTCCAACCCAATCCAACCCATGATACGTGCCTCTTCGCCATCTCTCCCGAAGCCTCCATCTTCTCTCTCCGATTCCGCCACGCGCAGCGAACGCTCCACTTGTGTGTGTGTCTCGCTCGCTGCTGTGAGTAACTACTGCGAGAGATGGCGGCGGCGGAGGCGAAGCAGCGGGAGGAGGAGGAGGAGGAGGAGATGACGCTGGACGACGGCGACATCGAGGAGAGCCCGCGCCGCAGCTTCGAGGACGGCGACTCCGAGGACGGCGGTGACGAGGAGCGGGAGGATGACGAGGGGTTGGGATCGCCTCGGTCGTTCCAGTCGCGCCAGTGGCCGCAGAGTTACCGGTACGTGGTTTGGTTGCATTTCTCGGCTTGATCCTCCCTCGTTTACTGTGACTGTGTGTCAGTGGTGGTGGTGGTGATGGTTGTGAGGCTGCTCCGTCGATATCAGACGCTGTTTGTGAGATCTCTCTTGTCGATGTGGGGATTTTGTGGAGCTGTTAGTTTATTTCGTGATCAGCACTGGACAGAGCGCTTGTTCGGGTTGTTCTACATTGATCGTTGCCATGTTTGGTTATGATAGTAACGATAGTTTGCGGTGAGCAATTCATGTTTGATTCGAATGGTTTGGAATTCCCCATATATCGTGGAACATAAATGGTCTGATTAATTGGATAGAACTTGGATAGCACGGTTTCTGAAACCGCTACGTGTGCAGTAGCATTCTCTGTTCTGTTCGATGGCCTCCTCGAGTCCCCGTACAGTGGTGCAGACATCATTTGATCCGTCTGTTTTACTGCGTTACTGGTTAATGGAGGTGGTTGCTCAGGTGTTTCTCTGCCAATTTCCACTGTTATTCGTGAAATTTCTATGTTGACGGTGACTTGATTGTGTTTAAATTTGTGGATTGTGACGGGATAGTGCCGTAGTTCTGATATTACTAGCATGCACATGAACATTAATACTTACAAAATTTTTAAATAAAACGATTAGTTAAACATGCGCTAAAAAGTCAACATTTGATATCTATTGAAAACCGGAGAAAATAGTATGCATAATAAACTAATACATACAAAATCATCATTGTGTCACATTCTTCATTTGATCGCGCTCCTTGTGCAGATGTGGCACATTATATGTTAGTGGCGGTGGTGGCTTCTATGCCAATTTTAACAGTTGTTAGTGAAAGTTCTATGTTGATAGGGATATATGATTACGTTCATTACCACTAAGAACTGACGCTGCTCGTGGTAAACTAATATATACAACATCATTTTGCTTGGTCGATCAGAAGTTTGTTTGTACTGATTGGTGCGATAAGCACTTGACACATCATAAGATTGCTACCTTCGATTGTCTTGCTCATGCTTGATGGATGTCATCAATACTACATGGTTACTCTTCCACCGTTATGTGCAAGTTTTTTTTTTTTTGAAAATGGTTATGTACAAATAATATATTGTAAATTCGTAATATGCTGTTTGTTTTGCAGAGAAACAACCGACACATATACAATTGCTGCGTCTCCGAGCTTTGGTTACTTGGGTCCCTCTACAAGCAAATACTCGATCTTTGAAGGTGGCCGTAGTAGTCTAGGATCCGACCTGAAGTTGCCCTTGTTATCTGATAAGCTAGATGGGAAGCAGGAATCTGTCAAGAGCTTGCGAAAGACTCTTGGTTCAGCGATAGATGGGAAAAGCTCATTTCTTACGCAACATACTGGAGAAGTCTACATCGGTCAAGGATGCAGTGTAACACAAACAGTGTTCAACGGTACTATCATTGGCATGTTAGATTGTTAAATTACCTGCCTAGGATAAAACAAGTGCATGTAGCTGCATTCTTTTCCCTTGATTATTCTCAGTTTTTCCTCGGTTTTTACGTGCACACTTTCCTTTCTAAAATAGATTTGTAACTTTGTAATAGCTAACTTCATTGTTTACACCATTAAATAACTATCACAAAAATCAGATAATCTTTCGTCTTTCATCTTTAGCTGGAAAAGAACACAAACTAAAATGTTTTACTTGTTTTTTTTTGGTAGGGGTTAATGTCCTTGCCGGTGTTGGACTTCTTTCCACTCCATTTACAATTCATGAAGCTGGATGGGTAGGCCTTGCGGTCCTAGCTATGTTTGCTATTGTTTGCTGTTATACTGGAGTTCTGATGAAATACTGTTTTGAGAGCAAAGATGGTATTTCTACATATCCAGACATCGGTGAGGCTGCTTTTGGAAGGATTGGTCGTCTGCTGATATCTGTGAGTCCTGGTTTTTTTTACTATCAAATTAATTGGATTCACACAAGCTTACATCAAACTATCTCAGCCAATCAACCTCGTTTTTAACTATTTGTGGATTTTCATTAAAAAAGCATCAGTCTGTAGAAACATCTATCCTTTTTTATTTGCAATGTAAGAACAACCATTGGTATTAGTAAACAAAGTAATTTGTGCAAGTGTATCAAAGAGTAAAGGGGTGATAGTACAACATATTTGCAAACTAAAAATAATTTGTGAATAAAATTTTTATATATGTGTTTTTAGTAAGTCAAGACTAGAAAATAAACTATGATGAAAAAACTTCAAAATGAACTCACTTGGCTGTAGGACTAAACTGGACAATGGTGACAGACCCACTTGGCTGCACTGTTTTGGGGGCATTTGCAAATTTGCTACCATTTATTTTCTATCTTATAATGATGTCATTTGAATGAGTTTTGGTGATATTTTTACATTTCTCTGGTGGCAGTTTTGCAATAACGATTCAAATTAGTTGATTTGCAATTGCCCCCCTTTTTTTTGTAATTTGTCTTGCCTTGCTTTTATGTGATTATTGATGATATGACCCATGCTTAAGGTTGAGTAACTGGTAGAAACACCTGGCAGCTCAAGCTTTGGATTTGTTTTCCTTTTCTAAAATGTTGATTCACACTAAAATGTAGTTTATATTGCATATATGAAAACTATAAGATATGAAATTTCAACATTTGGTACTGCATGACTGTTGAAATGTGCATTTATTTATCTTTATCAGGCTTTTATGAGCAAACTAATTTTCTAATTTCTGGTAGAGAAGAAACACTGGCTCACTCTTTTCTTTAATGTTTTTGCAGATTATACTGTATACTGAGCTATATGTAAGTGGCTTTCACCTGGCTTGATGTTGCAAAGTTTTTGGTCTAATTGTTTTTATTGATCAATTCACCTGATCCCTCTTTACTCTTATACACTTCTTTCTAAAGAAATTTCCTTATATATGTCATTCATTGGCTGCAGTCATATTGTGTGGAATTCATTATTTTGGAAGGAGATAATATGACATCAATTTTCCCCCATATTGGTTTTGATTGGCTTGGCATCCATGTTGATGGGAAACATTTCTTTGGAGTGTTAACTGCTCTTGTAGTCTTGCCCACAGTATGGTTGCGAGATCTTCGGGTTCTTTCCTACCTTTCTGGTCTCAACACTCTTAACCTCAAGTATTTTGCTCGCATCCATCATTAATAATACTAAGGCAACAAATCGAATTGACAAGGTTTATCGATTTTTTTTTTGTGTGCAGCGGGTGGTGTTATTGCAACTCTTCTGGTTTTCCTTTCCGTTGGTCTAGTCGGCGCTACTGATGGTGTAGGGTTTCATTTGACTGGGAAAGCAGTAAACTTAAGTGGTATACCGTTTGCTATTGGTATTTATGGTTTCTGCTACTCTGGGCACTCGGTGTTTCCAAACATCTACCAATCAATGTCAGACCGCACGAAATTCACTAAGGCATTGTTTATATGGTATGCATGAGCTTCATTCGCATGCCAATTACCTATGTTAAGTAATTAAATGTCTCGATGTTCTAAAATTGTCGTGGCGTGCAGCTTTGCAATCTGCACAGCAATATATGGCTCGTTTGCTATTATGGGCTATCTGATGTTTGGAGAGAAGACTCTCTCACAAATAACTCTGAATCTTCCTAAACATTCATTTGCCTCCAAGGTCGCACTATGGACCACGGTGAGAATTGCTAGCTATAGTTTGTGAAACTGCAACTGCTCCTTTTTTTGTTAATATTTACCATTGAATTATCATGTGTTTCAGGTGATCAACCCTTTCACCAAGTATCCTTTTGAATATCAAACTATGTAGTTCTAATATTACATTATGATATTTTTTTATGTGCCTGATTAATTATTCATAGGAACTGCTTCATCCTTTACTTTAAAAAAATGCTTGATCCTTAACCACAACAGATATGCCCTATTGTTGAACCCATTGGCTCGGAGTTTAGAGGAATTGCGCCCTGAAGGATTCTTGAACGAAACCATCTGCTCTATTATACTGAGGACTGCACTTGTTGCATCAACTGTGTGCATTGCGTTTCTTATGCCATTTTTCGGTACGGATATACATAATTTTATGGCATCTATATTAATCCTGCTTCATTTTTTTGTGAAACTCTCGTTATCTGCATCTTTCAAAAAGACAAAGTTCAGTAAATTGCTCATTTAGCTACCTATATTTTACAAGTTCTCATAACACCTTCTGGTGCTGGCGTACGGTTTTCATGCCCGGTTTCCCCATAAACAGGGTCAACTTGTTTTTATTTCTTAACATAAAACGGGAATCCCTGTCGTCCTTCTTGAGGTTTACGTAAAAAAAGTACTACCCCCGTTTCATATTGTAAGACTTTCTAACATTGTCTAAATTCATAATTGATGAATGTATATAATTTATATATATCTAGATTCATTAGTATTCATATGAATCTAAACAAAGCTAGAAAGTCTTACAGTATGAAATGGAGGGAGTAGTACCTAAATAGTTACAATGTTGCACAAAACTGGGTTTTGATCATTTGAACAATTGGCTAGATTTGAAATACCAAACTGTAATCAATTTGAGATGTGATATTTCTCCTTAAAAACCTTTCATCCCATCAAATGGTCAAAAACAGGTGTTCTTTATTTTTATAATGGATAGAAATCTGGCATCTATATCCACAGGTGGTGAGGTGGATATACATAGCAGGAAGAAAAAGGTGTTTATGTGGAGCCAGTTTAGGTGGTTATACGCTCAGAGATTGCTAATGACTTTTGTATTACGCAACTCAGTCAAAATATATTGTCTAATGTGCATTTTACTATAACTGTTGCCGTATTAAATACAGTTAAATATATCTAAAGCCTTGTCATAATATTATACTTTTGCATTTTTCATGATTTTGTTCTCGGTTTCTTAAAAACATTTCAGAGTGGTAAGAGTGGCAATACGTGGTGGCCACTGATATTCAGAGTCAGCAGTAGTGAAGAAACCTTAATATTTATGTCTTGCTGTTAACCTGCTATACTTCGTATTTCTAAGCGGTGCCTTGCACGTTTCAGGTCTCGTGATGGCTCTTATTGGATCTCTTTTGAGTATACTTGTGGTAACATTCTTCTGCTAGAATTTTTGTTTCGAGATATACCCTTGCATAAGAAGCAACAAACATACTCAATTTACTCCATTTGTGCATGATTACAGGCCGTCATAATGCCTGCACTGTGCTTCTTGAAGATCAGACAAAATAAAGCAACAACTCCACAGGTAAATGCACTAGCAGTTGAACACCAAAAAATCGCTGTCCTAGTTTTGTTCACTACAGAAGAATTGTCACAATGGACGCCTGTTGACTTTAGGATATTGATTATGCTTCTGCACCTCTGATTGACATGGCTGTTTCTGCTTCTCCAATCTCAGATCATTGCAAGTGTTGGTATAGTGATATTGGGCATCATCAGTGCTGCTCTTGGAACGTACTCCTCCGTAGTCAAAATTGTGGAGAATTACTAAGCTTTACAAGCCTAGCTGTCGTGCGGTTCCATTAGGTCAGACCACAGGCATCAGGCATGTCATATACTCATCCTGCTTATGGTTAATTGGTTATGGCCCTCAGAAATGGTGAGATACATATAATAGGTCCTCGGGCTTTTGCTAGAATTACCGTGTTCATTGTAAATTATTCGACCCAACAACGTAATCTATGTACCTTCGTAGCTGCTTCCTTACCATTTCCTTGAATCGGCTATCCACAAATAATATCCTCATTTGCTTATACAGCGTTTCTGGCAATTAGTGTGGCATTACAGCATGTTAGTTAAACCATATTATAGTTTAACTACCCAGTAAATTATCGAACGAGAATTGTGCTCTTGACTAGATGTTGAGTTGCAACCCAGTGTTTTGTATGTTCGTATTCCAAAGCACATTTTTGGGTGTGTTCTGTGATCCGTCTGATACAACTGATTTTAAGGATTAATGGGCTGGGCCTTATCTTATCTTCGGAGAGTAGCGGGCTACTTTTGCATATGTGTAAGGCATATGCTTTGATGGGCACACCATAGAATGATCATGTGGACATCACACTGGGCTCTACTTTGGACTCCTCCCTAGCAAGTACTAGCATTTTTTTAGAACTAAGTAGCAATTAGAAAGCTATTAACTTATAGCGTGTATATATTTGTTTCTAGCTAAGCAGTAAGCAGAAATGGTACACAAATACTTTTAAAAGAGAATTTTGCACACGTCACTTCAATTCACAGTCCCCTTTTATTGTAATTGGAGAATCTTTTCGTTATCATGCAATGCATGCAAGTCCTTGAGTGGAAAAAAAGGCACCTAGTTGTTATGAACACATGGAACAGTAGAGATGTAGTACAGTCCCTAAATTCTTTTGTACCACTACAAGAATGAGCAAGTGTGTTGGCAGTAGAAAGTAAGGGATTGTTATGCTTGAATAATAAAAAAGAAAAGCAGAAGCCACTGCAAAAAAATGCTTTGAGGAACTTTTCATACAAAGCCGGAGTTTGCCCCTTTTATGGGGCTCCAACTTTCCCTTGGGACCTCACATTTGTTTTTAAGGAATCCTAAGTGGCCAGAAAAACCCCTCCCTAGCAAACAGAAAGAAGGGTGCTCTCCCCCTTTATGCAAAGAGGGGCATCTTTGCAGAGTGCATCCCACTTCGCAATTAGCCCATCTTAAAAGACAGGAGCTCTTTTCTCCTTCTCCCCATGACTTTTAGTAGTGCAATCTTTCTGCCTTCAAAAGTGACTAATCCTTTCTCTTCCTTTCATTGGTGTCTCAAACTCCCTGACCTTTTCTTCTTTTTCACCACAAAAGGGTTATGCCTTCTTTTTTGCTACACGCCCTCACCATCCATACTGTGGGCCTGGGTGGGCATCATGCATGATGCTCTTTGTCAAGCCCTCCTCTCTCAGGTGCCTTCACACCTTACTTTGCTTCCCATGGAGAGAGAATCATAAAGGAAAGGGGATGAGATGAGATGAGGCTCTCAAAGCGCAATTATAAAGCTTGCCAACTTTGTTGTTGATAGCCATTTTTCAAATTGGGGTGTGTGTGTGTGTGTGTTCCTGAGCTGGGCTGCTTCACCCATGCCCACCCATGGTTAAACACTGCTTCACTAAAAAAAACAAAAATAAAAGTACTGCCTGATTAAAGGCTTGATAGAGCTAATCATGCTGGTTAAAAGGTGCAACTTTAGGTGGGTGGGTGGACTATGATGCGATTTACGCTTTTACTTTGCACCAACTTTGTTTCTTCAAGCTAAGGATTCATACATACACGAGCAGGGAGGCTGGCACCCAAATCATTCCTCATGATGCTCTACTTTGAGTTGTGGAGATGCATGGTAACTTAAGCAAGCGAAAAGTGACCTGGTAGCCGCTTTCCTCCCTTTCTTTCTCCCCCATCGCCTAAAGATCGAGGGATGGGAGAAGCTAGCTGAGCTAAGGGGGAAAGAAAGCACCAACTTTGCTTGCAACTCATGACATGAAATGAAACGAATTGAATCGGTATGATGATTTCACCACCAAAGTGCCATCCACCGAGGAGTGAAGAACAAGGGGGAAGAAAAAGAAGAGAAAAGCTTACTACGCCCCCCCCCCCCCTCTTAAAAAGACATGAAAAGCCTAGCTGAATTATGCGTGTATAAACCACGCTACTAGCCTCCTTTGAATTATTGATGCTTACAAGGAAGAATCATAGCTTGCTGGTTCGATTCACTTTTCACCTTTCTCCAATAATTACGCACGCCCTCTAGCTAGTTCGTCAAAAGATAAAGAGATAAAGGCGAAAAATATATATATATTCTGGCATTACATGACAAGTACGCTCAGAGCTCACCTTCATCATACCTTGAAAATCGATGCAATTCCTGAGTTTTACCCCATACGAGACATGCTAAGATTAATCTGACATTAACCTCGGAATCTCCGTACGGACACTTTCTGTTTAAGAATTGATCTGCGTGACTAATGCTTTAGTATAGATCCCTTAATCATGCATGGTTCACAGACCAAATACACTCTTATTCGTACACAATGTATAGGTAATATAGCTGGCGTATTTTCACAGCCATGTACCATACATGTAGAACACTGTTCAGAACTTGAACCCAACCTTATAGAAGCACACGGACATGTCCATATCTTGTTATTGAGCATGCATGGGTCCTATATATACTGCATAAAGTTGAATGCATGCATGGCAACTTCCTTGGATTTTTCCCTTCAAAACTGTACTGCTACAATAGCTGTCCAAAAAAAATCAGCCAAAATCACATATAAATCCATGCAGATATGCAAAATGCATGCATGCATCTTCTTCCAAGAACTAAAGCTAGGTAGAGTAGAGTGAAGAAAAGCCAAGGCAATCGATGAGAGGTTCGGTTATGGGCGTGGGCGCGTACGCATCGATCAGCTATAGCCAACGCCTTTTTCTCAGCTAGTATATGTGTGTGGGGAAAAAGACGTGTCATTATAGTAACATGATGCCGCCCGCGCGCAGGGTCTGCAAGTGTGTCTGAATATACTCTACTTCTAAAATTAAAATGAAAGTACCTTTTTAAAATTTAAGTAATACTTATTTCATCAATTATTTTATTACATTTAAAATTCTTTGTATGTTATTCTCACCTGCCATCTGATCTAATTTATTCTTTATTTATTAAGAGATATCGTTTTGTTTTCTTCTTAGCTTTAATCTTCAATCCGTACCAACAATTAGGAATAAAAACGGTATGAAAATTTATCGACCGCACCAATATTGTTTCCGAAAATAATAATATAAAATAATATCTTACCGATTATTACCGTTTTTAAAATTTAATATTTTTAGTTTGTATGAACTTTATTGAATTTCGCACTAAATAGTGCAATTAATAAATTTTCATAAATATAGAAATTCTCTGACGGTACCGATACCATTTCAAAAATATTATTAAAATATGATTCTATTTCTAATCGGTTTTCATCCCTACCAACGATTGAGAAATATTTGTATTTTAAATCTATGTACCGAACGATTGAAAAAGGTTGATATTTTAGAACGGAGTTAGCGCATGATTCCGCGCAAATGGACAAGCAGATGCGCTCGCGCTCCAGCTGCGCGCGGAGCGCCCGATCGATATCTCGCCAGGGCCAGCCACCGTGTGTGGGGCGCGCGCGGGGGCTGGTGCTCGCTCGATCGCAGCGCGGCGCGATGAGAGGCGCGCGCGCGCGCGGGGGATGCATCGCCATCGTGCCGGCGCGCGCTGGGGGGTGGGGTGATGCGGTGACGGTGTACGTACGCATGGTGGATTTGGTGTTCCGCTTTTGCGCGTTTTTCGTTGGGTTGCGGCTTGTGCGGGTAGCGGGTGTCCCGTCGTCTCCTCCCCGTGCCTCGATCGCCAACAAAAAAAAAAAAAAAACAACCGGCCCGCGCGCGGTGGCCTCTTGCGCGCAGCAGCTACCCTTGGGGTGTGACCGTGTGACGCACGCATATACATGGCGAGATCACCTACTGCTGCGGCGGCATGTGCCGTGCCCAACGCATTGCATGATGCATCACTGTTGGTTGAGTGAATCACGATCGCCGCCGTTGGGAGCACGTATGTAGCTAGTATATATGTGATGTGTGTACCCCATGCTTTTTTGTGTGGTGGACCAGGATGAATGTAGTAGGACATTGTCTAACGGAAATGATTGAAGCAGGGCCTGGTGGGTTGAGTCAATTTTGAAATATGAGTTGGTCAACAGTATGTATGTATTGGTTAACGGTTTAAACTTGTTGGGCGAGCTACACTGTCAAAAATTTGAATAGTTAAAACTAGATTTGCACGACAAGAGAAAAAAAAGTTAATTATTTGGCCATAATTTTTTTTCATATATGGGTTACTAATATATGATATAATATTTCTATATTAGAATATTTAAGAAGGAAAAAAATTCTTAAGTAGTGATCTTTCCTGGAAAGAGGCCGTTGCTTTTCCACCACGAAGGTTTGTATTGGATAGAAATATCTATCTGCCATAGGAGAATCACGTATTGATGTCTTGTCACGTTATACGTGTCATGCGATGATGATGAATAAAAACATTTGATCCAATGTATAAGAGAAGATTCAATAAATTTTAAACATAAAATATTCTTATATTTCTCAAGGGAGGAATACTTTCCACAATTATTTGATCGGCATTTGGGGAGTAGCACACGCAAAGTCGACAAAACACTTGCCCAACATAGGAATTCAAACGACTCGCATGAATAATGTTCACAGTGCCAAATATGAGATTTCGCAAGGGTCAAATCCAAATAGTGCTCTTGCCTGGTCCTTCGGTCCCACACAGCCAGTGGCACATACCCACACCCACACATGCTTCCGCGGTAAATAATCTCCTCCCTGTCTCCTTTTCCACTTCACACGCACGCCTCCGCTCCCCGCCTTTTTTACGTGACGACTTGACTTGAGCCGACTCACCTCACCTCACCTGAACTAACCGCACCAAGCAGCAGCAGCAGCACAGCAGCAACCACTCGAGCGCTCGGCTAAATCCTATAACAAACGCGCGCGACCGATCTCGCCGGCGACTGTGACAACGGTAGCTATACGTTGGGAGAGATATGAGAGCTTACTCCGCGACGGCGACGGCGGTGGCTGCTGTGGCGGCGGCTTCTCTGCCGTCGGCCGCGCCGCCGCTGACGCCCGACGCCGCCGCGGTGCTGTCGAGGGCCGCAGCGGACGCGTCGAGGCGGCGGCACGCGCACACCACGCCGCTGCACGCGGCGGCGGCGCTGCTGTCCGGGCCGGCGCCGCTCCTCCGCGACGCGTGCGTGGCGGGGCTCGCGTCGCCGCACCCGCTCCGGTGCCGCGCGCTCGACCTCTGCTTCGCCGTGGCGCTCGACCGCCTCCCGACGTCCACCGAACACCAGCATAACGCCCACCACGACGGCGCCACCTTCCACGCGGCGCCGCCGCTCTCCAACGCGCTCGCCGCCGCGCTCAAGCGGGCGTACGCGCACCACCGTCGCATCGGCAGCGGCGGCGTCGAGGCGGACGACCACCGCGTCGGCGTGCCCCACCTCGTCCTCGCCATCCTCGACGACCCGTCCGTCGCCCGTGTCATGCGCGAGGCCTCTTTCTCCAGCACGGCCGTCAAGGCGGCCATGCTGAGGTCTCTCTCCGACCCAGCCGCCCCCGACTCCGGCGTCTACGTCAACGCAAGAGTGCTGCACCGGCAAGTGTCCCATCGAGAGGAGGAAGTAAACAAGGTGGTGGAAGTTCTGAAGCGGGGCAAGAAGCGCAACCCGGTGCTCGTCGGCGATACGGTGGACGTGGACGCCGTGGTGCAAGAGGTGGTCACCATGATACAGAGGCAGCGGCTCGGCAATGCGCGCGTCATCTCCTTCCAGAGAGAATTCGGCGACTTGGTCGATCTCGACAGGGCAGAGCTCGCCACCAAGATCAAGGAGCTCGGCGTGGCGATAAGATCGGAGCTACTATCTCCGGCTTCGAAGAGCACCGGCGTGGTGGTCAACCTCGGCAACCTACAGTGGCTCGTCGAGGAGAGATGCGTGGCTCCCGGCGAGCAGGAGAAGCGGAGGGACATGGTGCTCGACACGGCGCGAGCCGCCGTGGCCGAGATGGCGCGCATCCTGGGGCCCTCCGGCGAGAGCGACCACCGCGTCTGGGTGATCGGCACGGCGACGTGTGCCACGTACCTCAAGTGCCAGGTGTATCACCCGGCGCTGGAGAGCGAGTGGGACCTCCAGGCCGTGCCCATCACGCCGAGGCCTCCGCCGCCGCCGTCGCTCGGCCTCTCGCCGAGGTCTGCATCCATCCATGGCACATACATGCTAACCACCCCATCAACCTCACCTTTCCATAACGATAACGATGTCTTGTTCTCTTCGTCTCGCAGCGTCAATGGAGTTAACAGAGGCATCCTAAGCAGCTCGGTGGAGGTGTTGTCGTCGGCGATGACCACCAGTGCAATGCAAAGGGCGCCGAGCCTGTGCAATGCCTGCCTCGACGGCTACGAGCGCGAGCGCACCGAGGTGGCGGCGGCGCCCAGCGCTGCTCTCCATCCCACCGAGCAGCCCATGTCGCAGTGGCTGCAGATCGGGACGCCGAGCAGCGCACGGCCACCGCTCGACCGCGCGCAGGTTGGTTTGGTTTTTTCCCTCACGACAACGACAAACTAACCGCGTCGTGTTCCGTCGTCGTCGTGAGCAGCGCATTGACGTGCGGAATCTCTGTGCCGCCTTTTCAGGACAAGGCGCGGGAGGCTGACGAGCTGCGACGTCGGTGGCTCGACCGGTGCGCGCAGCTGCACTCCCACGGCGCCGGCCGGACGTCGCCGATGGTCACCTGCTCCGAATGGAACGGCGCTAGTGTCCTCGCCAATATGCAACCTATGCCAGTAAGGCCGCCGCCACAGGCGGCGGTGGACACCGACCTCGCTCTTGGGCCGGCGGCGTCAACGACGACGACGAGGCCGGCGTGTGACACGGACGAGAAGCTGCTCGTGAAACGGCTCACGGAGGCGGTGCGATGGCAGCCCGACGCTGCGGCTGCCGTTGCTCGTACGATCGCGAAGGTCAGGTCCGGTGAAGGGAGGCGGCGGAGCGTGGGGACCAAGGCCGACACGTGGGTCCTCTTCTCCGGCCATGACGTGTCCGGGAAGACGAAGATGGCAGAGGCGCTGTCCATGTCGGTTTTTGGCACGAACGCCGTCACCGTGCGTCTCGGCTGCTCTCAGGCGGCTGCCAACAACGACGGCGGCGAGTCCATCATGTCGTGCCGCGGCCGGACGGCGCTGGACCGTGTGGCCGACGCCATACGTGCCAACCCGTTCCGTGTCATCGTGCTCGACGCTTTCGACCAAGACGACAGGGTCATGCACGCATCCCTACTAAGTGCCATCGAGTCCGGCCGGCTCGTGGACTCTGTCGGCCGAGACGTCGCCCTCGGCGGCGCCATCTTCGTCCTCATGTCGCCCGATGACACGAGGCGGTGCCAAGAAGAGTTCACCGACTCGCCATGGAACCTTGAGCTCAGAGTCCGGAACAAAGCACCGAAGCGTAGGCCGGAACAGCCGCTCGACGGCGGAGGCGATGTCCGGCGCTTGAAACCGCGAAAAGATTCGCTGCTTCACCTCGACTTGAACCTGTCCATGTGTGAGGATCACACCGACGACGACGACAGCGGCGGCGAGGAATCACGGAACTCGTCCAGTGACCTGACGGTGGAGAACGAGCAGGAGTACGGCCAACCCGCCGCCAAGTCCTCAACTCCGTCGAGCATCTCCGAGCTCATCAAAGCCGTCGATGGAACGGCGGTGTTCAAACCCGTCGACTTCGGCCCGCTCAAACGGAGCGTCTCCGACGTGGTATCGGCGAAGTTCGGAGACGCCGCCGGCGGCGGCTGGTCCGTTCACGTCGACGACGGCGTCCTGGACAGGCTGGCCGGCGCGGCGTGGACGGCCGGAGCCGCGTCCGCCACGTCGTTGGAGGCGTGGGCCGACGAGGTGCTGTGCCCTACCATACGGCAGTTGAAGCGTAGCCTAAGCGCCAACGATGTCGACGGTGCAACGGTGAGCTTGTCGGCCGTGGAAGGCGGCGGCCGGCGGAAGGACGGCGAAGTTTTCCCGACGACGGTGACCGTCGCCGTCGACGGAAACTGAAGCATGCAGTCCATCCAGCCAGCATGCACGTGTTCACCTTTTTTTTTGGCGGGTTAAAATGGTCATCAATATGATCATGATCATTGTACATTTAGTACATGTAAATAATGTTCAGCAGTCAGACGTTAGAGATGTACTGGGGCTAGAAACTAGTTGTTGTTTTTGATAATCACATTTTGGATTCATTTCAACGAGACAATTAAAAGCATGCGTGGATGGGTCCCTCGTATGCCATTGCCAGTCCTTATATATCATTGACCTCCCATGCACCATGCATGCATGATGCAGGTACCAAAAAAATGGTGTCATTTTCTAGCCAGCGATCGAGCCGTTAGTCAGCAACCTTGATGATTTCTCAATTAAATGGTGGAGCATGCAAAAATATATGTGTGGTGTATTGCAATGTTCATCAAGGGATTGATTATTGGTACTTGGGCTAATGCATGGACTGTACTATATATTGGCGACAACACATTTAACAGTGGAACGACACATTACTACTCCAGTATTATCTGTGCTTCTCTTTAAAGAGAGAGTGGTGGTAAAGTTAATCGGTGAATCTGTCACCACGATATCATCAACTATCTAATCTTTTTTACTTATGGGATCGTTGTCCGCCCCCTCTAAATAAACGTACGGCAGAATGGTGGAAATTATGGATAGATTCCGGATTTGTCTCAACCGTGATCATCTAAGCACACTAAGAGCAAGTTTAATAGTAAAGCCAACTAGCTAATTATATTATAGTTAACACGTATAATAGATTGGCTATAAGGTTGACTATAATTTTTATCTCTTATCTATTTCTCTTACCTTTGCATTTAATGTATTTTTTATTTGGTGTATAGCTGGCTCTTGCATCCCACTTTTTTTTGTTACCTCTTTCCTCCATATTAGCTTATAGCCAACTTATAGTCTACTATTATACTTGCTCTAATAATAAATGGAGACTTCTGTATCGGAGAGAGAACCTGGCTAGAAAAATCCTCTAGTTAATTCTGAAATTAAGTTCTAAATTTAAAATAGTTTTTTTTTTTCTTTCAGCCTCGTATTTTTGCTTCTATTCAAACTTATAAGCTAAATTTTGAATTTTTAACTATAAATTTGGAGTTGGTTTTGAAGTTTTTTTGTCGTATTTATTTTTCATCTTTTATATTTTAGATCGCTAAGAACGCACATATACATGCAAATTCAAATTCGACCTCGCAAAAACCAACCCAGGTGAAATTTGTCCAGGCATCTGACACCAGGTTCTGTGTAGACTCACCCAACATGGCACGGTACATGCTAAATCAGGTTAAAAGCCTACCCAAATCAGTAATATACACCACTGTCTAGCAATGATGATTCCCCATACAAATGCGGGCAATGCTAAATAGCCCTTACATAAGGTTTATATCCGATATATACACACATACATTTACTGGAGTAGCATGCATATGTATGTAGTCCTACCTGGCATGGTTCTGTACTCGATGCATACACATAGACAGAGCCAGCGACACACATGCAGAGCCCATTCTGTACGTTTCTGCAGGACATTCCTGAATCCTACCTAGGCTGCGTTCGGCAGTGGGTTGGGGAGGGGTAGATATCCGGTGCGGAAAACGTAGTAATAGATTAATACATAATTAATTAACTATTAAATATTAAAAAAATAAAATAGATTAATATGATTTTTAAAACAATTTTCCTATAAATTTTTTTTTGCAAAAAATATACCGTTTAGCAGTTCGGGAAGTATGCACGCGGAAAACGAGAGGAGCTAGATATCTAACTTGCTATGTCGAACGCGGCACTAAAATGAGAGCAAGCAAGCAAGCAACTACTGTATACTTACTTACCTACTTAGAGCAGATAGGCTATAAGTCGGCTACAATTATATTTTAATGAGATAAGAGATGAGAGAGAAGAGGGCAGTAAACTATAGATTTATAGCCAGCTGTAACACGAACTCCAAGACACAGCGTGTGTATGACAGATAGGACATAGTACTATATGATTTGTAGCTAACTATTATATAAATTAGCTATTAGATTGACTATAGATGAATTGAATAGCTATACTATTAAAATTGCTCATACATGTCAGTAATACAGCACAGCACACTAGCACTCCATCCTATTGATCAGCTGGTAGCACTCATCGGTATGTATCCTGTAGCCGATCGAGGTGTAGAAAGATTTTGGTCAAAAAAGGGCATGTCCCGCGAATGCGAATGCGATGCGCGTCCGTCACGGATGCCGGCGAAAAGAAGCCAGCAGCAGCGTATGTGTGTCTACGCATCCAAACCAACCGCAGCTACCTACTTGTTGCAGCGCACGCCGGGTAGCTAGCTGCCGCGCCGCTTTTTACCCATCTTACCATCCAAAAAGACGCGTGACGCGCGAGTTCATCCATACAAAGAGAAAAAGTTACCACTGCCGCCGGCCACGCCCTGCAAGGCCATGCCGTGACTAATCCACCTTTTAACCAGCCCGTGTTCAGCCTATTGTTAGCTAAGCAGCACTTTCGTCTTTTTCTTCGGTATATATTTATATGTTAAAATTTAAATTTTTATAGTAGATGTGGAGTTTATTTTATGAATTTTTTCATCAATGTTTATTTTTTATGTTAGCTTTTGGATCGCTAAGAATACGTATATAAAAATTTATATTTACAAATTATTTTTTACTTATAAATATACTCTTTCTATAAAATAAATTTAGTATTGGATTTGACGTATCTTATTATAACGAATCATGTCTAGATTTATATTAGAATGAGTGAAGTGCACCAGCGGCCCCTAAACTTGTATGCATGTGTCATCTAGGTCACTGAACTCCCAAACTATATTTTTGAGTCCTCGAACTTGTCTGGGGGTGTCATATAGGTCTAAACGGGCTCCGACCCGCTCCATCCGCTGACGTGTCATGCCACGGTGGCGCCTACGAGAAGGGAGAGAAAAGAATAAGGAGGAGAGAGAAACTGACATGTGGGATCCATGTGACACCACCCAACACGTAGGCGCCACTGTGGCATGCCACGTCAGCGGATGGAGCGGATTAGAGCTCGTTTGGACCTATATGATACCCCGAACAAGTTCGGGGACCCAAAAATATATTTTGAGAGTTCAGAGATCTAGACGATACATACAAGTTTAAAAACCGCTCGTGCATTTCACTCTATTAGGATATATCACATCTAGTAATATGTTGGCTGTCTAGGAAACGGACGGAGTAACGTTTAATTTTTTTACTGAGAAAACCAAACAAACGTCCGTAGGATATTCACGGTTTCACACAACCATCCATCGTGAGTGGACCTGTACGGTTGGAATATTTTACTTTGTGCGTGCATAGGAGTACGTCTTTTCATGGAAGATATTGCCGTATCACGCTCGATTCATCAGTTTAATCGGATCAGCTAATTAACCCAGTGATGCATGATGTTTAATTTTCTCATCGGATTTTTATATTCTTTTTGTTATCTGATTTTGTGATGTAGTACAAAGTGAAAAATTTTGTTTAAAAAAGATTAGACAAGAAATCTATGTACTGTATAGATTATTATTTTTTGCACGAAAACATGTTTACGAGCTTGTAAATTGTGCCTATGATAGCAGATAATGAAAAAGGAACATGCCTTACTATGGCCTGATTTAACTTTCATGATGCTTAATTATTGCGTAGCTTCATGATTGCCTAATCTTCACAGATGCATTTCGGTACTCTTAATAATTAGGAAAGATAATCACATTATTAATTGCTGGGAGTTTTATATGGTTGATTAACCATATCACTGTCGTGTTAATTAGTTAATCATGTACCCACTGGCCAATGTTATCCCCTAGGAATGCACGCACCAACACAAGAAAAGAATGTTAATTACAATATCATATCTTGCAGTACATCTCGTGTGTTGAAATGGAAGGGAATAGATGGAATGATGATTTGTCGCTTTGAGCCAAATTCCCCTCTGGTGAAGAGAGCAGTTGGTAATTAGTAGTAGTAGTAGTTAGTTAGTGACCCTAGCTAGTAGACGCCAGAGACAAAATGGTTGCATGTTTAGGGATAAGGGCCACAGGACAAATGCACTGAAAGCTAGTTTCGTTATAACTACTCTCTGCTGCAGCCTCTGAAGTCCGAAAGTGCATGTATTAATTAAGAAAAGCTTTCAGCTCAGCTGGCTCATTTGCCATCTTGTGCGTATCGTCTACTGTACACGCATGCATATCACCCCGTAAATATGTGACATCATTCTCCTATAATTAACAGCCAGCTTTATTTACCCCCTTTTCCTCGACACATAGAGATTGAATGTAACTTTCCCATCTCAAAATATAGCAAACTAGTCATAGATAGAAGATGTTCAGATTTATAGTAGTACGTACCGTATATTATGGAGCCATAGTATATTTAATTGGAGTTTAGAAAATACAACCGTAAGCTAAGTATTAAAGGGGGCACCATATATAGTTACTTTCCCGACTACTAATTTGTCTAAAAGTAGTTACAAATGAAGTCTTTTGGACGAAGAGAATACTAAAGTATATATACCAATGGTATTTATTTATTTATTAATAAATCGGTATAAGAGAGTGCCAATTTCATTGAATAGAGATATAGAGAAAAAAACTTCTAGCACAAATTAATATGAAAGAAAATGTGTTAGTGCTAAAGTGTGTACTAAGGATTATATGGGTGATTGTTTGACTTATTCAAGAGAAAAACCAAATGGCATCTTTACGAATGAAAAATAATTTATAAATAAAGATTATATACACACACTTGACGATATAAAAGCCAATACTGAAAAATAAACTACAATAAAAAACACCTAAGAATCTACTCTAATTTTAAGGCTGAACATATAATTTTGGCTTATAAGCATCAGTAAAAGTGAAAAGATGCACAACTGACAATAACTTAGCCATAGTAAATTGTGAATGCACTCATGATTGTTAGAACGCACTACACCAAAAATGCATGGTGTTGCAAGACGAAAAAAGCCCTGCACCGTGAAATTATTTGCTAGCAAATCTCTGAGCCCAAGAGAGCGACGTGCTGGTGATTTGTTTCCTTGTGAAAGTCCGAAAGAATCATATCAGCGCATAAGCTTATCCCCTGGTAGTAGGTGCAGTGCAAATGCAACGAGCGAGCAGCAGTGGGAGGAGAATAGATGAACAGTCAGACAGACAGGCAGAGAGACACGCAGCAGGAGCAGCAGCAAAGTGGATCGATGGATCGACGATTAGCTAGACGCCAGGGACAAAATTGCTGCATGTTTAGGGATAAGGGCCAGAGGACAAAATAGCGGCACGTTTAGCAGGTAACTACCTTAGCTTTCTTCCTTTCTTTGCCAATGCCAACATCAGTGGGGGGCTCACTGGGAGATAAAGTGGTAAATTATATGCCTCCCATGGCTGCTGCTTTGGCCACAGCTAGAGAACAGATGGAGGAGAGGAGAAAGAATCAAAGAGAAGCTGTGAATTAAGCTGGGAACACTGCACTGCAGCAGCCATCCACGCACTACCCCGGCTAAATTCAGTGGCAGCAGCGGCACACAGGACACAGCTACTGCATCAAAGTCCGAGCCGTCCTGCATGCACTGAGTGGCTGTGGCATGGGCAACCGCAGCTTTGCTGCTTAATTTTCACTACTGGATTTCAGTGCCACATGCCATCGCCAATTTGCCATGCTTGCCCCCCAAAAATGTGGTTGGTGAGAGTGGCAACGATTAGCAGCAGGCATACATGCCTACGGCGACAGCAACAAAAGCAATACTGCAACATGTATATATCAATGTGTATGCATGTGTACGTCCAGCTACAACTTCAGAATACTTAGTAGAGGCAGTGCACTAGTGTCTAGTGTTTACTGTTTGGTGTTCAGCGAGCTGGGGCCAGCAGCTTCTTCAGGAGTCGCTCTCACGCAGATAGATGCAAACAGGCAGTGCGAGAGTGCTGCGTGGGAGCTGTGATCGAAGCCTTTTACTCTCTCTCTCTCTCTCTTTCAAAATTCGCTGAGAATGTTGTTGATTGTTACCACTCATGTCAGTACAAGTTCTAAAATTATCTGGTTATGGTGAGTGAATGATAGTTACATATGCCTGTGCCTAGGGGTGGGTGGTAGTGGGCCCAACCATTTTGTCAACAAAAGGTAAGGGTTGGGTTTAAAACAAGTTGAAAATAAAATTGTATATAGTTTTGAACTATTTTTTAAGAATTAAATATGGCTATGAAAGAACCCACATGCCTTAGCCCATTGCCACTCCTACCTGTGCCATACAACATTCTAGGTATTTCAATTTTACAGGGAGAAATTACTGGTGAAAACTTCTATAATAATATCAAACCGTGCCAACCATATAGAAAGGAATGGAACAGATAAAAGGGACACAAAGGTGATGTGGTGATGAAGTCATAGATACATAACTGATCACTCTATCCACCAAAATTTAAATCTCCGTGCTCATAATATTAAATGTGCGCAAGTACTCATCCGATAGGGTTTTAATTACCCTAGAAATTTATCGTTATCTTTCATCTGACAGTAAGAGCTACATTTGCAAGCACATGAGTATGATGTGTGGAGTGGTGAATATGTACTGTATCCATTTTACGGTATAAGACTAATTTTATATGATCTATCATTCTTTAATTTTATATAAATACTTGCCTCTGTCTCTAAATGTTTGACGCCGTTGATTTTTTAATGCACGTTTGACTATTCGTCTTATTCAAAAAATTTGCATAATTACTAATTATTTTTATATCATTTTATTTATTATTAAGTATACTTTTATATATATAATTTTACATATTTTATAATTTTTTTAATAAGATGAATGGTCAAACGTGTATAAAAAAGTCGACGGCATTGAATATTTAGAGACGGGAGTAATAAATTTAGACATATATACAACTATTATGTATTGATCACTAGATAAATTTATCCATAGCTAAAAAAAACTTACAACATGAAACCAAGGGAGCATGTATATTCCATCCGATTGAAAGAAAAAAAATGCAACGGATGGAGCCTGAATTTTCTTTCACTCCTGCAATACTGGTGTTGATTGGTAAATAATGCTGGGCTTTGGGCCGAGCAGTGCCCATTCATGGAGCCAATAGACGGGCCGGGAAGAACGGCCCAAGAAGCGAGGAGGAAGGGGAAAACCTTACCCATCCACACGCACCGGTGACTGGTCTCGTCATGGCGGCTCCAAATCCTTCTGCTACTATGGCGGCGGCGGCGGCGGCCACGCCGGGGAGGGCTTGGTGGCGGACGGTTGCTCCCTCGTCTGTCTCGACTGCGACCTCGGCTGTGGGCTGCTTCCGCGTAGTGGGGTCCAAGAGCCTGTGAGACCTCTTCTCTAAGCTTCGCTTCAAGCTTAATTAGCTGGTTTTTCTCGTAGAAAATATTGGGTTATGGTAGATTTTAGCGTCAGGGTATTGGGCATTTTAGGGTGATGGAGGGATCTTGGGTTCATGACTCTTTGGTCCCGAGTCGGCAATTGCATGCGTTGGGGAAGCCAGGCTCCCTCTCCCCCAATTTACATCATAGTGTGGAGAACTAAACCACTAGGCAAGAATAACTCGAGTAAAATTCGAATTTTTTCGTTTAAAAATTACTAGAATTTTTTCACTGAATTATGAAGGTCCTGTGTTAGTTTGGTGTTCTGAAGTAATTAGGTGGCACAGGTGTTAAAACTGAGGCGGCGGCTGAATTCAAGTCTGTACATCTGAACTGGAGTGACGATGTAGATTTCAGGTTGCTATATTCCTTATCATGTGACATAAATAGCTTCAACTAATTCTATAGTTAGGTTAGATCCTACTACGTTCTCAATTCACTGGTTGAATCTCATATCTACTCTGTTGATCCTGCAGTCGTGCTTAAAATGTTTCAATAACTTGCCACTATATTGCTCATTTTACTTTCATTAGGTTTAGTGTTCTCAGGTATGGTTCAAGGATATTTGGAGGAAAACTGTTGGATTCAAATTTCTACACGGGTTGACACCATTTGCCCATTTGGAATGGAGGATCAGGGTATAGAAGAAGTGGAGGAAAATTTCCTTTTCCATAGATTTCATATGAAAAACGTAGGAATTCAAATGGCCACAAGAATCTCCAATTTCTTTCTGTTTGCTAAGTCCAAGGCAATCAATTAAAGACTTCAAGTGACTATAATTAAAATTTGCGTAATTTAATGCGATTCTTGTGTTTAGCTAATTCCTTTGTTCCAAACACCCCGTTTCATTTTTTTTTCCTATGATTTCCAATCATCTATTTCACTCATGCAATCCCATCCTATTCCCATGTTTTTCTTTCTATTCTACGTTTCTCTTGGCCTACTTTCCGTAGTAGCCCAGTCTTTTCTTGCTGTACGCTTATGCAGTTAGTCCTCACTCCTGAGTAGTGTGTACCACCATTGATTCTAATAGCTATGCGGTTACATCAACTTAAAAAATGCTTACATTCAATATTTGGCCTGGTATGAATAGAATGCTTACTTTAACAAATCGTCACCAGTATGCTTTAGGGTTTTGCAATTAACTATTTTCCTCCCAACAGCACAGGACTTCAAATGACAAGCACCCGTGCGAACAAAGTCAGTACAGTTCATGTGAAAAGCGGAGAGGCAGAAGGAAGTCCAAGCACTGAGAGCATCACCCAGGACGAGGAAACTCTGCAGCGTGACTTAGAGATAGCGATCAAGGAAGAAGACTATGCCCAAGCCGCAAAGCTAAGGGATGAGCTGCGAGTTCTCCAGGAAGACAGCAGGTCCGCTATCTTGGCAGCGAATACACGGTTCTACAATGCTTTCAAGAACGGTGATCTCGTTACGATGCATTCGACCTGGGCGAAGGGCGACCATGTGTATGTCGTTCATCCTTCGGCAGGCCGGATATCGGGCTACGACATGGTGATGCAGAGCTGGGAGATGGTATGCGATGCCGACTATGAGTTTCCTCTCCAGATTGATCTGCAGGACGTTGAGGTCCATGTGAGGGGTGATCTTGGCTACGTGACCTGCCTGGAGCTGGTTAAGACCAAAGGGAGCAGCAGCTGGGGAAGGCAGGTTGCGACCAATGTCTTTGAGAAGGTTGATGGCAAGTGGTTCATGTGCATCCACCATGCCTCTCACTTCGATGAGTGAGGTTGATTCTGGACGAGGAAGAGGATTACCTGCAAGTTCAGCTAAGCTATTTGCAGGAGGTTTTGCGGTACAGGCTTGGACATATACTTTTGTTGTGTAAGGTCCTTGATTTGTGATCTTTTTGTTGTTACTCATTTTGTACCATACTGCCATCGAATGATGCTATTTTGAGTTTGAGGAGTATTAATGGTAGGTACAGACAACAAGAGCCTCTGATTGAATTATAACTTGAAGTATGCTGCAATCATATATCAATCGTTATGTAGATGCAACATATTTTTGCCGGTTGTCACAACATCTAACCTGATCATTTCTTTCGCTAAAGTTAATCAGAGTACAAAAGTACCTAGCAAGTCTCATGATCGGGAGCATAAAATAAACTGCCATGCACATTGCGGAATGCCTGCGGTTGCAGGGGTTGCAGAAGATGAGCGACAACCAACCAAATCAGAAAATCTCCAATGAACATCACGGTGTAATGTATGAAACTCTCGCACATCCATACAATGATACAAATACAAGCCTGCAAAGATTAGCTGACTGAGGAAATAGCTGCGAGTTTATTAATCTCGTCCAAATAAAAATAGTACATCATAAGTTCAGAACACAGGATATGCGCAAAAGGAAATATTTGGAGACATACTGATCGAACAGTAACAGAACTAATTCGGCCTTGGTGTTGCCCACTCAACACGTAGGATAAGGTTATCATAACCATACCCATTGAGCTTGCTGATAGCCTTCTCAGCATCCTCTCTGTGCACAAAGTTGACAAAGCCAAAGCCCCTGCTTGCTCCAGTCTTCTGATCCACCGCAACATAGACACGGCTAACCGGGCCAAATGTGCGGAATAGCTCAAGGAGATCAGGTTCACGGGTGTCCTCTGATAGATTGGTCACACGGACAGAATTCTCATCATTCCTACGCCTCATGTCGTGTCCAACCCTATCAACAGCACCAGGCCTCATGCTTGGAGGAACATATGATCCCTTGACAGTGCCACCTGATGGTCCAGGGCCATCAGCAGTAGGAGGCCTGTCCACAAAAGCTTCTGCCTGGGGAGCAAGGTCCTTGTAGGGGCACTTTGAAGTCCAGTGGTCACCCTTCTTCCCACAGGTTCTGCAAACCATGAGAACTGCACCACTCTTACTTGCCAGTGGATCACCAGAAGTGCTTGGTTCTTCAGCTTTGCTCCCTACAGTTAGCAACCAAAAAAACAAAGGCATACAGCGAAGTTAGCTGGCATAGCGCCTTTGGAACCAAAAGAAAATGGAGGTTTTCATTTCTCAACAAGACTGCACTATAAGCTACACTAATAAGATTCATGTTAATACATTAGAAGACCACAAGCAATGATCACAGTGAGAATAATTAAATAAGATGACTTCAAGGGCCAATTGTTATGAGAATGAGGTTCATAGATGAGATTATTGGTAAATAATTCTTGAACACCAAAACTAACAATTCATTGCCACTATGATACGAAAATCCAGTCTAACATTATACACGGACAACACACACTGAACCACAATCAATTACCTAACACTGACAAAAATAGGTTGCTCACACAAAATTGTCTACATGCTCTACCAAAAGATCAGTATTTCAACATTTTTCTTCATAAGAACAGAGATGTGTTAGTTTGCATGATCGCACACCATCCCACCCTTACAAAATTATTCCCCACCATTGCTTCGGTACCACAAAGATAATACTTGAAATGATATTCTTGAGTTTATATATATCCTAATTACTCACCGAAATACTCGTATAGAGCTCAATAAAAACATTACTATACATTTTTACAGACAAAATTGAAACCAATCAAGTGCACGAGAAAGATTATAACACAAAGGCTTGACGTATGTAGACGGTAAGGACATCAGCAGCTGCTGCTTCCTAAATAGATCGCCAGCACCGATTATGTTGCCTATCTTATCTAGAGGAATAAACAACATGAAACATTCCAATACAACCTTATCTAGTTCTGATGATGGTCTCGCATAGCAAGAAACAAATCAATCGATGCAGATCTAGATAGGAAGGGGGCACAAACGGAGAAGTGGCAACCTGGGGCGCGTGGGCGCTCAAGGACGATTTCCTCAGTGGACACCATGGTGAGGCGCGCGCCGACGTCCTCGTGCACGGCGTCGCCGAACTTGGGCCACGAGCGGCGCTCGATGGCGCTCTTGGAGAGGCGGGCGCGGGCGAGCTTGCGGACGCGGGTGGTGGTGGTGACCTTCACCTTGTTGCCCTTGTCGTCGAAGCGATACTCCACCACCTTCTTGAAGCCATTCTCGTCGGGCCCGAAGACCACCCGGGGCGGGAGCAGGAAGTCGAGGTCCCCCTCGTCGTCCTCCTCGAGCTCCCCCCACCTGATCTTCTGCGTCGCCGCCGCCTCCACGGCCATGGTGCTCGCCTGCTCGATCCCGCCGCGGCGCTCGCTAGGGTTTCGGGGCGGCGGCGTGGGAGACTGGAAGTGGAACGGGTGGATCCGCTCGGATCGTGCTGTGTGTCCGATAAGGGTGGATCCGCGCTGAATGGGCCGGATTACTTGGGCCTGACAGACATGTTTTCTGGGCCTCCTCGTAAGAACTCACATATTTGCGAGTAAATTTTGCAAAATGCATAATAATTTATCACATTATCCTAAACATGTAGATTTAGTTAAGCCAGTGGATCACAAAGCTGCGGGCTAAGCACAAGATTGCTATAGATTTAGTAACAAAGTTGTCACAAAACTATGAGTTTTGGAAGAGTTTCATCATATAACTATAACTTTTATAGCTCTAGTATAGCATTAGAGCTATACATTTAAACTGTAAATATAGTTGTGTGATAACTTTTAAAGTAGAATTGTAGTTTTGTGATGCTTGATTTAAGTATGCATTTCAATGATAAATTTAGTGTTAAATCTTTTGTTTTGTGATATATCGTCTTAAACATGTTGTTTTAAGATAGTTTGATTAAATTAGTCGTAATCTTGAAAAAAAATTGCTCCAGTTTTGCAGCAACGGTTATTTGTAAAGAGAGAACCACAAGTGATGGAACCATTAACTATCATCCATAACGCAAATATTTACTCTATATCCAAAAGGATAAAAGAACTTCTTGCGGTCCAAGTTCAAACACATAGGTTGTTTTTTTTTCCCTAGGGCAGAGGGAGCTTCAACTATTTTTCTAAAAAAAACCACGTTAATACAACACTTCAATACAGTATTAATTTTCTCAAAAAATACTACTAGAAAACATGCATGCTTGTCTCTTTTTCTCCCTTTTCTCTTCTAATTTTCTTTGCACATACTAACTCCACCCATGCTAGAGTCCACATGAGTACCCAAAGACCCAAACATCTCCACCGTTGGGATAACTCATCGTAGTCATCTTTCACTGCCATGTTTCTTCGCATGTCTGTTGGTAAGGACTGTTGTATTTTTACTCTCTCCATTTTATAATGTAAGATATTTATTTTTTTTTATAATATTTGATCATTTGTATTATTCAAAAAATTATAGAAATATAATTTATTTTGCTTGTGACTTACTTTATTATCAAAAGAATTTTAAGCACAACTGTTCGTTTTTTATATCTATACTATATTTTTAAATAAGATGAATGATCAAACGTTACGATAAACAAACATCTTACGTGATTAAACGGAGGCAGTAGTTCTTTCCATTCGTCGCCGTACCATAGATCATCGGTGACCACATAGAGTAGTGCCCGGTTTTACGGTTAAGGGATATAAAATGACTTAACCTGTTATTAATTGAGGGGTCAAATGTGGACCTTTTTCATCTATTATGGGTCTTTCGACCGAATGGGCCTCTAGTCGTTCCTAGCTGCTTCATCAGCCCCCCAAAGAACCTCCCTCTCACACACACAAAAAGAGAAAAAATAAAAGTCCACCCAAAGAATACATGCCTTGATGCAAGCACGTCACGAGTCACCAAATTCGCTTGGTTGCATGATCCAGAACATTTGTTTTGAACGAGTAGAAATGAAGTCACGGGACCATTTTGCTACGGAGAATTTCCAGAACATTGAATCGCAGTGGAGACATCGGAAAATCGGGTACTGCTGTTGGACCGAGCAAATAATATTAATCCTTGACCCTCTTATTTATTTTAAAATAAATTAACTTTTAGCAACAATTACATTGTACTTTATTAAAGTATGAAACAAATACATTAGAGTGATATAAAGTGAATTACAGTACGATTTAATTATAGTTTCTTTTATTTTGTATAGGTACGTGGGAGATGTTATGTGTGGGAGGGAGGAGTGGGTACAAAACATTTTTAAATATATATATATATATAAGTTCCTTTAAAGATATTGCATGAATATATCTCTTTAAATTTATAATAGCTGTACTCAACTAATCGTATATTATCGATTTATCTCATTTTTAACACGAATAATAAGTCCGGCCACACACTGACTGACTGAGGGGCTGTTTAGTTCCCAAAATTTTTTTCCCAAAACCATCTTATCGAATCTTTGAACATCTAAATGATGCATTAAATATATATAAACACTAAAACTAATTACATAGTTATGAAGGAAATAGTGAGACGAATCTTTTGAGTCTAATTAGAACGTGATTAGCTATAAGTGCTACAGTAAACAATATGTGCTAATAACAGATTAATTAGACTCAAAAGATTCGTCTCGCAGTTTTCAGACGGAATCTAAAATTTGTTTTGTAATTAGACTAAGTTTAATACTTCAAATATGTGTTTAAAATTTTGATGTGATGTTTTTGTAAATTATTTTTTGCAAACTAAACAACCCCTGACTATCCATTTTCGCATTAGGTACTCGTATATAAAACAAGCCCCACTTACGTAGTTTCTCTGTCCCAAAATAAATTAATTTTTTAGTTTTTATATTGTTTGACTCTTTATCTTATTTCAAAAAATTACGATTACTATTTTTGTTTTTATTAGATTATAAAACATGAATAATACTTTACGTGTGACTGATTTTTCTTAAATTTCTCAAAAATTTTCTAATAAAACAAATGATCTAATGCAAACATTAGACATGATAAACAAAAAAAATATTTTCCTGGACAGAGGGAGTACAGTCGTACGCCCAGTCACTTCCTTCCTATCCGGTCATTTCACTCTTCTTCAGAAGTTTCTCTTTACCATTTTCTTCGCTTTGGGTTTTCCCCTTCGTTTTCTTCTTTTCTACTGCCTCCGTTTTAAAATTAGATTATTTTCTAGTTTTTTATATAATGTTTTGACTCTTTGTCTTATTTAAAATTTTTTGTGATTAATATCTTTTCTTACTAGATGATAAATATAAATATTACTTTACGTGTGATTAATTTTTTAAATTTTTTTATAAATTTTTCAAATAAAACGAATGATTAAACATTGATAAAAAAATAAAAAATAGAGTTATTATAGGACACTACTAAAACAAGACAAGGTCGAAGGAAGAAGTAACCGAACCTGACTCGCTGTGTGACCGCAGCGCGGCGCGGGGCCCCCACCCACCCTTCGGTTCCTCCGCCCCGGTCCAGCCAGCCGGGCCACGGTCCTCCCCATCCCACTGTCATCAATTCAAAACTTGAAACCCCTTCCAATGATGGCCGCGCTGTGTGTCAGCCTGGCAACGGCAGCCACCGCGGCTCGCACGTGCCGCTGCCGTCTCCTCTCCTGTCGTCATCTGCTACGCCTCGCCACGCCTATATGTAAATTTTAGTTAAACAAACTTACATGATATATATTTATATTTTTATATGTGAATTTACTATATAAAAATCTAATATAGACAAATATTATATATACATAAAATATTAAGCATTTTTGAAAAAATGCTAATATTTTACTTTTGGAAAATTTGTATTGGGTTTATCTTAAAAAATATTGGGCATAAAAATTAGGCAAAATTTGCTACGGGTCATCGGAAAAACGTGTAATTAGCTGATGGACACCGTAAGATCATAAATTTGCTGCGGCACTCTGGCCATTATTTTATTAATTTTAAAGTTAAAAATTTAAAAATGACGAGATCGTCCTTGGTGGCCAACCCGTTATACCGACTGAGTCTAGTCGAACCAGACCCGGTCGGTCTCGGTGCCGCACCCTAGCCTACAGGGCAACTAAGTAGGCGGCAACCCAGCTGTGGTGAGGGTGGCGGCAACGTGGCCACTGAGGGCAATCTCGTCATTTTTAAAAATTTTGACTTCAAAATTAATAAAATAATGGTCGGAGTGTCTACCAGGTACTTACCACATTTTTGTGGTGCTCTACAGCAAATTTATGATCTTACGGTGTCTACTTTCTAATTACACGTTTTTTCGATGCCCGTAGTAAATTTTGCCTAAAAATTACACGGTCCACCAACAGAAGTTTAAAATGAATAACTTGAATTAAGAACACATATTTTTTTCAAATTTAGAATACAAGTAAGCTAAATTTAGACATACGTAAATATTATGAATGTATTTGGTAACCTGTTAAAAACATGAAGACATAGTGTCTAGTATAATCCCAAAAATTCAATTTTAGAGATTAATTTTAAATATCCCTGTCTAGTATAATCCCAAAAATTCAATTTTAGAGACTAATTTTAAATATCCCTCAAAGATGCTCTAAAAATTTAGGTATGACCGGAGCAGAGGATCACATGCCAAAATTTACGTGGTGGGAGGTGGTTAGCCGGCAGAAGCGTCACTGCGGCCTACTGCTGGTGTACGCGGCTGCTGCTACCAACCGTGCGCTTGACGCCACTGGGCGGGCAGACGCTGGAAAGCCTGGAATAAAGGCAGCCTCTCTAGTGGGTTGGGTTGGGTTTTGCCTTGCGTGGGTGCCCCACTACACACATTCTCCCAGCCTTTTCCACATGACAAGCTGCCGGCGAATTTGCAAGGAGATGGGAAGGAATCGCTAGGCGCACTACTTTTTGTCCCTCACCAATCACCCTGGCAAAACAAACAATCACGTCAAACAAAATACTGCAGATGCTTCAGGTGGTGTTTTGGATAGCCAGGTTAAGGATCAGTATATTATTTAAATTTTATAATAGTTGCTTAGGGATATAATCACTAAATTAACTACTGATACCCCCATTTCACATTAGACTTTCTAATATTATGATTCATACGAATGCTAACGAGTTTAAACATATATATAAATATTAATAAATAGATAAATCTAGACACATAAGAAATCTTAGAATAGAAGTAAAAAATATTTTATAAAGTTACTATATAATATGTTATATGAAACAGTATTTAGGAGCTCAAGAATCGTGCCTATAAAAATCCAAAATTGCTGAATGAAAACAAATGCCCTGTTGCAATGGGATGAGTAACCTTTGTTGCTGTTAAGCATATCCAAGAGAGAGTTAAAAAATCAAGTCCCAAAATTATTATATTAGAAGACGTCATAAAATAACTCTCCACCTAAATATTTCTTAACTCCGACAATCCTCCTATTTTTATCGGTTGGAGCAATTGGGAATTAAAAAAGACTTTCAAATCTAACACATTTTTGGCCATTATTAGGAGGAATATAAAATTAAGAAGTTCTAGGGGGCAGATATTGAACATTGTTGGAGATGACAAGGGAATAAAATGGTAGCTAGAGGAAACGGTTCTCCCATATTATTGCAATTGGCAATCACATTATGAGAAAAGGGGACTAAATAAATGGTTTGCTAGTTTTATATGACAATGAAATTTAGCTATACTTAGGGTCCGTTTAGTTCCCAAATTTTTCCAAAAACATCACATCAAATCTTTGGACACCTAAATAGAACATTAAACATAGATGAAAAAAACTAATTGTATAGTTAGGGGGAAATCGTGAGACGAATCTTTTAAACCTAATTAGTCCATGATTAGCTATAAGTGCTACAATATCCATATGTGCTAATGAAGGATTAATTAGGCTCAAAAGATTCATCTCGCGGTTTTCAGGCGAGGTATAAAATTTGTTTTTTCATTCATGTACAAAACCCCTTCCGATATTCCGTCAAACGTCCGACGCAACATCCTGTCTTTTCGTTTCTACTTATGCTTATAAGCTAAAATTTAAATTTTTAACCTTAAATTTAGAGTAGATTTTAGAGCTTTTTTATCGTAGTTTCTTTTTAAGCCTTGACTTGTAAACCGCTACGACCATGCATATAAAATATTTTATTATAAATATGACGTATGATTTTTTTTAAAAAAAGACAAACAATCAACCCATTGGGTTATGAGCTATTGTATTGTATTTGATTTTTAGCATACACTAGTATTGCTGTCAATTCTAATACTAGTATTTATTTACATTTCACTAGTGTCGTCGAACCATCGTAACCATTATATATTCTATTTTACCAAAAATAGTTCCCAACGTCGACAGCCCAAAGAGGGGGGCGATACGAGGTTGACGGTTTTTATTTAGTTTTAGCAAAAGCTTAACAAGCATCAAAAATTATAATGGCTAATGTCAAATAAGCGAAAGCGAGCATCCAACCATCCATTGGATTGACGTGTGTCACTGTAAGCATTGATAGCTAAAGCCCTCAACCACTGTCAGAGCTTTATATAATAATGGGGTGATAGTTTATTTATTAGCTTAATCAGAAAATAAGCCAAATGTCATATTTATAAATAAAAATAATTTGTAAATAAAACTTTTATATGCAGGTTCTTATCAATTTAAATGCTACTATCTCCATTTCATATTATAGGACTTTTCTAGCCACTTGTCTAAATTTATCAATTGATGAATTTATAATTTATATACGTATATCTAGACAAGACTAGAAAGTCTTATATTGGAAAACGGGGTGAGTAAGTCTTAAAAATAAACTACGATAGAAACACTAAAATCTACTCTAAATTTAAATTTAAAGTAAGAAATTTAACTTTTGGCGTATAAGTATAATAGAAACGAAGATATGAGACCGAAAGAAATTAATCTCGTAGAAAGTGACATTGCTATCAAGCTCATCTAGAAGCTTGAATATGAGATGCTTTCTTTAAGTATATTATGCCATTGCTGATCCTTAATTTTCAACGAAGACATGATCTGACAAAAGCAATTCCTTACCGGCAACCTAATTAGCCATTTATTATACTCTGGCAGTTGGTCCGCGAGGATAAGGGATTAATGTTGCTGCAAACCATTAGCCGCAAAAGGAGTAAACTAATTCAGTTTTAATGTGACACCATACCGTTCACATATTTTTCTTTTACTACTTCATATACAAATGATAGCGATGGTAAAATATCAGTTTCTTGAAAATGAACGATTTTACCAAGCAAATACAGAGAGATGTTTAATGATATATAGTTAAAGCTATAGACATAATTCTATTTTAAAGACTTCAACGGCAAAAAAAAAGTCTGCGTGACTAGGGATATAAATTGTTTTTACCGTCTTAAAAAACTATTTTAGATACACTCCTTCGATTTCTTAGGATTTCTTAAAAGAAGTATTTACAAACAATCATTATGGAAATGTTATAAATAAGACTTCTTATAGGTTGCAAAACGGGTGAGATAAACACCGTCTTCTGTAAAAAAAACAGCAAACAAGGTAGACGTGAGCTGTGTGACCACAGCAAAAAAACACCATCAAGACTCATCATCATTCGTGCAGCCGAAATCCATCCCCGATTCCCCGGCAAGACGTAACGGTCACGCGCAATCGGTACCCAAGAAGGTGCAAAGCAGCAGTACACGGGAAAAACAACGCGCAAATCGGTGCTAGTCAAAAACTCCACCCCAACCCCAAGTGGCACGTATAAAAGCCCACTGAAAAAAAAATATTTTGCCCCTCGCCTTTTCCCCCAATTGCTCCGTCTTTTTTCTCTCCTCTCTCTCTAGCTCGCTCGCCATAGGAGACAATCTCGAAGCTGCTTTAGCTTGAAGCTGCGAGTGATACGGGGGTTGCTGCTTCGCGGCTGTAGCTGTGGCGATGGAGCGAGCGGAGGAGGGGGCGAGGAGCGCGCCGACGACGGCGCCGTCGGCGAGGGCGTCGATCTGGGAGTCGGTGCGGGCGTGCGGTGTGTGGGGGAAGGAGGTGGACAAGGCCGAGCTGCGGAGGCAGGTCGTGATGCCGCTCTACGCGCGACGGGCCGTCGCGGCGGCCGTGAAGGCGAAGGACGAGGCTGCCGGCGTGGCGGCGGCGGGGGAGAAGGGGAGGGGCGAGGAGGGGGAGGTGGAGGTGGAGGTGGAGGCGGAGGCGGTGACGCCGGTGGTGGTGTTCGTGAACTCGAGGAGTGGTGGTAGGCACGGGCCCGAGCTCAAGGTGCGGCTCCACGAGCTCATCAACGAGGAGCAGGTGTGATGACGTCGCCGATTGGCTCGGCCACTCGTGCAGCTCTGTTTCCGAATTTCATACTTCCCCCGGTTGCTCTCGTGTTGGCTGTTAGCTTGTTGATTGCTCTTGCTATGGTTTTGCGACTTGCAATGCATTGCTTTTCAGATTCCTTTGAAATTTCGCAGCGATTTAAGCATATTTCTGTGGAATTTGCACTGTCGGTGAACTTGCGTTGTAGAGTGGTACTATCGGAAAGAGGGGCCACAGCTGTGCGTCCTGTGATCTGATGAATTTTTTTTTGGCTTGGACAATGCCATATAAGATCAATTCAATTGCCACTTTCTAGATAATGGATTGTTACTATTGTACCACCATAGGTCTAGATTTTCATCTCAAAAAGGAACTTCTAGATTCCCTATTGGGTTGGGTCAGTCCGCATGATTTATAGGGTGTTATACATATTAAATAGGGTGCTTGACAGAGTTATTAAATGAGAGAGTTTCATGAGATGAGAGAGGAGTTTCATCCCATAAAACTTATCTATCTAGTTTACAGGTTTTGGTAACTATGCATAAAACTATGCATTGAGACTGATCTTATCACGGTGGATCATAAAGTTCATCGTGCAATTGATATGATGAATATTGTGTTGTTTAATGGAGTTTGGACGTTGCAACGGAAAAGGCTGCGTTTGCTGAAGCGGAGTGGGATTGGGGCCTTGAGGGTAGGCCGAGGAGATGGTACTACTACTATCTAACATGGCGGTTTGATGATGCGTAATAAATGCTGATGATAGGTCGTTGTGAAATCTCCAGCCTCCATCAGATCGTGCATCTGTGCCTCACTTTCTCGCAAGGCCCTGGAACTTTCTTGAGATGGAGGGATGAAGAAAAATGTTGAAAATAGTAAACATTAAATTGGGAGGGACGGGTGATCAAAATTTTAAACATAGAATTTTAGGTGGTGTTTAGTTGCCAAAATTTTTTGGTAAAAACATCATATCGAACGTTTGACCGGACGTCGAAAGGGATTTTCGAACACGAATGAAAACACGAATTTTACGGTTAGCCTAGAAACCGCGAGACGAATCTTTTGAGCCTAATTAATCCGTCGTTAGCACATGGTGGTTACTGTAGCACTTATGGCTAATCATGGACTAATTAGGCTTAAAAGATTCGTCTCAAGATTTCTTCTATAACTGTGCAATTAGTTTTTTGGTTCATCTATGTTTAATGCTTTATTTAGGTGTCTAAAAATTCGATGTGATGTTTTTGGAAAAAAATTTTGGGAACTAAACAAGGCCTTAGCGCCATGCTTGCTTCTGGGGTGGAAGTAGCAAGAAACTAGTTCGACTGCCTCTAATTTTTGGCTTAACATGCTATTCCGAATTCCAATAGAACACATGGCATTTGATTACTATTATGTTTTATTTTTTGTGACTTTTGCTCAACATGGAATCATTGAATTTTATTGAGTTCATTATTCACCAATGTTTGAAACCTGCGGATGGCTTATATAAGCATTGTGCGCTTACACTTTGAAGATTATTCGTAATTATTTTTCATGTGATCAACTGATCATTTTATGGACTCACACATGTTTTCAGAATTATTTTTATCCTTTTCTATGTTCTACAGTACATACTGATGAAACTATTTCCAGGTCTTTGATCTCTCTGTCGTGAAGCCTTCTGATTTTATTAACTATGGTTTGGGTTGTTTGGAGAAACTGGCCGAACAAGGTGATGATTGTGCAAAGACCTTACGTAAAAAGTTGAGGATTGTGGTACGTGTGTAATGGGCTTTATTAAGGGTACTGCATTTGTTATAATTTTGGGGTTCTCTGCACATTCGATTTGTTCTGTTAAAAGCTTTTAAGTAGTCAAGCATTAGCGTCTGTTAAAACTTATCAAAAGTTGCTGCTTCCTTTACTACCATATCTACTTATTACAAGATAATTTATGACAGGGTGTCCTTGCTCTTTCCTTCTTACTATTATTTGCTGAAGTTCTCCTATGTTGTCCACTCGTTGTCTTCCAGCTACTTTTCATAACATCCTTGCACTAGTTCTTCCTGGCAGGTTGCTGGTGGTGATGGCACAGTTGGTTGGGTACTTGGATGTCTCACAGATCTTTATAGGTTGTCAAGGGAACCAGTTCCACCCACAGGGATCATTCCACTTGGTACAGGAAATGATCTTGCTAGATCATTTGGATGGGTAAGGGTTGTTCTATTTATATCATGTCTTTCAAATTTACAATGCTAATTAAGCTTTTGAGGAAGGTGCGTGATTCCCTCATACTACAACTAATTAGCACATGAACAGGGTGGCTCTTTTCCCTTCGGTTGGCGTTCAGCTGTAAAGCGTTACCTCAGCAAGGCAGCTACAGCTCCCACCTGCCGTCTTGACAGGTGAGATAGGGCCATTGGATGTTATCAGCTCCCATTTTTTATTGCTAGCTTGGACAGAATAATGATTGACTTTGCAGAATATGTTTCCCCTCCTGAGTAAAACATATGAATTCTGATCTACCTATCTGCTATACTTGTGCTAAGTAGTTCAATGTGTCAACTGTAAACACAAGATAACCACTCACAGTAAATAGGAAGAGTAAGGTGTCGATATGTTAATTTTCAGTTTTTTTATGCTGATTTTTATCAGGTTCAGAGTAACTGTGCATAGATGCTTCATAACTTCTGCACTGAGAAACACTAATTTTCATGCAGTTGGCAAGCTGTAGTTATGATGCCGGATGGAGAGATAAAAGAGTTGCCATATGCACTTAAGAAAACAGAACCTGCAGACTGCCTGGAGCTTTGCCAGGTTTTGACTATAAATCCACCCTGATTACTCTGAAATATATAGAAAACATAGTTTAAAGTCTTGGGCAGTAGGTAATGTGCTATTCATCTTCCACTATTCACTCCATACTCCAGTAAATTAAGTTATTTGAAAGGTAATGGCTCTATAACCTGAAGGAAGGTTTTTGTAAGTTGAGTTGTACATGACACCATATGCTTTCTGAGCCAGATAGTCCATGCTTCACTATTTTCAGAAGTAATTTAAGTTGTATATATGCTATTCATTTCTCTGCTTACTAAGTATGTGTAGTTGTTTTTGCATGGTGTGCTCAGTGTTGTAATCCTAATCCTACCATTGCTGTTGTGAAGAACAAGAGACTCACCAACAATGTAGTCCTGTCCATATGATACTTCGAAGATTGCTCTAGCATTTTATTTTCCTCTGTCAGTTATCAACAAATACTTAAAAAACATCACACTGCCTCCTTTCTTGTGGATGCTCTCGGATGAACATGCTAGTTCATATGATTTTGTTAAAGGACCACATCCAATATTTTGTAGGAGAATGGCACTGAATTACCTGAGAAAGCTTCTTGCTATAAAGGAGTATTCTACAACTACCTTAGTATTGGTATTCCTTAATCAACCTTATTTCTTTGTTCCTTCTGTTTTTTTCCTGTGAACTTTACATGGTGATTACATTTAGTAGAGGCATTAATTTTCATTAAATAACTCCTATCTCTATCCTGCCTATGTTAGAGATCTTTGATATTCAAACTATCTGGTTAATAAACTGGCGCCTATGTTAGAGGTTCTAGTTTTTCTTCAGTTCACTGTGTGATTAGACTTCCAATATATTGACAAAATAGTATTTCAGCTGGTCGTTTAAAGTTCTGAGTGAAAATAGTATTTCAGCTGGTCGTTTAAAGTTCTGAGTGACATAGGCAAACTAGAAGTTAACATGGCGTTCACAATTACTGTAATGACTAACGACATAAAGTTGTAGGACATATATAGATATTATTGATCATTTAAGTTTCATCAAGCAATTATAAATTGATTTATGATTTTCTCATATGAATATTATTGCTTCTTGCAATACTTTGGAATCTTGAGTCATCGCTGAGTGCTTATTTTATATTGAACAGGCATGGATGCGCAAGTTGCTTATGGCTTCCACCATCTTCGTGATGAAAAGCCATATCTTGCTCAAGGACCAGTTGCAAACAAGGTGCTGAGTTGTTGACAAATTTTCTTTATTTCTGTATTGTTAATTAGCTTAAAAGTCTCTGGTATGGGTAAAATCCTTGCATTAAGAGTGTGCCAGTTAGCAAATCACTACAGCACTTGCATATTTTGTGAGTAGCTGATAAGTGCGACAACTGACAGATCGCATATTCCCACACATGCACAGAACTTCTTTTTATGTACCCACATTTTACAATAAGTTCTAGACGTACTATTATCTTGTAAAACCTACTGTATACCTGATAGGCTAGATGAGATACCGCTTCTATTACATTTTTGAAATTGGAAAAAAAAGGAAATAAAACAGCTTCAGGGTCTTATTTGTATGTGTTTGCGGATTTGTTACATCTCAGTTTTTCTGTAACATAGTTATTGGTATCACAATGTTATATCTTATAAGTGATTATTGTAATGATCTTTATTTTTTATTCTCATGCAGTTGATTTATGCTGGTTATAGCTGCACGCAGGGGTGGTTCTGCACACCTTGTACAGCAAGCCCTCAGTTAAGGTATATAAAGATAACCTGCCATTCCATGGATTCTAAAAATGGCTCCAAAGTTCAAACTTCAAACCTTTATGGTATCAGGCAGTTCTTTTCTTTTGTCCCACTCAAGAATCCAGACGCTGCCATGATTTGAGGTTAACTGTAGGATTTGATCATTTGATATACAGAACTTTTCAGATGTATCACGGATCTAAACCTCGTGACAAATTTATTATTAGTTAACATCTGAAGATATGAATTCAAGTTTCATGTGTCCATTATTATCTAAAAAAATTTCATGTCCCCATAGCACTAATCATAATGCAATAGCAATGAAGCATATCTTTAGCTTTTATCTCCATGTCCTATGGTTTGATAAAATTACAGCTTTGCAATGATATTCTTCCCTTGTTTTCACAGTTCTCTTAATGTTTGTTTGAGGCTGATAAAATGGTTTGTTGATGCAGGGGGCTTAAGAACATTTTGCGACTTTACATTAAAAAGGTCAATTGTTCTGAATGGGAGCAAGTTCCAATGCCTTCAAGGCAAGTTGTTGGTTTCTTTTATATGAAAAAGGCTTTTAAATAACTATGATCCTAAAAGAATCACTCAACGAATCTGTGAGATGCAGGTGCTGACACTTAATAGATGTAAGTAATAATATAGGGATAATGGATGACACTTGGTAACAAAACAAAGTATGCATATACCTGATCTGATGCCAAGCTGACCTATGTTCACAAATTTTCAGCTCAACATATGAAAAAAACTGTAGTGAAGATTAATACAATATTTCGAACTATGATTTTAGGATTTTACATATTTTCCTAAACTATGTGATGCCAAAACTTGAGGATACTAATAGATTCCTATATTTTATGTTCCTTTGTCCTTCTGCCCTAAAAATATGTGAGTTCTGAGAAAATTCTCTCTAAAAATATCAGAAGCATGCAATTATGATCCTGTATTCCTGTACATACTGGCTGGTGACCTGGTGTGTCAGGCATTCAAAATCTAATGTGTATTTCTTTTGAACTTATATGAATCCTGGTGCTGTATTCACAGCTTGCATTCTTTTCCCAATTGCAGTGTTAGATCGCTGGTGGTCTTAAATTTATACAACTACGGCAGTGGAAGGCATCCATGGGGTGATCTTAAACCTGACTACCTTGAAAAAGTTAGTTATACATTCTCATGTTCATTGCATGTGTTCTCTCAATTTTTAATTTGTTTATATAGGGCTTTCTATCTGCATTTGGGGTAAATGACCTTATAGTTGCATCATGGACGATTGTGCGGTATTTTTTTTTCATAATTTAAGATTTTTTTATAGGGCTTTCTATGCATTATTTAAGAATTTTTTTCTGTCAGTTTAGATCATGCAGTAACTAGAATCAACTGCATTTAGTGGGAGTGCACACGGGTTTTTTTTTTTCACTTCTATGCAACTGATGTGTTATTGTTTTTCCTTTTTGAGAAACAAAATATAATGCGTTATTCTATTCCAAATCCCAGAAAGGTTTTGTTGAAGCTCATTCAGATGATGGATTGCTTGAAATATTCGGTCTGAAAGAAGGCTGGCATGCTTCATTCGTTATGGCTGAGCTTATTAAAGCAAAGCACATCGCTCAGGTACTTGCTACATATCTCTCCTTTTATATTGACTGTTGGGAAGAAATCACTCTATTGGGATGCCCATATGAGATTCTCATGTTCTATAAAACCTCAAGTTTTTCATGGAATCCACATAACACACGTTTTTAGAAGATTATGCAACTTAACGCTACTTTAATTGATTAACTTAATTTACAAACATTCCGAATTGTGGGTAGACTGGTAGATATATTCTTGAATGTTCTGTTTTGTCTTCATGAATTTATAATGGACCTTGACCTTTGAAACCCTTGTCATCTATCAGGCTGCAGCTATTAAGTTTGAAATGAGGGGTGGGCAATGGAACCGTGCGTATGTTCAAATGGATGGAGAGCCATGGAAACAACCACTCCTACAAGAGCAGTCAACCATTATCGAGATAAACAAAGTTCCTTACCCTTCTCTGATGATAAACGGGGAGCAATGACATCTTCCCGGTTTCAATCAGGTAAACATTCCTGAAACTGAAAGTCTTCTCTTTTTTCCTGAATGATCTGTATTTCTGATAGCACCCTACTTACCGGTCATCAATTTTGCATTTCATACCAGGGTTGCATTCTAGATTGTTAGATTATGTATAGTTCGGGAGCAGCTACAGGTATTAGTCATGGTCGGAGCACTATGTGCCAAAATGTACTGTTGTACTATATAAATTATTACTATGTTCCTAGGTTATTTCATTGGAAAACAAATATAACTTTATTTGTAATGTTATTTTTCCTGTCAAAGCAAACGAGAAATTCCAGGAAAACACTGTGTACTGTAAATTGCTCACATTTCCCGTCGTCACGTCAATTTGGAATTCTTTTACTCTCGGGTTTCAAGCCTTATTAAACCCTGTGCGCCTCGGGCTTCACTAATTGGCATATATGTGCTGCCATCATAGTACCTTTTTTTTTTTTGAAAACTTCCATACGAAAATTTTCGTCTTCAACTTCCATAGAAAATTATTCGTATGAAACTTAGGCTTTGGATCAGATCATGCATAGGGTGGATAATTTTTTTTGAAACTTGTGAGCTACCTCGTCTCGTTAACTGCGCGAGTCGAGCACTAGGCTCTCTTTAGCCTATTGTATGTTACAAGACCATTGTCCATGCGCTCAAGTTATATATGCCACAAGTTGATGACCGCCTATCACCGCAAAACCTTGTCATGATGCATAGCATGTTGGGCCACCTTAGGAATGGCAATTTTCCGTGCGAGGGCGAAGAGCCAGGGCCAGGGCCGGGGGAAACTTCGCACCCATGGGTTACCCATCGGGACCTAGGATGTATATTAGATTTTGAAATGAAGACCCAATAATATAACAAAGCCCACTCAACTAGCAAACCCTACCCCACACTCCTCACTCTCTAGTTTCTAACAGTCTAACTGCCTCCTCTCTCTCTCGGTCTCACCACCCTCACCCGGCGGTGGCACAGTCGACGGCGACGGCGTCGGGGCGACCTAGCGGGGACGGCAGTGCAACAGGTAACGGCTGGGGCGCAGAGGGGCGGTGGCGTAGGGGCACGAAGGGGCGACAACGAGGGCGTGAAGGGGCGGCGACGGGGGTGGTGGCAAGGTGTCCTGACGGTGGCAGTGCGGAGGTGTGGCGGCGAACAGGCTATGGCGGTGACCCAGCGACGCGGTGGCCGGCGTCCTCATCTTCGGCGGCGATGGTTAGTCTACTCTCTTCTCTCTCTGTTCACTGTCTTTGCGGGGAAGTTGGGGACCCGTCTGGGTCGGTGACGGGGACGAATTTAGCCCCGATTATGTTTTTGGGGCCAAGGCCGGGAAATGAGTTCGAGGTCAGGGCAGGGGCTGTTCTTACCCAACCTGGCACCGACCGCCCCGCTGCCAACCCTAGGCCAGCTTGTTAAATCATAACAAATCAAATCAAAGTGTGTTGCGTTGTGAGTCTTGTGACGAGCTTAACGAGTTTAACGAGCCAACTTAAGTTCCTTCACAATTTAAGTTGAACAACCTTGTTATCCACCCCTAATCATGGATCTCCCCATCCAGTATTCCAGTTAGATTCACAGGAATGCATCTACCTTACTCACAGATTATTATTGCCAGATTACACTTTACAAAGCACGGCCAATACAACTTGCTTTATGACCTATCTACAGGTGAGGTGACATTTGTTGCACACTAATTGTACAATTTGTACTTGACCCGTCAATGCTGAATATTCTACCGGACATGTCATGATGTCAACTGGGAGAGAACTCAACTTCCCTGTCACAACTACCGCGGTTGAGATGTTCCCGCCACCGCCCCCCGCTCGAACGAGCCGTCGAACTCCGACGCCGGCATGTCACCCGGCGTCGGAGGAGGAGAAACGGCGTTGTTGTTCCTCTCCGAGCTGGTGGAGACGCTGACGCTGAACGGGCTCATGCCGACGACGGCGTCCTCCGGGATCCGGCCGGCGTCGCCGCCGGCGCCAGCGCCGTTGAACGGGCTCTCGTCGCCCCACCTCGGCGTCCGGTTGCCGTACTCGCTGCCGTTCCTGACGGACTCGTCGATGGATCTCTTGAACGTGCGGGACTTGGGGTCCCTCTGGTCGTAGTGCCGCGCCCACGCGCGCAGCCGCCGGATCGACGGGCTCCCGGAGCCGGAGGCGCCGGAGATGGCGGCGGCCTCCGCCGCGCGGAGCTTCTCGCGCTCGCGGTAGAAGAAGGTGGCGAGGTAGATGAGGAGCATGGCGGTGGACACCACGCCGGTGATGAGGAAGAGACCACCGAAGCTCCGGAAGCTGAGGTTGGACGAGCCGACGGCGCTGCCCTGGCTCTGGCACGCGCCCGGCTCGCCGAACCACTTCTTCTCGATCTGCGCCATCTTCTCCGTCTCCGCCAGCGTCAGGATCGCCCGCGACACGTCCGCCACCATCGGCGACCCTCTCGGGAACACCTAACGATCAAGAACAAATCCAGCTCAGTCACTCATGGCGCGGTCGATGAATCGCCGAGCTTGTTGAAGAGTCTGTCACACTCACGAATCCGAAGCCGTCGGTCTTGTAGATGGGGCCGACCATGGTGAAGCCGTCGCAGTACTGCGACAAGAAGAGCTTCAGGTAGGGGATCTCGTCGAAGATGGCGGCGACGCCGCCGTTGGCCGAGCCTTTGGACAGCGCGTCGGCGTACTGGTCCGCCGTGCTGTAGCTCCTCATCCTCCCCTCGAAGCCCATCTTCTCGAGCAGCGGCACGATGAAGGTGCCCTCCTGGTACCCGATGTAGTCGCCGCGCCTCAGGAGCTCCCTCACGTCGGTCACCGTCGGCTGCAGCTTCTGGACGGTCAGCATCGACGTCAGGCTCGCCGTGTAGCTCGACGTCAGGATCAGCACCACGAACACCCATATGATCACCACGAACCTCGACAGGTTGCTCTCCAGCTTCTCCTCTGAATTCCATCCAGATCGATCACCAAGCAAATTAACAAACTTGTTGCCAAGTGTTCGATAGCTAGCTTCTTGGTAAGAAGATGCACGTACTGTGTGAGAAGACGAGGGTGGAGAAGGCGAAGTAGAAGATGAGGCCGAACTGCTGCCATGGCGTGCCGCGGAACTCGTCGTTGATCCGGTGCTCGATCACCCAGACGACGAAGCCGGTGAAGCAGAAGAAGGCGAGGCTGGTGAGCCAGAGGCTGGTGGTGAGCGGCTGCAGGAAGATCCACATGCTCGTGCTCGTCTCCTTCTGCACCGCCACCACCATCGACCACCCCGATTCCGTGAACGGCATCGTGAAGTCCACCTCCTCCATCCTGCTCGCCGTGATCGTCACGTCGCCGACGACCACGTCCGCCTTCTGCAACCATAGCATATATATACCGTGTTCACTCTGATCGCTCAGACGCCATGAACGGATTTGTTGAAGCTTTGAGCTTTCTTCTCCACTGACCTGTGTGGACACCTGGTCGACGAGCTTCTCGTAAGACTCCGAGCTCTCGGGGTAGGGCACGTACTCGTAGCTCACCGGATAGGGCATAATCTTCATGACCTCGTCGAACATGTCGATGCAGTAGCCCGTGATGTTTCGGTTCCCGGTTAACGTCACGTTGCCGACGTCGAGGAACTGCGTGAAGCCTCGCTTCGTCGGCACGTCGACACGAAGCGGCTTCCCGGTCGGCGACACGGTCCAGCCTTTCGGGGTTTCGCGCGGCTCTCCGGGCCAGAGGATCTGCTTCAGCGTCCTGGCGGCGCTGCCGGCGTTCAGGTCCTGCGTGATCCCGGACTCCGGCGTCCAGAACCCCACCGTCCTGGGGCCTCTGCCGAGGATGTTCACGACCTCGTACGCCGGCGGCTGCAGCTGCCCGTCGACGAGCCTGAACTTGCCGGCGAGCCCGTCGAACGTCGTGTTCAGGACGGACCTGAGGAGCGCCGCGCCGGTGGCAGACACGCCGAGCCTGTCCAGGTCTGTCAGTGGCATCCTCGTCTGCGGCGTCTGGAACGCCGGGCTGGCGACGCCGGCCTCCTCCGCCGCCGCGGCGATCGCCCACACCGTGTCGTACGCCCAGAACCGCAGGGCGGTCGGTTCACGGACATCGTCGACGGCGGGGTAATCCCGGCGTAACCTCGCCTTGAACCGCGCCGAGAAGTTCTTGACGGCGTCCGTCTCCTGCACGTAAGGCCGGAGGCTGACCACGCCCTGCATCGTGTCCACTTCCTCGGGGGAGAACCTGTCCATGAAGGTGGCGACGCCGTCGGTGGCCACCCAGATGTAGCCCTTGGACATCATGCCGAGCATCTTTGCCCGGCGGAAGAACCTCCCGGCGACATCGTAGAGCATGTGCACGACGAACACGCGCGTGGGCATGGCGTCGAGGCGGTACAGCAGCGCGTCGAGGCGGTCGTCGGTGGCGTCGGCCGGCACCGCCGTGCGGTCCGTGATCTTGGCGCCGACGCCCTGCAGCGCGTCGGCGAGGGACGGGAGGATGCCGCTCCCGTAGGGCGAGTCCTCGTACACGACGGCCGCCGCGCGCCAGCTGAAGGCGTCGAGGACGGCGGCGACGGGCGCGGCCTGGAAGGAGTCATTGACGGCGGTGCGCACGAAGAACGGCGTCTGCACCGGGGAGAGCGCCGGCGAGGTGGCGGAGTAGGAGAGAACAGGGACGTGGGAGTGGCTGCCGACGTGGACGACGAACTCCGCCTCTGCTGATGTCGGTGGCCCGATGATGGCCTGCACCTGCACGTTCTTGATCAGGTCCACCGCTGCAACGACGAGGCACGACGATGACGACAACGAACCGTTCAGAAATCGGAGCCAAGAATTTCAGCTTCTGATACGATAGTTGTTGAGACTGTTAATTACTCGTATGCATATCAATTAGAGCTTTGTTATCATTATTGAGATATCACATTTGTAGCATATTAGGTATATCGATGTATTAAAATTTTACGAAGAAAAATGCTACTCCTATGTATTTTCTCAACGACCGTAAAATTTATCAATCGATTATTATTGGTGTGTAGTCGAGTCGCTTCTTGCATTTTCTTTAGCAAGCATGTAATAGACGCTATGAGAATCAAGGCAAAAGCCATTTTTTTTTTGCAAATACACAATTTTTAATTTAGAAATTAGCTTATTGATAGATTAAGTTTTCTTTTCCAGAATTCCTAAGAGACGAACAAAATCTTGTATAGAACATCAACTATTTAGTGGGGTTTGATGTTTGCTTTCAGGAAATTAGTATGAAAACAGATGTTGGGCATCAAAACCTGAAGAAAGAACAACATCAGGTTCTGCTTTCAGTGAGAAAAGTCCCTTAAGCAGGCTTTGGACCAGAGTCTGGATTGACTGGACTGCAAGGCAGACTTGGTAGCTTAGGTGCAAAGTAGCGAGTCTGGGTTGACTGGACTGAAACTACTAATCCTGATCATACCATGCCTCAACACAACACTTCACCATAATTCTACTGCAGGTAGAAGCATGGTAGGAGTGCAGTGTACACTACTGTACACTCCGAGATAATTGGGCAGAGAAAGACTTGCGAAAACTGAAAAGGACCTTGCATCTACACAAGTGATGGCAAATTTTCAGAGGCATTTTAAGAATTGCACCTGACCTCTACAAGTCTACAGTAAGTCTATGCATGTATGCCAAAAGAGCCAATGGCCTCACCCCACACGCTTTGGAAAATTCAGAGCACCACGTAAAATCAGATCGGCTAAAGACGCGCAAACGACACCGGTTTTCTTATCCCTTCCCTTGTCTGCATCTTCAGTTCAAGTAGTCTGCATTTTTCTATTCAATTATGTTCTACTCAATTCATTTCAAAATATAAATATTTATAGAATTTAAATTTTATATCACAATATAAACATCTTTATATTATTTATAATACTATTTTTCCTATCAATCACTTCACGTTCAAAATTCTTTATATTAGATCTTTGTTTACCCTCTCACACACACACACCTTATTTATTGAGGGGTATTATTGTCTTTTTTTAATCTCAATCTTAATATCTGCTAAACAACCTATAAATGCTTATGTTTTAGAATGGGGAAGTAAATATTTCTACGATGATTTGAGTTTATACCGTAATATATGTATTAATATTTCTACAATGATTTGCATGGTTTTATTGGTTCCAATGATTCTACAATAATTAGATGCTGAGAAAGTTAATCTTAATAATTCAAAATTTAAAATTTTACTGTGACTAAAAAAGAATCTTTTGATTAAACCTTAGCATTTGCTAAATAAACTAGAAATGTTTGTATTTCAAAACTGATATAGTACACATCAAAAAGTCATTTTACAAACTTCAAGACAGATGCGAGAGCTTTAGGTCACCAATGAAAAGGAAAGGCATGTGGTACTTCAAACCTAAACATGTCCTCTTCACATCCTTAATTTTTTAAAGACCTAAACATGTCCTCTTCACATCCTTAATTTTTTAAAGACAATCTTCATGTCCTTTCATGTCGAAAGTAATTTTTTTTCCTACAAGAGGCGCGACGCCAGAGATTCTGTGACGAGACAATTTATTTCGAGGAAGACTGGACCTAAAATTTTGCGGGACTAATAATAAACTTGTGACCAGCTAAACTATTCAAGCATCAAGACTCCTTACACTTGACTCAAATCAAGTATGGTCTGGACACCATGAACTGGACCAGATCGTTGGTACGTGCAATCGTGATGTTCGTGGCCAGGATGACTTGAATTGATTAACCAGATAAGAAGGCGACATGCATGGAGCTGTAGTATGTAGACATGTATGGAGGTGTTTAAATAAGCATATCTCATAGACACGTATGACTGAACTGATCCGTATATTCAATTATACGTGAGAGTTGGGGATCTATGACTAGTAGACTCGAGCTTAGAGATGGCAGAATAATGTAGGGTGGATTAGTTGAGATCCTAATACAGAAATGTGATTAACAAATCACAAATGTCTAATCTGTCCTCCTGCTCTTGTCTTGATACGAAGACAAGACGGCGTTTTCTCAAAGACAACATCAGTTGTGTCAGCATCTGGTGAAGGTGGAACGGTAATAAAAGACAGCCAAACAAGTAGCGGTCGAACTTAGGCCGTGTTCGTTAAGCCTGATAAGTTAACTTATCCCGCTGCGAAAAACATAGTAATATATTGGTACATGATTAATTAATTATTAATTATTAAAAAAAAATATAAAATAGACTAATATGATTTTTTAAAACAATTTTTCTATAATTTTTTTTAAAAAAAGTACACCGTTTAACAGTTCGAGAAGCATGTGCGCGAAAAACGAGAAAGATAATTTAACTTACCGCCCTAACTGAACCCGGCCTTAGGCATAGGCGCATAGCCCTTATGTGGCTTATGGATTGGTTTATAAGTTGTGTGTAAACGAGAAAGACTATTACCATATTGATTAATTATGATTAGCTATTATAAACTTGAAAATTGGACTTCTTTGATTTTTTTTTATAAAAATTACATATTTAGAAATATCACATTGAATGTTTTAGGAAGCATGCTAACATTAAACAAGAGCTCCCTCGAATAAGCCAGAAAGAACACTCAAGGACAGTGGCAACCCCATAATAGAAATTACCGGAGGTACAATACGTACTAATTATCTAATTTTTATACTTATATATTAATTAATATGGTATAATTTAGTAAGAACCGGGGACCCCGGATAACTCCACGTAGGTTTCACCACTGGTCGAGGATGAGCGGCAGGAAGTATGGAATAGGAAGTAATTCAACTTTTTCAAGAGAAACTATGCTGGTCAAAGGGAGTATCAGGAGGAGTTGAGGACAGCCAAACAAAAGAGCATGTGTGTCTACAGAACTTCAGGACCACAGTTGACAAATACACCATGGCAAAGGTATCAGCCATGGAACTTTTGCCATCATCTGATTCTGATGAATCTGTCATCTGCATCAAGAACTCACGAGATGCTTGATGCATCCGGCCATTCAGTTGCGCGAGTGAGCAGGTCCACTACAACATCTAGTGGCTCGTATCACTGATGACTCAAACCCACACACGCGAAGAAACGAAATGAACCCAGAAAAAAATCCTTAAATTTGCAGAATATTTTTACATGAGCAGAGCAGAGCGAATCAGGCTTTGATTCTAGCAAATCACTGCGAACGAAAATCCAATTCAAGCAGGCAAACTAGGCATATATCATCCATGAAACGGAGGGAATGGGAGAGATTGCGTGGGGGCGGAGCATACCGGCGGAAGCGGAGGCGAGGACGTCCCCCGCCGCGGAGTCCCTGAAATGGAGCTCCACCCTCGTCGCCGAGCCCGGGTGCGCCGCGTAGTAGTCCTCCGCCGCCATCTGTAACCCGGTTCGCCGCCTCACCCCGATCGGCGACCCCGCGGTGAGGATCACCCCGACGCGGACGCTCGCCACCGGCGGCGCATTCCGCTGGGCCGTGACCACCACCAGCGCCGCCGCCAGCAGCGGGAAGAGGAGGATGAGGAAGAGGGAGGAAGAGGAGGAGGAAGCCGAGCGCTCAAGCAGCCGCCTCGCCATCGATCTACACCGGCATCACAGAATTCACAATCGCCGCAAACCACCACCACTTGCACCGCAGCTGCACGACTCGCGGGTGCGGATTTTTTTTTTCTGCACGCTTCGATCGATCGAGGTGGTGGGTTCTTCTCGTTCTCGTGCGCGGGCTGCCGCCGCGATCCAACGCGGCCGCGGGCTTTATGTATGCGTCCGGCTCCGGCCACGGAACGGCGGAATCCGCTCGAGTTCAAAACGACGGTTTGGGGCTTTCGGCCGTCGCGTTGTGCCGTTGGTGATAAGAATGTCAGAAAATTCTCTACGTATCATCGATAATTAGCTCAATTGTTTGTTTGTGTATACCTGAATTTTACCTGGTCTTCTTATGAAAGTTTTTATTTTGACCCATCATTAGTTTGCCGCTAAATTTATCTCCATAGATGTTACCTTCTCGATGTGAAAACGATATAGTTTATAACGAAATTATATTGGACAAAATTAAGGTTCCATTATTCTCCTCGTGTTATTCTCATGTTTTTTCTTGACATTTGCACATAAGGATTCCAAACCACTACCACTGTTTCATAATGCATAATGCAAGATTTTCTCGCATAACGTAGATTAATATGAATGTTAATAAATCTAGACACATGTGCACGTGCGCACACACCAAACAATACATATTAATTAATAGATTAATCTAGCCATAACAAAAAATACTTACAATATTGTAAAACGAAAGGAGTAATAAACAGTTCGTTTTTCAAAAAAAAAGCTCTATATACAGGTTCATCATATATCATTTTATATTTCTAAAGTAGATTTTTTTAACTTTCGTTTATATCACTACATAGCTATCAAAAAATCTAATAATATTTATTATTTTTTATATAAAAGAACACAACCTAATTAGAGCCAAATCTAGAAAAATTTAAACTTTTGAAAAAATTAAAATAATTATGGTTCATCCTATATATTTGTTTCAGCAGGAAATTGAGAACTGTTATTTTTGTTATTTAGTTTTAAATTTTGTTTAAAATGTTGTACACATTTTATATAATTTGATTTTAAATCTATTAAAAAATTAAGTATGTTTTTGAATTTGTGATAACATAATTCCATCTCTTTGTTTCTTTACAAATTAATCATTTTTCACTAGGTATTCTTTAAAAATTATCTTTCAAATTTGATACATAGTTTTAACTTTTTTGAAATTTCAATGAAATTAAATTCTAAAATTTAAAACAATTCCTTACTATTTTTCACAAACTAAATAATTCACATGTGAAATATTTCTAACTGTCAGTAATATGCCAAGGACATAAGATCATTTTAAAATATACTAATGGCCAATTAACAGAATAATCATGTGGGAGATTTAATTTTTGAAAACTTGGATCGAAATAAACAATTATTGCTTATAAGTAATCAAATAAATCTGAGTGACCAACTATAAAAAATTTAGGGGTATACATGGAACCAACTCGAAAAAATTATGGATTTTTTTTCCGTCGCTTGCATTGTTGACCTGACCTCGCGACGCTGTGGGGTATGGCGACTGCGTGGCACCGAAGGAACCGGTCCGAAAGGGTCGGTGCAACTCGAGACTTGGGGTCGCAAGCTCAGAAGCCATGGTGATGTGTTTGTGTGTGTTTATTATTATTATTTTTTGTTGATCTGATTTTTAATCCTTCTTGGTCTGGGTTTATGTCCCGGTCAGTTGACTGAACTCTGCTTGGAAAAGAAAATGACTGGAGTTACTGCCTACGCCAGATGACAAATGCTGTAAATTGTAAGCAATATGCTGCGATTTTGTAATGACAAGCTGACGGGGTACAAAACAATTGGAGCTAGCTAGCAGTTTCCATCAGTCCATAGTCCATACGCGTTTCAGAACAGCTCCGTTTGACAACCTGCCTGTGCAATGATTTTGAGCTCTCAACTGTGCAGATTTCCAGTTTTTTTTTTTTCTGACGGAGGATTTGTGAGTTCTGACTTCTGATTACAAAAGACTTGGAACGGAACGGACGGCGCCTTTCTCTGAAGAGCATGTCTTCTTGCATAAAGTCAAGAAGAGCAGAGAGAATCTTCACTTCAAAATGGTACGGGCATGTGGATATTCTACAGTCTGCTGAGAAGAAAACATTTTTAGGGTAGGTGTGGTTGAGTTGGAGATTTCGATCAAACTGAACAATTTAATGTGGAAGTACAATTACCCGGTCGCTTGGAAATCTAGCCGTCTCACGTGGTCATTACGTTGGTTTTTTAGTGAAAAAAGAGAAACGATTTATTTGTGAATGACAAATAATTTATGAATAAGTAAAGAATAAAAAATAAATTATGATAAATAAAACATCAAAAGATAACTTCAAATTTAAAATTAAAAATTAAAAAAATTATCTTATAAACATAAGCGAAAAGAGGCAATAATGGAGCATTAGATTTGTAGAGTACTATGCTAAGTTTCCTCTACAGATCAAGGCTAATAATGCAGGTCACAAGGCCAACTTTTTTAAGCTATGGAAGGTAGCAAGCCCTCTGTATCAGTACGCATACAAACGATCTTACTAATTACTATCAGTACGCATACAAACGATCTTACTACCCTGAAAATTATATATCCCTCTGCTTACATTTAGGTAATAAGGAGTACTGTAAACCGAAGCAGAAAACATATTTATTTTCGTTAATAGTGAACACAGATGAAAGAACACCAACCAACTTGGAACCCTAGTAACAAACGTGGAATTGTGGAAGGAACAGCTGATATTTCCTTCAGTTGTCAAGCACAAGTTAAACACAAGGATCTCATCATCTCAAAGTTTGTTCTAACGATTGTCCAATTAGATCCAACTCCCTTGCTTCTCCATAAAGTAATTAGTTTGCCTATTAGAGATGCTTACCACACACATAAACATATATCCTACTAATACAATTGTATGCTCAAAGTTATAGACGTTAATGCCACTGGGAAATATACTATAGTTGAGTTGCAATGTCAAAGCTGTTGCCACGTATACTGGGAAAATATATTCATATAAGATCTATCTGTAAAAATGAAACAAGCTTGTATGCGCAAAGTCAGCTCCGGTAGCTTAATATTATATTTTCACGGTTGTTAGTTGCCCATTCATGTAAGATCTTCTTGACCTTGTGAGTCACATTCAAAGCAATCTTCATCAATTTCTGACTATATATAATGTTATAAAACCTAGAGGCGAATGCTCAAACAAAGTTGCTCCAGTCATCACTTGTGTAGTTGTGTGTACGCAATAGAATACCGTGAATATCGTAAGAATTTTCTGCGTGAAGTTTGTATCAAAAACTTTTTCTAAAAAGATCACATCAAATTTTTGGACATCAAAATAAAGCATTAAACATACATAAACATTAAAACCAATTACACAGTTATGGGAGAAATTGTGAGACGAATCTTTTAAGCCTAATTAGTACATGATTAGCCATAGGTGCTACGGTAACCATCATATGCTAATGATAAATTAATTAGACTCAAAAGATTCGTCTCGCGGTTTCCAGCCGAAATCTAAAATTTGTTTTATAATTAGACTAAGTTTAATACTTTAAATGTGTGGCTGAATGCATCGATGTGATATGTCTCCCAAAATTTTTTGGGAACTAAACAGCCAAAATAGACAAAAGGGTTGAGGGATGCTTCAGTCTGCAGCTGCAATTTCGCTAGCATTTCCATTCACAGAAAGAAGCACCGAGTTCATCTGGAGAAAACAGATGCCATTGTAGTCTGATTTTAGTACTATCCATGTGGTCGGTCAGTCAGTCCCATCAGAGACTCCAAGCAAGACAGGTGAACTGTACACTTGTAGTTGATGTGCATGCACTGCCGTAGTTTCCATCGTATTCCCTTCCTATGATAAGCTTCACCAAAGATAGTGTTTAGACTGAGAAAAATTTTAGGAGAAGTGTCACGTCAAATGTTTGACCGGATGTCGGAAAGAGTTTTTGACACGAATGAAAAAACAAATTTCACGGCTAACCTAAAAATAAAATATGAGCCTAATACTTTCTACTCTTTCGACATTTTCTATTCCCTGAAAGAGGACTTGGTGGAATGATAGAATAAAATGATGTGAGTCAGGATCCACCGAAAGTGCTGAGCTTGCTTTGTAATTTCCATGATTGCAATTTTCTACGTGGAGAACATTAGCCGATTTTATGCATCGTCGTCGCAGACGATACTCCGGTCATACTTTTTTTTTTCGCCAACGAAGACTAATTCATCCCTTCTAAAATGCAAGTATTTTTTAATATTTTAATCTTATACGAAAATATAAATATTTATGGTACTATTCATGTCACTGTTTGTCCTATAAAATCAATTGTTATATAATTCCTTTTATTTTATCTTCACCTACTCTCTCACTCCCATTCATTCCTTATGTATTGAGTGATAACATAATCTTTCTTATTAAATATTATTCTTGCTAAATAATATATAAATATTTATATTTTGAACATGAGAATATAAGAGAGTCGCAGCTCTTACAACGCAATTTAGCTGCTCTCCGAAATCTGAAAGTCTCACGTGATGCAGCAACCAACTTACGTTTTTTTTAAAATTTGTATATATTTAATAAACAAAAAAAATTTATGTTTTAGACATTTGCAGAAATATACTCTTGCTGCTCTCTAAGAGGGCGTTCTTTAGTAGGAGGGTGGCAATGGTCTAAATGCTTTTTTTTTCCTATAGCGTTGTGCATACTGTTTTTATAATACGTGTACGTACTGCTTTTATAATATGTACACATGTCATGTGAAGTTGGATTGAGTTAAACTATATATCAAAATTATAGAACTTAATGAGATCTACAACTTTATAGTTAACAATATCTTCATTTAAAATTATTTAGAGGACCAAATATTTGTTACAAAATTTTAAATTTTTTCTAACAAAATCTCAAATCTACATTAAAAAGTCTTTTGAGTTTTGACACACATGAGCTCTCCATCGAAGTCGTATATCTCGACGAGATATATATGTCAGCCACGTCATATTTACCATCCTCCATGAGAGTGTGTTTAGAAAAAAAAAAACTCCTAACTAAAGGGCGGTAGGAGTATATTTTTGCAAATGTTAAAAGAAAATATGTTTTCAATTTTTTTAATATATATAGATTGAAAAATTTCCCAACTTGCTGGGAGAGGGCACTAAACTGAACCGATTCCTGAGCCGACCAGCTCAGAGCAGTCTTTGGCACCAAAACACCTTATTTAGTGCAGTCGGTGCGTGCTCTTACGCGAGTCGCTGCAAATCTTATTACAAGAATACTGTTCCGTTCCACGCCGTATAGAAGGGTGTGTGCGAATGGATCCCACTAGGGTCCTAAATTACATTGACAAAGGCCCTCTTTAGTTCCTAAAAAAAATTTTCCTTAAACATCACATCGAATCTTTAGACACCTAAATAGAGCATTAAACATAGATAAAAAAACTAATTACATATTTAGAAGGGAAATAGTAACACAAATCTTTTGAGTCTGATTAGTTCACGATTAGCTATAAGTGCTATAGTAATCCAGATGTGCTAATGCTGGATTAATTAGGTTCAAAATATTCATCTTGCGGTTTTCAGACGAGCTATGAAATTCGTCTTTTTATTCGTGTCCGAAACCCTCCGATATCCAGTCAAACGCATGTGACACCTAAAAATTTTTTTAACATGCACTTGCTGGTTCTATGATTGATAGTACTCCATTCAATAGGAGCTTTTAACTTTTTATCACTCTTACAGATTTTTATAACAGACTTACCACTGGATCCACATGTCATAGACTCATGAGGACCCACAAGTCATAGACAGTGAGTGGCAAATCTGTTTTGACCGCTCGTAAGAGTGGCAAAAAGTTAAATTTCTCGCCTAGGACCAAGTTGCCTCTTATTGCAGGTAGTGTATAAATGGTTCAATGGTGGGTACACGTAAGACTGAAAATGGGACAGACTGGACGAATTTCCAAGTAAAATTCACCACTTTTATAGGTGTGTATTCACATGAGTATACTGAATGAGCTGGCTGCCTGGCTCCACTCCACCAAATACAACAGTCAAAGGAAAAGGTCTATTTTGACACCCTCGATTCTTATCTCTAAACCATAAAACCAGATAGAAATGTTCCCTCGGCTTTGAAAACCATTTTATTTTGCTTCCCTCAATGGTTTGTAAGATGGTTTTAACTAACTGTCATCAATATGGAATATTGACTTGATCTTCACCTGACGTGCATTTACGATGCACTTCTATGGCATTACAAGTAGCAAAAAGTTATAAAAAATAGCGGTCCTTGCATGTTGCATCTCTTCTTTCTCTACCTCTGTTGTCTCTCTCCTCTCTTCCCCTCTTAGACATGGTAACGAAGATGGAGCTCACGCATTGTGGCGGAGCCAGAGCTCGGGCACCCTTGCTGGGGAGGAGGGAGGTGGGAGGAGGACACCATGAGGCAGCGAGAAGTCCTGTCTACTGGCCCATTGCATTGTTGTGCTCTCGTAGTGGGCATACACCATCCTCGGCCCTCTTCACCGTCACTATCGCTGACCAACTCTAGGTGTGGTGCGACTGCCCCGGGCTTCGACAATCATACATCATTGCAAACAGTGAGGCCATCACCCTCCACGAAAGTGGGAGAAAGGACATGACCACCCCCATCCCTCAAGAGACACCGTTCTCCTTGGATCTATGGAAGCTGAGGAATCATGAGGGAGCCGTGGTTGTGTCAAGCAGTGGCTCTAACAAGTGACGACACACTCGGAAAGTAGAGATAGGACTCGAGGTTGGTGGTGGCATCATCCTTTAGATCCTAGGAGGGCACCCGTCGACGACCTCGAGATGACTGAAGGTAGGTAGGAGGTTGAGGGTGTACTCATCAGTAGAAAGTAGGAGATGTCGAGGACTTCCGTGAGCTCCATCGCTATCACCACCAGCCCACCAATGCCACCTTGAAACAACCATGGCTAGGCCGTCCATGTATGGTCCCTTCTTCTCTCTCTTTTTCTCACCAATCTTCTCTCACATGGGTCTCGTCAATGTTGATGTTGCCTCACTTTACACGCATAGGCGGCGAGCTCGAGCACACACAAGGCTCACCATCTGCCACCATCATCGCTCCTTCAACTATGACATCCACTATGAGAGAAGAGGGTGAGGGGATAACGAGAGGATGATATCATTGATATGTTGGCCCCACAATCATATGTGCCACATGGGTGCCATGTATAGGATCAAAGTGTCACATTGGCGCAACGTAAGATAAAACCAATACGAAAACCACATAGGAAGTTGATTTGCACCGATATTAATAATTAAGAGATATTTTATACCTAGATTTGTGGGTAAGGAATAATAATCGGGCTCAACCAATAGTTGTAAGAGGGAATTATAGTGGACCTTTTTTCTATGGTCAAACAAACAGACCCTTAAAGCCGAAAGTGCATTTGGAAGGATAAACCCAAGATCAGTTTCGGCCAAATTGTTGTGCTGTATCATTGTGTGGGTTTTCTTTGTCCAAACCGCAACATCCGGCCCGAACGGAAGAAGGCAGCCGCCATGTGACCGGGTGAGGCCATCGGGCACGGCGAGACCGCGAGACTGGGCTGGGGGCATGCGAAACTGTGAACCGGCACTCAACTCAGCCCGCGCGCCGTTCAACGGTCAGGCGGAGCGAAGCCGATCGATGCAGCGTCGCACGCACACGTCTGGACCGAGCGGGAAGCAGCAGCGTCCAACGGGGCCTTCCGGCCTTGTGACCGGTTGAGGCCACTCAGCCCGCGCGCCGTTCGCAAGCCGATCGATGCATCGGCGCACGCGCACGGTGGGTATGGGGTATTCGAGTGAAGCGCCACACGGAGACGGCACGGCATGGCTGAGCACGAGCAGGCACGCGCCCGAGCGCCTCTCATCGATCGGGGATGCATATTCGACCGAAGTGCAGCGAGAAGAGAAACCCAGAGCACCAGAAAAGGCAACGTCATGCAACGACACGCCGGAAAAGGTTCCAACCAGGTGGAAACGATGACCACCACTCCACCAAGCCGTGGCGTTGGATGCGCCGGCGACGGTGCTCGAGTGCGCACAGTCCCAGAAAATCTGTGCGCAAGTTGGCCAACCAGGAGGTACTCCGTTGCTAGTGGTATGAATTTATGATAGGAGCGGATAACTTTACCTTCTCGCGGTTTGACGTCACTGCAAAAATAGAACCCAAATTATCGAAAGGTACCAGATAGTTTAAATGGAAATCGATACACTTCCTTTAAATTCTCAACTTATCTAATGGAGAAATATGCAAAATCGTCCAAAGAGTTACGAAGATGCTAATCATCAGTTATTAAGGGTGCAAATTACTTTTGATGGCACTGTCCACCTCTAGTTGCATATTTGCATTATGGCGCTTCTTCAAGCGTAGAAGAATACGAAAGCTTGGGCCGTACAATGTGCGGATACCTTGGTCTGGCCAACTTTTTTTTTCTAGAACACAAGCCACTGCTCTAATGGAAAGAGTAGATATTGTATTGCATCGTGTGTGTTGACAGCGAGAAGAACTGTCTCCTCCAAAACAACAGCGAGAAAAAGAACCCCGGCATCATTACAATCCATATATCAAAGCTTGAACTTTATACAAGCACACGGTCACCACAAGCAACTGTATTCTGACATATTACCTCAGAAAGCAGATCACCCTAGTGCATTTCAATCTCCTGCACTGGAATATCTGTCTGGTTAGGACGACGAGTATCAGATGTTCCAGATGAGCTCGCTATCTCAGATTTGCACAATGGACAAAGCGCATTTATCTTCAGCCATTTATCAACACATTCCTTGTGGAAACAATGTGTGCAGGGAAGTTCACGAAGCTCATCATTATGTGCATACTTTGCAAGACAGATACAGCAAACCTGCAAAATCAAAGGGTATGGGGCAAGATAAATACCCTATGATATGAAATGGTCGATCTGGTGCCAGAACACAATGAACAAGATTATTTGAAATGGGCAACATACAGCATCTTCAGCAGAGAGTGACCGCTCCTTGTCGGTCCCTGCAGCCACTATCCCACCATCTTGGCCTTCAGCTTCATTTCCATGGCGGCGTTTCTTGGTTTTGAATTTGTATGTTGGAAGAGAATTGATGGATTCTGAGGTAGCCCCTCTTGTATTATTTGTATCTTCTCTAAATCCCATAACAGATATGATGCAGGGTAGACAGCAGCATATCATTGCACAGAGGATGAAAGGCATGGCATACCCAATACAACTAAAGGTGAGGAACACAATACATAACCTGGTAGGAAGAAGAAGTCAGCAACAAGACCAAGATCATCTCATCCACACTACATTTTTTTTTTGTATTTACCTGTACAAGTTTGGAGCATCCGCAGCAGAAGAACGTCCTCCAAATATCCACACGTTTCCTACGACGAACCACACAGCAAAGAAACAATCCAAGGCCATCTTGAAGTGATCAAACAGTGCATTAATCCTGCAAAGCGCACATCTTTATTAATAGCAACATTATGAACATGTGTAAATGAACATCTAAATAATGGTGTTCCTTGCAATGATGATACACAATACGTTGAACACAGGGAAGTATGGGCATACAACTAAAGAAGCATGTAGGAAGAGGAAACCAATTTACAGATCCATATGAACAATTTTAATGTAAAAGAGGCACAGCAAGTACCTTGGATTAGCGAGTACTGCATTTCGTGCAGCATTCCTTCGACGCTCTGATGCACTTGGAGCAGCCTCAGTTGAATTGTTCTGGGATGAGCCTTGATGCGTATGTGCTGACTCATTTTCACCATTGACAATATTGCGGTGTATATAGCGCCAATAAAGATGGGGTAGTGTGGCAAAACAACCAACTGTATAACCTATGACCCACTCGAATAGTGGAGCTTGTGGGTGTTCCTTTCTCGAAAGAGAAAGCACAACAATAGCAGCTACAATTTGGCTCAAATTGACAAGAACTTCTATAGAAATCCAGAGTCCAGAATTCAAAGGGCTTCTGTGCCGGCGGACATAGTTATCACTTCTTCTAGCACCTGAACTATGTCCTGCATTAGGTGCACCTACTGCTGATGGTGCCTGCAAAGCAGGCACTAGCGCTCTGGTTGGAGGTCTATCAACAGGATTTGATTCTCCAGGGTTTTCTCTAGGAACACTAGATGTTGAAGCAGATGGACCACTATCCCTTGGAATATCAATTATGTGTTCGCCACTAACACCTGGAGTCTGTTCCATCCTCAAAGCGTGCATATCAGTATGGCCTTGAGCTTCAAGTAATGTGAAAGGCAGAGGTCATCAATTGTCAGATGCAACAAAGCAAAGAAACAAGCTGCCAGATTTCTGAGATGTCTCAAAACTGAGTGCTCTACTTTAGCAAAGCAATTCTTTACACCTCAACAGAGACTTCCCAGCTTCAAGTTTACCCTTGGATTTAGATCACAAAGAGAGCGATTCTGCAGGAGATCACAGTTTTTAAAAAATTAAACTGCCGTATTTGCACAGAGAAGGAAATATGATTCAAATACACATTAAGACCAATATAAATGAACTGCATAGAAACTATTACAAAAATGGACAGCTCAGAAATGAAAAAAGCAGGTAATGAATAACATATGTTTAACAAGTTGAAACTAAGATGCATTTTAAAGGTGATCCGACATCATAAACAGTTCCTGTTTCACAAACCATGGGGCTTTGGCCTTTGGACATTGTTTTTTCCCTTTTCAGAATACTATCACACATAAAAGAAACACTACTGGAAACTAAAGCATGCATACCTTCTCTCAAGCATAATAATATACATACAAGTACATAGATGGACAGGTCACAGCACATAGAAGAAAAATAATAAACTGACAGGATTAGCATTGCTTGGGTGCAGGCTTCTATAATTTGGCAGGATTAATATTGCTAGAATGCAGGCTTCTATAATTCAGTCCTATCCAAGGCACTAAATGTCATGAATGATAAAGTGCACAGGTTGCCATGCAGGGAAACCCAGCGGCTATCCATCCATTTCTTGTTTTCAGTGTCTCGGTTTGACCTGATTAACAGCAAGTCACAACCAACAAACAACTTTACCAGGTACAAGTTATACTGAAGTTTAAAAAAAAGGCTGAACTAAAAACCAGAACATAAGATGTTAAGTCTGGATGCAAGATTCAATACAATGCACGTGTTGTATCTTATCGTAGCACGCAGTATGGAGATGCAACAGTGAGGTATTCAATAGATCTTGGCTTATGTCAAAAATCAACAATACAATAACCATTGCATGATACATCATACACAAACAATACCATCCAACAAGCATAGGATCCAGTGATCCATAATGACCAGGCCGTACAGAAATATCTCCAAAGGCACACCTTCAGTTAATAGCAAAGGTTTTGCAAAAACATGCCTTAATACAGAAGGGGTTCAGCATGTAAAGAACAGCTAGCTCAAAAAAAAAAAAAACATGTAAAGAACAGGACTTCACTCATAGTGTAGCATGGATATGCAAAACAAGTATGATAGCATGAAGGATAAGACAAAGCAGTGAAAAGAGAAGCACCAAAGGTTGTAACAGTTTTCTAATATGCAGATGGAAGCCAGGAAGAGTAAACTAATTCAACTATGGATGGACATGGGCCAATCCGTGGGTAACTCTTGGCCTGCCTTAGTCTAAATGAACTAAAGTTCACTTTAAAGTTCAAAAAGTGAGAGTTAGTTCGTTTGGTTAAACTAAAATGAGCCAACTATTACACGTGGGCTTCCATATCTAAATCCACCCTGTTGAAAACACACTGCACTATGACACAACGTCAAAAACTGACCTAACGCATCTCAATAACATGCTCCATGCTTGCATCCTATTCCTGAAAGACAATAAGCCCTAATCTCATTTTACCAGTGCTGAAACACCAAGCTGGGGTCAAATAAAAAAAAACACAACCCAACAAAATTTGGCACTAACTTTCGGCAATCCCTCCATATGTACAATATTTTTTTTCCAAGGAATTTTTCAGGAATTCACAGTCCAAAGAACCCTTACTTCCTCATTAAGGTCGACAATAGCCAAAACTGACAACTTCTAATTGATGGATGTATACAAAATATATAATGATTTTACGTAATCATTAAAATTTGACATTAACAGTTAAACCCTGAAAACTAATGAGTGACGGTACGCATAAAACCAATAGCCGGATGAAGACCCCCTACCATGAACTAACCAAAGATCGATTCCTTAAAAAGCGCAGGTGACAACCGAGCTCACACTACTATCTGGGTCCCAGCTTCTGCATGATATGGAAGCAATTCACAGAAACACATTAGGGGAAATCACCGTACGCATAAATCATGCTGCATTACAAGAATAAAAAGTAAGAGCAATGGCAGATCCGGCCATTCAAAACTATGTCTATACAGAACAACCCTGATTTGACACCCCCAAATCATCCGATCCGAGTAAGCAAGCATCACAGTGGAGAGGATTTAAGGCGGATATGTTTACTACGGGCTTAGAGTAGCACCTAGCAGGGTAGATCGACGGCCCGACAGGTTAGATTCCCCTAGCCACAACTCCGCCGGATGAGACGGTACCGGCGCGCCTGTGGCAGAAGGGGAGAACCCTCGCCGGAGGGCACGCCCCAGCGGGATACAGAGGTCGACGGGGACGGAGACGACGGAGCTGCGCGCATGGGCGCACAACCCTAACCTTGTAGAGCCGCCAGATGCACGACGAGGTAGTTCACCCGGCGCGGCGCGGCGCCGCGCGGAGGCGGACGATAGACGACGGGGTTGAACCGGGGCGCCGAGCTGCCGCTGCCCGCGCGGCGGCGGCGGCTAGGTGCGGTGGGGGAGAGCGGAGAGGCCGAGAGGGAGAGAGGGGTTGGTGGTGACGAGGTGAGAGGTGGTCTTCACCCTCTCGCGATTGGGGAGCAGGAAAGGGAAAGGGGGATCGCTTCGTCCTCCCGCAAAGCAGCAGGGAGGCGGCATATGGGCCGGGTCGGGCCGAGACTACGACCGCGACTGAAAACGAGCCCCCGAACCACCCGAGGTGAACCCACCAACCACCGCGTGGCCCACTACCGCTCCGCAGGCTGCCGTCTTTTTCTGTTCGGCCCAACTAAATACGGCCCATCTAAACTCCCTCAGCTACTCTGTCTGCTTCACAGCTAATGGCTCGTCTTGCATAGTTGGGCTGCTTTCTTTTGGCGGGATGAACACAGAGATAAAAAAAACATATTATGATCTTTTGATATTTTTTTCAGATAATGGGTTAAAATCAAGCCTCTATATCAACAAAGACATATGCAATCAATTCTTGCTAGCTACTTAATAGTAATATAAATGATAAAAATATAATACTAAAAAGTTGAAAATCAATTCTAAAAATATGATATGATAAATACACAGTTTATTGGTTTGTAAACTATGCATGCGAATACCTAATAAAAATCTTAGCTGCCCAACCCAGCCTTGGATGTGCTCACGTTTACTACCCAGCTCTAGTGTTATGTTATACTATTATTCAATTTCGCGACAGTTTGGTCACGGTTTTCACGTGTTCTTACATGACAGCAGGAACAAGTGGAGTACTGTGAAATTCAGTGTATCATCCGCAGGATTGCAGGAACTCTTGTCAGCTAGTATACCACTGTAGCAGAAGGCCAGAAGTGGGTGTTGTTTGGCCTTGCAGGGCAGCAGCAGAGGAAGAAGACAGTACAGTATTATGTCAGATGGTGTCTGTTGCGTAAAACTAAAACCGCTAAGATTTATGCGGTTTTATGGCTAAGAGCAAGTATACTAGCTAGCTATATGCTTATGTGGAGGAGAGAGTGGATGAGAGAGAGTGTAAGTGGACTGTAAATTTGTAGCTAGCTCGGACTCTGTGAGAGTGACATGTGGATCCTGCATTAATGATGAAGAGTTAACTAGTATATGGGTGGACTAAAAAATTTTATAGCTAGCTTGTTGACTATATTATTAATCTTGCTCTAAGCTGTTTGCCTAGCTCCCCGTTACTCGATGATCGGTGTATTGGTTCATTGCACACCTTTTGTTTATTTAGTTGTAGACTCTGTCCATTCGTTTGCTGTTATCGCCAACAGCCTGTGCCTAAAAGGCACGACACCAACAGGTTAGATGCAGGCGACATGTTTGGGACAAATTCTGCATCGGAGACGCAGTCCGGCTGGATTTGTTCTCTCATTTTGGGACACTCAACTTTTTTTTCTTATACTTGCAATGTAAAAATTTGAATTTTAAATTTTAAATTTAGTGTTAAAGTTAATGTTTTTATCGTAGTTTATTTTTTAAACTTTTTTATTGCTAAGAACACATATATACAAGGGCAGATCTATCACCGAGGCTAGGGGGCTTCAGCCCCTCCTACCCGATCTACGCCATTGAAGTCTCTCTTAGCCCCCGCAACAAAATTTCTGGTATTACTAAAGAGAAGGAAGGACTGAAAACAATTCTTTCGTTCAGTCTCTCTTAATATTTTTTCTAGATTCACCACTACATATATATACAAATTTTACTTATAAATTATTTTTAATTATCAATTATTTGTTTGGCTTATGCTTTATATAAAGCAAAAGATGGGACCGTAGGACATATGCACCACTCCACTTGTGCAAAACAAGGGCCATTGCATAACAAAGCTTTTGACGCGTTGGCGTAGTCGAAGTATCGAAGAGGGCACGATTCAGGGACAGTGCCATACCCCGGGCCCCCGTCCCAGCACGTCGACCCTGTCGCATCAGCAAGGGCCCAGGGATGAAATTACCCCTGCATCTTTGGCGTCAAAATCTACCAAGATCCGTAGAATTCCCCTCGTGCTCGTTGCAATCTGGAGTTCGCTGAACTGAACTCATCTGATGCTACTTTCCCCGTGTCTGGAGTTCAATGCATGCACCGGACTTTGCTGCTGCAAACATAACGATTATTCCCACGTGATGTTGTTTGGCTAGCTTAGCCATAGTGCTCCAGTAGTGGCACAGCCTGGTAGTGCCCAGCTCTGGTTCTTTTCGCTACGTATCGGCATGCCGTTCCATTCGCTGAACCTTGCCGACGACGAGACCCCCATCAATCCCTGTATCTGTCCGCACTCTCCGTCCTGCCGCAAGTGTGACAGTGGATATACATGTACGCTCGCGGCGGTACGTTCGGTCAGGCTATCGGCACGTCGATTGACCGGACCCCGGAGGAAGATGGCGCCACGGAGAGAGCGACCGATGGCAACGTGACAGCTGAAGCAGCCGTGGATCGCAGGCAACAAGGTTGGCCAGCCAGCCAGGCGACACCGGGGTTTCGTCTCATTACGAGCATTGATTCCGAAAAGGTGCTTTGGCTCGTCTCATCTCATCTCCTCTCCTCTCCCGGCCGCCTCGTTCGCTATCCCGTACTATTTTCCGTGCGGTGCCGGACGACGCCGTCGCCGTCGCACGTGGTTTCGCCGTGATCATCCGTAATATGGTAGACGCAGCGCGATGCGGACGCAGTGCCGGTGCCGGTGCCGGTGCCGCGGCTAGCGCTGGGGCTCGCCGCTCGCGACACGCACCAGCGCCACCCCCACCCCTCCACCCGGCCGGGAGACGGGCGGACGGACGCTGATGCGCACCGGGCGATCGATCGGTGCCTCGCGCGGCTTTCGCTGCCGCGCCGCCCGAAAGCGATCGGCGGCTGGGCGGGGCGTGTTGGTTATCACCACGTTTTCGCGAGAGCATGCATGCACCGCTCGCAGTGCGGCCGGTTGGTTGCGGATTTGCCGATCGGCAACGGTGACCGTGATACACGCTGCATAGCGCTTCACGCTTCCAGAATCAAATATCTGCTCCTGTAGATCGATAGTACTATGTGAGTGCTACAGGACTATTCTAAATTTGGACCAGGATGAATGCCCCGGCCCTTCCTCCGACTTTCTTGGAGACGGAAGGTGCCGAGCTGTTTCATGCTCGATGGACGTTCTAAATTTTAATCATAGTTACTCCTTCAATCCCAAATTAATCATCATTAAGAGAAAAAGAGAAATTTTGAATTAATGATCATATAAGGAAATCCTAAATTGATCATCATTGGCTAAGAGAAAAAAGAGAAATTTTGAATTAATGATCATATAAGAAAAGAGAGCTCATTATGTATTGTAGTTGTAATGCGAACGACCCTTCGGTTCACACGCACATTATATGCGTGCATATAGCTACCCAATCAATCTTGATGTGATTTGTAAATTTTGATTTTACATGTATACGTGTAGCTTAGGATCTATGACTCACTCGCTTTTTCCAATGCCGATTAAATAGATTCTTAGTATGATGATCAATTTAGGATATAATTTAAATCTTATAAAAAAAGCATTTTAGTACTATTTATATTATTGATTGTCTTATTAATGACGTGCATTCAAAATTACCTTCATTTTATCCTAATCTTAGGACATCCTAATTTTTCTTCTCAGCCTTAGTCTTACTATAAATGATACAGAAATTCTTATATTTTAGGGGGCATACGTGTTAAGTACGTAACGGATCGATCAAATTAGGCCGTAGCTGCTCCTGTACGTCGAGAGATGAAGATTTGTGTTACTGCTGGCAGTGTGTGTGGTGTAGCCGTGTAGGAGTAGTAGTACAGATGACGCACCCGTGATGACAGCCTCCTTGCCTCCATCACTCATCCACGTCGGCACGAAACCTTTTGCGATCCCACTGGAATTATGATCATGACAGTTACATCTACGTTGCTTTCTTCACCACCCAATGTCAAATGTGAAGCTGCAAAGAAAAAGGCGGAGGAAAGGATAAAACAAAGCAATATTCCCTTTTTCTTTCACGGCAGCATGGAAAGCGAGCTTTTCAATCTGGAGATTTTAGCGGTTTTTCAACTGTGGTGGGTTCTTTTTTTAAAAAAATTAATAATTGTGAATCTAATCCCCAAAAAACAAATGGTGAATCAGCTGGGAGGGGAGTTCATTGACATCGAAAGATATGCATAATTAACATATGCCGAAAGCGATCCATTTCCCTGCCACTAACCAATACAGGAGCTGAAGATCTTATCAGCACCAAAAGCAACTGCCAGATCTTTATTTGTAGCCCATTTCATCCATTCGCTCGAGTAGCACCATGAGCTAGCTAGCAACATTCTTAAAAGGATATATGCCAAAATGAAATGCCACTGAGAGGATGCATAGCTGGAATTTGCAAATCATAATTTTGGCTGCTGTGTGGTGCAGGTTTCATGTGAAAAGATGACCATATATATATGGTCCACAAGTCACTGGTTTGGAATTTGGATTAGCTGCCGTTGGTTTTGCCCGAAGCCGGCACGCATGTTACTGACTGACTTCCATCAGTCCAAGTGAGATTTTTCCCACGGCTATTATTGGCAGAAGGAATCTAACTCATTTGAACTAGGTTCTCATGACATGCTTCATTTTTTTTATCTGGTACATCAGAATTTTTTTAGGGTAATAAATCAAAAGAAATAAGCATGATAGTGATACATATTGTTTTGAGACAGGGGACAAACACATCGACGATTATCACCCATGATGAACGCATGCATACACACGCTTTCCTGTGGCTTATTTTTCCATGAATCCAATATCGACCTGCCTGGCACGGATTGGTCGATATGAGTGGAAGTCGATAAAATATCATGCTTATAGCTAGTAGTACCGGCTACTTTCTCCATTTTAAAATAAATAAATAAATCTAATATTAGGTGAGATATCCTGACACTATTATTCTCAAAGAGATTGTTCACATCGGCTCTGTTAGATGGTCATACCTATGTCCAAACTTATTTTCGGATGTCAGATGTGTAGAGTGTCACGGAGTGATCATTGATACGTACGCCACCATCCAACCAAGCTGTGATGGTACGGCCATACCTCGTCACCTCAAAGCCACTTGATCAGTGGCAATCACCGTGAAGATCCATACAAGTTGGAGGCAATTAATTAGAGAACGCTAAGAGAATCGAAAGCTCTACATCTAATCTTTTCACTTATGATTATACTATAAATCTAAATCTAAATTTTTAACCTAAAATTTAGAGTAAATTTTATGACTTTTTATTACATTTTATTTTTCAGCCTCGGTTTTTAGATCGCTATATATATATATTTTTTATTCGTAAAGTATTTTTTATTTACAAATATGTTATTTGGTATTTTCTGATAAACCAAACAATCATCCTCTTTGTTTTTAAACAGATCTTTGCAGCATCTAGGCAAATAATCCACAAAATAGACAAGAGAAGATATCCAGACATATCTTTTTCAAGGAAATATGCAAATACTACATCTTGTGGGACAGACAGGCTCAATTGTTGATCACTTCATTAGTAGTAAGTCACGATCCATCGCAGCGTTGTTTGGAGCCCTCATACTCCGTCCGTTTACACGATTATCATTTATCTCATTCAAAAATTTTATAAAATATACAAAAATATAGGATGAAGTTAAAATGTTAGTAATAAATTCAATCACGATAAAAATAAATAATAATTATAATTATATAAAATTTCTTAAATAAGATTAAATTATCAAATATTTGTGAAAATATCAATGATGTTATCTATTAAAATAGGGAGATAATAATTGAGAATACCAATCAGTCGTCGACTTGAGCTTTTTTCGGCTGTGATAATTGAGCTGGCGATTGGCTAGCTGTTCCTGCCCTTGTTCTCATCTCGTCTCATTCTCTCACCAACAAAAAGAAAATAAAATCTTACCGTTTTTCTTTCTGTTTTGCTTTCCATTGTATTGCTACTAGTCAACGAGCTGTTGACGACCGGATGTTTAGTTTTGTGAAGGAGATGGTGGATGGGAATTAACTTGTTTGGTTTGATAGAATGGTTGGTTGGTCGATGAACATCTCGTTCCTATAAGCATACATGGAGCTTATTGTCGATGCGAAAATAAGATATGACGATTGATGCCGACCATCCAGAACAGCGAGATAATAATGCCCATCTTTATCCATTGAGATGATTCCGCTGTACGGCCATGTTTTTTTTCCCAGTCTAGTAGCCAGAACGTAAATAGTTATAAGAAGGATAACTCTCTAGTGTATTTTACTTGTAATGTATTTTACTTATAGTATTATCAGTAGAAAAATAGTATTTTTTTTACTTTGTTAATTACTTGATTAGCATTACTTTGTAATTTTGTTTTTTAATATAGATCACAATAAAAAAACGATATTGCCCCTTTAAATTTCTACTACACCTAATATTGATGGTAGTATAATTTAATCGTAGTGTCATCTGACTAAAATAGATCAACGGTATGGATTAAATTTTATCATCAGTAAAATACACCGAAGTCAGCCTCTTATAAAAAAGTTTTTAAAAAGGGATTTATATCATTTCTTTGGATCAAGGTCAACAGAAGAACTAACCACTGGCTTCAAAATTTTCATGCCATTATGAGCTAGCATACTTATACAATAAGTAGCACACAAACATATACTTTATCATCACTATATGTTCCATCTCATACACACTCGGTGTTTTGGAGCTTATGTTGTGATAGCCGTGAATCTGTAGCTTATTTTTTTCTCTCTCATTTTCTCTTTACTTAATGTAAGTATAAATATAACGTGATAATTTTTATAGCGCGCTTATACTATTTACTGTACTCGCCCATATATAATTTTATTATAATTTTTTTTAAAAGAAAACATACCATTAACTGTTCGAGAAGCAAGTTTGCTAAAAACGAGGGGATATGAGTTACAGCAGTAAAGTGGGGGTAAAGAAATGTCGTTTGTGTTACACGTTAAGTGCCTCTCTCTTGGTCTAAGGGGATCATACAAATCTGGCGTACTTCGATTAGATTTCCAACACATCGATCTCGGTTACAACACATGATACACACATAGTCCGTCCTGCCGGATAGCCGATCCAAGTTTTTATAGCTGATTGCTCAGTCTATCGGCTAAGTGCTGCTACATCAGTACTCGATCGGCTGGATTTTTTTTTATCTGTCAGCTATCGACTTGTTCTACTATTTATCTTATCGGTTGCAAGATCAAACTGACTAGCATGTTCGTGCACCTTCTAAAAATTCAGATCCTGCACTGGAGCTATTTAATATTGACTCCTAGCCATTCGTGTGTGACATGTCAACGTTCATATTTTGATGTCAATAAGTCATGTAGCATGAGAAAAGTGCCATGGGCCGGACATTTGGCCAAGGGGCCGGACCGTCTAGCCAACTCTTAGGAATTTTCTTTGAGCAGAGGGCTGACTGTCCGGTCCTGTTTTTCTAGAATTTTCTAAGCCTAAGCATCTAATCCACTCAGCTTACTCATGGATGCATGTAGCGACTCATGTGACCCCTCTTAATAGTATGGAGCCTACGACTCAAAAACAAAAATAAAATCGTCTTGACCGCCTCGACTCCGTAGAATCTCGCCTTTTGATCACATTCGCTTCAATCAATTTCGCGCAATCCTTAAATAAACCGATTTCTCTTCTTCTCTGCATTCATAAGTCATTATCGCACACATACTTGACTGGTATTATCATCAATCTTCCAAAAATCGCTTAGAGACTAGATACACTTTCACTTTCTAAATTTAAAATAAGCATAAGAGTTATTCGTTGTCCATCATTGAAGAAGATGGATGACACAAAAGAATTTCTTCCACCGTTTGCAACGTAGTGATTGCTCAGATTAAACACGTCATAAATGTAAAACCTGATATTATTAACTAAATATTACAAGCCTTTATATAGTTTTTTTATTTTTTATTTGAAACAATCGACTTTGTATATATGTTTAAACATTCGTTTATTAAAAACTTTGTATAATTATTAATTATTTTATTGTGATCTGTTTTATCATCAAAGAAACATTTAGGTATGATCTATAAGTTTGTATATTTACATAAAAACTTTAAAAATAAAAAATGTAAAACATGAATTAAAATGTTGATGACGTCAAATGAAAAACGTATCAATCAACTGGTCGGATCGATGGCGCGTTTGGCTCATTGCTTACTGCCGGGGTTAGGCCAGCGAGTTTAGTTTGGGTGAGCAGTACTCCGTAGTATAACTAACAGTGAGACGACCTCGTCAGCTTTGAAACATTCACGCCGTGATGCAGAGGCAAAGCAGTGACGCGGAGCCAAAGTGCTAGCTTGGGCGTGCCACTTAAGAAAAGTTAAAGGTTAATAATATCGCGTCGAAGATGAACGTAAAAGTTTTTAGAAGTTGTATAGTTATTTAATGAAATAGAGGATAAAATTAGATACTATTTAAAAAATAGAGGATAATAAATTGTTATATCAAAACTTTCAAAAACCAAACATATTTAACCTCGGTTAACATGTGCGTAAAAAATAAGAAAAAAAAAGGTAAAAATGTTGTGTACCCGGTCGCCGCGCTTCCTGCCGGCTTCGGGCCGGCCAACTAACCACCCCGATCGGGCGCCGCGTTTCGCCGAAAGCCCCGACTAAGCAGCCGTGTAACCTGCATTCTCGCCGAAGCGACCGGTACCCCTCACGGAGCAACCGGACCCGGTCGTGTCCGTCCGCCCGGGACGCCTGCCACGTCATCGGCAGCAACCCCACCGTTGACTCAAACAGCCTGACGTGGCAAGTCCGTGCGACACGCTGGCGTTGACATGGGACGTTCCGGATTGCCGTGATGCTATCGTCGGCCAACTTCGAGGAAAGGAGTTAAACGGACTTTTGGGTGGAGTAGGATTAGGATACTACTATTCATTTGCACATGTCAAAGGTGCACATGTCAAAGGTGGTCATCATTTCATATTTTTAGGAGAAAAAACAAAACAATATATTTATAAATAAAAAATTTTATATAGTTCTCAGTGATATAAAAACGAAACATAAAAAATGAAATACGATAAAAAATCTTATAATTAACTTTAAATTTAAGTAAAAAAGAAAATTCAAATTTTATATTATATGCGTAAGCATAAAAAAAATCAGCTGAGAATCAACCGCTGAACTGAGCATACAACACCAGGAATAACTGATCTAGCGTTGGGAATTAGTAGTAACTGTTAAAGTGTCATTAGATTGGACTGACTAAAGCAGTAAAAGGTTTTCTCCGAATCCTGACCTGATCAAGTCATGTGGGAGTTCAATACATTGATCTCTTCTCACCTCTCAGCAGCAGCATTACGCACGCACGCACCGATCGGTCACCCCACGTTGGAAGAAGAACAGCAAAACCCAAACCATTTGCAGGAGGGAGACAGGGATCATCTAACACGAGATGAATCGCCCGCAGGGAATACGATCGTACATCTTATTTTTGGGTGATAAAAGATAAAAGATTATTTATCTTTAAACTAAATATTTAATCATACAAACAAATTAATTAATTACTTTAAAAATATAAATGATACAGTAGTAAGTTTTTACATGGAGTAGAACGTTGTTTGGGTGTGGCGTCGCGTAGGCGTAGGGATGGGGTTGGGTGGGCAGCCATCGGCACGTCCCATCAGGCGTCGTCCATCTCTCGCTGCCTGCCCTCTTTTTCCGGACCCCGAGAGAGAATCCGAGCACGAAAGGCAGCAGCACTGCTCACGTTGGTTGTACCCCTTCCGGTTTGCCCCCACGCATCGCTTCACTCCAGCACTGCTCACCTTCTGCTCCTTGTTTTGTCTCTCGCTTTCCTCGTTTCATCTCACTCCTACTCACCTCACCTACACTACACTGTACTGGAGTACTGTATATGCCTATTCTCATACTAATTCTATTTTTTATTTTTCGATGTCCAATATTTAATAATTTATCTTATTTCAAAAATTTATAAAAAACTAAAAAAATTAGTCTCGTATAAAGTACTATTAATATTTTATCATTTAGTAAGAATAAAAATATTAATTGTAAAAAATTTTAAATAAAATAAAGAGTCAAAATATTATATCAAAAAATTAAAAAATTAATCTTATTTCGGAACGGAGGCAGTATTCATTGTTTAATAACACGACATCTAAGTAGTAATGGTGTTTTTAGCCTGTATCTTTCTATGCTTACGCTAGTCCAGACTGGGATTTCAATCTCATTAAATAATGTTGTTCAGTCAAAATATTAATATGATAAAATTTACGATGATATATATGAGTTAGCTTTATGAAAATTAAATTTGATGAACATATTTACTTAGACTAAAAAACTATATTAAAATATTCATTGATAGTAATTTATTTCACCTCCACATATCCAACTCCTATTGATTACATGGGTACCAGATTTAAACAATATATTAGCATATAAAATTTTTATATTAAGAACACATATTTTATCCATTCATTTAAATATATTTCAACGAAACAACGCTATTAAAACATCATGATAAAACCACTGCACTATCAACGGCTTTAGAACCTCTTCCATTTGAAGGAATTTTCCTGGAATTTTAGAGTAATTATGAAGCTTAATGAGTCGTGTGCTCGGTATGCGGTGTAGAGATGGTATAATTCCCGAACCCAGTAATGAAACATTGAAACCGATGGATGTGAATCCCGAGGCAGCTACAGAGGCCGAAATCCACGTGCCACATGAGACGATATTTATTGCAGCTGTGAATCTCGATGCAGCTGGCAGGAGGAGGCAGGAGGGAAGGGCGTTGGTGAGCGTAATTTTTGAGCCGTTTCTTTGCGGCGCTCACATCGAATCGGAGGCATCGGCTAGCGTAAAAACTAACCCCGCTCCGTACATCCTCGCTGCCACGCAGGCAGCTCGACGAAATTTGCAGGCGGGGCCCCCCGCGCCTGCTGACACTGGCGTGTGGGCCCGGGAATCAGGCGACTGGAGGCCGTCAGTGACCTGCGCGTCGCAGGTGCTATGGGGAGAAATGGCGACGGCCAAGTGTAGTGTTGCTTTCCTCCTGCTCCTGCGCCTCGCCTGACATTATAGGAACGATTTCAATAAAATATATTTAATATACTTATAAAAATCATAAATACATTTTACTACTGTATTAGTAAAAGATACGTCCTACTTCACACACACTCCCTTCGGAGCTCATGGCAGGAGACTTCGTCAGTTAGCTGGTTGCGAGTGAAAAATAATTCAGGAATATAAATTAATTCAGGAATATAAATTTTATATATGTGTTTTCGATAAAAAGCAAAAGCTACAAAACAAGATGTGATGAGAAAAATCTAAAATCAACTTTAAATTTAAGATTGAAAATTCGAGATTTGGCTGATAAGCACGAGCACGAAGAGAAAAGACGAGGCCTACATACAGATTTATACCTCAGTCGTTTTTAGTTTCTCTTGTTGTCTATAAATATTTGAATTTCTTGAAATTATTACATTCAAATTTAGAGAAATGAAGGACAAATGCATTCAAATTTGAGAAAGTAGATGACAAAATCATTGAGATTTGAAAAAAGCGCACATTATATAGAGTATAGGTTTAAAATGATTTTTTTTTGAATGAAGAGAGTAGCACTTAGGCTGTTTTGCATTGTTATTTAGGCTAAATATGTTATGATAAGAATGGTATATTACTAAACTTATGTGAATATATAAGAAAATCACATAAGAATATACTAAGTTAGTCCTTTTTAAGACGTTTAGTTAGTTCATTATATTTCTGTCTCACCTCTGTCGAGCATGTGTTAAAAGAACATAATTGTGTGTATGCTCACTGGCAGAGCTGGTTGCTGAAATCTTTATGTAGGGCCAAACCCATTAAGTTCAAAGAAATGTCATGAAAATTAAACAAATTCAAATGGTGGTTTCAAAAAGCCTGGCCCTACTGCTTGAATGTAGCTCCTAATCGAAAACAATATTAAAATGGAAATTCTGATACTCTGAAACTCAATCGGAAGATGTTCAAATTAATTTCGTATGCTACAGCATTTGATGCACTAGTGCGATAACACTCCAAATCATTTCCTTCCAGTTAGATCAACAACCAAAAAGAAGTTGTCACGGTAGTGTGTTCAGTAGCTAACTACTGTACGTCTAATTATTTCCTCGGATTTATTTAATACACTCAAATCTAATTGGTGGATTCTGTTTACACAGCTTTTCTAATTTAATCCCCCTTTGATTCGTTTGCATAATAGTACTCTTATCTGGACTGGTTCCTTCTCGTGTTGTCAAATATGAAGACATTAGAAATAGATTTGACCGGTTGAACTAGGTAGTAGAAACCGTTAAGCCTACCAAACATGATCATATAAAAATTTCTACAGAAGAGTACCGGTGGCTTCTCAAACCAAATGTCATGCCTTCCAATCCTATAGTCTAATAGCCACCTGATATGCATGGCATGTGAACAAGAGGACATAGGTGGATACACTGACATTTCAATCTATTTGTTTTTTTACTTCAAGAAATCAACAACTGAATCATGATGGACACACTTGCCTATCTAGAAGACTGTAAGTTAGATAGGGAAATGATTTTCTAATTAAAAAATCCACCACATCAATTGAGGTATACATAGCTCTTAAAATGCAAGGATATATGTAAGTAAAGCACAAGAACTTCCAAGCCATGATTATGATAAGAATTTACTAATATTGTTACCTTCAGACTATAAGAATTATTGGGTTCTTATGATTTTATTAATGAAAAGTGAATGCGATAAGGTGAATGACTTTCATCAATATATAATAAATATTAAGCCAACACCTTGTAGTTTATGATCTTTCATCGATCAGTCTCAAAATATAAGATGCCTAGTATCAGATTTGATATTTCTTGGCACAAGTATGGATTGTATGAAAAATATCTAATCCGATATAAGGTAGCTATACTTTAAGATGGAGCTAGTCAAAATAAATTTAGGACGAAGACACCATGTTAGCTAAGAATCAATAGGTCTAAGAACCCGTGCTTTATGTCATAACCGTTTTTAGATGTTTTACAAGATAGCACTATGATAGCCATATAAATTCTGTCGTGAGCTATATTTAAAAAATGGCGCCACTGCTAACTAGAATTAATAACGTTTAGTAACCGGCCGCGGTACGTCGTGGAACTATATTTTTAAAAAGAGCGCGAATCCAGACTAAACCCATTATCTACATAAAGTTTTACTAAAAAGGGAATTTTACTGAGGCCCAAAATCGCTGAACATCACTTGCAGCACGGCATATGATGAAAACAACAAAACCTGATCTGTGAAACCGGACGGAAAAAAAAGAGAGAGAAAAGAGTCGATAAGTTAGGTAGTATTTAGATCGAGAAAATTTTTGGAAGAAATGTCACGTCAAATGTTTAATCGGATGTCGGATGTGGTTTTTGGACACGGATGAAAAAACGAATTTCACGGCTAGCCTAGAAACCACTAGACGAATTTTTTGAGCCTAATTAATCCGTCATTAGCACATGTTGGTTACTGTAGCACTTATGGCTAATCATGGGCTAATTAGACTTAAAAGATTCGTCTATTTCTTCTATAACTATGCAATTAGTTTTTTTGTTTATCTATATTTAATGATTTATTTAGATGTTCAAAAATTTGATGTAATGTTTTTGAAAAAAATTTAGTACCTAAACAACATTAATTTCTTACCACCCCCGTCACTGCTTCACTTGGCCCCTCCTACCCTCTCGTCTCTTCTCTATAAAAAAGCACTCCTCTGTATCGAATCCGTCTTGCTCCCCTGCCCCGATCGGCCGCCTCCTCTCCGCGCCGCGAGCCCACCACAAACACACGCACCGACGCGAGCCAGCCAATCAAGCCGCCGCCGCCGCCGCCGCGCGGGCAGGGAGGGGGAACCCACTCGCGAACGCCTGCCTCCGGTCTGCGCCGCGCGATGCGACCGCACGGGCCGCCGAACATGCGGGCGGGGCTGCAGCAGCAGCACCAGCCGGGCACGCCGGGGCGGCCGCGGCGCCGCCCGGATCTCACGCTGCCGCTGCCGCAGCGGGACCTGACGTCGCTCGCGGTGCCTCTGCCGCTGCCGCTGCCGCCTTCGTCGGCGCCGTCGTCGGCGTCCTCGTCCGGGTCGTCCTCGCTCGGGGGCGTCCCGACCCCGCCGAATTCGGTGGGGTCCGCGCCGCCGGCCCCGCCGCCGCTGACGGAGCTGGAGCGCGTCCGCCGTATCGGGAGCGGCGCGGGCGGGACGGTGTGGATGGTGCGGCACCGCTCGACGGGCCGGCCCTACGCGCTCAAGGTGCTCTACGGCAACCACGACGACGCCGTGCGGAGGCAGATCACGCGCGAGATCGCCATCCTGCGCACCGCCGAGCACCCGGCCGTGGTGCGGTGCCACGGCATGTACGAGCAGGCCGGCGAGCTCCAGATCCTGCTCGAGTACATGGACGGGGGATCCCTCGAGGGCCGCCGCATCGCCAACGAGGCCTTCCTCGCCGACGTCGCGCGCCAGGTGCTCTCCGGGATCGCCTACCTCCACCGCCGCCACATCGTACACCGCGACATCAAGCCCTCCAACCTTCTCATCGATTCCAGGAACCGCGTCAAGATCGCCGACTTCGGCGTCGGCCGCATCCTCAACCAGACCATGGACCCCTGCAACTCCTCCGTCGGGACCATCGCCTACATGAGCCCCGAGCGCATCAACACCGACCTCAACGACGGCGCCTACGACGGCTACGCCGGCGACATCTGGAGCTTCGGCCTGAGCATTCTCGAGTTCTACCTGGGCAGGTTCCCCCTCGGGGAGAATCTCGGCAAGCAGGGAGACTGGGCCGCTCTCATGTGCGCGATTTGCTACTCCGACTCGCCGGCCGCTCCACCCAACGCCTCCCCGGAGTTCAAGAGCTTCATCAGCTGCTGCCTCCAGAAGAATCCGGCGCGGCGGCCGTCGGCGGCCCAGCTCCTCCAACACCGGTTCGTCGCCGGGCCACAGCCGCAGCCGCAGCCCCTCGCGCCCCCTCCTTCATGATGAATTCCGATGGGATTCCGGCCTTGATACGGGCTCGGGCATGGATGGACGGTGGTTGGCATTGAGACGTGGGATCTAGGAGTGCTCTTCCTAGCCATTTTGGGTATTCAAGCCACCACCACAAATTTACCGCATCCCTCTTCTCGTTGCTGTTGCTCCTCGAATTAAGCTCCTCTTCCCCTCCTGGACTTCTTTTTTAATCTTTCTCCTTCTTCTTTCTTTCAATTAAGTTCATGTTCTTCCAAATGATCATCATATAATATGGGTTGTTAAGAAAGCAATTTCTTCTTGATTAATTAATCAATTAATTTGTGAAACCATCATTGGAGGATTAGTACAAGTAGTAGGAGTAGGTAGTGGTGGTGGTGGTGTCCATCTGCTCCAGTTGCAGGAGGAGAAGAAGGAGATGGTGACAAAACAACATTGTGATTGTGCTGTGCTGGCTTCTTGGATTCTGCAATTGTGGGGGGTGGGGATGATGGATTGGATGGATCATTGGATGGTCGGAGGATGCAAATCTTGAAATGGGAACCAAATCAACTTTATTTTTTCCCCTCCTCCTGCTGATCCTCTTTCTCTGGTGGTTTTGGGGGAATGAATTGTGCTCTCTCTATTATTCTTCTCTCACTGGGTTCATGCGCCTACCAGTATCTCGCTCCTGAGCCTGTGCTTTTCTTCTCTTCTCCTTTTCCTTTCTCCGTTGATCGTTTTTGGGGCCCTGTTGTATGGGTGGCACTACTTTGCATGCATAGATTTTGGTCATTTCCGGGGCTTTTGGTGAACAGCCCCGTTTCACATAGCTGAGTTCTTTTTAAAATCTATTCGACAAAGTGTTTTAAATACTTAAAAAGAATAAAAATGGGTAGATCAGATGATAATCTTTTATATAGATAGGTTATGTACAAGAGTTTAAAAAACATGTTCAAGAAAAAAAAATCCAAAATTCATTATAAAAATGAACGTGGCCTTAGCTTGACATAGGCCCTGTTTAGTTAGGGTCAGGGCGAATCTTTTAAGTGTAATTAATCCGTCATTAACGTATGTTGGTACTATAGTAATTATGACTAATCATGCACTAATTAGGCTCAAAATATTCGTCTCACGACTCCATAACTGTGTAATTAGTTTTAATTTTAATTTATATTTAATGCTCTATTTAAGTGTGCAAAGATTCGATGTGATGTGTTTGGAAAAACTTTTTGGGAACTAGACCGGGCGATACTTGAGTTTTGTTCTCTCTGCTTTCATATTTTAAAATTATCTAGTCATAACTAAATTTATCAATTAATCTATATTTATAATTTGTATAATGTATAGATTTATAAGGAGTTTAGATAAAGTTAAAAAGTTTTCTGCTATGATAAGGAGGAAACGAAGCATAAAAAGAACAGAAGAGGGGACAGTGGCGCGAAGGGAAGGGCCCTCTGCTTCTGCTGGGAGAGAGTGACAATTGCTTGGAAATGGATAGATTTGTAGGTCGGCGAAAGGGGCGGTACATAGAAAGAAAGCAAAAGGCGACGATGAGATGAGATGAGATGAGACGAGAGCGAGCGAGCGAGAAGAGCCAAAGAGCAACACAAGAGAAGCGTCTCCTCTCCATTAATGGAGGTACGCGGGCCGTGCCTGCACTGGCAAGTGGGCCCGGATGGGCTTGCTGCTTGTGGAGGAGAATATGAATTAACTTTTGTGAGCAGTGTGCGCCTACAATAAATGGACACGCCATTCTCATGCGTGTTGTGTATGAGCTCACTTATGATGCAGTGCACTTGCAGCAAACTAATAAAGAGTGGTACAATGCAACAGCTGAAAGGAGGAATTCAACTGTGATTTCTGATGCAAGAGTTTATCCACAACTTCATGAATTTATATGTATCTTGATAGGATAAGGATGCTTTTAATTTTCTGATGTACTCGTTCTTCTCTATGTATAAACTCTTAAAACTCTTTATCTAGGAATTAAGAAAGGTAAAATTAAGCCTTATCTTTTCGCTTATGCTTATAAGTTAAAATTTAAATTTTTAACTTTGGATTTGCAATAGATTTTGGGGTTATCTCATCATAGTTTATTTTCATTCTTGGCTTAAAACATGTATATAAAAATTTTATTCATAAAATCATTTTTTATTTATAAATATGTTATCTGGTTTCTTCATAACAATCACCCCTAGATTACTTGTAATTGTAATAGGTTGAAATGAGAAAATATGTGAAACATTAAATGTGTGGAGAAACCCCCATCATTTGCCAATCAGCCTATAAACCACTACAACATTTGAGTTTTAAAACTTGATTTTATTGTTAATTTACATTTCCTTTTAAACTATAAATAACAAAACATAAAAACATTTTCCCCGTAAATTGTTTTTTACGACGAGAGAGTAGTTTAAAAGCTGCATTCTACGGTTTATAAGCTGCATTCCAAACTATCATCGTAGAAGTTGCTCTATTTTAGGACGAGAGTAGTTTAAAAACAAGATGTGCTTAAATTCACTCCTCTTGAAATACATGTTGATGGGGAGTAGTACGTCGTCGTACCACGCATGGCTGCAAATGCAGTACCACTGCTTAAAATGCGTGTCGCGGCATGTCTTGCGTGATGCATTCATTATTGGTGTGGTTAATTATAAGCTGGCATGAGAAAAAAGTCAATGTTTTTGTCCACAAGTCACGTACCTACGAGAAGGTGGTACATCGTACATCCAGAGCACTCATTTTATATTCGCTTTGCAGCAGCCGTGCCAATTATGAATACGCTACTATCTCTGTCCTGAAATAAAATTATTTTTTAATTTTTTATATAATGTTTGGACTCTTCATCTTATTTAAAACTTTTATGATTAATTTTTATTCTTACTAAATGATAAATAGCACTTTATGCGTGACTAACTTTTTTAAATTTTTAATAAATTATTTAAATAAGACGAATGGTCAAACGTCGGATAAACAAAAATGAAAAATAAAGTTATGGGACGGAGGTAGTAACGCCAATGCGTAATCACAGTCCACATCACGTAAGGATAGAGACATCACTACTCTAGTGAATTGATAGTCGAGCCTTTAATCACACTCTTTGGTGTAGTGAACTGTCAGTCGGATAGTAATCATATATCGTTTGAAACATAACGATGTCGAATGATCCCCCTTCTGGTTCGAAATACCTACGAATTCTTGCCAAATTTGTCCAACCCAAATGAGTGCCCGGGGCCTCGCTGTTGGCCTTTTGCAGAAAATATGCCAAATGGTAAATTAGCGAAACAATAATGTATGGTTAAAACTTTTATGTTTATGTTTTTTTCAACTCAAATGTCAACATTAAAAAGAAAACTATGATTAAAAAACACATAAAAACATGTTCAATTATGTTTGAAGGTTCAAGTATTATCCAGGAGCAAGTGTGTTTTAGGCTAAAAATGGAGCCTCCACTTGAGGTGGAGTCAATTTTCACGGTGTTCCAGCATCAGCGGGTACTTGTTTTAAAATAAAGTTATTTCTACCGCACACGGTTTGTTTTAAAATATAAATATTTTTTCACGTAACTTCTCATAACAATCAATTATACTACGCCGTTGACTTTTTTATATATGTTTGACCATTCGTTTTATTCAAAAAATTTATATAATTATTAATTATTTTTATATTATTTCATTTATTGTTAAGTATACTTTTATGCATACATATAACTTTACATATTTTGCAAAATTTTTTGAATAAAACGAATGGTAAAACATATATAAAAAAATCAACGGCGTCAAACATTTAGGGATGGAGAGAGTAGCAATTATCCATTTGACCTTTTCACTTGCATTATACTTTCGAATAGTCACAAACTTTCTCATGTCATTCTCCCATATTTTCTTACCACTTGTGCCAATACGTGGAAATATTTGCATCTTAGGACAGAAATCATACAGTAATGTGTTAGAACAAAAATGAAGGAGTACAGTATGTTTTCTTCACGCAGAATCACGGTGAAGCGAAGTAGTACGACAGGCTACAGCAGGCTGCAAATGCAAGGATGAAACGGAAGGACAATGACAGGACGAGGAGAAGAGATAGAGGCACACACGAGATCCTGGGCGGCCGGTGATTGGAGTCTGGAGAGGAGAGGAGAGTGGAAAAGGACGCAGATTCTTCCGAAATGAGAGGTGACTGACGCACACAAACATCGGGTTTGTTTAGATTAGGAAAAATTTTAGAAAGAGTATCACGTTAAATGTTTGATCATATGTCGAAAGGAGTTTTCGGACATGAATAAAAACGAATTTCACGGTTAGCCTATAAACCGCGAGATGAATCTTTTGAGTCTAATTAATCCATCATTAGCACATGTTGATTATTATAGTACTTATGGCTAATCATGGACTAATCAGGCTCAAAAGATTTGTCTTAAGATTTCTTCCATAACTATACAATTAGTTTTTTAATTCATCTATATTTAATATTTTATTTAGGTGTTAAAAAAATTGATGTGATGTTTTTGAAAAAAAATTAAAACTAAATAAGGCCTACATGTCATGCCGAACAGTGCACTAGCATCCAACGCTTACGGCACGCCTGCCTGCCACTGTTTGGAAGTTTCGTATCGATCGGCGATGGATCGATCGGATCATATGGACGCCATGCCATGGCATGATGACGATGACGATCTGCGATGCTCTGCTGCTGTGATGTTTTCTGACAGCGGTGAAGGATCGATCGTATGGACGCCATGGATGATGCACGCACGGGAATCGCGAAGGTTCGGTTCGATTGGATTCTCTAGTGACGTCGCATTGCAGTGCCCCCCACCGTCGAGTAATTACTTTTTTAGACTCAAACATGATTATTAGGAAAATATGTATAAATAATTAGAGAATTATTGTGATTGGTTAAAAAAAATGAATGGGTACAATTAATTTTATGGGTGGATAGGTGAAGAAAAATATGTGTTTAAGATAAATGTTAAGCGGTAGAAATAACCTTGTTTTAGAATGAAATAGTAAATAGTATGTCCATCGGGTTCTTTTCAGTAGAGCTGGCAACCGGTTTTTCAAGCAGGGAGGAACTTTGAGATCAATGGATGGTAGAAACATTACGGAGGGAGTGGTAATTTTACATGAAACATCGCATGAGTTACATAGGAAGAAGCAGAGTGGAGTAATTTTTAAGATAGATTTTGAGAAAGCTTATGACAAGGTTAATTGGTCTTTTGTGCAACAAACCCTACAAATGAAAGGTTTTTCATCGAAATGGTGTGATTGGATCGCTTCTTTTATTAAGGGGGTCAAGTTGGTATAAAAGTTAATGATTAAATTGGACCAAATTTTCAAACTAAAAAGGGGTTGAGACAAGTGGATCCTTTATCTCCGATTTTTTTTAATATAGTCGTTGATATGCTTGCTATATTAATTAAACAGGCAAAGGAAGATGGTCAGAGTGTTGGTGTAGTCCCACACCTCATTGATGAGGGATTGACTATTTTACAGTATGCTGATGATATTTTAATTTTTATGGATCATGATATTGACAAAGCAAAAAATATGAAGTTGATTTTAAATGTCTTTGCTCAATTATCAGGTCTTAAAATAAACTTTCACAAAAGTGAGCTATTCTGTTTTGGTCAAGCAAAGGACAATGAGCAATTGTACTTGAGGTTGTTTGGATGCAAGTTAGGTTCTTTTCCCATGAAGTATTTAGGAATCCCAATGAATTTTAGAAAATTAAATAATTCCGATTGGAAGCATATTGAGGAAAGAATGGAGAAGAAACTAAGTAGTTGGAAAGGTAAACTTTTATCAGTGGGAGGTAGGTTGGTGTTGATTAATTCTGTTCTCTCCAGTTTAGTTATGTTCATGGCCTCATTCTTTGAGATCCCAAAAGGTGTCCTTCAAAGAATGGATTTCTATAGATCTCGCTTCTTTTGGCAAAATGATAGCCACAAGAAAAAAATATAGATTAGCTAAGTGGGATTTATTATGCCAACCAAAGGAGCAAGGGGGTCTAGGAATTCATAACTTATAAGTTCAAAATAGTTGCCTTCTGAGTAAATGGCTTTTTAAACTCATCAAGGAAGATGGTGTATGGCAAGATTTACTTAAACATAAATATTTAGTAAATCAAACATTAACGGGTGTGGTAAAAAAAAGCTGATGATTCACATTTCTAGTCAGGTCTTATGAAAGTGAAAGACTCTTTTCTTGCTTTGGGATCTTTCATGGTTAATAATGGCTCACAGGTAAGATTTTGGGAGGATGCATGGATCGGAGATAGACCTTTTAAGAAGCAATATCAATTTTTATATAATATTGTTCGGAAGAAAAGTGATTCAGTTATAACTGTTATGTCAACTGTTCCTCTTAATGTATCTTTTCATAGATCATTATTTGGTGAGAATAGAATACAGTGGTACAACTTAGTTGCAACTATTTTACATGTTAATTTGAACAACGAACCAGATGTGTTTAGATGGAAGTTGCATCAAAATGGTCAATTTTCTATTCGTTCAATGTGTTCTGCTCTAATTAATAATGGTTTTATAGATAGGAACAAATCCATTTGGAAGTTAAAAATACCCCTAAAGATAAAAGTGTTCTTATGGTATTTGTTTCAGGGTGCGGTTTTGACAAAAGACAATCTAGCTAAAAGGAATTGGGATGATAGTTTAAAGTGCTGTTTTTGCAGGCATAATGAAACTATCCAACACCTGTTCTTTGATTGCCATTATGCCAAGTTCATATGGAGAATTGTCTATATATCTTTAGGGTTAAGAGAACCAAATAGTATTGTTGATTTGGGTGGAAACTGGGTGTGTGGTAAAAGTGTACAGGTTAAAAAATTGATGTTAATTGGAGCATCTGCAATCTGCTGGGCTCTTTGGTTAAGTAGAAATGAGTTGGTTTTTGACAAATCCATAACTTAATCATATTTGCAGGTCCTTTTCAGGGTAACTTATTGGTTACGGTTCTGGGCACACCTACAAAAGCATGAAGAAAACAAATAGACTATTTTTATTGCTTGCCGGAAGTTGGAGATTTTGGCTATGCAAGTTTTTGGGCACTTTGGTTGGCAATTCAACATTAGATTTGAATAAGGCTGGTCTTTTATAGTGTCTACTGTTTTATCTTGTTCTTATCTTATGTTTAAGCCCATTGAATTTTCTGGTGCGTCAAACTATAAACTATGTAATAATTGGCTGTAGCTTCTTTTGAAGTCAATGCTGGGTTATCCATTATCTAAAAAAAAGATGTTGCACGACAAGATATAACTATGAAAATATGTTTTAGAAAAGGTTGACAAAATTGCTTGACTAGCCCACGTTTTTTATAGTTTCTCAATCTAGCTCTACATAAATTAGATTTTTCTCATTTCTTTTAATGTTATACCACTAAATAGTGACATTGGTAAATATGGTTGATTTTCGACCTACAATGATTGACCATTTTAGAGAAAATAACGGTGATTTATTTATTATTTATGTAGTTATGACATGCATTTCACTGGTGTGCTTAATTACTTGTCACTGCTATAACAACATATTTACATATTTGCTACTCTACATGTCTATGGCAAATACATAGGGGTTAATTGCATCTAAGAATGATAAATACTTAGAGGATATTTGTCAAAAAAATACTTAAGAATGATAAATACTTAGAGGATATTTGTCAAAAAAAAATACTTAGAGGGTGATTGTTTGTTTTTTTAAAAAAAAATCATATTTATAAAAAAATATAAATAAAACTTTTATATGTATTTCTGAGCGATGTAAAAGGTAGAGCTGAAGATAAATTACGATGAAAAAACTCCAAATTTAAGATTAAAAAAAATCAAATTTTGGCTTATAAAAATAAAAAATAAGCAGATACCAAGATGTTAAATATCCTGTAAATTATTACCCATAAGTTGACTTTTTCTGCACGTTTGGATCAGTTCAAACTTCAGCAGATGATTCTTTCGTGAAACAAGGGCACCAAACAAACTGTTCAGTTGATTTCAGAAACCACCAAGTCTTCGTTGGAGTAGGAATGCGTACGGCTGGAAATGATCGTCATAATGTACTTTCTTAATTACGCCCTGAACGTCATTCGGTTGTGGATTATGCAGCATGGTGCACAAGATGTCTACTCTCATGAAACAAAGTGTTGCTAAGATATGAACACAAGAATTTAAGTTCAGATTATAATGTGACTCCGACGACTGAACTTGTTTTTTAATGGCACTGCCAGATACCAAATCTCTGCCACCCCAATATCCAAAGAGATTTGCTCTGGTCCAACAAAAAATATCTCGAGGTACTAAATCGTTTCTCACTGTTGGATTTAGCTGAGTAGGATATACACGGTTAGATCCAATAATCAGAAATGATTTGGTACCACGAGGTACCGGTATCTCGAGGTACCGGTACCTCGAGATACTTTTTATTGGACTGAAGCAAATCTCATATCGAAACTTCTGCAAGAAACGGTCAGCGTTTCCATACATTAAAAATGTCAGGTCCTTTACAAATGACAGGATCAAGAAACGACCAACTACTATCATATACTAAAGTTTGCAACCTCACAAGCACATGCAGCCATGACATGGCTCTCTAACCTCTGCATTAACAACACTAGCTTCCTAATCAAAAGAAGCATTGGGATAAACTCTCTGCTTAGTGAGACGTTTGTGTCCAAGGATCTTTGCATGCAGCAACACCTAAAATGCAGTCGGAGTGCAAGCTCACGTCGGCTTAGTTGTAGTATAGCCTTCTTGCCGGCACGGCGTGTTGGCTCGTGTTCCCGTTGTACGGCGACCTCCCTACGCTGTGCGGATCACTCGCCATATCCTGGTGATTAATCAAATGCAGCAAAAATAATATTTGATCTGTGTTCTTGCTTGCAGTGAAATTTGCAGAGATATGGATCAATCGATCTTACGTTTTGTCGATAAGGTTGATGAATGGAAGAGTTGCTGTGGAACAGCGAACTTTGCAAGCTGCTCCGGCCGTTCATGGTGTCGCAGAACTGCATGTTGTCCTCGCCGAGCGCGCGCAGGCGGTTGAGCTCCGGGAGCACCACGTTGGCGAGGTCCGGCCGGTCCTTTCGCCGGAGCTCGCAGCAGCGGATGGATATCTCGGCGAAGCAGCGCGCTTCGTCGACGGGCCAATCCTGGACGGCCGGGTCGAGCAGGTCGGCGAGCGCGCCGTGCTCGAGCGCGCGGGCGACGTGGTGCGTGAGGCCCATCGGCGGCCGCGCCGTGACGATCTGCAGCAGCATGACGCCGAGGGAGTAGACGTCCGACTTGACGCCGAGCAACCCCGTCTGCTGGTACTCCGGGTCGATGTAGCAGAAGGTCCCCGCCGCCGACGTCATGTGGCACTGCGTGACGCTGTCGGCGACGGACGGCGGCACGAGGCGGGCGAGGCCGACGTCGCTGATCTTGCTGACGTAGTTGCGGTCGAGAAGGATGTTGCCCGGCTTGAGGTCGCGGTGGACGAGCGGCTCGGGCTTGGTCTGGTGCAGGAACAGCAAGCCGGTGGCGATCTCCGCCGCGATGCGGAACCGGTGCTGCCATGGGATGACCGGGCCGCCGCCGCGCCGGAACAGGCAGTCGTCGAGGCTGCCGTTGGCCATGTACTCGTAGACGAGGCAGCCGTACTCCGGGCAGGCCCCGAGGAGGAGCACCATGTTTGGGTGGCGGATGCAGCTGAGCACCTCCACCTCCTGCTGGAACTGCGACCTCCCCTGCGCCGCGTCGGGGCGGAGCACCTTGATGGCCACCGGCGTGTGGTCCAGGTGGCCCTTGTAGACCGGGCCGTAGCCGCCCTCGCCGATCTTGCGGGGCTCGGCGAAGTGGTCGGTGGCGAGCTCGATCTCCTCGATGGTGTACTTCCGGTACCTGACCGCGCCGCGGCCGGCTCCCATGGACTTGAGCCGCTCCTCGGCCTCCTTGAGCGCCTTCATCTCCGCGCTGATCCGCTTCTGCGCCTCCAGCTCCGCCAGCCGCTGCGACGCCTCCGCCGCCTCGATGGCCGCCCTCGCCTTGGCCTTCTCCTGCTCGATCAGCGCCATGGCCGACTCCTCTGTCAGCCGCGTCTCCTGCGACCGCTGCTCCTCCTCCATCTTCCAACGCTGCAGCTCCATCGCCTGCACGCATCAAACTCATTTCAACTTTCACAAATCAAATGCATCATGTGATTGCAATGTTTAAGTTCTTGGTTAATCCATTGATCTCATGACACACACCTTCTGCTTCGCCGTGAGCGCCTCCTTGCACGCCGTGCTGTACATGTCCATGGTCTGCTTGAGCTCCAGCCGCAGCCGCCTCATCTCGGCCTCCATGTCTTCCTGCATGGCGGAGATCACAACGATCATTGCAAGATCTCATCGTTGTGCACACATATCTAGCCTTGTAGTGCGTGTGTACCATTGCAACGGAGGACGAGGAGGAGTTGCTGTTCTGGGAGTGCGACGTGCTCTCGTTGCCGAAGGAATCGCCCCACTTGTTGGGCGTGGGCGCCGCCGCCTCGAAGCTGTGGTGGTCGTGGCCATGGCCGTCCGACCCGTTCGACAGCCGCGGCGGGTACCGGTCCACGCTCCGGCGAGGGCCGGCGCTGATGAAGGAGATGTCCGACGACTCCGGCACCGAGTAGTCCGGGAACGCCTTCCTCGCCGACGTGTTCATCCCCCTCGCGAACGGCGACCTGTCCATGCAAACACTCCAGTTTCTGACCCATTCTTCTTCCTCCCTAGCTAGCTGCCATGGACGTATCTGCTCTCTCAGCTTACATGATGAAATTGTCCTGCAGTTGCGGTGTCCCGGCAGTGTCGCCTCTCGTCGTGGCCGGAGGCGGCGGCGTCCATTTCTGCGTGGGCACGTGCTCGGGCTTGGGCCCCTGCATCATCGTCCGGAGCGGCGAGACGGCCGGCGCCTGGCGGGTGGCCTGCCGCATCGACGTCACCTTGCCGCCCTTGGAGACGATGTACACGGTGGTGAAGTCCGGCGCCGTCTTGGAGATGCTGCTCGGGATGTCCGCCTTGAACCTTCACACGCCAACCAACACAATACCAACTTAGCTCGTCGGATGCATCGACGGCTGCTTAGAGAGGCAACAAATTTTGGGTTACCTGACGAAGCCGCCCCTGGCGGTGGCGCCGACGACGAGCTTCTCGATGGCGGCGTGCGCGGCGAACTCGACGATCGCCTTGGACACGTCGTGCTCGTCCAGCACCACGTCCTTGCAGAGGATCTGCGAGCCAGGAGAAACCCTATTGTTGCAAACGATCCAAGAAGGTAGTATAGTAGCAGCAAGCCAGCAACTGAGAAAAGATGGACGGCGTCGGCGTTACGTCTTTGCGAGTGCACAAGCAGCGGAACGGGAGGAAGAGGTCCTTCATCTGCGGGTCCGACGGCTGCTTGTACCCGGCGGCGTCCTCCACCCCACCTGCACAAACCGCCGGAGCGGCGCGGCGCGGCTCACCGTCAGAAGAAGGCCGCGGCGCGAAGCGGAGCGCGAGGAGGCGGCGGCGGATCGGATGGACGGGGTTGCTTGCCTGAGGAGCCCTTGGTGTGGACGTGGACGAGCACGATGGTCTGGCCCTTGTGGACGACCGTCTCCGTCGCGAACTTGAGGGCGTTCTGGCTGTTCTTGTCCTTGTCGATGCACACCGCCACCAGCGGGTAGCCGCCGCCGCCGCCGGGCTCGCCGCCGTCCCTCCCGTCGCTGTACTTGCCCATTGCCAGGGCTAATCGATCAGCTTATCCTTGCCTTCCCTTGTTGCTCTTGTGCTCGTCGAATTGTTCCTTGTTGCTCTTGTGCTCGTCGAATTGGTGGATCAAGCTTGGTATCTTGCACTAGTTCCATTCCATTTTCCTGCCTGCGTACAACTCTGCTACCAATATCTTCAGGGGGGAAAAGAACTATACAGCCTAATTGTTCATCCTCTGAATGAATGGAATTATGAGACCATTGTTCATGACAAGAGTATAGGGATCTCATTTAGACCTTTGCCCTCCTGTTCTGACCTCTATTGACTATTAATAAACACGTCGTACTTAGAACGAGTTTAAAAATGTTTATCGTGTTCGTTTGTCTTCTTTTACCTGCTGGGTTAACGGATAACCACCAGTGCTTCTTCTCCTGTTTTTGGCCTACAAAACAGCGGACGATGGTATATACTACTGGCAACAGATAAGACTGTATAAGTGGGTTTCAAAACCATTGATAAAGGGTACCTCCTGCAACAGATAAAACATTGACGGAAGAACCAAGAATTGCATCAAAGGTGTCTTTATTCAGAAAACAATTACACACTTTTACATTGTTTCAACCACCAAATTGCAGCATATACAACCAGAGGCTGCCAAGTTTAACAAATTCATATGTACAAAATATATTAAGCTGACATTTACACTATTGACAGCCGAACAATAATCTTTACACTACAAAACAATACATCAGAGGCTTCCCTGATTTGATAAATGATAGTTACATCATGCGTGATTCCCTGAACCAGATGTTGGTCCATGGGCATCGTAACCTAACTAGAATGGAGTTAACCCACCGGCAAAAAGGTTGTTATTCCTCAAGAAATCGCCGAAATTTAGCTAGACTAGAAAATTGTCTATCATATGGTAGATTACGTCTTCGCCATCTGAATTAACAGGATGGATCCTAACCTGCACCAAGCATCAGTTTACATCAAATGCTTGGAATTCTCTATATCTCTAATCTTATATGTTACGATCCCATGAACCCCAAAGGGAGGGAGAATACTTTTATCTTCTAATAACAGTGTTGTGTACATAACTACTGAAGGCACAAAGAAGCAATAACATATATATAAGGTCCTTAAGCACAATCCTAGCAGCCACATTGCCCTGCGCTTAATAGTTCAACTCCCTATTACTGTTCAGTTATCAGTCTTAGATTTGTGGTTCACTAAAAGTATTTGTAGGTTATATTATTCTCTAATGATTGGCAAACAGAAGTATGGGAGTAGCAGAGGATACCTGGATATTATGGTGGGCGTTGTATCTTAGCCAGCTCTTATGAAAGCATACATCAACACGTTCCCAGGGAACTTGTGTAAGGCCACGGATCATCAGTTCTGTAACAGCAGAAGCAGTAAAGTTTCATTGCACTCCTAGCAGGAAACCTAGAAGCAACTTTAAGTCTACAGTGCAAAGCAATCAATAGTTTCTGATCAAATGAGATGCAAGAATTCACTATCCGTGCGTGTGTTACAGACGCCTCTACTACTAACATCATATCATTTTAGATTGATGTGCCAATAAAGCTTATGTGCAATTTACACATGGCACCTCTGTCCAAACTTTACAGAAAGTATCAAAAACAAGTTTGCAGTGTTAATGCCTACTGATATGTATGTCACAGTGATTCTTACCTTCGATGCTATATGTAAGTGAAGCTTCTACAGATTCCTCTGGCAGATGATGCTCCGAATTTCCTTTGTCAACATGGATAACATGTGGATACATTTTATCACTTGGTGCTAACTGAAGCTGAGATGCATAAACAGGCCAGATGATTAATGTAGTGAGCATAAAAGTATAACAAGATTGTGTTGCCTCTTAAATTGAATAGGTCAAGCAGTAATTTACCTTAGGTAATTCATGCTGACGACGAATTGATGATGTTCTCCAGCCAACTATATCTTTACCAATATGTTAAGGACACAGGCAACCAAAGTTGATGCCTTTAAAACCAATTCATAGTTCAAGTGTTCAACACAACACCAAAAAAGAAATAAATAGTGTAACTTGTGGCATTGGTAGGATACGATCATATGTTACGTTCGCATAGGCAACACGGCGCCTAAAAGAGCGCAACGCAGACCTGCACAAAGCAACGCCATGTTAAGATATGGAAATAGATAAGTTATACATAAAAGTATAGATTGAACCAATTGCTGGATATTTACATGAATTTTCCATCATCACAGTCTTCAACCATTCGTACAAGAAGTGGGGCCTTCCCATCATCTGTGTCTGTAAGGAATAAATGTTTACCTGTTCTCCCAACTATAAAATGTGCAGTTCCTGCAGCAGTTCGCTCCAAAAATGGAACACCAAAAAGGAAAGGAAGCTGTCAAGAAAAAAGAGGGTCAATTTTATTCTACTTATTCATATTATTTCTTATTCAATTCCTAGGTAGAAAAGTAAAAAAATAATCAAAGAAGGTACAACTAAATACTCCAATGTCCAGAGCGGAATACAACTTAATACGGGGTTCGGTTTATGGCAAGTTTTCGACATCAGTATGCTATGAAACCACTAAAGTTTGGCGGCTAGAAGGAAATGGTTTAAATTGATAATACAAACGTTAAAGATGACATCTGAGATCAACATGTCAAACACAATACAAGTAAATGGGCTGGATAACTTACTTGTTTATTCCACCTTGATCCCAAGTGCGGCGTAGCAACCGTAATCAAATTTATTGGCTCTAAACCAGCTATTTTACCACCATTAGATGTTCTCTGTTCATCTGAGAAGTTATCTTTATCAAGATAAGCCTCTGCATTTATCGATGCATCATAAAGTTTTCCAATTGCATATCGTGTAACTAAACCACCAAGGGAATGGGCAACGAAAGAGATATTCTTTAGGTTACTTCTCCTCTGAACAACTTGTCGAACCTGAGTGTTAAATATTAATGTCATTACATACCCTTCATAATAATCTGCAATTCCATGTAAAGTGCAAGTATAAAGTGTTCTACTGTTTACAGTGACCATGAACTAGTAGACGTATGGACAATTGGTATAACGAAGTTGGCTGGATGCCTGTACCTCTTCAGCTAACCTTTCTCCCATCAAGTCGACTCCATCATATGTTAACTTTGAATGGTTGCACTGACTGCCTGTTCCAGAAATTTAGTTAGACACAATAGGTGTATGATTAAGTACGCAGATGAACATTTACTGCTTAAGGCATGGCAAACCAACTGGGCTGTGTGATGTATAAATCGACATGGGAGAATAGCAACTAAAACCAGAGCACAAGTGATTTTTGGCGGCATCATCATGCTAGCACAGTACTTATTCTTCCAACTTCAGACCGTCACTGAAAGCATCTATATTTGTGAGAGATTTCAAACTAGTTACACCCGCCATTAAAAATAAACTTGCAAGGGATTTCAATCTAGCCACACCATGGTTAAACAGAAACTTTCTGATATCTGAATTGAATAAATCCCGCATCTTCATGTACAACCAAGATCGATTTTTTGGAATTATGTTTCTATGCTAGCTGTCTAGCCAGATACCTTGACCTGATGATCTCAGTGTTCTCACATCCCTATTTGTGAAAATGCATTGCGCTGCATTTGCAGTTCCACGTCTTAACAGCCCTTTTGTAATGTGCACGCAAAATCAATTCCACTACAGCCTCTAAATTATAAACGAAAATTGAATAAAATTTTATCCACATGAACAAATTTGGAGAGCACTAAGCCAGCTAATCGAGTAGAATAAACTCACGATGAACGAAGACTTTCCCGGGCAGCCTCTTCACGAACTGCTCGGCCGCAAATTTCCAATCCGCCGAACTGCCCAAAGCACCGAGTTAGCTGATAGGAAAGCATACATAACACAATACAGCAAATGAAGCAGTGACATCGCACGCAAACCTCCCGTATAGCCCGTTGACCATGACGACGAGGTGATCGGCCTCCTCGCTTCCGGCCTCCTCTTCCACGCGGTTTCCCGCGTCCCTCCCCTCGGCGCTCGCTTCCGCCGCCGCCGTCGGCTGCGGCAGCTGGGGCGCCAGGAAGCACCTCAGCCAGTTCGCCAGGTCCAGCTTCTCGCCCCCAGACCTCGGCTTCCGGCCAAGCAGCAACCCTAGGTCGAGACGGAGCCCCGGCGGCGACCACTTAGAGACGCCGCCGCGGTTGCGGCTCCGCCCCGACGGCGCGCTCGGGGACTGGCCCATCGCGGGGGCGAGCCGCCGGCCGCGGCTGCGGCGGCGCGGAGGCGGAGGCGCAGGCGGCGGAGAAGGAACACGTGGCGGAAGGGTAGAGTCCAGAAGAGGCGGGCATTGGTGTGTTGGTGTGTGGGCCCACATCGACGGTTCTCGAATCGGGGAAGCAAGCCAGCTGTTACCTTTCTGATGAAATGGAGGGCGGAGATTGGATGGTTGATTTGGATCGAACGGATGGGATTCACGGGAGAGCACTAGGTGGTTTGGCTTTCGCGGTCATTGAGTTAATGGGCCGCCGCTAGCAGTTGGGCTTGAAATTGAGGGCGCTCTCTTAAATGGGCCTAAAGCCCATAAAAGCTACTGTTTTTTTTTCTGTACTTAGTTTTATTTTGAACAATTTCGTTGTCTAATATTGATTTTGTCACTATTTTTAGGGTTTTTTTATTTTTGCCCCTGGTATTTGAGTTGAAGCCACAGTTTATCTCTCTTTTGGACGGACAGTAGTAACTGTGTTAAGTTAGCGACAAAATATCATTTAGCCTTACTCAGATTTTTATTTTTATCATGTTTATCTTTTCAATTACATTTCCCCCCTTCATTGTACATTGAAGCAGTGCATGTCGTTGTTGTATACTAGTAGAAATAAACAGGAATAAACATGAAAATCCTAAGTAAGGCTAAAACGATATTTTATCACTAACTTAACACCGTTACTGTTGTCTGTCTAAAAAAAGGATAAATTATGGCTTCAGTTAAAAGAACAGGTGTAAAATCAATATTAGAATTAAAAGAGGGATAAGAACAAAATTGTTCCTTCTTATTTTCACATCCTTGAATATAATCAGAATCCAACCCACCTCCCAAATGATTTTGTCCATTGTTTAATGCTACATCGATCAACAAGAGCAGGAAACGAAGCTTCGACGTATTCGCCGACTGATCGTACGATCTCAGATGTTGTTTTAGAGATTAGCACGCACACCCACATGAGGGCATGTGTGTGGCCACTTTCACAGTGCTTCTAGTTACACTAAACCCTCCACGAAAGCATTTTGTAAATATGACACTGACACATCGAATTAATCCTGATCAAGCCCACAGCTTGAACCCAGAAAACTACCCTTCACGAAGCGTTTACTTCGGGGTGCAAACTGCAGAGTTGAACTCCATCGATCCTAGGCAGTCATGCTCTGACATCGTCACTGCTCCATCGATTTCCCAAAGATGTCAAACCAACCAATGGAAAGGCTGAACAATATACAAACTGAAAAAAAAAAGGTACTGAAACTGCAAGTCAAACAAGAACTGGGAGCACCCCCTCAATGTATGTGCCTGATCACATGCAATGATTCTTCCTGCTGCTCACTGCATCGATCGATTAAAATTCTGCATGCGTTCTGAATCTCTGATCGACCAGCAGTAGATCTACCGCTTCTAGTTGCAGATTAAATCTTAATTGTCAACGGCGTTTTGTAATAATCTTCAGCTCGCATGCGTATATATAAGAGCTACCAATGGTAAGGTAGCCTCTAGCCTTTGAAACCCTCCAACCAGTAGCTAGCAAGCTAGGGAGGAAGACACTGGTCTTGAGCGAGCTAGTGGTCGGCCATGGAGTACGGCTCAAGGAGGCTCTCGTGCTGGTGCTGCTGCGTCGTGGTGGCCGCCGTGCTGCTCCTATCGTCGCCGCACACGCTCGTCGCGGCGGCCGGCGCAGCGCCGCGGCGGCTGCTCCAGATCAGCGAGGCGCAGCAGTTCGTGGTGCCGCAGACGCACCTCCGGGCGATCTACGGCCTGCGTCCGCTCAAGTGGAGCAGCGACCTGGCGGAGAAGGCGACGCAGTGGGCGGACCAGTACAAGGGCGACTGCGGCGCGGCGGCGGCGGCCGGCGGCGTGAACGTGTTCCGCGGCTACGGCGGCGAGGCCTGGCAGCCGAGCGACGCGGTGGCGGCGTGGGCGGAGGAGGCGCAGCACTACGACTACGGCGCCAACGCGTGCGCCGCCGGGAAGGAGTGCGGCCGCTACAAGCAGATGATGTGGCGCGACAGCACGCAGGTCGGCTGCGCCAGCGTCCCCTGCGCCTCCGGCGAGACGCTCATGGCGTGCCACTACGAGCCGCAGGGCAACATCATGGGACAGAAGCCGTTCTGAACTTGATCGTAATTAGGAACGGTCTTCTAAACGCTAATACGCCTCTTGCCATTTCTTGATCCCATAATCCATCTATCTATGGTTATTAGTTGGGGCTTGAATTAGATTGATGATGATGATGATGCTATTGCTGCGTACAGGATCAAATAATTCTCTCAAATAGCATCATTCGTCAGCTCTTTAGTTACTTTTGTTTGGTTCTTCATTCTGCACGACGCAGTATATCATGTTAGTATCGGGCACAAAAGGATAATTACATTTGCTCGTTATTCACAGAACAGATTATCACAAATTCACTATGCATCCGTTTTTGCTCTATATGTCTCCATTGTAAGATGCAAATCTTTTTATTGGGCTGGGAGGCCGCATATTTCGTCTATTGGGCCGCAAACTCGCGACGATGGCCCAAATCATCACCCTCAGTTTGCAGTGTTTTTCACCTTCCTCTGTTAAAGACTGAAACAATCACACTCCTTTTGATTTACAAACCTAAACATCTTTAGATTGGGATGAGATGCTAATAGTACTGATTCTGCAGTACTGCTCACTGACATATGGGTCTAATAGCGTGTGGGGCTCATATTTCAGTGAGCAGTATTGCAAGAACAGTAGGGGAGAGGATATGAAATTCCGTTAGATTTAGCGGTGGTTCTATTTAGAGGAAAAAAACGAGGATTCCTAAGTAGCAACTTCTATAAATATGATTTAGTTTGTATGAATGGAGTAGTAAACCTAAGAGGAACTTTACTTTTTCATATACATTACAGAGAAAAAATATAGAAAAAATGTATGTATTTTCTATTCCACCTTGTCTATTCCTATATTTTAAAATGTGTACAGACCGAACAAACCCTTCAACACATAGAAAACATATATACTTTTCCGCCAATGCCTGCTACTCATGACCAAAGTCTACATCCCTCATTCCCATGGACGGCAGCGGTGCCTCTCCCCTCAATCATCCTATCCACCCCCAATCCCTTCTCTCCTCATCTCCACCTTCTTTCTCCTTCCTCCCATCCTTTTTTTCTTCATATTTAAATCTATTGGTTATCCCTGGTAAGGATGGTTGTTTCATCTGTGGTCTGGGCGACGGTTGGAGCGGGTAGAGCCCCATGGCCAAGCTAGCCAACAGTGCGCCATGGCCAAGTTGGCCACTGGCCAAAAGCACCCACTTCTTGGGGATATCGGTGTTACGTGTTGATGTAGGAGGAAGCAAGATCGATGGAGTCGGTTGGCATCACAATCTTCTAGTAGTTGTGTAGAAGTGGTGACATGCATAACAACGACACCAGTAGGTGCCGATGACGGTGATGGTCGGCTCAGTGCTGGCGGCGGTGGTTGGTTAGCTTGGTGGTGCTCTAGGAGGGACCCCGGGCGCAACAACGGTGCCAATGGTGTGGTGGGGAAGTGAGAGTCAAGAGATAGTGTGATAGTGGTGATTTTCTGGCGAAATAGGCTTTGGCAACAGCTTGCCGGAGGTCAGAGTCTAAGGCTACAATGATGTGGTGATGTCTCTTTAACCAGAAAAGCTATGGCAGCTCGAGAGATATCGTGGTTTGCAATGACGATAGCATGGCGATGGCGATCCTCTAGCGAGATAAGCTTCGGTGGCTTAGCAGAAATGAGGTTCAATGGCAATTACTGTGAGGTGGAGAGATGCTCGTTCGTGTTGCGGGAATGATGATTGTCATGTGATATAGCGGCTATTTAGGGAGAACCTCCTTTGATGAGATAAGCTACAGTAGCTTAGCGGAGGCGGTGCGCTATGATGATGACAATGTGAAGACGATGGACTAATTCACACTATAGGGAGTAGCCCATCCAAGGACTTGCCATCAGTGCTCAAGACAAGTTGGCAAACTAGTCTTGCCCCCTTCCTTCGCTCATGACAGAAAGAAGGAATTTTTATGGTGGCCTCGTGGCAACGAGAGGGCAAGATGGAGAAAGTGTGGGCTATCTCGGTATCTCCTTGAAGTTTAAAGCAATAAGAAAAAAAACTTAAAGCTAGTCTTCTAATTTTCATTTTCTGTTTGTTTTTTTATTCAATTGTGAGAGTGAGAGTGTGCATTGATGTAACCTTTAGTTATGTAGTCGGCAGGGAGGAGCTAGAGCAAAATAGATGAGTGTGTCATTCATTTGTTTTTCAGTGTTTTGAACTAAATTTAGACTGCTACAGGTGTCTGAATTTGGATTAAGAGAATTTATATGTGGTGAAAATTGATAAACACTAGCTAAAAGATTTTTAGGGTTCTAACCCCTCTCCCCACCCCGTATACGTAGCTCCGCCCCTGCTTGTTGGATTTCTATCCTTTATCAAACAAACTCTTCAGGAAATTTATAAGGAGTGCTTAATAGAACTCTAGCGAATATATATTTACAGTGACAGTGACTCAGAAATGCATGCATTCCTGAAACTTTTTATTGAACATATAACTGTGCATTCAGTTTTCATGACAATCATGACAGCTCTCTAGTGTACTACAGTCCTGGTGTTCTTCTCGTACGGGCTATGACGTTTCAGCTCATGATCGATCAGTATGGCTTCTCGCCGACGACGTTGCCCGGAGGGTAGTAGTTGCAGGTCATGAAGACGCCGCCGTCGCCGCAGACGACGCGCGCGCAGCCGACGGAGGTGGTGCCGCGCCACACGATCTGCGTGTAGTGGCCGCACTCGCGGCCGGGCGCGCACGCGTTGGCGGCGTAGGAGTAGTCGACGCCCTCGGCGGCCCAGTCCTTGACGGCGTCGCCGGGGCGCCACGCGCTGCCGGCCCCGCCCCAGAAGATGTTCTCCCCGAGCGCGAACTGCCCCTCCGGGAACGAGTGCCGCAGCGCGCAGTCGGCGCGCCGCTGCGCCGCCCACCACCGCGCATACTGCTCCAGCCGCGGCGACCACGCCAGCGGCAGCTCCCACCGCGCCAGCCGCACCAGGTTGTGGTAGTAGAGGAACTCCACCGACTCCGCCCACGCGCCCAGCGCGCCGCACCCCGCGCACTTCGCCACCGCGATGCCGTACACCGTCGCGTTCCCGTACTTGCCGTCGGCGAGCGACGCCGTGGCGAGCAGCGGGTGGACGAGAAGGGCGGAGACGACGAGAGCCACGAGCTGCTTCATGGCTTCTCTGATTGGTCGCTGCGCTGCAGCAGCGAAGTTGGGAGCTGGGATTGGACGAACAGGTTATATGCGCCGGTGGCAGATGGCGCCATTGTCTCTGCCACCCGTGACCATGAAGTGGGAGCAACTGTTGTAGCCAGCATGCATGACGCAGTTTTTGTCTACATTTTGTTATCTCGAGACATCGTTTCGACCATGATCGGTTTGTTTATGCCGACGCGGGCTTGTTTTGGTCATCACAAAGGCCACAAATTTTGATTTTCGGACAGCCTGAGTAACTACTGCTGATGGAACATATACTCCCCCATTCCTGAATACTTATCCACGAACACTATTCATGTCTAAATTTTGATCATTTATATTTTTTTGCAAACCATTTCTAAATACCCAAATAGATGTCATGTTATCAAAGTGTTTTGTATACTAAACATAAATACTAAACTTTTATTTATCATAATCTAATCATTTAAAAATTATCAGCGATCAAAATTGCAACAGTACGAGTATTCAACTATTCATAAACTGAGATAACGGATAAGTATATACTTGCAGTCTGGCTCGCCCGTGACCATGGATGGCGGCTTCTAGATGCTTCCGCCATGGTCACGAGCTTGTAGCAAAAAGGTCCAGGCCTATGACGATGGATCGGTAGCCCGCCCGGCCGGTTTCCCGTAGAGGTGTTCCTGCAGGACGCTGCACATGTGGTGGCTCGTCGTCTGTACGTGTACGTGTACGTGTCCCAGACGTTTCGGCCGCTTCCTGAACTAAGATCGACGCACGCAACGGCCTCCTCGTCGGTTTGTACTCAGTGTTCGTTGTGACGTTGATGTCGGTACAAGCGAGATGCCTTGACAGAATGAACCCGATCACTGCTTCTTTCTCTTCGCGATCCATGCTGATGGTGTTTTTTTTTTTTTTTTTTGGTTTTTTTACGCTCGGTTCCGTCAGTGTCATCGAAGCACCAACGCGCTTCGTCAGGCAACTTTTGGCATTGCGTTTCGCATGGGCGTGCGGGCCCATACTATGTTGTTGTCTGGAAGTGGATTGCCTCAAATGTGCGGCCCATCATGTACTGGGCCGTAACGGAATTGAATGCGTTCGTGCAGTGGGCTCGCCGTCTCAGCCGCTTGGGCTACAGTGACCCGTGGGTAGTGAGGGATAGGTCCGCCAGTGATGTATGTCATCAACTAAATAAACCAAAATTTACTTTTATATATTAAAAATCTTAATAAATAAAACCTATTTTTATTTAGAGCAGGGTTACAGAAACCGCGGTTAACGTGGCGGTAACTGCGAGGTAACCTCGCCCTCCGCAGATGCACGGTCGCTAAGCCACGGTAACCGAGTTTAAATTTGACGAGAATTTTAAAAAAATGAGAAAATTTAATAAAAAAATATATGTTGCATATGTTGATATATAATGTAGTTTTGTCAAAGAAATTTATGAAAAAAAATGTATTTTCGGCGTAATTAAAAATCATAAATGAGAATTTCAGGAAACAAAATTAAAAAATAGCCTATTGCAAATAATATTTCATAGAAAGATTGTTAAGAATATTTTGTTGTTAAGTTATTATTAATTTACACTAGACACTAGGGCACATAATGTTAAAATACAAATATATAACGATGGATATATGGAAAATATGTATGGAGAAAAATTGTACGTGCACGTTAGTAATAATTGGTAGTAGGTATAGTTATGACGTAGCAATCAAAATGAAATTGTTACTTGTTATTGGTGACGGTGTATGTTTATAGGTTGCAATATCAAGAATTTAGAAAAGATCATATGAAGATTTTCTCGTTTTCCCTAAAACATGTTCTATTTTCCTATTTTTTTATGTCACGACTCACAAATATAGTCACAAAATATTTTCCTATTTTTCATGTATTTTTTTAAGATTTTCTAATGTTTTTTGCATTTGACATCACATCCGCGGTTTTCTCGCGGTAACCGTGGTTTCGGCTGCAAAAACTGCACAGGAAACCACGGTTTTCGCCGCTCTCATGCGCCGTTTTAGCTCGTACTTACCGTGGTTACCACGCGGTAACCGTGCAAAACCGCGCGGAACCACGTTTACCGTACGGTTTTGAATTCAATTTTTTTTGTTTTCAAATTTGTTGCAGTTTTTACGGTTATCTTGCGGGATCCGCGGGAGCGTGGTATCGTGGTTTTCGCGGGAAAAACGTAAGGGGAACCCTGATTTAGAGAGTTGGAGCTGGCCACACCGTGGGGCAATCCATGCCTATCTCTACTAGTAAGTCGCATCTAGCAAGTTGCTTAGCGCCGCACTGCCATGTTATGATTTACCGTTTATTTTTATCCTCAAGAATAAACCATTCGAAATTTTAAAATCTAAATCTGCCTCTTGGTCATACGCAGTCTTATTGATGGGTCCAAATAACACTACCACATCAGTTACTCAGGTGCTGTGGCATGGCTGTGGGTTTGTCATGCCAATTAGATTGCCATAGAGGCCACTTTGATGACTTTGACGAGCTAGCCAGATTGACCTTGTCAAAAGTTTTACATTTAAAAATATCTTTTTGCAAATTATGTTTAAAAATAATAGAATTTATACTTTACAGATCAGTTTTATAAGGACCATCGACAAACAGCCAAGTAATTCCATCACCAGTATATGGGTATGGCCAGGGGGCATCTTCAGTGTGATAATGCTACCGTTTGACATGTTTTCAAGATGGCAACAATTAGCAACACCCAAAATTACAAGTGCAATTAGCAAGTGGTAACACCTAAAAGTTAACACAGCAGAAACTACCTCAAAAATCAACAGAGTAGTCTTTGCACAAGTTCGATCTAAGGGACTATTACCGATACACGATCGATTCATTCAATGTCACATGCTCCGACAGTGGCTGCATGGGGGAGGAACGAGCTGAGCAACGACGACGAGACGAGACGACCCTGCAATTTGCAAGAGCACATGCATGTTCTCATGTTTCTTTGCCTATTGTCAATTCGGCAGGGCCTTCACTAACGCCGCTGTCCTGTTGACATTTGCCACATGACAATGTATGCCATCGGACCATCGTGCAAAATTAATGTTACTACCAGACTGGATTTTTTAAAATATATTATGTGAGTTTAATTTTCAATTTTCAAAACTATGCTACACCAAAATTTATTGTTAAATATTAACATTTTGATAATGCCACATCACCTGGCAGCCAAATAACAATGTTATATTAAGAGTTTATGTGCCGGAATTGTTTTATCACAAAAAGTCTATATCTACAAACAGGAGTCTAATTTTAAATATTTTAAAATTAAGAATAAATTCTACTTCTGGCCTTTTTATTTTATACCGGGTAAATTTATCAATATTACACTTTGAACTATCCCGAATAACTTTCATGGCCATGTATAACCTTCGTTTCGACAAATATATGGATTGAGACGAGAGTTCACTGTTGTACTATGTAAAAAAAATGTTTGCAACGGCATAAACCATTACAATATCAAATTTATCCGGTAAAAATAAAAATATAAGTTTAAGTATAGACCAAAATAAAACTGGGGTAACTAAGAGGTAAGACGGTATTTATATTGAGAAAATTTTTAGGAGAAGTGTCACGTCAAATGTTTGACCGGATGTCGGAAGGGGTTCTCGGACACGAATGAAAAAACGAATTTCACGGCTAGCCTGGAAACCCCGAGATGAATTTTTTTAGCCTAATTAATCCGTCATTAGGACATGTTGGTTACTGTAACACTTATGGCTAATCATGGACTAATTAGGCTCAAAAGATTCGTCTCAAGATTTTTTTCGTAACTGTGCAATTAGTTTTTTGGTTCATCTATATTTATGTTTTATTTAGGTGTCTAAAAATTCGATGTGATATTTTTGGAAAAAAAATTGGGAACTAAACGAGGCCTAATAAATTTTGGCCCAACTAGACTGCAGCAACTCTGCAAACTCTGACCCCAAATACTCATCAGATCGCCAATTGACCGTTCCTATCTCGAGGATTCCTTCAGCTTTGACCCGTATAAAGATACGTATAACCTGCAATTACCAGAACTCAAGATGAAACAAATTGCGTTTGTACTAGCACGTGGTGTCGCAGCGACGACCCAAATCGCGTATGTGTGGGCTCGTGACGCCGTGATGCTCTCTGCATCGCTGATGCAGCCGCAAGATTCCCACAGTATAATTGTACTCTTGTTGCAGGCTTGCAGCTGGCCTGCAGTTGTCGCGTATTTAACTGCTATACTATACTTCCAGATGTGGAAGAAAAAAGTCAAAAAAAAATTCATAGTTATTAATTTACCCTATTTGCTAGCTGCGACTTTAATACGACATTTACACATTTTAGAAAAAATAAATTTTATAAACAATATACATTCGAAAATAATATTGTTATGAGTTGTTTTACAATGTGCAGTAGAGCCAATCTAGACTTTTTTCTATTCACATGGATCATATGCATTTATACTAACATATTAGCTTATTACAATAAAATAATTTTTTACTAATGGTACTACTTATAACCATTACATGTAAAACGATACTGCGAGCATATATTAATACACACACCCGTCTTTTTACTTCTGTTTATGCTTATAAGACAGAATTTAAATTTTTCTTTAAATTTATAGCTGATTTTATGGTTTATTCACTGAAGCTTATTTTATAGACTGGCTTTTAGATTGCCAAGTATACATATATAAAAATATTTTTATTTTACAAATATGCCGCTTGTTTCTCAATAAAAAAGCTAAATAATCGCCAAATGGTTGTTAACTTCTTTTAACTTAGATATATATTCAATAAAATAAGATCCTCCAGTATTACAGATAGGACCTACCTGTCAGTTAGACCTACTGCCCGTTTTATGTTAACCTGCATTCAACACGCCCGTTGGGGTGATCAATGCGCGGGGTTTTGCAGCTAGACGACGCCGCAGAGTTAGAGGAGATTAAAAACAGTTGGGGTCGCATTGCATCGGATTCCAACTGACCATAATGCACACACCTCAGAGATTTCAGACTTGAGAGAGAGAGAAAGAGACAGGCACAAGCTCTGAGCGTCCACCCGGTCCAGTCACATGGACGCGCCTCACGTACAGTATCACTCATTTTAACAACTTATCCGTTGGTCGTTTTCCCGTCTTAACAGCTTTGCACTGCTCTGCCTGCCCAACCGACCAACCACCAATCAGGCGCCACCAATCTCATCACCTAAAAGCGGTTTCTGTACCACTTGTCACCTTGTGTCATTCTAGCAGCAACGCTGCATGAGCAACAGCGATGTGTACGAGAGTACAGCCGAATTGTGCAACAAAGGGATTGTGAAAAAGAAATGTCTCGTTTTGCTGGGCAGAAACAGAGTAACAGACAGATCGATTAGCTGATCATAATTTCATTTCATTATAGTGGTAGTTCCTACCAATAACATCTCATAATATATATTTTTGGCAGGAGAACAAGTTAAAGAAACAGACGTGACAGCGTGCAGTAGAAAAGAATTATTTTGTACAGTTGTACTCTTGTAACACCATCAGATGGGGCAATGAATGAGACAGCAGGATTGGTTCGCTGCGCTGCGTCGGCCTGACGTGCATTGCCGTGCCGGCGCGCGGTGCTCCCGGCCGGCCGGCAGGCAGCGGGGAGGAAGGAAGGGGTGATCGCCGGCGGCGGCTGGTCAGTAGGGGCGCACGCCGACGTAGTTGCCGGGCGGGTCGTAGTTGCAGGTGATGAAGGTGCCCCTGCCGTTGTAGCAGGTGACCATGGCGCAGCCGACGCGGCGGGTGGCGCGCCACATGATCTGCGTGTAGTGGCCGCACATGCCGCCGGCGCAGCTGTTGCTCCAGTAGTTGTAGCGCGGCTGCTCGGCGAGCCACGCGCCCACGGCCTGCGCCGGCGACCACCCCGTGCCGCTCCCCCAGAAGAGGTTCTCCCCGTACGGCCCCGACGAGTGCACCAGCGCGCAGTCGCCGCGCCGCGACTCCGCGTACCACCGCGCGTACCCGGCCACCCGCTCGTCCCACGCCAGCGGCGGCAGCCCCATCGCCGCCCGCGCCGCGTTCTGCTGCCCCAAGAACTGCATCCTGTAGTCTCCCCCGCCGCCGCCGTGTGGGTAGCCGCCCACCACGACGGCATTGCCGGGGAAGAGCACCGCAATGCCGACGAGCACAACGGCAACGGCAATGCGAGCTCTGGCACAAGTGGAGGACGAAGCCATGGCTGGATTGGGAGCACACTGCGCCGCTAGCTCACGGCCGTATATATGGACTATTGGGCTCACTCGAGGAGGGAAGTAAACAAAAAAAAAAAGAGAGAGAGCTTTGCTTAGATGATGATGATGTTGGGGACATGAGCCATGTTCCATAATGATTGCTCCACACACAGGACTCTGGAAGGCAGGTCTACCTAAATGTGCCTCCAACTAGAATAAGATTAGCAGTTGAATTATATGCATGGCCATGGCTGCGCCGAGAGGACGAACTGATTAATTTCTCCTGTTTTCATTGATCCTAGCACTGATTATAGTGGTTAGTTCTAGGTAGGTCAGAGTATGCTATAGCTAATTTAGTAGGAGTAGCGGCAGGCACTACTTACCGTTGGTAAATCAATATAGTTTCTTGGTTGGAAGAGCAGATCACTGAAATAAACACTTATTTTTAAATTTTTAACTTTAAATTTACAGTTAATTTTAGAGTTTTTTTTATCAAAGTTTAATTTTAGCATTGGTTTTTAGATCGTTAAATATACGTATATAAAAGTTTTATTTATAAATATGTCATTTCGCTTGTTATATGAAAAAGGCAACAATCACACGCAAAATAAAATCAAATGCACGAGGATTGCGAGAGCAGCTGGCTTCATCTGCATTGTGCGGCGCCAATTGCATCGTGAATTCATTCATGATGCGATCCTGCTGACTTAGGCCGAGCGAGACCTGTAGCACTGATCGTGCCACGGCGTTCTGCTATCCGAAAGACGCTACTGCTGCCTCTTTACAACTCAGATTGGCTACCAAAATGCCAAACACATTGACGCTGGGATGGCCAGCGTCCGTCAGACAGCTTTCATTGCTCGGAAAGAATTAACAGTAGTACAGCTGCATTGTTCCAGCTAGCTAAACGAAATCTGCAACTAAGTACTAGTACTTAATTAGTAGTAACTCTCAAGCCGCTTGTACTTCATTTCTGAACTATGCTCTGCTTGAAGTCAAGAAAGGAACAGTGGCAACTGGCAAGTGCAGCCTTTTCAGTTAAATTTCAGAGGTCACGAGGATCAGTCGTGGTAAAACATCATGTGGACCTCACTATTAATTTAGTTTAAGCGATCACAACGTTGCATTTGCGTCGCAGCCTCGTTTATTCTATGGCCAAACAGATGCTATTATCATTCAGACCTGACCTACCGAATGGCCGAAAATACGAAGAATGTATTAGCATTGTTGTTGGAAGGTTTCTGTTGGTATGTACCTACTGACGAACGTGCCAATCAGTGTCTGTCAATAAAACTCTGCCCAATATGCGCCGAAACAAATGGAGCTGATGGGAAACTTTTGGCGTCCCCTGCCCTAGTCTGTGTAGTGTAGTATTACCTGGGCATGAGTGCTCATTGTAATAAATCCGGATTCCGGAAGATAATTGCAGGGTTAGGAGAAGACAGCTCAGTGTCGGGTGTTCTGACTTCAGAAATTTGAAGCGCACAGTTCTGGACGAACAGAAGTTGCTTATTGTACACTCCATCACATTATTGTCTTGTCTGATCCAGTGTGGATTGTTCACTGAATGGATGGGTTGACAAAATGCTGCAAATTCTAATCCTGAAAGTAGTAGAAAAACCAATGCCAAACCTATAGTCCTTCCGATTTAGAGCATTTTTCAGGCCGAAAGTTGTGATGCCCCATGCTAAATGGATCAGTCTGACCGGTTAATTAACTTATGAAATCTTGTAAAATTTGCCGTGCGGACTTAATTAAGAAGAGAGGATAAACAAAGAAAAGGAAACGAAGAACTACCGCGCCGCCGCTGTCACTACTTGGCTTGGCTAGTAGCTACTTCTCTGTGATCGGCACGAAGAACTGAAGAAGACCATCTGCTGATTGAATGCCCGGAATACCTACAGCCGGTGGGGGATCGTATTATCAGAGTTGGGATTGTCTCAATGCTTCCCCTCTGGGCAGCACCCTTTCCTCTCCTGGTGGTGTGATGCGCACAAGCTGGTTGGTTCAGCCAAGAAGAGGGGCTTCGACAATGTCGTCGTTATGACATCATGGTTCATTCGTCATTCGTGTCTTTTAGATTCTTGGGAATAAAAAATTAGGTTTGATTGTCATATCAGATATACATACGTATTTTTGAAGTATTAAATATAGTCTAATAATAAAATAAATTATGGATTCTGTCAGAAAATTGCGAGACAAATTTATTAAGCCTAATTAATCCATCATTAGCAAAACATGATGCAATACTGCAATTAGGCTTAAAAATTCGTCTCGCAATTTACACACAATTTGTAATTGATTTTTTTGCCTACATTAATACTCTATGCATATATCCAAGCATTCGATGTATCATAAAACCTTTTGTTTTGGGAACTAAACAGGATCTTAATTAGTCCATTCTCAATGTAAATTTCATGGACACGATTATCTAGAGTGACATGTCATTTAAAAATATTTAAAACTAAGATAAACACATCTCTCTCAATGCATAGTTTCATCTATTGTTGTTTCCTAGATTACATATAAGACACAAGCCGTCTAGGTAACTGTGCATATAGAGTTTCATTACCATGAAACTCATTTCATCTCTCTTCATTAATACGTTACCATATTATCAAAAATATCTACATGACACTATTTATTGTCCACGAAACTTTCACTATGACTGACCTTATGACTGACCTTAGAACACAAGAACATATAGATTGGTTACTGTGCTGCCTGGCATATGTAGGATAGCCGTGGGTCGACCCAGGATCGATTCTAGATAACCACCCTAATGCTCATCCATAGGCATATGTGGTTTGTCGGTGTTAGGGTCCTGAAATTCATCAATCGACTGATTCATATTTCGCTGATGTGCACTGGGGGGAAAACTTTCAGTTAATATATACTCCGTTAAATTTTGTTCAGCCATTAAACCAACCTTATTATTATCTCCACTTTTGGCATTTTCACCAAGAAAATGAATGGTATATATTAATACAAATAATGAGGGGGATCCGATAATATCCACGAACAAGATCCCAGTGAACAAATTAACTCAAACTTGTCCAAGAATCATTGCAAAAAACAAATTAAGGCATCAATGCAGGCTAGCGATCGATCGATCGATCACGCCATGATCACATCGAAAACGAAGCAATCATGCGCTCCCTGGCTGTATGTGCGTGCATGCGGCGCACGGTGTCGTTCACGTCTTAGCTAGCTAGTACGGCCTCACGCCGACGTAGTTGCCCGGCGGGTTGTAGCTGCAGACGCCGTACGTGCCGCGGCCGCCGGCGCAGGCCGCGAGCGCGCAGCCGACGGCCGTGGTGCGGCGCCACACGATCTGCGTGTAGTGGCCGCACGCGGAGGCGTCGCCGCCGCGGCAGGAGTTGGCGGCGGCGTCGTACAGCGCGCGCTCCCGCGACACCCAGGCGGCCACCACGTCGGCCGGCCGCCACCCGCCGCCGCTGCCGTGGAACAGGTTCTCCCCGTAGGCGCCCCGCGAGTGGACGAGCGCGCAGTCGCCGCTCCTCGCCGCCGCGTACCGCCGCGCGTACGCCGCCAGCCGCTCGTCCCACCGCAGCGGCGCCACCCCGACCTGCCGCCGCGCGGCGTTGTGCGCGTCCAGGAAGCCCGACGCGAGGCTGCTGCCGCCCCGACCACCGGCGTCGGCGGCGTGGACGACGGCGACGACGAGGAGGAGGACGAGTTGCACCCCCGCGAACGGGAGGCGGCGAGAGGGCGCCATTGCTAGCTTTGCTCCTAGTTGGTACGACGTACGATTTCTTTTTGTTCGTTTGATCAGGTGAAGTTGACCCACACACTTTGTTGCGAACCCGCGTCACGTATCGCATTTATACGAGCCTGGATTACGAGAGATTTTGTCTTGGGCCGATGATTGCCAAGCTGAAGGAGTGGCGTTCATGTTCGATAATGGTTGGCATGCATAAAACTAAGCAAGACAAAGTCCACGCTAGCTATATATACGCATAAGTTTATTTTCGCCCAACATGTTAGACGAAAGATTATTTGATTTTGTGATATCTATTTAATTACATAAAAGATGAAATTAATCTTTATAATGTTGACAATCCACCCTATAAAAGTAAAATGATAAACTTTTATACACAATCATTTTGTAAAAGTTATACTGTTTAATGTTTCGTGAAGTGCGCACGTAAAAACCGATAAAAAATATGGAGAAAAATTAGTAAAAGAATACAACTCATGCCTACTGGGATGCACCAGAATGGTATCAAGCAAGCCAGCTACTAGATTTTGTTGCAGGATGAACTGCAGATTGCGGCATTTGTGAAGCAATTCAATATACGCGTACGTCGAGCACTCCAACACGATCGAAGTTACCACTCTCGAATTGCCACATCCCTCGTGGAGTATTCGGCATTCCTGAAACTAGGCCTGGTACCATGACCAGCCCACGAAATACTGAAGCCCACGAGAAACGCAGCACGTGCCGTGCCATACAGTACGGCCCACACGCTGTCCGCACGACCGTTCCGGCCCACCTAATATGGGCCACAAATACCTCTCGTTCCTGTTCCGGCCCATATAATACAAGCCCCACATAACGCCTGCTACAATATCTTATTTAACGATTTGTCATTCTCTATATATAACATATGGACCTAAATTCATCTGTCATAAACACACAAATTAAGTGTCACTTTTTGAAGAGAGCAAATTCTTAAATATCTCTGTGACCAAATGTGTTGATGGACAACATTTGCTAGGTTTCAGGATCTGTCGCATAAACTACACATAGGTCATACAGGTCCGTCAGTCATAAAGACCGGCAGATTAATTTATTCCGAGGGGTTATTCGAAACTAGGAATTTTTTGGAATTTTTATAGAATATAGTTCAGTTCGTTCAAAATCCCCACGAAATTCTGTCGATCCGAATAGGCCCCGAATCTTAGCTAGAGATGCCTAACAGGCTAACATGTACTAATGACAGTTCAAATCGTCAGTCAGTATGGGTCGTTCTTAACATCTATCAGCCCTGCAAGCGCGCCGCAAGTTCGCCATTGACGCCAACAACAGCTAGCTGTCCACTACTGACTACATACCTTGAATTGAACACAGCAATTCGGCAAGTTAAATAGCATGATTAGTATACATCACCACTCCTATATAGCTCAGCTAGATCGATAGGCGGTATCATCTCTGCAAACTGGGTAACATGCAACATCATATGTACAAATGCATAGTCCCATACATTTGAAATGGTGAGTCCAAATAACGACATGGGCATATCAAACTATCTAAGTATAGTACTCCCACTGTATTTTCATACTTAACATTATTGACTTTTTATAATTATTTGACCATTCGAGTTATTCAAAAAACTTATATATAATTTAAATTTATTTTTTATGATTGGATTTATTAGTAAATGTATTTCAATTATAACTTATATTTTCATTTATTTATTTAAGTTTTTTGAATAAGATGAAATGATCGAACTCATGCTAAAAAATCAGTAGCGTCCTCTTTAAAATACGCAGTAAGTAGGATATATGCAATCACGCTCTTGCAGAGAGATACATGGATTGAATTAGCAACACAACACGCATGCACAGAGCTTTTTTTGTATGTATTACACATATGTAATACTGATGCTCAGAAAAAACATGGCAATTAAACCAGTAGTTTAATTTAATTCACATACATTCATTTAAGTATTAACAGAAAGTTCAAGATCAATCGAAACCGAGCTTACATGCATATCATATACCAAGTACTAGCTATCAATTGGATCATATCACTGAATGTAATATATATGTAGCTAGCGCACCACAGCAAAATCTATTATTGATCATACCCTAAACCGTATTCGCCGGAGCCGCCCGAACCATAGTCGCAAGACGACGTCCACGTCGAGAACTTCTCGTCGGCGCCGATGATGGCGCTGCCGTCCGGGCACTGCAGCTCCGGCAAGGAAGGGATGAGGCTGTCTTGCGCTCCTGATTCACACTTGTAGAGGAAGTCATATAGCTCGTCGTGGATACCGTAGCCGGCGAACCCACTCGCCATTGACGACGAGGTCATCTCTACACTGGTCACTCCCGCTGAAGCTTCAGCAGAAGAAGTGCAAAACCCTAGCTTGGCCCTCTGGTCAAGGGATCCCGGCAAGTAGTTCGCACCGGCCGCCGCAGGGTCGAGTTGCTCAGCATGGAACGGCTCCGAGGTGGTGGCGGTGGCCACGGCGCCGAGAGTGTGCTGGCCGACGACCAGGTGAGGGGGGTGTTGCACGGTGGCAGCGGTGGCGACGGCGTCCGTCGGCTGAACGGCCGGGAGCGGTCTGTTCGGCATCAGCGTCTCCAGCTTGGGCCACTGCGGCGGCGTGACGACGTTGCTGCTGGCGGTGCAGCCGAATGCGCTGTAGAGGCCCTGGAGGCGCATGTGGAGCTGGATCCGCTCGAGAGCCGACGAGCTCAGGTCTTGCGCCGCCGCGGTTCCGCCGCCGCCGCAGCTGGCGGCGCCGCCTGTTGCGCCGCCGCCTGCTAGACCACAGGGGTCCTGGTTCGCGCGGGCGCGGCGCGACGGCGCGCGCTTCCCGAGGAGCTTCTTCTTCAGCTTCGTGTTCCAGTAGTTCTTGATGTCGTTGTCCGTTCTCCCCGGCAGCTGCGCCGCGATGATCGACCACCTGTGTAAATGTAATTAGTATTAGCACATCTCTGATTTATTAGCTAGAATTTTTCAAGATAATTAATCAACAAAAGTTAAAATTGATAGTGCATGCCATGTTTTGGCAAGGGATGCATGTGTTAGTCTGATGATCTCTGATCAAATCAAGGAAAAAGAGAGGAAAGTAAATGGAGATGTGTATTTCTGGAGTTCAAGCATATATATGCACATGCGATGTTGCTAATATGGTGATTATTACCTGCTCCCGATGCTAATGTAGAGGCTACAAATGATGTGCTCCTCTTCTTCCGTGAAATCACCGTGCTTAATGTTTGGCCGCAGGTAGTTCAGCCATCTAAGCCTGCAACTCTTGCCACATCTCTTCAGCCCTGCAAATAATGATCATATGCACATACATAAACACTTCAAATCCAGTTGAATTGTATCAGATTCAAGAAGAAAGAATGGAACTGATCTAGGATAGACAACAATTAGCTTGAAGATCATTCCAGTTCTTAGGTAAAATACGAAGGATTTTGCAATTATACTACTGAAGATCACCACATACAAGAGCTAGAGAATAAAACTGGAAGGATCAATCATAGCTTATATTCCAGTCCTGTGTGTTAGTCATTAAGATCCCACTCATAAGTTTAGTTCCATGTAATTACCATGTGTGGTTTGCTTGATTAAAAAAGGAATTTCACCTAAACTTTATTAAAAAACCACTTTGATCTCCCTGATCTAGATCTTCCACTCCACGACAAACAGAGAGCTAGAGCAATCTACAAATGGATGATCATGTTATAACACTCCCCTTGAAATAAAACTTTCTACCTAAACTTTACCTTGTATTAGCAAGAACAGCTAATCCAAGATATATGTTTTGTTCCAGAAACTAAGAGGGGAAATAGCATGTATGTAATATTTGCTCAGTTTGAAAACAGATATACATGTATGTATCCCTAAAAAAATGTTTGCTCAATTCCCCAATTTAGACTCAACAACAAAACAATACTACCTATCAAAACCTAACTAGGATAAACAGCATACATAAATCCACCCATCATAAACAGGAAAGTAGCATGATTATATATAGATCAGAGAAATCAATTCAATCAAATCAGCAAGCTACAAAATCAGATATATGTGGATGATGAATTGAGGAGGCAAGGCAACCTAATTAACCTAGCTAGGGGGGAAAGAACACCAAACGTACCAATCTTCTGCGGCAGCGCGATCCAGTTGCCGCCGGTGCCGTTCTCCTCGATGTAGGCCTTGAGCTTGGCGTCCTCCTCCGGCGACCACGGCCCTTTCTTCACGCTCGCCTTGTCGCAGCACGGCGCCCTCCCCATCGCCGATTGCCCGCTCGCTCGCTAGCTGCTTGTATATCTCAGGAGAAGGGCCGGAGATCTAGCTAGCTAGCTAGAACTAGAAACTGATCGATCGATCACTGGGGCATCTGACGACGACGACGACGACGCGTTGGCTGTAGCTAGCTGCGGCTGCTGCTGGCGTGTTTGTCAGGCAGCAGCGGCCGGCCGGGTGTTGCATCCGGGGTTGTGGCTTGGGATGCGACCGGGATGGAGCTGAAGGTAGCGCGTGGCTTTATAGTAGGTTTTGGTGGTAGCTAGCTCGATCGAGAGATGGAGAGAGAGGGGGAGAGGAGGCACAGGGCCGGACACCGGGAGAAAAATACGAGTGTGGCTTGAGAGGATGTGCTGTGTGATGTGACGGTTAATTGGCTCCATTACTGTGTTGTGTGTGTGCTGGGGATTAACGGGCCGCCCTAGCTAGCTACCATGCTGTCAAGTCGCGCCTCATGCAATCACCGAGATCTTCTCTGCCAATCCTTCTTTGATTGTTATGCCATGGTCGAACGGTTAGTTGCACTAGTTAACCACGAAAGCATACACCTCTGTCCTGATCCTGACTCTATTTTTCTGAAATGATCTCTGCTGTTACCATAATTCTAGTTAACAAAACACGTATGATATATAATAATGGTAAGGGAACATTGATTAAGTTTCAAAAAAATGTTAAGGGAACATCCATAAACTGATGTATATATGATAAAAACAAGGTTTCATACTTTATAACATGTTTATCCTTTTAATCAGGTAGCTTAATACTTTTCGACAAAACTATCAAAAGCAATTACATATCGTGTATGGACTATGAGTTAACTAAACCCATATATAAATATATGATAAGCAATACTCTCTTGTCCTAAAAATATAACAACTTATTTTGTTATGAAATATTATAACCTTTTTATCTACGTTCTATTCTTAATCAATCATATTTTTTTCTTTTATTTTCTTCATAAATATTACTCTATCCGTTTTATATTGTAAAATTTTTTGGCTATATCTAGATGCATATATTGATCAATATACATTGTTTGTATATATGTCTATATTCATTAGCATACATCTATATGAATCTTGAAAATGTTAGAAAACATTGCACTATAAAATCAGAAGTAGTAATACTTACGTCCAACTCTAAAAAATATTATATTTTTGGTACGTGATATTATAGATACGATGATATTACCACACTATAAGGAATAAGGAAGTAAACGCACATGACCACGGTGCACCGTGCGGATGCATGCATGTTGATACATATGCCCATTCATTCGCGGCGCGCAATGGATCCCAGCCAGGCAAGCGATGGAATTTGGCGTGTGACAAAACCCTTCCGACGCATGCCAATCTCCCCCTGTTGCATGCCTACCTTTCCCCCAGATCTGCCCATCTCTTTGAGGTCTCAAATCCGCCATTGACAAAACCACCTCCTTTTCACCGCGTGCAAGCAGCCTCAGCCTCTCCCTCTTGTCACCTTTACTACTAGTCTCCCTGCTATGCCTGGATCATATGAGCCTTCAGGAGTTCAGACCTAACATTCATGGCCCTGCAGCAATTGGCATAGAAAAGCTATGCATGCTTAGTTAATTTGCTATCAACTATATTATAATAGGTAGCTAAGCAGGTACTGCACAGATGTCGTGTTGGCTGGACTGCCCATGAAGCCATGACTTTTAGGGCTTCTGCTTTGAAAATGCCTGCCTCTGTCTTAGGAGTTACTGTTTCAAACTACGCATTGAATACATAAGCTGCAGGGTTAGTGGATTGTCCAAGCAGATGTGCCAAACTAATGAACTATTAGTAGATGTTTTCAATTGCAGTAAACAACCTAGCGGTTAAACACGTAGATATACGTAATGAGCTCATCATCATCTGGTATATATTTATATACCTAGCTATGTGTGTGATTACATGTGTAAAAACTTGAGTTTTCTGTCTACGTGTTGATGCAGAGGGAGGCGGCAGTCTAAATACTATTTATCTATATGACTTCACATTTTTATCAGGAAATTAAAGCTGGTTGTCGATCAGAAATCTTCTCGATCAACCGCGTCACTGTGCGCGTGGTTTAATTTTGAAAGGGAAAAAAACGGCTGCCTGCTAGTACGTCTGGCGTTGTTGAATCAACTAAAGGTTCAGAGAATGTACCAAGAAAAGCACAGAAAAGCTAGCTGGCTAATGGTAAAAGAATATGCAGACTGAGGGTCTGTTTGTTTCGCTCTGAATTTTTTTTATAGTCTCTGTCATATTGAATATTTGGACACTAATTAGAAATATTAAATATAGATTATTAATAAAACCACCTTATACTCTAGACTATTTCGCGAGACGAATTTATTGAGCCTAATTAGGGCCTGTTTGGATACCTGACTTTTTTAAGTCCCTGTTATATCGAATGTTTGGACACTAATTAGAAGTATTAATTATAGACTATTAATAAAACCCACCTACGAATCTATTGAGCCTACTTAGTCTATGATTAACGAATGTGATGCTACAGTAAACATTTGCTAATCATGGCTTAATTAGGCTTAAAAAATTTGTCTAATGGAATAGCATTTATTTATGCAATTAGTTTTGTAATCAGTTTATATTTAATATTTCTAATTAACGTCCAAACATCCGATGTGACAAATGACTAAAAAAAGTCCCTGGATCCAAACAGCCACTTAGTCTATGATTAGCGAATGTGATGCTACAATAAATATTTGCTAATCATAGCTTAATTAAGCTTTAAAAATTTGTCTAATAAATAGCTTTTATTTATGCAATTAGCTTTATTATCAGTCTGTATTTAATGAGTTTTTTACCATCCTTAAAAAAGTACCTTAAGGTATCACATTTTTAGTGTAAAAAGTGTGATACCTTGAGGTACCAAAAATTTATACTAAAATTCTTGGTACATTGAGATACTTTTTAAGAATGGTAAAAAAACTCATACTTAATATCCCTAATTAATGTCAAACATTCGATGTGATAAAAAACTAAAAAAGTTTCTGGATCCAAACTGCGACAGAAAGAGTGAGAAAGATTTAGAAGAGAGAGAGGTTCAGACTGACATTGGAAAAAAAGAACACAAGTGAAAGAAAGAAAGAGAAGCACGACTTGGTCATTTACTGCAGGCAGCTACCAAGATATGTGGATATATGCAATGCACATACGATCGATTTCCTTCCATCATCAAATTTATCAAATAACTTTGCATGCATATGCATACTGCCAACATCTATAGTTTCCCAGCTACAGATCAATTAGCTCATGCATATTCTTTGCTTTGACCATCTTCTCCCAGTCAGTCCTCCATGCTGTTGGCTGCTTGTTTTCTTGTGCCACCTAACTAACTTGGAAAATTTGTTCAGCTATTGAATGCCATATATTTGCCTATAGCTAACGTCGCCGGTCGGTCTGCTCGTCTACTGTAGATGAAAAAAAAACTCAAAAGGTGGAAATAACTAATGGTAGTATTTCAGTGTCAAGGTTAGCTGCAGGTAACTATCACTGTAAATTCTGTAAATATTAGTACGGAGTATTAGTTTTTTTACAGTGATGTAAATATTAGTATTTACAGTGATAGTATATGCCCAACAACTCTCTAACTAACTATGATCATTGGATAGTGATCCAAGATAACCAACAACCAGGTGAAGGGAATTTAGGAAGATAAATAACTACTAATTTACTACGGTAATCAGTCTTAAAGCTGATTGAGCCTTCAGCCTTTGAACTAGCTAGCTCACTCACTACTACTGTCTAGACAAGTGGCACAAAGGTCCACCTCCTAATTTATGCACCATGGAAGAAGATCCAAGCAGGAAGCTGTTGGGAATTAATGGCAAAAGGCTACCACTTTACATTGCATATTGCTAGTACTAAACTAATTATAATCACAATGGCACGAAATTGAACCCTCACACATTGACCTCGATGATTTGTTGGGTCATCGACGTAAAAATTAACAATTAATTGGTTCTAACGAAATGCTAATCCGCTGACAGGTGGGGACAGGCCAACAGAGTGGAGCTCATTGGCCCCAGTGTCAGTGACTCGTAAGGCAGCGATGGTAAAAGTAGATGGATGCAATTGAGCCACCACCTTTTTTTCTCAAAAGGCAAATCCAAGTTAATCCTGATCGAGTCCACAGGATAGACTTTATTAACCTAAAGCAAGATGGCTTAAAATATGCACCCTTCATAAGCTAGCAAGGAGAAAGGATGGAAGGAGTCATTTGGTATTTTCTTGTTTGTCACTTCCTACAAGGTCATATTCCCAATGGCCCTTGCCTGTCATCAGCAACATGAACAGTCTTAAATCTTGGCAAAGGGAAAAGAGATGAGCACAAGGGAAAAAGTTGGGGAAAAGGAGGGAGAAAGGCAGTGGGAATAACTGGATATATTTGCTGAGCCTCATTGGAGTTTAGCATTTGATCTCATGCATGGTACTTGACCTATGAGGCTGTACCCCCAAAGCAAAGTACAAGAGGCGCTATGCATGTATATAATATATGGTAATCTGTAAAGTGGTAATCAATGTGGGGATATGGTCTAATTTGTGCCACAATGAGAGAGAATTTTCTAGCTGTGGCTCAATCACTCAATCCCTAGTGACGTAATTTGAGTCATGAATTCTATTAGATTCGAAGACAAATCCATATTATATCCACCAGCGATGCGATTGTTCAAATGGCATACTCTGTGCCATATAGGGGCATTATGGTTTCACCACGCAACCCTAAGTTAGACGGTCACGATGAAAATACCCACAGAACTATCTTTTACTAGAACCGAAGAGGATGATTGCTTGGATTTTTTATGGATATTTGTTAATGAAAAATAATTTGTGAATAAAAATTTTATATACGTATTCTTAGTGATCTAAAAGCCAAGACTAAAAATAAACTTCAGCGAAAAATTTCTAAATCAACTCTAAATTTAAGGTTAAAAATTCAAATTCTGACTTATAAGCGTAAACAGAAGTGAAAATACGTGGATGCGAAATTTTCCACGTTCCAAAGGAAACCATGGCTTGGTGTAGGTCGCAGTGTCACACGGCACGACACATAGACGATAAAAAGAACCCCATCGAGGAACAAAACCTCACAGCACCTATACCATCCGTGTCCTATCAATCAATTGTCCATAACCGATCTGAATGTTTTTTGGTTGCCACATGCCTACATGTCCACGTCTCGTTGATCATGGCCTGTGCCACTTAGGAGAAAGCAACACCCATTCTCCAGGACAAATGACAGGAGATTGGACTGCACATCACACCAGAAACCAATCTGTCGTTAGGGCCGGCTAAATTTCCCCTCCGTTTCAGTATTTCACCCTCTTATCATTGGCAAATGATGGCAGGCTTCCCTGCTCCCTGCCATTTCACTGTCTGCACAAGGTGACCCAGGTTCATCAGCAAAGATATTGGTTAGCACAGAAAAACAAGAGAGTTAGTTAGTTAGTGAGAGTCTCATGGATATCTTTATTCATTGCTTCAGCTTGAAGCACACATCTGTTTTGACTAGTAGCAATCACTGTTTCCTATCAACTTGTTTGTTGCAGAAATCTCCATCAGTAGTACTGATTACTGAAACAGGGTGCCATCTCTCTGCACCTCAGTCAGTTTCAGGTTTCTTACCGTGTCAGCTCTGCACACCTGTTGGCCATGCTGCAAGCTGCCTGACGTCAGCCCTGAGTTGTGGAGTTGTAACTGTCATGTGACATGGCTTGATCAGCTCTACTACTACTGAAGAATTTCCTCTCGCCTATGCCTGTAAATGTGAATGCCAGAGACAGGCAAGTTTGCTGCATGCATGGATAGATGACAACCTAGCTAGCTAGAGAAAAAGAAGATTAGTCAGTTACATGTGTCAGTGATGAAATCACGCTGTTGAGAAATCTCAGTTGGAGAGATTCTCCTCGTTGCATTACCAGGACAGTGGATGGATTGATAAATTGATTAGAACAGGAGAAGAAAAAGGCTGGTGCTCTAGCTTGCCATCGTGTCAAATTCTGCCTTTTCAGATACAACCAACGGCCAGAGCCAACACATGCGCCAATATTCAATTCCAGGTTTTCTGAACTTCACAGAGGATTTGGATGGTGCAAGCGGTCAGAAACACAAATTCAGTATCAGCAATTCAGCATTTCAAGTTACCGCCAATCGAGAGCCTGAATTCTTGGAGCTGATACAGAACACCTCTGATTCTTTTTTTTTCTTTTTAAACCATTTGCAAGGGAGATCTCTGAAACCTTGGAGCTGATATATAACTCAGTTCAGATTTTTGTGTGGTATATTTGCACCATTTGCAAAGAAGTAGGAGATCCTGAGCTGATAAAGAAATTCATTTTCACTTATAAACCAATGTCCATAAACTGGGTAGGAGCAAGAACTAGGCGACCTCCTGGAGCTATTCCAGTTCTGGGATCGATCTGAAAACACCTAGATTCATGATGAGTCATGAAACCGGGATGTCCTGTACTGAAGGTAAGCAAGCCTTGTCTGCTTTGGAGCTGTCATTTCTGTCAGTTTAATACTGCATATTAAGCACAAAACCACTGCCCTGCCCCTGCACAACATGGCAACTCATTCTTCACACGCTAATAACTTATCTCAAGCCATGATCTCACTCGCTTTATACCTGGCAAAGCACGCAAAAATCTCATTAAGTTCTGACAAGAAAAAAAAAGAGAAACAAGTGAGCACTATTAAATTGCCATCAATCAAATGCTATTGTCAATTAATTGTGACCCTGCATGAACCCTAGCTTGCTAGCTAGCTGGTGTGTCTGAAGAAGGAGAAGCCAAGCTGTATCACACCTACCATCAATCCATCCATCCATCAATAATAAGCCACACATTGCACACAAACTCTCCTCTCTGTCCCTGGGCGCTTTTGGCTCGTCACCTCCGCGCACAAACCATGCAGTAGATTACTCCCTCCTCCAAAAAAAAAATCAATTCTTCGGTTTCCGTGTCCAATGTTTAACCATCCGTCTTATTTGAAAAATTTTTAGAAAATTAGAAAAAAAAATAGTCACACGTAAAGTACTATTCATGATTTATCATCTAATAAAAATAAAAATATCAATCGCAAAAAAAAATTAAATAAGACGAAAAGTCAAAAATTATAGGTAAAAAGTAAAAAATTGGTTTATTTTGGAATGGAGGGAGTAGATCTCAAGGAACAATCCGCTACTTCGCCTTCGTCTTCGTCTTCGTCTTCCTCTTCCTCCTGGAATTCATTTTTTTGCTACAAGATTCAAGCTTGCAACGCAACACGAGGAAGATGGCAAAAAGCGTAGACAAGTGGCGGCCGGTCTCTTTGATTTGTTTATGCCTTTGACTTCTGGTGTAGTTTGGTGCTAAGATAATGCACTGCTAGAGGGTGGCTAATTGTGTGGTTTGGTGAGCAAGTTGGCCGGGTTTTATTCTTGTTAAGACAGATCCTTTCAAAGGGGTAGGCTTAGGCTTAGGCTAATCAGTGATGAGTTTAAACAGGAGAAAAAGAATGTCAAGCCTACCCTAAAGAAGCTCCATATGTGCCATGCTTGTCCTAAAATAGATCACATGCCAATGCATATTAAGAGATAAGATGATAAAGAATTTAGTGTCGTGTCATAATTTAGTGTCATTGTGTGTGTAAGGTCAAAATATACTCGCTATGTGCATGATTTAAAAGAGATTTAGGATCAAGATGAGTAATCTTTGCGTGGTAGCAGTTGCAGAAATCAGAGTTAAATTTAGCTTGAAATGCGCTACAGAAGAATTCAAGAATAGAGTAGAGGAAGATGAGAAAAGAAAAAAAAAAGGCAGGCAGGTATAGCAAATGAATGCCAGGAAATGAGAATCTCAGATGTTCTGAAGAGACAGCAAGCATACAAGCCAGAACTTCATGGAGCAGAGCCACCTAAACAACATTGTCCTCCAATAATACTGTACATCAAGCAGAACAAAAACACAGGGTCTACTGTTTCAACTATCAAGATATACCTTTTTAATCTGATGGTTGACAATGAAAAAATGGCATTAAGTTGGTCCCAGAATGACAATAGAAAACTCGGATTGTAAGGCCATTTTGACCTCACAGTATTGATTCCATATATTATAAGATGAACAGGACGGATTTATGATGAAAAAAAAAGTAGAAAACCCAAGTAAAACATTCCACTCATACTCTTCAAAGGTCACTTCTAGTTCAAATTTTCCCCCAATTATGATGAGGTTATTCTAGGGAGACATTCATAGCAAATTATGCTGTCAAAAGATGAAACAAGGTCAGTTCAAGCATGGCTCCACCACAATTGACATCCTTCAGAAATATCCACGTATTGATAGGCACGGAAGAATAATTGCATGGACCCAGGAACAGTGGCAATGATGATATATACAGGAAAAACCATGTTGCAGGTGACATAGGAACCTTTATTCGTGAGCTATGTACAATCTGAATAAGGATTATCTCTGTTCGAGTTTGTCCCCTCTTTCCTCAGGACACAATTTTGTGCAAAAAGATAACTGTGCCCAACTTTGAACAGTGTCTATTACTGTGCACATCTAACATGTGCCAGCTGGAAGAAGCAAGCCAAAATTTATTTACATTACAATTCTACTATAGTTCCCCTCCAGAGGATAGGCTATATAGCATATACGGTTTCCTGAAGAAGGCAAACGACAGCTGATGACTCCAGGATAAGGAATTCCTGCATCAACAGATGGAAACGTCAGTGCTAAAACCATCATAATATCTAGAATTATCGAATGGATCAACGAAATAAACTATCAACTCACATTAAGCTTGCTTCGGAACTTCCACGATGAATTTTTTCCACCTCCAGTAAGTACTTCGTGAGATTAACATTTGAACTAGGATAAACTGATATTCAGTAAGGGCATCCGTATCATATTTACTCCATAGAATCTTGTTCACAGTTTGCCTTCCTCCTGTATCAAGGGAACTGGACGTAGGAAACTTTGCATGGCCTGTGAACCTTTACTTCACATTCATTGCTGCAGCCATCTTCCTCAACCTTTGAGATATCTCTGTGAAGGATGGTCTATCTGCTGGATCACTGGCCCAACAACTTTCCATCAATGACTTCCATTCAGGATCACACCATGAGGGGATCTGAGGACGTAGGGAATTGTTCACGATGCCCCCTAGAAATGATAAGTGACCACTTCAGTTGCATGAATAGAGCCTAGATATTTACAAGCAGTCCCTCTTTGCAATTATCTATACCGAACATGAGACTACATAAAAAAAATATCAAAGCACTTATTTTCTTTCATTAACCTGCTCAATTTCACTTAGTCATTTTATCATAGAAAATTCAGAAGGGGAAGAAATATAAAAATGCACCTACACCTAGATGGTTATATTAGCTAAGGAAACATGGACACATCAATTCCAATTGCAGCTACCACATCCAAGTTGAGCACCATCGTGTATGCAAATTAAACCCATTTACCTACACCAACTTTTCTTTAAGTTCAGTACTGAATACATTTGCATATGGAGGGAGTAATATAGGCACCCATAAATTCAATACATATCTGACCAATTTCCCATAGTTCAGTCTTCATAAGCCTTTTAAAATTATTTCCAAAAACATGATCCCATTGTTAAAAGAATCAATGTTCTGCAGACAACAAAATGGTGTGTACTAAACACGAAGGGTGAACATGATGCAATGTGTAATCAGGAAACAAGTCTGTGATAACTGATATAGCTTACTACTGGAAATTTTGAACATTACCAATAATAGCAGCAGCGCGCATATCAGAATATGGTTCATCACCAGTAAGCAGCTCCCACATCACAATACCAAATGAGTATACATCAATCTACAAAGTACAGCACATACCAGTTTCAGTTGGAATGCAAAAAATCAAGCATACTCTAGTTTTAATTTTAAGAACTCTTGATCCACTAAGGTGCTTAATAAAGCCAGTACTCTTACCTTCTCTGAAACCATATTGCTTTTCCCACTCAGAAGCTCCGGTGCCATCCATGGTAAGGTTCCTCTAACACCGCCAGATACCAAAGTGTGCTGCTTCACCTTTGATAGTCCAAGATCACCAATCTGAGCAGAGAATGGAGTTGGGATGACAGTCAGGAGAAAGTAACACCCATTGGAAGTAAGAGATAAGGAAAAGAAAAGGATGAGAGAACAGGATTCAAACTTTGCAGATTGGTCGTTGTGGATCCCTCATGTTCACTAATAGGTTTTCACACTTGAGATCAAAATGGACAATATTCTTCCCGTGCAAATATTCCATGCCAAATGCAGCATCCATGGCTAATATAACTCTTTTACGGCGATCAATTGTCCTGTGCAGTTGCTTTAATTTAGAATTTGGAACTTGGAGAACAAAAAGAACATAATGTTCTTTGCTTAAGGAAGTAATACCTGTCTTTTTTCCTTAAGAACTGTTTGAGAGATCCATTGATCATAAACTCAGTGACAGTTGCTAAGCTTCCATCCGGACCATCACGAACTACACCATAAAATGAAACCACATTTGGATGATGGAGTGAACTTAGAATCAGAGCTTCTTTCCAGAAATCAGCAATCTGAAAAAACCAGATATATATCTGAATTAGAGACCTTTGCGATAGAACACATGAACTACAACCAGATTACTGTTTTGTGAAACATCATTAAAATTATATAGGAAAATTAAGAACAATATTTATATTCCTTTGCCAAGCTGGGTATTTCAGGGCATTGCTCAAGAGATGCCGGGAGGGATTGTGATTTATGATTAAGGGCTAAGGGATATCAAAATGTGATTAAATGAAAGCAAGAAAACCACTACCCATACGGTCATACCCCGCATCAGCAGAGGTTTTTGCTAAAAGGTAACAAGAGAATAATTGCTATAAAACCATCCCTAAAGCACTAAGGTGCTAACAAGTCAATCAAACATACCAAGCGTTCTCTCTCAGATGGTCTGCCAGCAAAGCAACTAGCCTTTATTCTTTTAATTGCAACATCACATCCTCTCCATTTACCATGGTAAACTGCACCATAAGTACCTGAACCTAGCTCTCTAATTTCTTCCAAGTCATCATTTTTAATAGTCTGCATGGTCCAAACAATGTGTTAGTCGTAGACAAGGTTAAATTGAAAACACTTAAACCGTGCAACATATCAAGAGAGATCAGAAAAAACACCTGTAGTCCTTTAGATAAAGCTTCTGCTTCAGCGGTTGTAGCCTCAATCTTAGAACTTTTCTGCTGCTCACCACTTCCATGCACATCAGAATCCTGATCTGCATCGGTATTCTGGACATAAAAGGGAATTTTAGTTAAGAGCATTTGGGAGCTAAGTTGGAAATGTGTGAAGGTCAAGCACTACTTACACCAGTAGTTGCCTCATCCAACTTCTTTCCATTGCCTTCCTCATCACAAGCTGGCAAAAGAGCAGGACGAGCACCTTGTTGAGCTTTTTCTTTCTCTTCAGAATCTTCTAATGCAGCCTTCTTAACAGATGCAACCAGCTCCGGAAGGAACTTCAATCTATCCTCTGAAATATCGCCGCATTCCTGCAGTGCTGTAGCCCCTCCTTCAGGCAATATAGCAGTATCGGTTTCATGTTCCACAGGCTTCCTCTGTTTGGGATCAACTTCAGATACAACTCCGACATGGTGGGGTAATTCACTTGGATCATTCAACACATGCAATGAATTTGTTTCATTCACATTTTGGGTAAGCTTTTCATGCTCTGGACCTTGTTTCTTCAATGGATTGATATCCATCCTGGACAACTGATCAGTGAGGGGTAATGCAGAAACAGCTACTCTGCCATCAACATGTGATGATAGCATGGATCCAGCACATGCTCTTTCAGGATGAATCTCCATTAGTGGAGCTCCTTGTTGATTTTGTACTGATTCTGGGGCAAGTAAAGGCTGAACATAGTGGCCACTATTTGGATTTGATCTAGGACCAAGAGCACCAGGGTTCTCTACAACAGCAGGGATATCATGTGCAACAACCCGATATGGTATGCTTCCATTGGGTGAAGGCCACACATTTGGCATTCTATCATATGCAGGCATACCTGGAATCCGTGGACTAACATCGCCTGTATTTCTGACAAAGTTGGAGGTAATACCCCCATTTGGGACTGGCAGGTGTGGTGAATCATATGGTGAGCCTGTATGGACAGGACTATTGTCCCTTCTCCTCAAAGATTGAATTGGTGGCAAATTCTGCTGCATTTGGTAAAAGGTATCTGCACCATATGCTGAAGAGTGACTATAATGCTGACCTGTGGATTCTTCAAGTCCTGATGCCTGGACATATGGCCCACCACCTCCAACTTGTTGGATATGATATGTATCAGTGCCATGCTCACTACTGCCATGAAAATAGTGGGGACTTTCATGGCTAGATCGACTGAGAGATGCTGAATGAATATCATATGCTTTGTTTGGTGTGAAGGCAGAATTAACTGAGTTGCTGTCAACAATGTATGGCTCCATCACTCTACCACTACCAGGCAGATGCAACCTTGGATCATCATATCGCTGATGGCTTTGGTTGGCATGTGCATGCCAAGCTCTATCATGAGAATGTGATTCGTTATAGAACATGGGAGGATGGTGACTACCAGTCTGCTCTTTGACGTAAACACCATTTTCCAGTCTAACATCTTGGTTTAGAACAAATCGGTCACCAGGGCGGCTGCAATCTGGACATGAATTAGTAGGGTGACCAGAATACTCATTCGTCATGCTTGGTTGGTCAAAATGTTGTTGGATTGGCCTCCAACGAGGATCTGCATATCGAGGATCACATGTTGAACCTTGACCCTTATGGAATGGTGAACGGCAGTGATCATACATACTACTTCCATCCAAGAAATTGCCAGGGCGGCCCAAGTTACCTGGGAAGCCTGCGTTTTGCTGAATTACAGCACCTGGAGGAAGCCAGACCAAATTATCCATATGTTGTGGTGAGTGAACCTCATAATGTCGATATTTTGGCGAAAGCCTCACAAAGTCGTCAGGAATCTTCTCATCAAAATCTTCTGCTCCAACTTGAAACCTTGGTGAAATGGGAAAATCTCGAGGATCATGCACTCCATACTGCCCTGGAGAGATATAGGCAGGGCTCCAAGGAGAATCCATCTCCCCATACCTTTGGCTATGTGATGGGCGAGGAACATTCAAATGCCGCAGGCCAGCAATATCAGGAATTCCTGACTCGTTGCCTCCAATACCAAAAAGTTGCTCCACGGATACAGGAGAGGAAGGTGTTCTAACATCACCGAGGCTATTAAGTGCATCAACATACCTCCTCTCTGTCTCTCGCTCATCTCCATTGTAATGCACGACTGCTGATGCGGCCTCATCGTCTAAGTGCTGCGAAAACAAGAAAATTCTCAACCGAGTAAACCCCTCTCCGGCAGCAATGAGCTTGTCATACTCCTCCATCATGTTCACCACATCATCATCGTTAACAACCGAGACCAGAGCATCTAGATCCTCATCAGGCTGCTGGTACTTGATGATATCAGCATCCTCATATAGCTCTCGCATCCGCGCCGCTAGGTCAGCATAGGTCACATCACGTGGCAGCATAACAATCCTGGTTTCACCACCGACGTATCGGAGACGGCCATCAAGCGGGCGCGGCAGGATGCTACCCCCAAAGCTGCAGAGGAACTTGGCCATGCGAGGGGCTCCATCAGCCTCAGCGCTGCTTGCAGAGACCCCGGCGGGGGCAGCAGCCGGCGCCATGCGTGCGGAGACCTGGAGAAATGCTACCAAGTTGGGGTGATTTGGGTGAAGTTCATCACACGATCCAAATCAAAGAAGTTTGCTGCTATTCACTGCGCCGAATAGCCCCTTCCTGAAGAACAAAAAGCAGCAAACGATTATGAACGCATTCAAGTAAAGCGCACACAAAAAAAAACTCCATCTTTTGTCAAAAGGATACACATAACTCATCGAATTCCAACCTAAACAACAAATTTCGACTCTTTTTGTCTGATTACCTCAGATCAGAGTGAGAGATCGCACTTCGATCCACAAAAGATGAACACTGAACAATGCAAAGGCCGAAACTTTCCCCCAGGAAATCCTAATTTAAATCCCACAAACTCGAGACACGCTGAATGTAACCACACTCAAGAGGACATTCGACGATAGCAACACCATGGCGAATGGAAGGAGGCCAGCTCTGGGATATCTTCCCTCGAGCAGGAAAAGAGGAGAGAAAAAAAAACACAACCGATTCCTCCCCCACAAATCTCTCGCGCCGTTCATCTCCTCGCAGAAAAGAAAAGGCTCCCCTTTTTCTCCCGCGAAGACAGAGGGGATAATAACAATAAAGGATAAGAACGAACAGGAGAAACCAAAAAAAGAGGACAAAAACAATTTCGGAAACAACAAAATCAGCACACAGCAACCGATAGACGGGGAGAGGAAGGAAATGATGCTGCTGCTGCGGCGGCGGCGGCGGCGGCGGCGTACCTATCCGGCGATCCGGGGGCTACCCAATCGCGGCCGCCTCGCCTCTAGCTCCCGGCGGCGGAGGTGGTGGGAACCGCTTGAAGGAGGGCGACACAGAAAGAGAGAGAGGGTGGGGAGGGAGGGAGGAGTCGGCGGATTTGCGGTAGGGGGAGGAGGTGGGGGTGGTGGTGCTGGATTTGGGAGCGCGCGGATATTCCCCAGACGGGTAGAGGGAGGAGAGGGATCATGTCAGCCGCGCCATCGCCGCCGCCATTGGGAGGGAGGGACGTGCGAGCGAGGGAGAAGAGAGATAGATAGAGAGGGGATCGAATCGAACGAACGAACCGGCGTCGCGTCCTCGGGTGGCCGCCCCGCTCGTCGCCGTCGATCGGGTCGGCTCGCGCGCGTGGCGTGGGCGTGGGCGTGGCTCCGGGCCGCCGATGCCGATCCGATCGCGCTGGTTTGTTCGTTCGGGGTCACGCCGGGCCGGCTCAGGCGTCGCTTCGGCTCGGTTCGGTGTACCCGCGGCGGCTGCAGTTTTTGCTGTGTTTTCGCTGCTTCCACCGTGCGACGATCGCTCCGCTCTGGTCCAGGTTTTATGATGCTGCGGTCGTTTCGTTCCGTGTAAAAAAGTTGTGGCTGCGAGTTGCGACTCGGTCCGGTGAGTTCGTTTCCCTGGGCAGCCGGTAGCGTGTATCTGTATGTAGTGGCATAGTGTGTGTGCATGCATGGAGCAAAAGTCGCGGATGGATTGAAATTAGCTCCCCAAGTGGACGAAAGATTACCACCCGTATCATTTTTTTTGGGCTTATGTTTAAATTTTTAATATTATATTTAAAGACGGTATCATTAAAGTTTATTATCTAGTCTTAGTTTTTAGATAGTTAAAAATATATACATAAAAGTATATATTATTTATAAATTACTTTTTTTTCTAAATACGCTATAGCAATCACCCTTATGTCCGTTTAATGTATATACTAAGATAAAGTTGATGAGAAAATATGTTATTTCTCTTTTAAAAAGGGGTGACTGGAAGTGAGATAGGAAGAAATTTTTAAATGAAGGATATATAGCAGGACAGATAAAACTCTACATAACTCCAGAAGTGATTAATACAAGATGTACGTATGTTTTGGAACGAAATGAAGTATTTAGTTATGTAGTCAAATATATATAGAGATGTTTTTCATAAGAGTATACATAGTCAACCCTTAAACTTATCTAGATACACCATTTGGGTTCATAACGTGACGCCAAAACGCTACCATGGCCATATGCTGTGATATAAGTTTGATTTTTTTTCTTATAAATCAAATAAGAGATGATTGAGAGCAAGATGGGGAAAATGAAAAGAATGTGATTGATGGGAATAGAATTTGAAATTATGAATGAAAAAATTCACAACAGTGAATGCCCGAAGTCCAGCTACCCTTTGGATCTCATGTGATACATTAAAATAAGATTATAGATTGAAATATATTTATTGTAAGTTTATGGATCTAGTTGATATTTCACTACAAGTCTAAATATCATGGATGTATTTTTTCTCTTTTCATAAATGCGCGTGTTTTCTTTGTATATATAAGGTAATACACATTAGAGATATGCTTTCAGTAAATATATTTGTTTTTAATCGAGAATAAGACGTCTTCTTGTCAATAGAAGTTGTCATTTTCTGTATAGTACTATAGTAGAATTCTTAGGCCCTCAACGGCTATCTTCTTTAAACGCGTTATGACTTTAGTTTGGTCATTTTCATAACTCCTTTCTGCTAGGGCATTTGCAATATCAGTTTTCTCGTTGACCAAGTCACTTACGGTTTAGGCACAGCAATCACATTTCTATGTACTGCATTTGCCCTGCGTCTCTTCTCACACACCAAGTCTAGGTAACAGCGTGACAATGCTAGAAACAGTGTGTACCCATCCTTTAATAACCGATTCATTGCATGTCCTATATACGCAATTAAAATTGTCATTCTTCTTTGTGGCATGACTTTTCTCCAAAAGAAAAAGATCATGCAAAAAAAAAGGATTTTGCTAAATATATGGCATTTGATTTTTTACTTAAACATACAAATGTAAAGACACTAATTATAGTGTAATATATAACTATCATATAATTAATATAACTAGCATGTAATTTTTAATCTAACTAGCACTAAGCTATGGGCCATATATATTATGCAACGAGATCATCTGGCTTAAAGTCAAAGGGACTCATGCTACTGACATGTGGTCATAGAGGATGAGGTCTACGTGTCAGCCATAGTGTCTCTCTAACTTTAAGTCAGAGGAACCGCTTTCATATATTATGTGTGTGTTACATTTATAATTACATGTTACTTATATTAAAGTTACATTCATATGGCCTTAGGAAAAAATATATGTCGATTGATATAAGTAATCCCAAAAAAACATGTCTCATGCAGTCATACTCTTTGCCAAGTTGCAATAAAATTGGATTATCCTTTTCCAGTATTCACATCCAGTAAACGCATAAAGAGAGCTCTGGAACCCATGCCACCAAAAAGCAACCACAAATCGCATCAGGGTATGACTCAGAAATACTTATGCTTGGCATATACCATGCAAAGAAGAATAGGTGAGATCACACCCAGAAATTTCCCAATAATGCAAAAGAATGAGACTACCAATGTCGTCGGTATTATGCTCTAAAGGAAGAATCAAAACCCATGCTTGTGTCTCTCAGCACAAATACTTATGGAACTTAAAGATGGGCACAGAGAATATGTTCTTCAGGTTTGTCCGGATTAAGGTGCAATATTAGGAGTTGCTGCAACATATGCTAGAAGTAATGCTTAATATTAAAAATATATATATGTTCTCCATGCTCTTCCCATTCTGCCGTACATCCCGTCATTACGTGTCGCCAGTGAGCTAATTATTCCCTCAGCTTTTTTATTGACATGTTGACTTTTGGGGTTAACTATTTATCTTATTTAAAAGTTTTGTGTAATTATTAATTATTTTGTTATGATTTGATTTATTTTTAAAGTAATTTAAAAATGATTTTATAATTTTGTGTATTTATTAGAAAAATAAATAAGATAAATGATCAAACGTAAATTCAAAATCAACGGTGTCAAATTAGAAAATCCGGAGGAATTATATTTATATGGAACATTGCTTTTGGAAAAGATAAAAAATTGAAATCAACATGTTTCCGTGGAGGCTGCATGTATATGCGTTTTTGCATCAATGAGCTGTTTTGTTTAGTTAGGATATAGAAAATTCTTTTTCTGTTCATAGTAACACGTTTCTACAAATAGCCGGAAGAAGGAATGCACATTCACAATCGTCGATTATTACATAAAAGAGAAAACAATGGCTATGTTTATGCATTTCTTTTACTGAAAAGCAAATCACTGAAAATACATTTCACCTTCTTCGCGTTCAATTTGTTTGCATTATCATTTATAGATGGTCCCCCTTACATGCACCAGAAATTTAGGACTATTTTAGCTTAAAACCAAAATTTGCCTTATCAATTCTTCTAGCCTCAATAGAATCTTCTACATATTTGAATTCACGCCACAACTTGCCAAATCAGTATAGATGTCGGTACTCTCCATTACCTAAACTTTAATGGTACCAAAACTTATCTCAAGATCTAGCACTACCAAAATTTTGACGGGGCTCCAAATCAAAATGGCCATTAGAACAAGAGGACACGTGCTATCTTCTTTTTTTGAACACTATTCCCAAGCCATTTGTAGAAATTGTCACTTTTCTTTTTTTTTTCCTCTCTTCTCTTGTTTTGCATGGAACTTTTTGTACGGGAACGAAGGGTATATTTTAAGAGCTTAAGATTTTGAGAAATAGCAGGTGAGAAGGCAACTTCTTAGAACCTAAAAATGCTAGGTTTCTTAGGCTCCGTTTGGAAGGGCTCTGGACTCTAGCTCGTAACTCCAAACTCCTGATCCAGGGGAGCTAACTCCTATAAGATAAGAGCCAGAGAACAGTTCAACACTGTTTAGCTATATGTGTCAGCTATAGAATTTCTAAAAGAGAGGTTTAGAAATAGATTGACAATAATACCCTTATAACCTATTGTATTCACGATGGAAGATATTCTTTTGGATATAATCAAGATTATATTGATTATTTTTTTAAAAAATAGAACCGTATAATTGTGTTTTCATTTTGTTCGTCGTAGAAGAATGATCATACAAATAGAGGAAGAGAACAGATTAGAGGTAATTATATCTAAAACTTGAGGGTAGCTAGTATTTTGGTGTGGAGTGGAGTTGTGAAGCAGCAAAAACCCAGCTTCACCCCTGCAGTTCATTTTTTAGGAGTAGCTCCGCTAACTCTGCTCCAAAAAAAATTAGAATATATACTGTTTGTTACAACTCCGGCACCAGATAAGCTGGAATTGGAAGCTATAGTTGTGCCAAACGAGACCTAGTTTCTGTCTTTTAATTTATTTTCTGAATTCTATAATTTCATATTCTCAGAAGCTAAAATTTTTGATTTCTGAAGATTACGTGAGAAGCTGCACTTGTCAGAATCTCGTGTTCCAAACAGGCCCTGTCACAAAATCGGCATAGGTTTTTCCCTTAAAATTTGTATATGCGTACACGTGTACTCCAATCATTTGAGTTGGCACTAGTAGTATGTTTCGCTACGTACGGCACAACACATTTTGGCACGTAGAGCAAGGTTAGCTGCACGAGTGACGCACCCGTATTAATATCAGAGCATACACACCCACATGAGCAGTGGAACGATCAGTAGACGACGACGTCGCCTCGCCGCTTGTTTGTTGGCTTTGGCTCTCCACACACGCACGACAAAAACGTACCAGTAGAGGAGGAAAAAGCAGTGCGCCGATTCCCAATGAAACGGCCGTTTCGGTGGCACGCAGAGGCAGAAGCAGAGCACTGCCTGCCTGCCTGTTTCGGGCAGCGCCAGCCAACCTGTGGCTGCAGTTGCCGTTGCACCTGTGCCGCTCTGCGTTTCCGCGGCCAGCGTGTGCGAGTGGCCCTGGAGCCACCAATTTGGCTGTGCCTTCACGTATCCGCCATGCTAGGCACGCACGCACACCGCCATATAATACTGGTACTATTTGTCCCTTTTATGATTGGCTGTTTTTTAAATACTCTTTTCATATTTACACTTACAAAATTACCACTGATGAGATAAACTTCTCTAATTATTTGTCACTTTTGATGATATGGAGCGCCACGTAGAATTTTCACCAATCTGATGAGTCCATAAAATTAAAGCAATATGCTAGCTATCTGTTTGCACCATAATTTTGGCTTGGATACAAGGGGTAACACGGTCTTTTCACGTTTCCCCTCCATGTTAACAATCCTACGTGGCACCTCATATTTTCAAAAGTGGCAAATAGTTAGAGAAGTTTATCTCATCAATGGTAACTTTGTACGTACAAATATAAGAGAGGTATTTGAAGAGTAGCCAAACATAAAAGTGACAAATAGTTAAATTTCTCTATAATACTGCAGCAGGTGTCGATTAAAAAAATTATGAAGTTTTCTATTTTATAATTTTGAAAGTAAGATCCAATATAATTTATTTTCAGATTTAAATATTTTAACCATACCAACTAACTTGACATGGTCAAATAACATTGTTACACTATGGAAAAATACGTGGCATGTGTTGTTTGGTCATAACTAAACTAACGAGCATGGCAAAACTTTCTACCATGCAAGTTTAAATGGTATGACCAAACAACCCCCCGAAAAGTTGGTGGAATAGTGTTATTTTGCTATGTGAGATTAAATAACGTGAGCAAAATGTTCATATTGAAAATATATTTTGGTAAAGTTTAGTTTAAAATTAGAAAAATATAGACATATAATAAATGGAAAAATGACGACATGCTAAACTGCAATTCAGACATAAAACTTTTGGCCATTTCCTCCGTAACCAATTCCTACGTGAAGCTCCCATGAGACCATGAAATCAAGCAAAGCAGCAGGCCGAGATCCTGAACCAAGCCAGGTGTCCCTGCGATCAGCCGGGCGATCAGCGCCGGCCGTCGTCTCCGTGACTCCGCCCTCATAGTCTGTCAGTGTCACCCCGGCTGCCTCCCTGTCGAATATGGGCAGGTCGCATCGGCTGATTGGTCTGCCTCTTTGGTCTCCCTTTCCGTGTGTGAATGTGCGTGTGTTTCTGGCTTCTGCTCTTGCTCCGCTCTACGTTGGCGTCGCCATCGCCGTTTCCGGTCCTCAGGTTTGGGCTTTGCGTTGCGCTCCACTCGACTGGAAGACATGCCGGATGCTTCCAAGGTTTGACGCCTCCATCCAGCTCGCCGGACCAGGACGGGGACAATAACAGCTCGACGGGCGGATGGACGGGGGCGGCAGGATCGGACGGCGGAGGATGACTGGACCACAGATCGACGGCTGGATCGGATCCTTGTCGGCATCGTTAGCAATGGAGTGACTAGACCTGTCTTCGCAGCAGCCACCACTTTGCAGCTCGTACCGTCTTCGGTCTTCCCAGGTGATGTGAATGTGCAGCCCATTCGCTTTCACGATCGGATTGCCAATCTCATGGGCATTACCATTTACCAATAATTACTATCAGGAAAAGAACAACTGAACAAACGGCAGGCATCATGGCATTCATGGCTCACGAGTTGCTGACAGTAAAGTGGCTGGCAACCAAAGGCCCACTTGTAACGGCAAGCAAGTTGCACAGGCAATGTACGATGGCCATCGTGACAAAGAAAACAGCCAAACAAATTCGAAAGTAACAAGGTCCGTGGCCAGCTTTGAAGGGCTTCGAGCACATTCCAAACTCACGCTTTGCGTTAGCCGTCCTACATCAAAGGTTTTCAATCCATGTTGGTGACTATTCAGAACCATGCCTAATTGCCTGAACAGGAGAAATGAGGCTGCTGGATACACGGGCACGCGCCCACGGCACGTCAGTGAACAGTACATTCCATATGCTGCCGTGATAGTGATTAGCCACGATAGACAGCTACGTGATACGACCTTTGTAACAAACATGGTGTCATTTTGAATTTCTGATACCCTAAGGGGCATCTTGTAAATTTATATTCAATCTGTTATTTCAAGGATTTAAATATTGTATCAAAATGTAAACATTTCGAGCACTATTCATATTACTACTTGTTACATCGATCACTTCTTATTTAATATTCTTCACATTTTAACCCCACCTACACTCCTACCTCCATCAATTCCTCGTTTATTAAGGGGCACCATTGTTTTTTCATTTCAACTTTAATCTATGCTAAATAACCTAGAAATACTTTTATTTTGGGATCAAGGTAGTAGTATGTTTGTACTTTGTAGGAGCCTTTACCAAAGAAAGAAAAGTGTGCGTCGATGCAAAAATGTACACGATATTGCTATAAAATATACGTGTTACCTCTGATGTCACTGTTGCACAAAAATAAATTTCCTAATATTGCAGAATACTTCACATTTTGTATGATTAAACTTACCCCTCCAGGGTATGAACTATGAAGTACTAACCTGTCAAGAGGGCCGAGGAAAGAGAACCTCCTCGAGCAAAACAATTCCCCCTGCAGGTTCAGGCACTCCATTAGTTGGGCGAGGAAAAATGGCATAACAGTATAACATGTATCATGAAATACAAGGTAGTAATAAGGATGGTTTGCAGATGAATTATAATGCATTCAGTACTGACAAATGAAAAAGGTAGATTCCATAAAAGCAATTATACATCCCAAGTACATCAATATCAGGGAAAAGAGGGGGCAAGTAAGCTCCCCAATGCCAATGGAACAAAGAAATAGGAGCTACTGCATGTAGCTACTTTACATATTAGGGTGCAAGCTGCAAGGCATACTTACAGAAAGGGGAAGATTGCACACTCCAATCTGCTTCAACAAACTAATGGTACAGTAATATGGCAAGTAGCTGACTCCCTGCACAAAAAACTGCCATAGCCTCCAAGATGTTGCTCTCAGGAAAAAAATTCCCCCAAATAATGCTATTTACATTGTATTCCTGCACCTCTCCATCTACTGTATGTGTTAAATTAACACAGGTTAAACAGTTGTCCATCCGATTGATTTCCCAGTGCCCTTCAGCACTCATGACATTGGTCCATTTTGCAATGTAAGATCAGCAACAGATGAAAGCTCCTCCTCCAAAGTGTTAAGAAGATCAAGGTACTCTCTGAACACATCATGTGACTGCAAGTTGTTTTTAAGGAAGTCAAGAGATATTGACAGAATGTTCATAACCCATACAAAACAAGCATTTTTTAGGATTGCTAACCTGTAAAGTGATGCTATATGCTTTCCACAGTCTCAAATCATGTCGAAATAGGTCCACCAAAACCTAAGGAAACAAGAAAGTATGTGCACAGCAAGGATGAGTATGTTTCTTAGAAAACATTCAATGATCAATCCATAGTAAAAACCCAAAAAGAAAAAATGCATTGCCAGAGGCAGAAGCCTGCCACAAATTCGTCAAAGAACAATATTACTAAAATTGTGTGCACAACTGTTAAACATGTGAAAGATACGTATAGGCAGTACCTCAGCACGTCTCAATAAAGTTGCTAGCACAACAATCCATTCCTTAAACTTGACAGAACACATGTGAGCAAGAAGGAACTCAGCATCAAGCCGACTTTGAAGAGTGTCCATTTGAAGCTGTCATCGGAAAATCAATATATAAATCAGAACAGAGATTCAAGGCAGATAATTGTCTCAGTAAGATTGTTCTGGTTTATTGGTTGCTCTGGTTTAAGTGATTGACTCACGTGCGCATCTTCTATATATTAAACAAACGTTCATAATTACTAAACCTCCTCAGATTTATAATCTTATAGTATAACATTATCAAGCTTTTTAAAGTAAAAACTTGCAGGAGAAAGCCACATAGAACTCAAGAAAAATAATCAAAGACAAACAAACTCTTATCTAATGTGTGATATTGGTTAATACCTGATTACATGCTGTCCTGCTTTATTTTAAGTTGAAGAATTTCATCTTTCAGGATTGCAAAACATTAAAAAACTTTAAATATAGAATTAAATATATATGTTGCCCCAGATGTTTTTATGAAGAGATAATTATAGAGAAAAGCTAGGCATGATTCCTATAGTGATAAGCAAGACAAAAAAAAATGCTAATAAATGGAACCAGTGTTTTCCTAAACGGTTTTAGACAGCCGTCTAAACGCGTTTAAACGGTAAACGCAAGCCTACCGTCTTGTTTCGCCCCTAATCAGTCGATTAAACAGTTGACCGGTCTAAACGGTCCAAAACGGAGAAAAACGACCAAAACAGGACGGGTCCTAAACTGTATTAAACGCCGTTTGGGCCATTTAAGTTTTTGGGCGCAGTGGACGGGAGACAAAAAAGGGTGGGACAATGAGCGGGCGGGGGCAGATTTGGCCAGGGTATTGGCGGGCCGTATATAGATTAATTTTTGGGCTTGCTTGCCACCCAGGGTTCCAGCCACACATCCTTTCCGGCCGCCGCCGCACAGCTGCCGCGCCCAGGCAGCCGTCGAGCCTGCCGCCATGCCCGTGTAGCTTCTGCTCGCAGCAGTCGCCATGCCACACAGCTGCCACGCGCATGAGCCGCCGCATGCACGAGCCGCAGGTCTATTCCTGCCGCTGCTGTCCAAACCAGTGTAGCCGCTGCTGCGTCCAGGATCTTCGCAGCTCTGTCCGTGCTGCAAATCTCTGGTCTTTGGAGATAAAAGACATCAAAGGAATTCAACTACTTCAGGAAAGGTCAGTGGAAAAGGCTTTAACTTTGTTGAAAAGTTGCTACAGTACAAAACCGTTTAGGCCGTTTAAACACCGTCTAAACACCCTAAACGCTAAACAAAGCCTCACCGACTGTCTACCGTTTACCGTTTACGTTATCACTGAATGGAACACAGTAAATATTTAGCTATTGTTGTCTTATAGCCTGTTAAACAAAACCTTTTGTCCAATCAGTTCAAGTGCAGATGCGAAATTCTCCAGTCGAGCAGACCCTAGCCTTTCTCGCTGAAGATATTCCTGCATAAAGTTATAAATAAATATAATAACATGTGATTTTGGATCAATAAGACTGGCAATATGATGAACAGTGAAAATCTTACCACAAGATCAAACTGAGTTCCTTTGACAAAAGCAACAAGCTTAGAAAGCTCCTTGCCAGACATCAAATAGCTAGCATGGTTCTCCAGAATATTCATGACAGATGCAATATGTGGGCTGAGCTCTTTCATTGAGTTACTGCACATAGAAAGATTCTCAGATGGCATATTTCCTAACAACAACTTTATTGCTTTTAAGTTAACTACACAATGTACCTTTTTAAATCGGAAGATTGTCTCTTGAATGGTGAACGGATTAGAAAGTAGCTCAGAAACCTTGGAGATTCAGAGTCTGTAGTGGCATTTTCAAAGTCTCTGCCAGATCTTAGCAAGAAGCGAACCTATGTACATGAAGGTATTCCCTTATTCATATGTGGTGCTTCTAATATAGGAAACTAACAAGATATAGCATGAATATCATACCAGCTCCCCAGCAAGCTCGTACAGAGATTCATCAAGTGTAGCCTGGAAAGTAACAATCACTCAAAAGTGAGAGCTGGAATATACACAGCTCAAAACCAGCTCACAGTGAGAAGGTAAAAGAATTACTTGTAGCAGACGGAGTGCACAATACTGACTGACAGCAGGGCCTTCCAACTTCGCAATGACCTGTAATCACAGGGCATTTTCAACAACATTTCTTGCAGACATTAATAGTCCTAATTGTCTCTTGAAGAGAAAATTCCCTACATACCCATGAAAAATTGCTCAATCCCTTCAATGCCCCTGAATTTTATCTCATCCCTTATATACCCCTGAGTTTTCATTTTTGTCCCCTCTATACCCATCTCCGTTAGTTGACCATTAGTTGACCGTTAAATATTTTAAAATGGCTATATTACCCCTCCTATACATATGTGCTACCTACTCAATAAATTTTTATATGAAAAAAATTAACTTATACTAACATACGAGTGATATAATCATTTAATGACTAACTTTAAAAATAATTTTTTTATTTCTTAAAAAATTATGATTAAAACCATACATTAGTTTCACTAGAAAATTAAGAACTAAAACTAAATGTTATTTAGGTTTAAATTTCTGGGATATATACGAAATTCATCAAATTTGATATGAAATTTATTTTAAAATTTTAAATATGTTTTCTAGTTTGTGATAAACTAATTACATCCCTTTGTTTTTTCAAAACAAATCTTTTTTCAATACATACTTATTGAAAAGTAATTTACAAATTTGATGCAGAACTTTTTTACAATAAATTTTTTATTTTAATGAAATAATGTTTCATTTTTAAAAAAAATATTTTTAAAAATTCATAACAAATATTTAGTAATTTATTTCTTATTGGTTTTCACAACTCAAATAATTTACACGTAAAATATTTCTAGCTTTTAGTAATATACCAAGGACAATAAAGTAATTCCTACCGTAACTAACGGTCAAACTAATGGTCAACTAACGGAATGGGTATGTAAGGGATCCAAATAAAAACTCAGAGGTATATAAGAGATCAAGCAAAATTCAGGGGCGTAGAAGGGATTGGGTGAAATTACATGGGTATGTAGGGAATTGGCATCGATGATCATCTGTTGTGCATAACTAGATTTATCAAACTTAATAACTGAAAGGATCCATTGATGAAAGCAATAAATACTGGAGTTCACCATATTTAATGTCTGCTAGAAGGGTTTACTATACCAGAATGTAGCAAGCAGCAGTCCTATACCATCGCCGTTGAAAGCATTCCTCAAACATCCTAGAGCATGAGAGATCAGTTTTATTGAGTGAATAATTGTATTGTATTCGAAATCTTGATCAAATTGAAACACCGTTGGTGGGTAAGCATTTTGTCTTCATTATATTTCATTTTGATTATGATCACTTCCATGATACTAAACAATGTTCGCGCCATGATATAAAGAAGATTGTGCAAGGTACTTTGGAGATGTTTACAGGCCTAAATGAAGAATCAAATGCCACTAGTCACCACTCAAACATAAGAAATCGCCCAGTTGACTAAAAGTTGTCGCTAGCGACCATGTAATTAGGAACATTTTTCCATTAGAGTGGTCCATAATAGCTTCGATAGTGCTTTGGCCACCAAGTTAACAGAATCAGCTAATCAGTTTGATCATTATAGACATACAAAACAGTCTAATTTAATTTCTAGGAGCCAGAGTTATAGGACTAAAACAGAGGAAGAGACACTACATGCTATGAGAGCACAGATCTCTTAAGCAAGACAGCAGCAGACTTACTCTGTGGATCGCCCAGCTGCATGGAAAAGATCTGCCCAGTGCCGACCATCAGTTTTCCTAGCAACACTGACCACAACATCCATGTATTCTGGAAAGTTTCGAAGTAGGTCACATGTCTTGTCTAGAAGAGACTTCTTTGCGGGTTCGTTTTTCTGTGAAAGCTGGTTTTTTGAAGCACTTTGGCTGCAATTGGCAAAAAAGCCACCAGGAAAAAGGATGCACAATAATGCTTCAGTAATAACACAATAGAATAAAGCTAGCAACTTGGTAGACAAATAATGCAAGAATGCTACCATTACTAAGTTAGAACCAATATACCTTGATATCTCTGCATCAAATACTGTAAACAGGAGCCATTCTAAACAGCGAGAGAAGTGAGGTTTTTCTGCAGACAAGTTTGCCAAACGCAGAGCTTCTTCATGTTTGTCTCTCTGGTTAAAAAAAAAATGAATGAAAGGTGAATAGGGAAGTGATTATTGCCATATAAACTTGGCTAACCATGCATAGTTTTAGAAAATGGTCCGTGATACATAAAAATGGTGTGAGAAATGTTGCAGACCACTTCGGGTGCTCAGCTCACATCAGTCTTGATAGGAAAATAGAACAGTTTCTATTTAATCATGAAAGTAAATAAGTCGTGTTTTTTGCCTCATTGTGTACCATCATTTAATCCTTAGGTGAGAACTCAATTTCAGATGTATTACTGGAGTCAAATAGCCTCATCAGTTTGCTTTTAAAGCATAAGCGAAACGGCTTGCTAACGTTTAAAAAATAATTTGTGGGTAAAACTTTTATACATGTGTTCTTAACGATCTAAAAGAGAAGGCTGAAAAATAAACTAGAATGAAAAAAAACAAAATCATCTCCAAATTTAAGTTCTAAAATTCAAATTTCGGCTTATAAGCATAAGCATAAGCGAAAAGATAGGGTCAAATGAAGATTTCATGATTTACAGTCTTCTTATACTAATGTTATAGTTCCTGAATATATATATATATATATATATATATATATATATACACGGTGGTGGATGAATCTGCCGCAGTTTTCTGAAAAAAAAAACTCCTTATATCTAATTCAGAAAAGACTACCCCACGCCAAACATCTCTTTGTCCTATAGTACCCAAAAGTACAAACTGTACTACTCACCCACCACCTTTGCATGAACCTAGCACAGTTATAAAATATATATGTTGGTAATAAAAACATTAATGCAATGTTTTCGTTTTTATTTGTTGAGTACTTGAGTTGTGTAAATATTTGAAAAGATGGGAGACCTGTTAAACTAACCCATGACATTTCTCATCAGAAGATTATGTGAAATAACTAGGTATTTTTCTCCATAAATGTATCTAACCATTTGTTATCAGCAAAAATGCATGGCAATATCACAATTAGCAATGTAGGATTGCTAATTGTGTTTTGCAGATGGCCAAACTGCTATCGTGAGAGCAAACAACAGTTTGGAGATGAGTCAAACAAATACACCTATGGTTCTATAATATATGTCGTTTCGCACCGTTCTATAATATATCGTTTTGCACAAGACAGGTATCATATTTTTTTTGATAGAAAATTAGGACACAATAGGTCATGAATGGATTCATTGACATCCTATCCAGTTGCAACACACAGGCACACTGCTAGTAAAAAAGAAATGTGTTTTGTTTTCACTTACCTGAAGGAGATGCCGCAACAAACAATGCAATATTGTTTGGGCTTGAGGTGAAGGTTCAAAGCATGGAAACTCTGCGGTCGAGAAGGAGATTCTCTGAGAAATACCAACAACTACACCAACATTTGGAAGAAGACCAAGAGGATACACCTCACGGTCAAACTCAAGCTCTGGATCCAGCTACAGAATCAAACAACATGTTTCCCATTAACTTTGAATACCCATTGACAGTTCAACGCAACAGAGAAAACAGCAAATGAAATTATATGCTTTCAATATTTTGTTACAAAAGGTAGATAACTCAAAAAGGATATTAATACTATCACAACATACAAAAACTGCACCTGCAAGAAATCTTCTTGTTTAAAAGGATTTTCTCCCTGTGATGGGTACCACACCTGCAACAAACAAGATCTGTATAAAAGGATCGCAAAATTTGAAAGAAGTGATGTATTAAGAGAGACGAGCAAAATTCATTGAAAAATGTAAAGAAAATAAAATAATAAAACTAACCTGCATCCCCTTATGGCCATAGTCAAGCCATGAAACCTCTTTGATAAGATTACCCTTCTCTTCATATTGGGAACAAGTGACCCAAAATAGTTCAACTGAATTTGTGAGTGCTTGTTCATGTCCATCATCCATGTCCAATACAGATAGTTCCCCATTCATCCGCAAAATTAGGCATCTGATATATATATAACAAAACAAGTAAAAATTAAGGAGAATAGAATTCATCAACTTTAAAAAAAGTACCTTGAAGGTTGTTGGGACAAGTCAGAAGACCCATTAGTATCATGTTTCAGCTTTCCATCATCAGTTGGTTCAGGAATGAAACGCATTGAAACAGGTGGACTCTTTGGACTCATGATTGAAAGTTCTCGGACTGTTGAAAGCTGCAGATTGATAGATTCAAACAAAACAGTATAGTCAAATAAAGTGGATAACACATGCTGCACAGTGGTTGCGATATTTTTGCCTCACCTGTAAAACTGGACTACTAGCAGGTGACAATTCGCCTGATATCGCCACATGGAAGATATGCACATCAAACGGACTGTAGGTAACAAGTATGTGGTCCTGGAGGACATCCATGACAATTGGTCGACCAAGAAGTGGTTTCCGGTAAAGTAATGAGCTATAATCAAGGTGATATCTTGGGAAAAAGAGAAGCTCATACCTAAGATAAATGCAGCGAACATGTTATATAACTAAATAGATAGCAACTAATGACTACATATGTAAATAGGAATAAAAGATTAAGGTGCCTCTTTTGATATATTAGCACACTATGCATTTCAGCCGGTATTCTGTGAGTTCAAAACACCCATGGGATTCAAGGGATGAAGAGTAAGAATTGTCATGTGTCTGACAAGAAAATCTCAGCCTGAAGACAATAAACAAATAGCAACAAAGGAGGCAAGGAAGTGTGACTAACGTGTTTGATGATTCCATGTAGTTGCATACAATAACTATTTTGCCAAGCCACAACAAGCCTTTGCATTGAATCTTTTGTTCTTGAGTAACATCCCCAAAAACACGCCACCTTTTATTGCGCAAATCATACAGCACCAGCCCATGAGAGCCTGCAACTGCCAAGTACATACCATCATGGCTGGCAACAACATGCAGAACTGGCCAGTTCTGTGAAATATAGGATGCCTGCTTCCAAATATATATACATATATTATGACAAGTCTTGAATTAAGATCCATTGAGACATGCTTGCCTCTGAAATAAGTTAGATGAAATCAAAAACTTAACTGGAACATTAAGATGCAACATCTTAAGTTCATCAGTATCATCTGGTTGCACCAACAGGATTCGATCTTCACCATAAAGAATCTGGCGAGTATATGTTGTGCCTGAAAGTCCTCTGTTTAGGCAACATTTGGCAAATGAGAATGCAAGAACCCTTTCTGACAAGCTTTCTTCAACTGCAAATAGTTTGTATCCATAATCATCCCACTGAATGTGTGATGTCCCTCCCATTAGAGGCTCAAATTTTAAAGCACTAGGTTTAACCATTGGAGATGATGCAGAATTTGATCCAGTTTGACGAATTGTGCACATCAAACGACATCCAGATACAGACCACACAGTAAGTCCTCTAAATTTCCATCCAACTGCAAAAGCACAATTGTCAGGCGTCCAAGATATACAAGTAACAGGACCAGTATCTTCCACTGAATACCTACAATTTTTTTCCCAAAAAAAAGGACAGTTATATATCAGCTTTAACAGAATAGCTGAAAAGCATTGATCGGTTAAAACACAAAATCGCACATAGTAATGAACTAGGGACTAAATATTAAACCACTGTTCTGTCTGCATAAATGAAGTGATCAAGCCTAATTGCAAACAGGAGAAAACAATATCCACATTAAGTGTTTAATATAGACCACCAGGCAATCCAAATTTGCATTGAAAAGATGTAATTACTTCTAAATAACCACGAATTTGCAACAATCCACCAGAAATTAGACAGTGACAACTATCCACAGAACCACTATGAAATAGTGATGTGAGACTCACCCCCAATCATACAAAGAAATTGTGCGTATATGCCTTGCATTTTCAGCCAGGTCATATAATTCAACAACACCTCTACTACACCCAACAGCAAGAATCTGCTGATCAGAAGCCACAGAAGTGCACATCGCGTCATCAGTGTTCAACCATCTCTCTACTCTGATGCTGCTGGTTTGTTTTAATCCCTTCTTACCAATGGTACAAAGTCCAATATGACAGCCTGAGTACAAAGCAACCAGCAACCTTAGCTTCACTGACAACTCAACGTGGATGATGGCAGAATTCCCTGTGCAGCAGGGTGCAGGACTTGTATTAGAATTTTCTCGCAAACTAGACGGATCAAACACCAAAGCATCTCTGACAGTGGGAGTTCTGTTGGATGAACATGCGGAGCAGCCAAGCTTGAAGCTGTCCGAGAACTGTTAACATCGATACATTGAACACACTTAAGCATAGCAAGAACAAATCAATAACTTAATAGAAACAAAATCAGAATGCATTTCCATGTACCTCAGCATTCCAGGATATAACCTGCAAGTGCCCATTGGACAGTCCAAGAAGCATACTCTTGCTGTCGCATACGAAATTGCTCCTGCAGCAGCATATCACACTAGCAGGTTAGCTCCACTGCAGGAATTGTGCACCTTGTTTTTCGGATAATGAGCAGCGAATACCATACGTTATAGAAACGCCATTGGCGAGAGGAACCTTCTCGACGATTATTAGCGATATAGAGGCGAGGCAAAGCCCCGGTTGTGGTTTGCCTCCGATGATCAGCGACTTCCCCGAGAACTGCAGCTTGTATACGTGCAGGTAGAAGGAAGAGGTCTGCCATAGAACCCACTCGGTGAGTTTTCTGTGCGTAGCGAGCCGAGCGAGCGAGAGGAGGGAGGAGGCAGAGGAGAGCAGTGGGCTGACCAGGACGGCGACGGTCTTCGCGTCGGGGCTCCACACGGCGTGCGCGTTCTCGCCGTGGGCGGCGAGGGACTCGGGGGAGCGGTCGAGGCGGGCGAGGCGGGCCCTGTGGTGCGCCGCGGACCAGAGGTGGAGGGAGGCAGGGCAGACGGCGAGGAGGAAGCGGCCGAGGACGCGGAGGAGGACCACGCGGTCGGAGTCCCCCGGATCGAGCGGGATCGACTGCGGCCAGCCATACGCCATATACATCTCTTCGGCGGCGGCGGCGAGGTCCTCGGCGCCGTGCGCACCTCGCCGGTGGAGGTTGGGCGGCGAGATGCGCGAGGGGGGAAGAGATCTGGGAACGAGAAGGTGGGTGCGCGATGCGAGATGCAGCGGTTTTTCTTTTTCTTTTTTTCTTTTTTCCCCCTTTTTTTTAAGAAATTCTTTATCGATGATCTGATCAGAACCGTCGATCCCACTGGGGAGTGGGGAGGCAGATGAACAATAATGATTTACTCCGGCAGAATTCGGAAACGCTAAGAAACAATCGACAGTAAATCGGGGTAGAAAACTTTCATTTTCGGTTGACGGATATGCTTTACGATTTTTGCCAGCATCGGCAAAGGATTTATCTTTTGGCAGTTGATCATGCTTCTATATACAAATTTGAATGTCAATCCTAAATATAGAGTTAATTATCAATCTTAAAAGTTTTTGAACAAATTTCTATTAAAATATTAAAATTATAGAATTTGCATATATTATATGAGCTGTGTTTTTTTACTATTAAGTTTTTACACGCGCACTTAACATACTAATAAGCGCAGTGTATTTTTTCTAAAAAATAAATATAGATGTTGATTATCTCTTTTTCTAAAGTATATTTTTAACATGTTAGCGGTTAATTTTATTATTTATACTATAAAATAACTATCATAATTTTTTATCTTCATCTTTCATCTAACAAAGGAACACAGACATAAAGCTAATACAATTTGGCGGTTTTGGCACAAACATGGATGAAAAGTTTCAGACAAGGCATGAAGATACAACCATTACACGTTATAAATTTACATTGAGTTCATTAGTTTAACGTATTCTGTATTGGATCCCGTGCCATGGTAAGGCCCACTAGTCACTCAGCGGTTTGTCTAGCATTTATTTTCTTCCTGTGCCTAAAAGTATACGCATATCACTGTTTTTCACAAGCTTTGAAAACAATTCCACCGAGTTTGTATCAAAAATTGAGTTTACATTAAATACCACACCATTAAATTAATTCACCTCGCAAATTTGTTACAAACAGAAAACCGCATCTGAAATTGAACAAACCCACAGAGCACCTCGAAGGCTCGAACCCATAACATCGTTTCCTTGTGTTACATTGTTACATGCCAACCTAGCTGAGTGCCTTTGCCTAAAAACCTAGCTTTGAGCATCCCCTAGCTGCACATCTATTCCATCCCCTACCCTATACCCTAAAAATAGAGAATGAATGATAAAAATTAAGCTATAGCAAAAACATTCATCTCATTATCTATTTATGAGGATGCTATCCATATTAACTATTAAGAGAAAAACTTTATATTTAAATATTATCTACATCCTTCAAAGAGATATAGATAATATAATATATGAATAATCTGCTGAAGTATAGAGAGATATGAAGAATAAAAATATTTTAGATGATCATCTAAATGAAGATATGGATGACTAAACTTAAATGATCTACTAGGATACTCTTAGTGCCTTACATTGGCAGGGTTAGCAACACATCCTCCTCGCATCATAAGCAGTGTAACGAGTGTGCATTTTTAACAGAGTGGTAGTACAAGCAACACAGAATTTGCAGTGTCAGCAAGTGACGAAATCTTGAGGCATAATTAAGGTGCTTCTCGTCCAAAGATGGCATTGGTGCGGTTGTATCATCGATAAAAATTCTTTGTCGGCGGATGGACGACCTGCGACAGCTTCAGAAGTCAGAGAAAGATTTGCATTTGCAAGTCGTAGAGAACAGGTCACGGTTTAGTTTCAGGATGTCAGAACATGATGGCCCTGGCTCCTGCCAAATGTAACGGCGTCGCTCATACTGCACGGCGAGGATTTCCATTTTTGTTTCCAGCACAAAGATGATGCGATTCCCTCTTTTTTTATTATTATTTTTTTCTCTTTACCAGCAAAAGGTGCCACTTACGGTAAGTTCACTCCATATCAGAAGCTTCATCCTCGTCCTCGTCCTCATCTTCATCAAGGATGTAAACCAAAGCATGCCGCCGAGAAGAAAACACACAGGCCACTCCTCTCGAGGCTGAAAACAACAGTTCAGGAAAGGTGAACTCCGGCATCACGAATGTCAAGTGAATAGCAACTTAAAGCTCTTGTATCGGAAGTAGACAGACAAACGCACCACTGACTGCCAGCGGAGTGGACACAGCATGAGGTATGCTACGAACTTTCCCATAATCTGTGTCCAATTGGAGCTCCAGTGCCTACATTCATCGAGTCAAGAAAATGAAGATATTACCTTCTGACGGTAAAAGTAAGGTCAACTTCAACCAGGTATGCGTCACTTAATCACTAGGATTGATGAGACAAATATTACCTTGGTCATGTAATGATAATTAGTGTTTGGGATAACATAATGGTGAATAGGAGACAGACAGTATGTTATTCGACCCTATATTTTCATTTCTGCTTATGCTTATAAACCAATATTTGAATTTTCAACCTTAAAGTTACAGATGATTTTGAGGTTTTCTCACCGAAGTTTATTTTTCAACATTGGTTTTTAGATCGTTAAGAATACGTATATAGAAATTTTATTTATAAATTATTTTTCATTTACAAATATTCCATTTGGTTTTTCTCATGAAAAACCCAAACAATCACCCTGTATATATACCATGCTAATTATTAGCGTAAGAGTTGGCTGCTACAAAATGAAGTGGATGCCAAAATAGTAAAATAATAAAGTAACATTTGCAGTGATCTTACCGACAGCTCTTGTACACTGTAAATATTTGATGGGAACATCCTTGAGAGAGGCACAAAAGAGAAGTTCTCTGTCCGCAACATTACAACATAAGATCTTCCAGGACTATCAGAACAGGGCCTTTCGCTGAGTAGGACAACAATCTGGTTATCCTGTTTTAATATAGCCATCTCTTTAAGTACACGACAACAAATAATGTATAAAAGGTAATTACCACTAAGATGTAGCAGGTAACACTACCTTATAAAGAGATACATCAATGCACTCATATTCATCAGGTATACGCAACAGACAACCTGAAAGAGATGGTCTGCTGGAAGAAGAGTTAGAGAAGTTCTTTATCACTCCAATGCAATTCTTCAAGTTCAAGGATCCCTCAGGTATCTTGAAGCATATATAGTCAGTCAAGCTATATGAAGACCCACTATTCTGAGAATCTTCATCCTGCTGTTTTAAATAATCGTTTAAGATTACCATAAAAGTTTGATGTAAACAATATAGACAGGTTGCAGACAAATACAAAATAAGAAAATAAATATCACTTTTTTATTATATTATATTGAAAGTCAACTAAGAGCTATGCTATTTGCAAAAAGATGAAATGGGCACCCAAGCAACTCCTAGGACTATGGATGGAGAGATTAAACATCCTCCTCCACGCCAGCCTAATGCTATAGGTATGTTCCCACACGTTCTCACTTTATCATGTTGTTATGCAACAGGTAGAAATCACCAAATAAAACATGAACCTTATAGAACGACGCTGATGACAGAATATAGGATGACGACAAATCAACTGATGACGCAACAGGATAAAGAGGAAGCAGCTCTTGGCAATGTATTTGTGAAGAAATGGTGGTGAATGGCATTAAGAAAGCTTCCTCCAGGCTGAAATAGATATAAAAAAATTATTATGTTTAAGCAATGAACCATGGATTTAAAAAAGAATGCAGGGATTTAACTGTTGAATGCCGATTTAACTGTTTTCACATAACAAATTATGTAGTAAAAAATAACTCTAAGATAATAAAAAAATAAAGTAGTAAACTGAAACCTTTCATCCAGCTCATTAAATTGCTTCATTAAAGTCTTGTCCAAAAACTGGGTATCTGTAAATCCCCCCAAAACTACTAGCTGCTCAAGATGTCTTACAGTGTCCCTGAGAAAGAATGAAAACACAATTAAGAAATGCAGAGAAACTAAAACAGTGATGAATAAACACAGCACAAAATTTTGACTATTTACACTGCTCTGGGTTCTGGACACACAAAGAGCGTGCACATCAAGATATTCACTGACTGGATTTCAGGTGAAGAGATACTATAGTTTTCTTTTTGAAAGCAATACAGTACCCAACACCAAGAAATGGGGTATTCACAGGAAATTATACATTTTGGAAGTTCTATTCATGTTCAGAGGCACTCCCAGACATAACCATGCACTTGCTTAACAATGAAACATACTAAATGGTAACTTGCCAACAAGGATTGGTGAATAGTGGTTGGCAGACAGGTAACATAGATATACAGAACAGAATACCAAATTGTACATAGCAAACAACAACGAACAATTGGCACGTTACATTGTTACTTACAAATCACACTCAAAACTTTGATTTGCATCAAGCAACTGTTTGATTGGATCCTTATCAAGCAGAAACTTCAGAAAAAGCACCACGAGTTCACTACCGGAAAAAAAAACACCCTGGTAAGTAATGAAAAAGTGTCGATTTATAACTTGAGCATGAAGGGAATAAAAGAAGGGGAAAAGAAAAACCTGTTTGCAGCTGGAACTTGATCGGTTGGTTCACTTAATAAAATCTTAACACACTTTAAAACCCAACTGAAGAAATTTTGGAACTGAAAAGTATATGCATAAATGGAAGTTACTACAGAATAAATCCTTAAAGTCATAGCACAAACAATAACCATAATGTCATATAGGAAAGAATAGAACATGGAAACAACTAATACCGAATAGTTTTGCCCCCAGCAAAAGCATATCCAATGCAGACTTGATCAACATGGATTACCTTGATTTGTTTAATCTTAATCTTCAGTCTAATTATGTATATAACTCAGAAGACACCACATGCACAGACATGTCATATTCTGATACTATATCAAACCAACATAATCTAGAGAAAATACAATGGCATTAAATTCAGAAAATTTTGAAAATGTAATTGGTTGTTTTGACAAATTCAGAAAAATTTGAAATTGTATTTGATTGTTTAATAATCAGTGAGCAAAATTAGCAGCCAATTGTTGGAATGTTAGTCCAGTCTACGCTGCATACTACTCACATTTTTTTCTGAATAAGATTAATCCTTTTGAGAACTCAGAGCACACAAAAGGTTCTGTGCACTTGACCAAGGAGGGGAATCTTGCGCAAAATGCCTAAATTCAAACAGAGGTTGAGAATTGAAATGCAGAGAGGATGGTACCAGATAAAGAACAGTAGCCGCAACCCTTGAAAAACGCTCAACTTGAACAACTAGCATCCCTATCTTCTCAGTCACACCATCAATAAGCTTTTCGTCTAAACCAATATTCTGAAATCTTGAACGCCATCTTGCAAGGCCTCTTAACTCCGCAAGCCTGAATGAAATAATTTCAACTGCAGGCTGTAAATAAACAAGTCATTCAGCGTTCACAACAGACTAGCTGCATGCTCGGATATAAAATAACTGATACCATAAATTGCAGAAAAAAATACTTAAAATATGACAGTACCATTTGTAGCATAAAAAGTATGAAACTGCCTAGTGCCTAAAAACTCTAGAGTACCCATTACCCAAAGAGGCACGAAAACAAGGTAGCAAATGTGACATCAGCTGGTCTTAGCTAACCTGAAGATGCTCACTGACAACAACTCGAAGTTCTCGTCCAGCACTGTCAACAGCCTTAGCTATCCTCTTGAGAGCCTATCCACATCATAATCATAATCATAGTCATAATCATAGTAGTAACAGTAGCAGTAGCGGTAACAGTAATAGAAGAAGAAGAGGGTTCGGAAGAAGTTCTAATAGAAGCAAGAAATACCGCTTCACCAAGTGAGCTGACTAAAAATTGGTGAAGTGCTGGACTCGTCCGTGTACCAAACAAAAGGCTCATAAACTCATCCTCAGAGCTAGATTCCATCCCTGTATTCATCAACAGAGACATAATAAAGAGGACAAATTTCTTTATGTGATGGTTATGACTTGAAAATCAAACATACCATGGGCAGCTATCAGAGAAGGCAAGGCACTGAATTTTTCATTGAATAAGTTCATGGCACTTGACCATTGTTTGGCCATCATAGATATGGAAGCACGAACAACTTCAACCAGATCTTGGATACTTGATGCTTGTTGGGAGATCTGATGTAGCTCATTTTTCCTTCACAGCATTTGTTGATTATACACAGAGAATGAAAAAACTTAGTAGGTAAAGCACATAAAGTACAACTAACATCCTTGCAAACCTAGTTAAGAATGTACGAAACACTGGTGCTATGTTTTTGAGGAATCAAACCAGACAGATATTTGCACCTAGCTAGAAAACAGAGTGATAGTTCTATGACTTGGTGGGCTTATCATAATTAGTACTTCAGGTGTCAATGAGTGTGTTACTATAGCCATTCATGTGGAAATCTCGATACATATTTTGAGTTACCATGCAACAAGACAATGGTTTCTGAAGAACAACAGAAAGTGGTGGCAATCAAGCTAACATGCCATTACCTGTTGAAAAAGATAGAAGTGTCCAAATGCAGACAATGTAACCCAACAGAAATGTGATTACTAAGAGAAAGGTTGTCAATATCAACCAACTTTCCAGGGCACAGGAGAACCAACTGGTGGAGGTTTCCTGATAAACAGACCTGATGTAAGAACAGTGGGTGTCAGAATTCCGTAATTAACATGTGCCTACAGACGAAGAATTAATTACCTTGCTTATGGAAGCATCCTGAAGCTGGTAACAAGTTTTGTTTCCAGAGGATTGGACATGGATAGGAACATCATTAATGTTCTGAAATGCCAGAGACATGAAATTAGTTATCCATGAGACAGTGAAGTGATAAAAGAAATAAGGTAAACAGTTGATCAAATTCCACAGACTCAATCCACAAGACAGTGAACTGAAATGCCAGGGACATAAAATTAATTATCCACGAAGAATTACGCATCAGTTGATCAAATTCCAGAGACTCAGTCCTTAAAACTACATGGAAAAAGGGAAATGAAAGAAAAGGTGAAACTTCACACTCCACCCCTGTGCGCATGTTAAAGAAAAAGGAAAAACAAGCATGCATTATTATACACCCAGTAGAGAAATTGGACACTCCCAGCACTTTTGTACAGTGAGTTTAAGTTTGGTAAAACATCCATACTTCAAATATGAAAAATTGCCGGTACCCAGGAAAGCTGGCCTCCCCTGTTCGAGAAAACAGCATGACAAAACATTCCAATGACAGAAACACATTCTAGCCCTTTTCGCAAAGAAATCTCACAAATGGACCCCTCTAAAAACATTATCAAAAAATGAACCCGTTTCACAGATCCAAGTTACATGGCGCGGAGGTATAACAGCTCAGCGCCATGATGCGTGGCGCCGAGGTGGGTTGATTGGTCTACCCCCCACGCCTACCTCACCTCGGCGCATACTAGATCCTAGTCAACCTCACCTCGGCGCCGAGATGTTGTACTTCCGTGCCATGTAACTTGGCACCGTGAAATAGGTTCATAATTGGATAATGTTTCTAAAGGAGCCCATTTGTAAGATTTATTTGCAAAAAGGACTAGAATGTGGAAAATAGCCTTCCCAATGATATCAAAAAAGAAAACGTTGCCAGAGTGTCTTTCAGTCATTTTTCGAAACGGACATCTTTCTAACAACTCTACAGCTAAGAAAATCATCTTATAGGTTGGAAGTGAACAATTTTTCCATAATATCATTTTTTTCCATAATTTTCAGTGATACTAACTAAACGATAGCCTTCAGATCAAAATGAAGTGTGCCTGATTACATTCTATTGAGTTCAAAGTAAAGGAGCACTCAGCTATTGTATCTACTTACTATCTTTCCAACTGGGAATATTCCAAAGATACTGAAGCAAATGCAACCACCTTTATCACCACTGCACAGAATATTAAAACGATGACAAGAAGCACTTGAAAATTCCTGAATGGATTCTTCATTCTCATCTGCAAGACCAGTGTCTCCAGAATTCAGTCCACCTATCCTAGGAATCACAGGAGCAGGAGGAAAGAAGCGTGTAGTGCGGTCTTCATAGGATAACAGGCCATCCTTGTCAGTCTGCAGTAATTAGCAAAAATCTGTAGTGGTGAACTTTTTACAGTGAAACCCTAGAGTATTGTAAAATTGAATGAATTCATCATTTTTATATTTTAAGCATTGCTGAAAAATGCTTTAAATTGATTGATGTACTGTATAACTATAATACGACAATATATATTTTTGTTCATGCATCATTACATAATATATAGAGAATTAGTTGGTGTTTCTAAAAGATGGGAAAGGCAGTGTTATACCCTTGATAGTGGCTCATCTTCTGCCCAGTTCAAACATACAATGGCAACATCGTGGGATTTTATTCTTCTTAGCATTTTCCCATTCTGCAATCAGCACCCCCTTCACTTAAACATGCACAATGAAGTAAAGTAAAACAAAAGTAGCAGGTGGATAAAGAATCGCAACATAACATTGGTTCTACAAACAGAATGTGTGATAATGAACATTCAATATCCCCGCCAAAGGATAATGAACATTCAATACAAAGGAATTGATATAGGTTGAATGTATTAGGAAAATGGTTCTCAACAAGAAAGAAAAAATTGGAAATGTGCCCTGTGTCTAGTTTGAGTGTCATTTATCAATCTCTACTCATAGTTCTTGAAACCGTTTCTCACAATGGTCCCTCCACAGTTCCACTAATCCACAAACAAGAGATTAAAAGGAAATATGCAGGGGTCAATTTGTATGATATATGAGTAAATGCCCAAATCTAACACACAAAACAAAAACGGATCAACAAGATTTGAACATCCATTTCATCAATATACACACCTCAACATCATGCAAAAGAACCAAACCATCTTCTGTACCCAACGCCACTATTTTACCATCAGGGCTCCAACAAATAGATGTGATGCACTTCCCTGAAAAATAAGCAAGATTTTAGTGTAGCGCCAACATGGTTGCATTAAAAATATATGCATGATGGGTGCATTACGAATGTTCATAAAATACATGCTTATATCTTTTTTTGTTACATCAGAAGTAATATGTGGAGAAAGTGTTTTGTCGGCAATAAAAAAACGAAAAAAGTAATAAAGAAAAATAGCACCAAGAGGTGGGGCAATAGCAAGTGACGACCTGGGGAGATAGTCCATAGCCTTTGCCAATTGAAACGATGAAGAATGACCTTAGAGTCGTCAGTGACCATTGCAAGCAGATCCTTCTCTGGATTCCACTCCGCCATTTTAATCTGCAAATAGTGATACATGGTAAAAAGGGAATATGGATGACAATAAAACATTGAAGAGAATATGGATTCCACTGATACTAAGTCTGGAAACAGAAATGCACATGGAAAATGAAATTCAGCAGGAACAAATATTTTATATGCAGGATTAGTTTGAATTCACCTATCACTATTGCTTGTGTGTTGATAACACTTTTTTTTAAATCGAGCCAGCAAAGATGATATTATGTTAAGAGAAACAGAACCAGATCAACCTGTTCAATATGACGAGAAACTAAAATGCAAAACCTCAAACTAAACCCATCAGCAAAAACTCCGAATTCCGAGCTAAGATCAGCAAAGACGATGGTGTTTAACTGTTTATTGGCCCACATCAGTATAAATACATAAAGTGGCACCATTTCGACAATGACAGAGATTCCGCACCCAGACCCAGTCATAACACTCTCAATCACACGCACCGATCCCACTAAGAACCGATCTAACCCTGCTAGGAATTTCGACAAACGGTTGGCACGCATGCAAGGGGGCTACTACCCCAGCACGCGGCCCGCGCCCACCACACCGGTGTTCCACCACGAAGCCGGCGAGCTGAAGCGCGCCATCCAGTAGATTCAACACAGATCGGCTCGAGTGGCCAAGCAACAAAACGAACTCAGCATTCGGCAGGCCTGACGAGGGAGCAGAGAAAAACCAGAGGCGATCGGCGAGACCTGGAAGGGGATGGGCTTGTCGAACTGGAGCTGGAACGGCGTGGCCGCCGCGGCCGTCGACGCCTCCTCCATGTGCTCCCCCTCCGCCATGCTCGGCGTCAGCCAGGCGGGTCGGAATTTGGAAGAGAGCTTTGGGATTTTGGGGGTGGGGGGTGGGAACCTTTTTCGAGCGGGCAGGCGGGAACGAACGAGGAGCGGGGGCGCGCAATCTGCGATCGCGATTTGCGAGTCTGCGAGAGGAGAAATCATAGTAGGGCGCGGGCCGAGCGGCCTGCTTGGGTGGTTGGTTTGGATGATTAATGCGACTGTGGGCCGGGCAGAAATCAGATAGGGCCTGGCCTGCTTCGCTGAGGCCTTACCCACTTAAAAAAATAGATTAATTAGATACATGACATTATAAATTTGTCTATTTCGAAATACGTTATTACTATTCGACTAATGGTAAGGATGTAATTATAATTTTAGAACTATTTCAGATATGTCATTAGAAAAAAAATTTGGACCAAATTGTCCTTTACACAGTGTAGTGAATAGCAGAGAGGCAACATGGTCCAATTTTTTAAAATGTACTAAAAAGGTATAGAGTGACGTATTTTGAATAGTTCTAAAATTATAATAGCATCCTTACAGTTAGCCAAATAGTAATGGCATATTTTAAAACTAACAAATCTATAATGGTATGATCTAATTAACCCCTTAAAAATTAGGTTTTTTTAATTTCTTCAACGGAGAGAGTAGGCCTGATCTGAGCTGTCTAGAGGCGCTTCTGTGCCATAAAAACCAAACCTTGCAGGGGATTGATACGTCTAGATTGAAGGGGTCATATATTTTTCTGGTTTTGTTATTTGGATTGCTATATCACGGTATGCCCTACTCATATTTGGTTTGGATTGAAGCCACTGTATTGGTAAATACCATGCTAGGTTTGGCATTAATCTAGAACATTCTTTGCTATAAAATTATATTTTGGCTATATATTGATATCAGACCAAATGTGAGTATATGAAATTTTACCCTACCCATTATTTGGTATTGCCAAAATTACCAACGTTTAGTGCCCAGTAAATTGGTAGGGTAGCAATCCAAATAGGCCCTGACCCTGAGTATATATGACTGCTAGGTGGCGTTGGGTGAAGTCGTGCGAACATGGATTGCACATGTGGCGACATGGGCGGATCTAGCATGGGAGAAATGGAGACTCGAGCCCCTATTACCCAAATCCAAGGGAGCCCATACTTAAACCATCTAAAAATTAAATTTATGGTAAAGATCAATGAAAAATAGGGCTGAAGCTATATCTAGCTTGTTCACATCCCTCTATCATCATTAGCTAGATACACAATCTATATTTTATACCTATATATCTAGCTTCTTAATATTACCTCTCGAACTCATTGATATTAACAAATAATCAAATCTAAAAAGATAGCTAAATATAAAATCAAGTTAGGTTGAATATTCCATAAAGAAAAAAAAAGATAGGTAACACATTTCATGAAAAAAATATTTTTATTTGTGTTAGACTATATTATAATATATGTTCTTTTACCCACATCAAAGTTTGAGGATTCGGTATTATAAGACTTTTTGCCTATACCTAGATTCATATATTGATTAATTTATATATGTTTAAATTCACTAACATTCATATGAATCTAAGCAATACAAGCCTTACATTATAAAACAAATGTTGTATTAGCTAAATACATTTTTAAATATAATAATATAAATTTAAAACAACCTATAGAAATTGTTCGTAAAGAAAACTTCGGAACAAATGTGCAGAAAAATGAGGGAGTTTTTTGAAGCTGAGGAAGCAAACAGACTGGGCCTAAAGGCCCAACTTTACGAGTCCCTGATCTCAGGACTATTGTGTGGAGCTGGCCCACTCGATTAGCACCATCAAGCAATGGCGCAGCCGCGCAAGTGCCAAGCCCATCTTAGGCCCCAATCAACAGGGAAGGATCCAACAGATAGTAGGTCCTACTGTACAGGAGTACTCCCTTCATATTTTTATGTCACCGTTAACTTTTAGAATTACGTTTGACCACTCGTCTTATTCAAAATTTATATCCAAATATGCAAAATTATAATGCATACTTAAAGTTCCTATAATAATAAATTATATTATAACAAATTAATTAATAATTATATAATTTTTTTAAACTAGACAAATAGTCAAACATAGATCTAAGTCAACGGCATCATATAAAAAATATAAATATGGAAGGAGTATCGCTAGTTTGTGTCAGTTAATCTTATTCAGCATTCCACTTAAAACTTCGTTCGAAGGAAAAAGGTACTGGAATACTACAAGAAATAGATGAGAGAAAATGATAGGAAGACACGAGGTGCTGAGAAACATGACAAACGCTTACAAGTTCCAAACTGACTCCATAAGTATGTAACAAGTGGTGCATACATTCGACATCAAAACTACGGAGAACCTCCAGGGGGTTCTCAGGGAACAGCAGTTCAACTTGCAAACTCAACATGAATACGGCTCCTTTCAAGACATTTTTATGCAGAAGTAAAATCTAAGAGATACGCAACATCCTCCACACTTCGAGATTATCTGCATTGGATGAGATAGTGTTAGTAAATGATCAAACAAATGGCAACAGCTAGTTGACTTACACTTCACAATCAGGGCGACATATACAATCACACATTAGTTACGTACTGGGAAGCCGGACTGATAGTTCAATGAAACAAGTAGATACTCTGTTGGCAAACCAAATATTTTGGTTCTTTATATTATATCCGTTTCATATTATAAGATGTTTCGGATTCATATGGTTCTTATAATATGGAATGGAGGAGTACTAATTAGGATAGAAAGTAGCAATCAAGTAAAGCTAACTTTAATGTGCAACGGTAGTGACAAGCTCACAAACATGCCTAGAAATTTTACTTAGCAAGTAGCTGTTACAAAAATTGCTCAGAGAGCCACTCATCTGTGTACAGAAGGATTATACTATTCAGTGATACTGCTTAGATGAATCAATAACAGTAGTATCAGTTTCAGTATCCATATAAAGTCCCGGTGGCATAATAAAGCCTCTCCAAGCAGCTGTTATGTTATTGACTTATCGCTAGAACAGACTATTCAACTATCAAGCTATTCATTTTGGCAATGAATTTCAAAGAAACCAGGAAAGCATTTCCTATAGAAAGGGAAGTAGCTACAGGTAGTTCTTTCTCATAAGAGTGCTGGACCACACACTTCAATTTAGTAAAGCGCCCTTCTGAACTATACAAATAAATGGAAGCGCGGTTTAAGATAATATGAAATAAAGTGAATTGAGCAGGTTTGGTTGCAAATTGTATATCCACCAGCTCGATTAATTAGTAGCACATAAAATTGCCAGATGCCAGATGTTTCAAAGGATACCCGAAAACCAAATGACTAATCCTTGGTCAGGGTGCAGGCACATTTGACATGCTGCAAGAACATAAATTTGTGCACAGAATGTACAGTTGCAGTAGTGTTACATTCTCACCTAACTAGCAGACATGATGAAAAAAACTCCCAAGTTTCGACAGTGTTCATGTGATAACATGTTCACGCATGCACAGATACGCACTTACAATCCTACCATTATAGAGAAAGCACCATAGCATGTCATAAACAAGCTGCTCGCTATATAATATCAATCCATACAGTATAGGATCAATGTTTGATAGTGAATTGAGCGATCAACAGGCCAACAGCTCAACACAACAACAGAGTCGTTCATAATAATTGCACAAGCCTAGCAACACACTTTTAATTAAGGAATGGGCATTCTTCAACTGATGTTTAGAGAAATAAGGAGCATAATTTAGCACGCAAACAGCCAACTAATCAATATGCAATCGGCACAAACCTTTAGATGCTGCTCGGGTACATGAAGACTCTGACCTTGCGCCCCTGCAACAAAGCAGCAAAAATTAGCACATGACACAAGCCCACAACCAATCACTGCATAGAACGGAGACACGAGGACGGCGGGAAGTACCATGGAGGCCGGCGGCAGGTTGGACTTGAACTTGGCGCGGACGACGCCAGAGTTGCCGTGGGGGCGGGTGACCTTCCCCCAGATGCAGCGGTACTGCGTGCCGCTGCTCTTCGTCTTGGCCTTGTAGACGTACGCCATCCTCTTCCCGCAGTACCACGCCACCTCTTCCTTGGTGTTCACCCCCTCGATCTGCACCAGCGACGTGTTCTCGTACTGGTTCGACTTCGACCTGCGCGCGCGCGGTTGCCACGGCTCAAATCGGATCACGGAATGGAAGAAGCGCAAGCCCCCGCTCACCCGGTGGCCGGAGAGAGACGGAGAGCTCGCCTCGCCTCACCTCTTGTATCCGAGGATGGTGCCGCGGACGTACAGCCGCACGCGCTGCCCGGTGCGGCCCTTCACCATCTCGCCGTCGTCGCCGCTTCCGCCGCCGGAGAGAGACTGGGAGCTCGGACGTGGGGTGCTTCGGACTCGGAGTCGGAGGCGGGAGAAGAAACCCTAGCCGGCGGCGCTGGTAGCGCTTATGTATCCGTGTGTAGAAGAGCTGTACGGCCAGGATCTTCGAGTGCAGATTTTTCGACGGCTGTGATAGATTTACAGAGGTTTGTGCGATAGGTTATTGGTGGGCCTTAGGCCCATTGTTTTGTGAAGGAATTTGTTATTACGAATGGGCCTTAGGCCCATCAGTCCTAATGGAAGGAGCCCATCCCAGTGCCTTGTATCTCTATAATACGAAAGCTGGACGTTTTCTCGCACAACCATTGGGCCACGTGGCACCGCCCGTCGCCCGGGGAATGGAGCCTGCCTCGCTCTGGCTTCTCCTGACAAATACATATATAATACATATTACTTGAATGGCACAGCCTGATGCTTAGCCCAATGGCTTGATTGCCTTGTACTTAAAAGTGAGGTTCCGGATTCAAAGCTCTGAATCGCATATATAAAATTTGATTATTTCTTACATTTTGTCCCAGCGAAAAAAATCAATTTTTTCTAGCACGTCCATAATTAGCGTATGTGCCTAATTAATTGTAAAAAATCTATATTTTTTAGTCCCAAATTTATAGTTCTGTTTCTCAAAACAAATCATTTTATTGTGATTTTAGGGTAGATTATTTTGGTTGTTGTACAAAATTAATGAGCAAAGATATTTCTAAATATAAATATTTTATTTATATATAAAATTTATGAATACAAATATTTCTTAAAAAATCAAATCATGTTTAATATTTTTTCTAGCGCGTCCATAATTAGCGTGTGTGCCTAATTAATTGTTAAAATCAATATTTTAGTCCCAAATTTATAGTTCTATTTCTTAAAATAGATCATTTTATTCTGATTGTAGGGTAGATTGTTTTGATTGCTGTATAAAATTAATGAGCGAAGATATTAATTGTTTTGATTGCTATATAAAATTAACTGAAAGTGCATTTAGGCCCCTAATTTGTTTTGGTGATTAATGACAATCAAATAACGAGGACTAATGACGTGTGTGAGAATGTGAAGGTATAAATAGTCCTCATGAAAAAGTTGTTGTTGTGCCGCCCATGTGAAAAAAGAAATAAAGTCGGTATATTCGTGTTGGCGTGTGTATTTACTTTGAATTTGAGTCAACTAGGAATGACGTACTATAAAGAGGGGTGTGCAAATGAAATTTAGGAATGAATCCGGTGCTCGGAAATATTTTTGAAGTGCATCTTTAGCTATCTTTTTGAAGTTGTGTTGGAATTTACGAAAGTTTCGAAGGTACTATCGGAACTTCTGAAGAAATCAGAATCGGTTCTGTATGTTTAGCGGAAGTTCCGGAGAAGACCTTCGGAAGTTCCGAAGGAGCCAGAATCGGTTCTGTATGTTTGGCGGAAGTTCCGAGGAAAACCAACGGAAGTTCCAAAGGAGCTAAAATCGGTTCTGTATGTTTGGCGGAAGTTCCGAGGGAGACCATCGAAAGTTCCGAAGGAGCCAAAATCGGTTCGGTATGTTTGGCGGAACTTCCGAAGGAGCCAAAATCGGTTCTGTAAGATTCACGGAAGTTCTGAAGGTCTTGACCGGAATTTCCGTTGACTTGACTTTTCGCAGTTGACTTTGAATTTTCAAATTGTTGGGGCTGCTATTTTGAACTGACCGGAAGTTTCGAAGAAGGCTTCGGAAGTTCCGAAGAGAGCATCTTTTGCCCCTAATGGGCAAAAATTGAGAGGGGGGTATAAATACCCCCCAACCCCTCAAGCTAAGGTTGTTGTTTCACTTGTTCATCTCTATGCCATTGGCTTGCATTTATTGAGATTCACTTTGAGCTTTGCTTTCTCACTTCCTCCTCTCCACAGATCTAAGTGATTTGGATTTTATGTCTGTGAGAGTTGGTTGGTTTGAGTTGTTTTGAGTGCTTGGTGTTGACTTCATGAGAAATTTCGTGAGCACTAAATTCATCCCAAGTTCTCTTTGCTAGCTTGTTACTCTTGGTGGTTGAGGACACCTAGATGGCTAGGCGTCGTTCCTCGAGCCACCGAAGCTCTTGTGGTGCACCGGGAAAAGGTTTGTGAAGGTTGGATCTCACCTCCTCCGAAAGGGAAGAGATACCTCGAGTGAGGGGGAGTGCACGAGTGCAACCCCGAGGAAAGGGTTGTGGAACCCGACTCCAGTTTGAGCTCCTCAACGGAGAGTACCATCCCCTCAAGGATTAGAACTTCGGTAAAAAGTCTCCGTCTACACCTGTGGTGAAATCTCTCTAATTTGTGATTTAAGCTTTGCTTTTGGTTGTCGTGCGTACTCTAGTTGCTGTTTGTGCAAAGCTTGAAGGTGGTTCACTTATTTGAGGTTTGGTTGGCTAGATCTACTCCTTTCTCGTTCTAGATCTGGTGTTGTCGGAAGTTTCGAAGATCAACGGAACTTCTGAAGGCCGGAAGTTCTGAAGCCACTGACCGGAACTTCTGAAAGTCTCAGCTTCCGCTTTTTAGGTTTAATTTTTAAATCGCCTATTCACCCCCTCTAAGTCTTGATATACTCTTTCATTAACGAGCAAAGATATTTCTACGTATAAATATTTTATTATTATGTATAAAGTTTATGAAAGAAATATTTTCTTAAAAAAATTAAGGTGGTGTTTCATCTGAATAGGATATGAAATTCACGTCTAAATCGGATTCAATCCATTGTTCTAAAATTGCATGGGAAAAGAAAATAGAGAAAAAGAAAGAAAGAGAAAAAGAATGAGAAAGGTAAAAAAAATGAAAAATTAAAAGATTCTTATTAATATTTAAAATTAAATATTTTCATCGGATAAAATATTAAAGATTAAGGATCCATATAACTTGGTTTAAAATAACATACAAGGTTTTAGTGTGCCACCGTCTTTTTTCGTTGTCGAAAGACCGACCATCTTATTTAATGTGTTTATGTATCGAGCATAATTTAATATTCTCAATTATAAGCTTTCTGATACGACACATGCTTCTTAAATCAATTGTATGTTGACCATAGTTTACTATTCTCAACTCGACGTGTAATTTATTTTTAAAACTTATTTGAATTTACACAATTAAAACTAAGTAAAACGCATGAGCTATTTTTAAGTGTATATATATAACTTAATGTAGATATCCACTATTTTGAGATTATTTTGTGTCTATCTATAGAGTGAAACACAAATGTATTGTATAGCAAAGTGATACTTAAATAATGCCGTCTCCTTCTACAATATAAAACTAAAAACTCATCAAACTATCTAAGTAATATGCACATGCCAAAAAAAAGAGAATAAACTTCATTTAGGGGCCTAGCCTCTAAGTGTCACACATTATCATCGATATTGAAATACACTAATCTTCCTTAATTTATGCTTAAATCAATTGAACATGTATTTCATGTCATCGAGGTCGCCTAGCCTCGACAAAATACTCTAGCTCTGCCCCAACTTCGTTATCGTACTTGATCCAACATGTTAAGAAAAAATTAAGGATATTTCATATGGATATAGATATGGTAAAATAAACTAGAAAAATTAGACTGGCCCAAACAATGTTTTTTTCTTCATTTAATATAATTCATAACAACATTAAACATGTATTTACGGTTATAATTTCTAAAATGATTATTTCATATAAAATTATGGCGCGGCCGCGCGACATTTCTAGTATTAACCGGAATTCGCACTCCACCTTAAGAAAATGGTATTGGCTCAGTGAGTCAGCGATGAACAGCTCTAGCTAGTCTGCTAGTGTAACAGTGTAAGTGTAGCAGTTGACTAGCTAATTGGTCCATGATGCATCATGGACCTAGTTTTACTTTTACCTATATTTTGTAACAGTGTAGCACATAGGTTACTTGGACAGGTGGATGGACCAATACCCTACCTAGTAATCTCTATCTAAAATAACTCGATTTTTATTCGTCCTCGCATATACCCGTATAAGGTTATAAAAATTAGAATTTACTTTATTTTTTCAAACTCCAGTACATTTGTCTTGTAATTTTACAAACCCCAACTATTTTTCTTCTATTTTTATCAAATTCCAATACAATACTTCTTAGAAATAAAGTCTACGTGGGACAAACAATACAAGTTAAAAATAAAGTCTATATTATTGTCTTACATCTAATCGTTAGTTGTAATGGTTTACCAGCAATAAAAGCATAATTTGTGAGTGGAGCTTTTATATATGTCTCAGTGATTTAAAAATCACATAATAAAACAAATTATGATGACAAAGCTCTAAAAATAACTCCAAACTAATTTTCAAAATTTATATTTTGGCAATTTATAAACTAAAATTCAAATGAGGGGTGGTAGTGTGCTATCGTTTGCATCAACCAACGATCTAGCCATACACACCGTGGTATTAGGAAATAAACATGCTTCGAACCGTACATTTGTCCCGTAATAAGTGTATTTTATTAATTTAAATTTGTTCCATAGAAAATGTACATGTAAAATACTAATTGTTCCACCTATCACCTTACATTTGAATATATATCCATTTTACCTTAGCTGTCACTCATTTCATACCATCTTATTATTTAATACTACATCTGTTTCATAATTTAAGATGTTTGATTTTTTTCAATATCTGACTATTTGTTTTATTTAAAAATTTAATACAAATATAAAAAATAACAAGTTGTGCTTAAAATTTTTTTATAACAAAGTAAGTCACAAACAAAATAATCAATATTTCCATAATTTTTTTGAATAAGACAAAGGGTCAAACGCACAAGCAAAAAAAAAGTCAAATATCTTACATTATAGTATTTATTTTTTTTCTTGCAACTAATTTAGCTATACAATGTCAGTACTGCACTTATATGGGGATGGAGTGGTAGAAAATAAAAATAGCATCAGATATGCATGGTCTATATAGAAGACATATTGCAATTTGTTAGTCTTCCGCCCCAAAACAAATTAATCTTTCAGTTTTTAGTTACATTGTTTAACTTTTCATCTTATTAAAAAAATTTACGATTAATAATTTTATTTTTATTAGATGATAAAATATAAATAGTACTTTATGAGTGACTATTTCTTAAAAAATTTCTTAAAAGATGTATGGTCAAATGCTCGACAAAAATCGAAAAGTTGATTTTTTTTGGTATGGAGAGAGTAGCCATTAAATCAAAAGGATAAAACTCTAGGACCTCCTAGTCGTTGATTACCTGTCAAGCTAGCCTAGGAACCAAGCTCGCGTAAGTGCATTTCTGCTTGACTATGCCGCGGAAATAATCTTGCATAATTACAACCTCACACGGAGGCTAATCAAGTAAATAATCGGTTTATGCTGCATCTAGATCGCGTGCGATCGAGCCAGCCACGATCCGGACAAAAAAAAGGAAAGCCTCTGCATCTCCGCCGTGTTTTTATAGGTAGAGGTTTTGACGCCTAGTATTTTAACTTCTACTTATGTTTATAAGTCAGTTTAAATTGGTGGCCTTAAGTTTAATTTTAAATTTAAAGTTAATTTAGGGATTTGTTATAGTGTATTTTTTTAAGCCATACCTATATCATTAAGAACATGTTGGCAAACCGCAAAATCAGTGTTACTTCACCTCATTTCTCCATGCGTTCGTGAGTTCTCATCTCCTCTGCCATCTCAAAGGACTAAAAAGTCTAGAATAGTTAGATAAAATACACCAAACTAAAGACCAAGATTGGCCAATGCTGGTCAACTATTGATCGGTCGTGGTAACTTTCACATCTTAGATCTCATTAATTCACTTCCGATCTACGCTATCTTCGAGGCAGGGGAGTTAATGCAGGCAATTAGAAGCAGTTGACGACCTGTAGATCACTAAATCATCGATATACATGTATAGATTAGAATCATGTGGAAATAAAATAAAACAAGACGGCTTTGGTACATTCATGCATACGGACTTAGAGCATCCGGACCAACAACTTTCTAAATCGCAATAGAAGTTATATTTAGGAAAGTATTCTAAACTCTTAACGGACATATTAGTCTGATGAATGCTATCTAAATAATTATAATATATCTTTTAAAAAAATTAAAGTTAGATTAATACTAAATATATAACTTCACGAGCATGCAAGTTTAAATATGACTTTATTTTTTTACGGATTGTAAAAGTCATATTTAAACATTCATATTTATGTAGTGATATATCTCGTAATAATTTATCTTCGTAATTTTTTTTAATTTTTTAATGACTATTTAAATAGTACTCCTGTAATATAATAGATGAGTGGATGTTCTCTCGAGAGTTTAAAATTCACTCCTGTTACAACTGTGTTCACCGGGATCATTTCTAAAGTAAACAATCAAAATTTTAGTTTATTCACACGATTAAACAAGTGCCAATTGTGCATCTAGTTTTTGGCAACAAGTTGGCAAGTTCATCAGATCAATGTGAAGTCTACTTAAGGTCTCAAGAAGCGAGTGTATCTTTAGGTTGACACATGCACAAGCAACGTACTTAGCGTTAAGCTAGCGCAAGGTTAGGATGGCGGCGAGCATCGGTGCCTGGCTCGTCCCCGTCGTCGTCCTCGCGATCTTCTACTTGGTCCTCTTCCCCAACGACCTGAGCCAGCTCCAGTCGGCGCTTGCCCCATGCTCCGACGGGTCGCCGGTGGCGACGGCGGCGAGCGAGCTGACGAAGACGGCGGCAGCGGCGGAGGACGTCGACTTCCGCGTGTTCTTCGGCGTGGTGACCCGCGCCGACTTCTACGAGCGGCGCGCGCTGCTGCGCATGGCCTACGCGCTCCAGCCGCGGCCGCGGCGCGCCGTGATCGACGTCCGGTTCGTGATGTGCCGCCTGGACAAGGAGGAGGACGCGGTGCTGGTGGCGCTGGAGATCATCACCCACGGCGACATCCTGGTGCTCAACTGCACGGAGAACATGAACGACGGCAAGACGTACGAGTACTTCTCGTCGCTGCCGCGCCTCTTCGCCGGCGAGCCGTACGACTACGCCGGCAAGATCGACGACGATACGTACTACCGGCTGGAGGCGCTTGCCGACACGCTGCGCGGCAAGGCGCGGCGCGACATGTGGCACGGGTTCCTGAACCCGTGCCACGTCAGCCCGGAGCGGCAGTACATGTCCGGCATGGGGTACATCGTGTCGTGGGACGTGGCGGAGTGGATCGCGGCGTCGCCGGAGCTGAGGGAGGACCACGAGGGCCACGAGGACAAGGCGTTCGGGCGGTGGCTGCGCCGGGGCGGCAGGGGCAAGAACGTCTACGGCGAGGAGCCGCGGATGTACGACTACCTGGACCGGGAGATGTACGCCGACGTCAACTGCTTCCGCCACGAGCTCGTGCCGGACACGGTGGCGGTGCACAAGCTCAAGGACCGCCTCAAGTGGGCCCGCACGCTCAGGTTCTTCAACGCCACCGACGCCCTCAAGCCTTCCAAGATGTACCACGTAGACCTCACACCTAAAATCTAATATATGTTTCATATTTTCAGGGTCGGCTAGAATTATAGAATTATATAGATATTGTAAGTACTCTAGTTTAATTAGTTCATGGCTTCGTACAGCCAATGACCGATCTAGCCAACGATATTAAGGGTGTTAATAATTAGATAGAATTTTAGCCCCCTTATTATTTTAGAAGGATCTCCGTGGGACTCTAATAGCTTAAACGGGGATAACGGGGGCTCGGCCCCGCCACCCCCTTGCCAGATCTGCTCCTGCGTGCAGCTGCAAGCAGTTCTCCATCTGCATTCCTTGCTTGAAAAAAAAAGTAGATGTACAATGTTCATGCAGTGTAAGGATCATCGAGGAATGTAGGGTTACTGTTCAGGCTCGCAGTAGCTGATTACATTAAAGAACATGAAATGCTGTATGTTTAATTAGCATGCTGTTGCACTTGCATGTGTTGAGGTTATGCTTTCACTTTCATATCGACTTTGGATCGAAGCGAATTCTTATTAGTATGCCAATTTGATCTAGCGCAGTGAAAATTATTTCACATGGTCCCTCGGCGCACTCCATCCGATGATCCGATCCATGTATTGGATCAAGAAATACTAGAAAGGATGTCATGCTGTCATCTTTGACTTGCCGTCGATTAATGCTCGACTCGCCTAACTGCCCTGGCAATCTCGCATCAGGCATCTATAAATTAGTAATATAGCTGCGGCTTTTCTCATATTTTTTCTTAAATTTTCCGTGCACGTTTTTTCAAAATACTAAATAATATATTTTTTAAAAAATCTATATACAAATCATCGTCATGTTTAGAGAGATTTTTAACTTTTTAATGATTAATTTTATTAGTTATACCGTTAAATAGCTACGTCAAAAATTAGATAATTTTTTTCACCTCTCATTCACAAGAGGATGCAGGCTATTCGTATAGAAAATAGACGTCATGACCCCGAATTTTGGGCCTGTTCAGATGGCTAACATGGGCTAGCATTTCAAACTTGAGCATTAGGGTATGTCCTTGCCAAATAGTATATTGAACGCACAAAGCCATGTCTGGGCTGCTACCTTTTTTCGTCCTAATGGTATTGCCACATGTTGAAAGTTTATGCAGAGCTCTACACAACACTAATCAATTTCGTTAAACCGATTGTCCACAACACTAATCAATGTATAATCTCTTGACTGACTTATATACGTGTTAACAAAACTAATCAATTTCGTTAAACCGATTGTCCACGGTTTCCAGAACCAATCAGTTTTTTTAAGCTGGTGTGTGTACATTGACCGAAAGCCATCGATTCGATTTATTGCTTTTCAGTTTGGGTTTTTTTTTTGGGGGGTGGCATTTTCATCTAAAAATGCAAACAACATATTTGTAAAAGAATATATATATTATGAAAAACAAATTATATACGTATTCTTAACAATCTAAAAGTCAAAGACCGAAAAAAAAACTTTGATGATACCCTAAAATTAACTCCAAATTTAAGGTTAAAAATTTAAAATTTGGCTTATAAGCAAACAGAAGCAAAAAATGTTGGGTGCCGACTTTTTATTTTTGGCAAACCAGCGGAGTGGTTTTCACTTTGCAAACGAAAAGGTAAAACATTCCTTTCTATTATAAGACTTTTTAAATTTATCTATATTTATCTATATATCAATACATATTATATATATATATATGTGTGTGTCTACATATATAAATATATCTATAGAGAATGCCATAAAGTCTTTAATATGGAACTGAGGGAATATGTTTTAAAGACAATGTACAGAGTTTAGGCGCATAGGCCGTAGAGTTTGGAGTCTATACTAACTTTTTATAGATGTTTTCTATAATGGGTCCGTTAATGTATTAAAATTATAAATCGGTTTGGCATCTCTTTTTAGTCTTCCCAAAATATAGGCAAGCTAGGCCATGGCATAGGGCCTGTGAATCTGGAACGAAAAGCCCATTGTATACTCAGTTTTCTCGTAAGGGAAAAGTCCATCAAAGGTCCCTGAATTTAGAGCTGAGTTTGTTTTTTGTCCTTTAACAGAATACCAGAAATGTGTATCCCTAAACTTACGGAATCCGTTCAAAAAAGATCCCGGTATTGACTCATTTTTCAACTGGTTTTGCTGATGTGGCGTTTGGTGGGTCCCACGTGTCAGGTTATTTTATTTTTGCTAAACTTTTTTTCTTCTCTCTCCTCTTCTTCGTCTCTTCTTTGTTTCTCTCCCGTCCTGGGGCGGACAGCGGCGGGGCAGAAGGGCTGGGCGCGCGGTCGGCGGGGGCTGGGCGAACAGCGGTGGGAGCGTGGTGCGGAACGCGTCGACGTCCGGGACCAGCCGCAGAATCTCGTCGACAATGCGGACGCCATTGAGACTGTGCACGGTGGCGAGGTCGAGGCCACGGAGCCCCGACCGGTTGCTCATGTCCAGGTCACCGGGCACCACGGGGAGGTCGACGCTGGCGTAGAGGAGATCCACCTGCACGCCGTGGAACCTCATCTTGATGACGGGAACATGTGCGCTGGGCACGGGCTGGAGCTCGGTGACCCCCACCGTCTCCACCGGCGCCGGCCAGCACGTCGAAGAAAAGTCACGGTCTGTTACATATGATCCATGATCGAGTCAGTATCGTTACTAACTGTGTCGTAGTTTGTTAGCGTGTTAGTCTGTGCCCGATACATGCCGCGTCCATGCAAGGCACGTTCTCCCTTCCCTTTTCTTTCGCGTCGTAGGTGTTATGCGCGGCTGTACGTACGTGGGATGGCAGTATGGCACGATTCGTAGTGGCGTGCGTGCTGCGCATGTAGGCAGAATCGCTGCCATGATTAGCTTAGTAGTTTCTTTATATAGCAATCGAAGAACACCAGAAAAGCTGCCACATATTTTTTGCAGCACTAAACACTCGAGTTCATCGTGTTCTGAGTGCGTTCCCGAGAGCTCGTCGGTGTTTTGACTTCCGGCGAACTCCGACACGGTCGACGTACGATGGCCCGACGACGAGCGCGTCGATGTCGGAGCCGCAGCCGTGGACGCCGAGGCGGTAGGAGCTGAAGGGAAGCACCAGGGCGGTGGCCTGGTCGACCATGCCATCAGGGTACCCACGTTGCCGCGTGAGGCGCTTCACCCAGCGGTAGACGATGCCCCGGAGGTCGCGCAACACCTCCTCGCGAACCGCCGTCGCCCCAGCCGGAGGTTCTCCAGCCGCGCCGTGCTCTCCAGGTCGGCCGCCGTCCGCGCGCAGCTCGCCGGCACCCCAGCTCGTCGGCTGTCGTCGTCGCCCGCCATCCGCGGCCCACCGCCGCCCCAGCTCGCCGATCATCGCCGCCGCTGTCGCCCGCCATCCGCGCTCGCCGCTGCCCACAGGAGAGCAGAGAGCTAGATGCACCAGAGAGAGGAAGAAAAGAGAGAGGAGAGGAAGGGAGAAGAAGAGGAGAAACGATAAAATAGGAAAAAAATTGACATGTGGGACCTCTGGACTCCACGTCAGCAAAAACCGGTCAAAAAAATGAGTCAATACTGCTGAGGGACCTTTTCTGAACGGATTCTGTAAGTTTAGAGATATACATTTCTGGTAATTGGGTTAAAGGACCAATAACAAACTTGGCTCTAAGTTCAGGGTCCTCTGTTAGAATATTTCCTTCTTATAATGCAAGTAGTCGTTGGGCTAAAAGTGCAGAAGAGCGGACTGGGCATCCGCCCATTTATAGATCCCACTCTGCCGGATAACAATATAATATTATGAGAAAAACTAAAAAATCAACCGATAAACGTCTAGGTCTAAGAAATATCATTGACGATGGTGAGTTCTAAGAAATATCATAGGGTTTTATCTATTTCTGCTGCTAAATATACTGTTCATCTATAATATTTAACGAGAAACTGTTGACGGAACTCTAACGACGATAATATTTCTTAAATAAATTCGTTTATACGATGTTATTTTGTAGAACTCACACTCGTCGATGACATTCTTAGAATTAAGTCTTTTTTAATAGCATTTGTTATATTTTCTCTAATATTATTAGTATTTTGAAACTATATATTTTGGTCATACAGAAAGATGTCATGTATGTAACATATATCATGTTGCTAGTATTTTTTCTTTCATTATTCATGCGAAATTTTGTTGGTGGCTTCTGCTCTACTGGTGCATCTATAGGCGAATCCAGATGAAACAACAAACATTCACATGCATAGATGGCACCTTGCTCCTACATTGAGTCGGAGCAAGAATATATTATGGAGTTGCAAATTTGCAATTGACATATGAGTTAAGAGAAAGAGGCTGGCATTTGGGTCATCTCCACGTAGACAAGCGGGGCGATGGTTTGGCTAATTAAGAGAAAAAAGTCAAATGGTATATTTGTAAATAAAAAGTATTTTATGAATAAACATTTTCTTAGCGAACTAAAAACCAAAGCTGAAAAATAAACTACAATAAAAAAATCTACTCTAAATTTAAATTTCAAATTTCAAATGTTGAGCTATAGGTATAAACAAAATTTGCAAATATTGGGTTGCACGAATAAATTTTGGGCTATACCATTAAATCTAATTGGTTCTGAAATTATTTAAATGATTTAAATTATGGGAACCAATATATAAATCCTTATATCATGATATAAAATTTAAATAATAAAAATACTTATATTTTGCAATAATGGGAGTAATTGTACCAAAGCTTCCTCTTAAGAAAAAAGAGTAACAGGAAAGATCGAAGCTTCTTCAGCTTTTCATTTTAAAAAGTAAATAAAAACTGAAGCTAACGTTCAAACAAATAAATCAGCGGCCGTCTCCGTCCTCAGCCTCTCCTCTCTTCCGATCCACGCAAAATGGACTGACTTCCGAAAAGGCCCCAGAAGTATGCGTACGATCAAAACAGTTGACCAACGAGACATTTCCTTCGGAGGAGTAAGATGATACAGCCTGCCTGTCTGCCTGCATATGCATGGCGGTCATTGTTAGCCTCGATATGCATGTATTTACTGGATCCGGATTTAATGATATTGTCCCATGATATTTTTTATGACATGTAGGACCTGTATATGTCTGGACCTACATATCAGTGACATAATGTCACCAAGAATATCACGGTGTAATGTCATAGAATCCCATTCCGCATTTCCTGCAATTTTCTTGCTCAAAACTGAAAACCATAATTTTTCTTGCCCGTGCAAATCCGATTCGTATAGCTTAATTAATCTTTTTTCTCTTACATTTTGTGTATGAATCAAGGTTTGTCTACAACTTAATTTGGCAGTCTCCTCTTTGCCCTCTTGGTAATAAGAAAATGGACATGGACATTGTTGCTTGGCTGACCTACAGCTAGATGATCTTCGAACACACTGCCTACTTAAACAGTATAATTTACAGCTCGTGCAGTAAAGAGCTTAGCATGGTAGCATCACAGGAGAATTAGCCATAATTTGGAAGATTGATTGGGTGATCATGAAGGCCATGAAGAAGTCGTTTTCTCTCGTGTTCTTCCTACCCTTCTTTCTCCTCGCCGTCATCTACTTTGTTATCTTCCCAAACGAGTTCAGGATCCAGTCGTCGCTCGCGACGTGCGACGGCGGCGGCACGGCGGCGGCGGTGGCGGCGGCCGACGCGGTGGCGAAGGCGGCGCCGGACATCCGCGTGCTCCTCGGCGTGCTGACGCGCGCCGACAAGTACGAGCGGCGGGCGCTCGTCCGCCTGGCGTACGCGCTCCAGCCGGCGCCCGTCCGCGCCGTCGTCCACGTCCGGTTCGTCGTGTGCAACCTCACCAAGGAGGAGGACGCGGCGCTGGTGGGGCTGGAGGCCGCCGCCTACGGCGACATCATCGTGCTCAACTGCACGGAGAACATGGACAACGGCAAGACGTACACCTACTTCTCGGCCGTCCCGCGCCTCTTCGCCGGCGACCCCTACGACTACGTCGGCAAGGCCGACGACGACACGTACTACCGGCTGGGCGCGCTCGCCGACGCTCTCCGGGACAAGCCCCGCCGCGACGCGTACTACGGGTTCCTGACGCCGTGCCACAACCGGCCGGAGGTGCAGTACATGTCCGGCATGGGGTACGTGGTGTCGTGGGACGTGGCGGCGTGGGTGTCGGCGACGACGGAGCTCCAGAACGACCTGGTCGGGCCGGAGGACAAGCTGTTCGGCCGGTGGCTCCGGTGGGGCGGCCGCGGCAGGAACGTGTTCGGCGCGGAGCCGCGAATGTACGACTACCTCGACGGCGAGATGCGGCAGGGGCCGACGTGCTTCCGCCACCTGCTCCAGCCTGACACGGTGGCCGTGCACAAGCTCAAGGACAACCTCAAGTGGGCGCGCACGCTCAGGTTCTTCAACGCCACCGATGGCCACGCTTCGCCTCTGTACAATGTGGACCACTGAGCGTCTGAGACCTGTGATTCTTTTTCAGAAAAATTTTCGTTCTGTTAGGCAGCATATTTTCGATGTCAATTTCCAACATGTTCAGAAATACAAAACAGATCTCTTTAATTACTCTGTTTTGTGTGGGCGACTCAAAGATACATACAAAATTTGAGTTGAGTCACTTCAAGCTGAAGTTGGTGATGATGGTTGGCTCCAACCTCGACAAGTGGTTCTAGTTCTTCGATGACAAGCTAGCCTCGTTGCACCCCCATCGTTTTCCTATGATTATAAACAAAAAATTATTTTTTCAATCATAAATTTAGAGTTGATTTTAGGGTTTTTTTATCGATGTTTCTTTTTTACATTATGAAAGTGTTATTTACAAATTATTTTTTACCTATAAATATATTGTTTGGTTTTTTCATTAAAAAACAAACAATCACCGGTCCGATTATTCTTCTACCAGGACTCTAAACTTATGGTGATCAGGTACAGGGGGCTATGCGAATGGTGTCCTTTGTTGTGGTCGGAAAGATTAGTCGTTATTGTCAGGTAGAGGGCAAAGTCCTTCGGTCGAATGAAGGACTTTAGTCCCAAGTAATTTCCTTCCTGACTGAAGCCCTGCATGGCCTGTCGGGCCCGGGGTTTCAATAGGCCTAAAAGCACACCATGATATATTCATATAGCTTTAGAGTTTTTTTTATGAGCAATCTCATTATTATATATATAAAAAGTAAGAGGAAAAGAAGTCTCCACGTTATCTCTCACGGGCTAGAAATTCTGAGATTAATCGAAAAAAAAATAAGAAAGACAAAATCTATTTTCCAATAAGGACAAATCATCAATCGGACAAAATCTATTTCTATTAGTGTTATCGTCCATACGTACGTGTGTCTAAGGCGCGCTTAACATTTAAAAAACATATCCGTGGCCCAATGGAGTTGCGGCCCTTGGAGAGTCACGCGAGATCTTGATTTCGATTCTTACGGTAGTCTGATTTTGATTTCCTTTTCCAAGCCGTTTTTTCTTTTTTTTTTCAAGCGCCCGCCAACTTATTCATAAAATAAATTACATACAAAACAATATTAGTAAATTAATATTTGTTTATTATTTAACTTCTTTAGATATAATTGGGTTTGCTGTCACCTAAATAAATTCTCGGAATAAATCATTATTATTATGATTTTAGAGTAGGTTAAACTAATTAATCTACTGACCCACCAACCTGGTGCAAAAAAAATGGAGTCATTAAAGTGGAATGTAATTTATCTTAATTTTTTCAAATTCAAGTAGAAATATAATTAATATAAAAATTGAATGTCAATGGTGCTATGGTTACGTTTCTATTTTTTAAAAAGAAGAAACCAAACGGATGTTTTGCATGAAAATATGTTCTAGGACAAATGATGGGACCTACCCACTCTAGCTTTTAATAGATTTTTAATCGATAATGTCATTGGTTGGTTTGGTGCATCGGTTTATTTGGTATAGAAAGTACAAAGTTAGAGCCAGAATTACATAAAATCTCTACTCTATTATAAGAGATGAGGAGGTCATGTCTAATTATATGCAATTAAATTACCTACGTGGCTAAATTTGTGTTAGTAATTATTAAAATTGCCTGACTAAAGAAATCTATTATATATTATACATATAAAGTAATAGTAAAATGAGCCTCCATATTGTCACTCGTAGGCTAGAAATTATGAAATTAATCAAAGAAAAATAAGAGAAAAAAGCAACATGCCGCCTTCTTTAACAAAGCAGCATTAGCTAGCATGTCTTCTATCTCAACGGAAAAACAAGGTAAGACGGTATTTATGTAAGAAAAAAATAAAATAAGATTAATTGGATAAAAGAAAAAAAACATCAGACATATCAGATTCGTATTTGGACTTTTTTTTTGAGAAATTGGATATCATTAGAGACAAAGATAAGAGACCATATATAGATATAATTTATAACAATGATAGCCGTGCAATCTATGCGGGCCACCACGCTAGTTTTACGGTACTTGAGTAGATACTGAGAGTAGATACTGAGATGTACCAAAATTTTAGTGTAAAAATTGATACCTCCTAGTACCTAGGTTACAAGAGGCAACAAAATTTTACACTGAAATTTTGATACCTTAGCTTCTCAAAATACTGTAAAATTACTTTTTTTTTATCATGTGTGTTTCATTTCGGTTCATGTGATCACGTGCATGGGCCTGATGTAGTAATATCCATTATCTGAAAATGGATCACCACATCGTCACACTCTCTTAATCGACACGGTGAAAGTCGCGCGGCCGCGACGTGATGGTTGAGGCCGAAGGAGAGGACAGCTTTTGGTATTTAGATGCAAGTTTTAGATTAACTTAGTTGAAAATTTTGTGTTTGTGGATGAAAGTTTCATATTTGAATTGGTCTTTAGTTTTGTGATTTTGATACGAAAGTTTCAGACCTTTCAATTGGAAGTTCACGATTTGAGATGATAGTTATATATTTTTGAATTAGTGATTCTGATATGAAAATTTGTAGCACGTGTTGAAAATCTTAAAACACTTGGAGCATTTAGTTTGAATCGCAATCGACTTCTCGATGCGTGCGGGAGGCTAGCGCTTTTGCTACTAGCCGACGTGATGCCGAATCGGCATAAGCGTGTCACGAGTCGCGTGCATCGGTGCATGGTTTGTGTTGGTACCACCATTTCTTAAGTAGAGTATAATTTTCTTCGCGTTTTTACTACCCTTGAGATGATATATTTAGTTGTTATATACGGAGTAATTTCTATGGTAAGAAGTTGGTATCACCAGATAATAAGGTTGCATTCTTCATCATAAATTTTTCTCATTTTTTCTTGGTTTTATATGCACTCTTCTCAATTTGCGTAGCGATACATTTTTTGCAAATAATTTATATATAAAATTTCATCATTTTACATCTCTAAAGTAGATTTTTTATTTTATAGTAATTAATTCCATCATCTGTACTATTAAATAACTATTAAAAATCAAAATCTTCTATCTTTATCTTCATCTACACAAAGAACACAACTTAAATATCTCAAGTTACGAAAATTTTACGGTAAAAAATTTGATGCTACACACTGCAAAATTTGTTTTTTTTTCTGAAAAAGGAATCAAGTACTGTTTACAATTTTGTTTATGCTTATAACCCAAAATTTAAATTTTTAATCTTAAATTTAGAGTTGATTTTTAGGGTATTTTCACCGAAATTTATTTTCCAGCTTTGACTTTTAGGTTGCTAAGAATACATATATAAAAGTTATATTCATAAATTATTTTTTGTTTATAAATATATTATCATTGGTTCCCTCGTTTGAGCACGCATGCCGTCCCTAGGGTGAGCTCGGTAAATGCCAATCAAAGCACATTTCTTGCTCATACCTAGCCATGGTGTTCTAAGTTATGAGTTACATTTGTTGGCCTTTCTCAAACAAGAGAATCCTTATAATTCTCTCCTGAAACACAAATCCTTACTACCATTGAACTCGGTACATGTTTATCTACTTGTGTTTTGGTTCTAAATGTCTAGGATGTATTTTGTTTTGTCCATGAACAAAGGAAGGTTGAAAAGACTAGACTGCTCGTAAATATTGCATCGACGATACAATTCAGTATATTTATATCAAAGTTTTTGTCTATTAGAATATATATGGGTAGTGGGCTTATTTTATACTTCATCCGTTTTATAATATAAGATTTTCTAGACTTTCATAAATTTTTATGAAAGCTAATGAATCTAGACATTTATCAGCAGATCTAGACAAAACTAAAAAGACCTGCTTAAAATTTATGCACAAGTCAATCCAAAAAATATGCCTTAAATTTGAAATGCTTGGTCCATTCCCAAATACTAGCCGTCACTGTTCTAACTTTAACCACTAATAAATTTTATATGGTCAGACTACAATAAATGAAAGATTAATATTCAACTTTAGCATGCAGCACATGTTGATAATATGATAACTCTTAAAAGAACAGTCATTCTCCCTCCGTCCCTCCTCCCACTGCATGCCCAATTTGATATTAGTTTTTTTATAATCCCTGAGAAGTAATTTAAGATGTTAAACATTCTCGTGTAAAATTATGATATCTACTAAATTTTTACATAAAATATGAACATAATATTTTTTTAAAGATGATAAAAAAGCTCGTAAAACAAAAAGGCCAGTGCATATGATGGTTTGTAAAAAGGAGAGTAGTCAAGTTGAAATACAGATAGCGTGGTGATAAGTATTTAGGAACAGACGGCGGGAGTATAAAAAAAATCTCGATATGTATAGAGATAGTCATATCTGGCTTTATCTTTAGAAATTAAATAACTACATTTAATTGGCAGTAGCAATAAATTGCATTCTCCCAAAGAATCCCATCTGTCAACAAATGAAGCAGCCTTCAAACACTGCCTACTTAAGCCTGTGTCTCACACAGTGTGCATGCACAGTTCAACCATGAGCCCTTAGCATCACCAGCAATTACCCCATTTCACCTAATTAATTGCTGGCTCGGCATGATGCTGGCCATGAAGAGGCTCTCTTCCTTCGTCTTCCTCCTCCCGTTCCTGCTCCTCGCGTTCGTCTACTCCCTCTTCTTCCCCGGCGACTTCACCATCCTGCCGTCTCTCGCCCGGTGCAGCAACGTGCAGGAGACGACGGCGTCGTCGATTAACAGGACGGAAGAACCGGCTGTGGATCTGCGCGTGCTCCTCGGCGTGGTCACCAGGGCCGAGATGTACGAGAGGCGGGCGCTGCTCCGGCTGGCGTATGCGCTCCAGCCGCCGCCGGAGCGCGCCGTCATCGACGTGCGGTTCTTCGTGTGCAGCCTCGCCAGGGAGGAGGACGCGGTGCTAGTGTCGCTGGAGATCATCGCCCACGGCGACGTCGTGGTGCTCAACTGCACGGAGAACATGGACGACGGCAAGACGCACTCCTACTTCTCGGCCGTCCCGGGGCTCTTCGTCGACGCGCCGTACGACTACGTCGGCAAGGTCGACGACGACTCGTACTACCGCCTGGCGGCGCTCGCCGACACGCTCCGGGACAAGCCCCGGCGCGACCTGTACCACGGGTTCCTGGCGCCGTGCCATGCCGGCCCCGGCGCGCCGCGGTTCATGTCCGGCATGGGGTACATCGTGTCGTGGGACGTGGCGGCGTGGGTGGCGGCGACGGAGGCGCTGCGCCGCGACGTGAGGGGACCCGAGGACGAGGTGTTCGGCCGGTGGCTGCGCTCCGGCGGCAAGGGGAGGAACAGGTACGGCGAGGAGACGCGGATGTACGACTACCTCGACGGCGGGATGCGGGAGGGGGTGAACTGCTTCCGCCACGCGCTCGTGGCGGACACCGTCGTGGTGCACAAGCTCAAGGACCGCCTCAAGTGGGCGCGCACGCTCAAGTTCTTCAACGCCACACAGGGGCTCAGGCCTTCCAAGCTCTACCATGTAGACCTCTGAAAATTTATGGGGAAAAAAACAAATGGATCATATTGTTTGCCAGTACTGTGTTTTTTGTCTGAATATAAATCTCCTCTCTTAAATGCACCATAAGATAGTAAGATACTCAAAATATCTTCAAATGCATGCATGATAAAAACAAAATCTCCCCTGTTAAATGCACCATAAGATATATAAGTATGAACAAAATCTTCAAAATTCAAACTTGCAAGCATGATAAATCGCATGTTTTCTCTATTTTGAAATATAGGGCACATTTTTTGGTAGTAAAAAGTTTGATCCAGCTATTATTTTATTAGAATATAATTTTTCTGACGTAAAGTGATGTCATTATATTTGTATTCGAAAGTATCTTTTTATGATTATACCTTTCGGCTGCATGAGCCATAGGTGAATGTGTTAATAAAATAAATGTTGATTAATGTCTAGTTCTAACCAAATAAAATATGCCATATGTTTTGAAACGGGGGTAAATCCACAAGCTTATATATAAGCGTATATATAAGCATGATGGAATTGAAGACACAACGACTAAAGAATGATCCCCCAGTTTCATTTAGGAGGCTAATTAATAAAACAATGTGTTTACATGTTCTTCTAATTTAATTTACTCACGGTGCTTAAAAAGAACAGTGGTTGCTGTGGTAGTTTTGCCACACGAATGACATGGTTGACACGTGGATACCACTTTAGGTTAAGAGTTGTTTAAAGCTTGATCGTTGCAGACATAGAGTCCAGCGTAGTTTCTGTTCAACAAACCCTTAACAGGATCTACTTGTCATCGAAATAAGGATATTGGAAATAAAGACAATTAAAGAGACCGTTAATTTTTTCTCTCGAAATAATAGGTTTGTCCAACTGTCTAAACTAGATCTGGTTTTACCGCTGTTCTCATGCACTGCCGCGCGTTACTAACGTACGTTTTGTTAGCGGTCAAAAGTAAGATAAGATATGATTATCCATATTTTTAAGTATACGGTGATTCAGTTTTATGTTTGGTTGGATTGATAGAATAGACCAATTTTTTTGGGTTGAATGGATGATTATGAATGAGATAAGAGCATTCCAACAGCTCATCTAAATTTGGTTATCCATATCTTTTATTTGGATGATCATCTAAAATATTTTCATCTTTTATATTCCTTTGTACTTCAACAGATCATCTGTATATGACATACTCTATATCTATTTGGAGGATTGGAGAGAGAACATCTAAATATAGAGGTTCTCTCTCCTAATATGGATGAATCCAAAAATAGATGATGAGGTAGATGTTCGGCTGGAGCTCAACTTTTGCTTTTCATTCTCTATTTCTAGGATGGAGGATGGAATGGATGAGCTGTTGGGGATGCTTTAAGCATATTAAATTACTGATAAATTAATATAAATTAAGCATCATAAATCTTATTTTTGGAGCCGCTCTTCTTCCCTATACTCAAGCATCCCATTGCCTATCACAGTCTCGCGTTCTTGGCATGCCGATTTTTCTTTACATCAAAGATAGTGTTTTGTGACTTGTTCAAGGAAATGATTTTAAACCCTTCAAAAGAGAGCACTTACGAAAATGAAGTTCACAACTACTCCCTTTCCCGGCCCATGGGCCATGGTCAATTTCGCTCTCTGCTGCCTCCCCCACCCAATCGATTTCTTCTTCCGTTGTAATACCTCCTAACTACCAGGATCGCTCCTGGCTAGCATCATTATAAATTATAGCTATATATATAGTTTTTTATCTTAATAATAATAATTTTTTAATTGTTAATTTGAATTTAACTTTTTTAGATTATATTTTTACATCGAACCCCATTTAACTGTATTTTAAAATATTTAATTTATAATTCAAAGTTTAGATATTTCAAATTATATTTATATATTGATTTTTTTCTCTCTTAATTTTTGCCAATTTTTAACCGCAAATATAGATCTTATTGATAGATGAACTCTTCTCTCAATATCAATTATTTTAAAAATTTTAATCGAGATTTAAATTTTACTAAATATACACATGGACTTTTTTTATTGCTAAACTTTATTACGCATGGATGTATATTTTCCTTGTCCGATTGATGCTTCTCCGATCTTTTATTTTTATCCTGATCTTTCAGATTTTTTGCCCGATTGATTTTTGTGATCGATCTTTTCTATTTTTTTATTGTGTCCGATTGATTTTTTTTTCCCTTTCTTCCGATTGATTTTTTTTTTCAAATTGACGTTTCTCTTGTCTGTCTGATTGACTTTTTGGGATCGATCTTTTCTCTTTTTTTTTATTGTGTCCGAGTGATCTTTTCTTTTTCTTCCGATTGCAAAGGGGCGAACAGTCTGATAAATAGCTTGCTCGATCAGACTGTCGCTGGTGCTTTAAACTCAACCAAAACAATCAAAATTACTGCTCCATGTGTTCTAAAATGTATATCTGGCATTTGAATGGTATAATCACTTATGTTACTTTTCAAAGCTAAGATTTGTCACGTTAATCACTTTTTATTTATAATATTCTTATTTTATTCATACACACTCTTCTGCCCATATTCATTCTCATTTTATCGATGGATACCATACTTTTTCTTTTTCAATTTTAATCCCTACTAAATAATAAATGATTATATTACATGATGGAAACAGTGGTACTGAACTTTTCTCCAGCCTAGTTTGACGCTGCGTTCGTGTAAATCTACTTGCGGCATGTGCCTTACAAATTACAAAAACAATGATATTGTGTTGCCGTCACAAAGTAGCAAAGGTACGCACTAACTAAACTTGTTCAGGTTCAGGGTGCCCTGCAGAGAACCTGCACCGCTCACTGGGTCTGTTTGTCACGCAAGGAGCCATTGACTCGCACAGCTAGCCACCTCACTCCTGTGGAAGCATAAGATAAACAAAACATATGGTGACATGGGTCATGGCTAACGTTCTTGCAATAAACCCTGCAAGGAAATGCCATTTTGCTAAATTAAAATCCAAATAAAACCTCCAAATTCGTGGAGATGGTACTGGTTCTGTGTTACTTCCTCCTTTTCTAATACTAATAATATACCCGTGAATTGCTACAAATTTATACATAATGGACTATAAATACCCATAGAGGTACATACCACTGATGATGAATTACACACCGATAAAAATGGGTTAATTAAAGAAAACATTTGATTTCTTTTCTGGTTTTTGATACGATGGTTTCTGCGTGACCTGAGATGTAGATGTAGAGGAGGACAAATAACTTCACCTTTAAGGAGTAGAGAGATTTGACATGGTTGATTTTAAAAATTATATTTAGTCACCCATTTAATTTAAAAAATGCATAACAATTAATTATGTTGTTGTGATTTGTTTATCCTAAAGTACTTTAAGTATAATTTATATTTTGTATATTGCATATTTTTTAAATAATATGGCTAGTTAAATGTAAGTTTAAAAGCCAACGACACCAAATAAAAAATGTAGAAAGAAAATGTAGGCCATGTGTGAGAAAATTAGGATCGAACGATTATCTGATTTATATGATAAATAATTGAGTTAACTACAAAGTAAAAAAATTATTATAGAAAAATCAGATGAGAAACTTTTATATATAAATATTTTGTACAGAATACATTATTTAAAAGTTTAAAAAACATGTTTGAAAAAAAATCCAAAATTCATCTATGGATTCGATATTTTAGGGTTGATTATTCCCCGGTTTTGCACACATACTTTCCAATCTGCTAAACGATTCATTTTATGCATTCATATCCAAGTCGATAATCTCATATTTGTAAAGCAATTTTTAATTTTATAATAGTTAATTATAGTTATTCACACGATCATGCTTCATCTTCACTAATCGAAAGAATGCACCCGGAGTTGTTTTTGCCGGGCCCCGGAGTTGTTGTAACTTATTGCGTTGACGCGTTGGTTCCCCGGAGATTCGACTCGGCATGCCGCGCATTTCCACGTAGACCTCTCGCCCTTCTCCAGCCTTACGCAAAGGGCGCCATTGCCGTACAAACCAAGCTCCCCACCCACGCTCCCGCTCACATGGCGCTTCCTCTCAAGCCGGCAAAAACACCGGCGATCCGCCTCCCCCCTAGCACCATATCACTCGCGCTGCCCACTTGCACGCATTGCAGTTCAGAGCACTCTCTGAATCTCGAGTGGAATTCTTGAATCGACGACGACGACGACGGCGACGGCGACTGTACGTGTCGAGCTCTTGCTATCTTGCCTGTGATGCCGCCGGCGCCGAGCGGTTTGCTCAAGCCGGCGAACGGCTCTAAGCATGAGGCCGCCGCCATGGCGAGGAAGCACGGCTTCCCCAAGCTGTCGGCGTCCAGCAAGGCGCTGGTACTGCTGCCGCTGCTGCTCCTGGGGTTCATCTACCTCTTCGTCTACCCCAAGGAGTTCGAGCTGCAGGCGCTCATGAGCTCCTGCAGCCCGCCGCTGGGCGCCTACACGGCGGCACCGCGGCGGCTCGCCGGGGAGCCCCCCGCGTCGCGGAAGCCCGATTTCCGCCTCCTCATCGGCGTGCTCACCCGCGCCGACAACTACGAGCGGCGGCACCTCCTCCGCATGGTGTACGGCCTCCAGCTCGCGGCCGGCGACCTCACCGCGCACGTCGACGTCCGCTTCGTCTTCTGCCGCCTCTACAAGGACGACCAGCGGGTGCTCGTCCCGCTCGAGATCCTCCGCCACGGCGACGTCATCATCCTCGACGAGTGCGAGGAGAACCTCAACGGCGGCAAGACCTACACCTTCTTCTCCGCGGCGGCGCGGCTGTACCGCGACGAGCCGTACGACTACGTGATGAAGGCCGACGACGACATCTTCCTCCGGCTGCCGAGGCTGCTCGAGTCGCTGGCGGCGATGCCGCGCGACGACGCCTACTACGGCGCCACCATCCCGTGCGACAGCATGGACCCGTTCCGGGAGTACATGTCCGGCATGGCGTACGCGCTGTCGTGGGACCTCGTCGAGTGGGTGGCCACCTCCGACGTGCCGCGCAACCGCACCGTCGGGCCGGAGGACAGGATGACGGGGCAGTGGCTGCGGCTGGGTGGGAAGGGGAAGAACCGGTTCAACGCCAAGCCGGCTATGTACGACTACCCGCTGCCGGCGCCGGTGGACAAGTGCTCGCACGAGTTCGTGCCGGACACCATCGCCGTCCACCGGCTCAAGGACAACCCGCGATGGGCGGCGACGCTTGAGTACTTCAACTTCACCGCTGGCCTTGAGCCGTCCAAGTTCTACAAGATCGACTAGCGGAGGAGAGGATCGATGGGAGTACATGACTCGTCTTCTTGGTTAATTTTGGGAGTTTGATAAATGATAAAGATTTCTATATATATATATATGTATTTTTTTTGGCATTTTCAGAAATTATTTCCCCTTCAGCCCCTTCTCTTCGGTGTATGTTGAATGATGAACACTTGATTCAAATATACAGATGACACAAAGGAAATGGTAGATTGTGCAACTTTTTGGGACAACTTGGTTTGATATGTTCGACAGTTTTTTCTCTGTGATATTAGTGGGGAAGTCTAGAGTTATCAAATTTTGGTATATAAATGCATTAGATTAAGTTGCTAAAATTTGATAAGATTGGGAATTGAAAGTAGCAAACTGAACATGCCCAAAGATATAAGTAGAGTACAGAGTACTCACTCCATTGCATATTACTAAAACTTTACAAGTCACTGTGGATTTCATAAGCCAAAAAATTTAAAATTTAATAATAAAATATATCTGCAACACCAAATTACTAGTTTTATTGAATTCACCGCTGAATATATTTTTATATTGTATTATTTTGTGTTCTAAGTGTTGCTATATTTTTTAATAAATTTTTTTAAACTTAAAATGTCTGACTTAATAAACCCATAATTACTTATAAATATGAAAATGAGGGAGTGTACTTATGGTATCGCTATCAAATACATTTTTTTTTAAACATGCACCATCCAATTATATAAAATGAGAAAAAAACTTTTAACACATATAGCATAAAAAAAAGATTGAGTTTTAGACTATGGTCAAAATAATCGTATTTTTCAAAACTAATATAGATTATGGTCAAAATCGTATAGTCTAAATTCGATTTAAACAACCGGTGGGAAAATTGAAAAAAGAAAATCGGTACTTATTGTTTCCGTTGGTTAACTGGATAAGCCGGCTGGCCGCGGCGCACCAGAGAGAGCAGAGAAAGGTGAAGCCAAACATGAGTCCCGCCGCCGCCGCCGCCGCCGGATGCCACCTCCTCCTCCTCCCCACGACGAGCAGGCCATGCGGCGGGCCTCCTCCTAGAGCGTTAGCACGAGCATCGGCCGCAGATGGGCGCGTGTCGGTGGTGGGTCGCCGGCCGCTGGAGGAGGTGTACAAGGTGCGGGTGGAGCGCGGGGCGGCGGCGCGGGAGCGGGTGGAGGCGCTGCGGGTGATGGAGACGTGGTCCACCTGGCGCACGGGCGGGCGGTGCCGCATGCCCTGGGACTGGCAGGTGGACCAGCTCGTCTACATCGTCTCCGGCGAGGTCCGCGTGCTCCCGAACGAAGCCACCACCGGCGAGGAGTACATGCACTTCGTCGCCGGCGACCTGGTCCGGTACCCCAAGTGGTTCGAGGCGGACCTGTACTTCGACGGGCCCTACGAGGAGCGCTACCGATTCCTCGCCTACGGGGATGACAACTGAATCCAATCGCGCGAATCCATCCATGACCATGAGTGGACTAATGCCAAGCTTGTTCTCCCTAGTCGAGTAGTGTAGCGAGTTGGGGGCGCCCAGGGAAGGGAAGGGACAATTCTTCTTCTCTAGCGCGTCGAGCAATTTAGTATACTGTATTTTATTTCAGTACTATCGATTTTTGACTGCTTGTGCTGCATTACTTTTACAACTTTCTAGCTTAGACATCTAGTACTGCTAAAACATGAGCATCTGCAAAATGAGACTGGAATGATGTGTATGGTTGATTTGTTTGTAGGAGTAATAATAATAATGCCTTGTTGCTTCAGCTAATCTATACAATAAAGTGTTGTAAAAGGGATGCTGCAAGCTGATAAGTAGATATGTTTACGTGGCAGTTACTAATGGTTGTGTACTGGTGTATAACAGTTCATCTACATTGAACTTATTTTTTTTTTCTGGATAAGCTAAATTGTTTTAATAAATGAAGTCCCTCACAAAACTACTCTGACAGGCTTAAAAGGTGTTTCCTGCTTGCACAATATCACATTTTGTTCCTGTAAGCTACTCTTTTGCGATACCCTGATTCATATGAAGAGTGGGTTGTGATCATCAGTTGGTTGAATTGTTGATGGCATCTTTGTATGTATCAGAAAACAATTGGGTGCCTTTAGGCCAGCACCATCTTGAACCTGCAAGGTGAGCTAAGTTACTTTATTCTTATTTACATGTTATGTGTAGTGCTCTAAATTTTATCGTTCATCATTTTTTCCCAGTTATATCTGTTGGAGACACCATATTAAATTTGTACTTTGCTAGAAAACTCTGAAGTGGCAAGCTTCATCACTGAAAGCTTATAAGTCTGGTTTTCTTTGTAGTAGTACTAATATTCGAAATGACAGTTCAGCCAAGAGAAGAATAGTTGCAGGTTCAAACTTGACTTGTTGCCTATAATTTTCACACATAAACAGCATTTTGAGTTGTATGTGTTGATACTTACACATTCACGCAAGTGATCTGAGATGTCACCTCACCAATTCACCCTTCTGCATTTATCGATTGCCTTTCTTACCATATTTTCCGTTAAGCAGGGTCAGCCAGGAAGAATTTTGAGAGCGCTGGGACTGAGGGAGACCATATAAGTATATAACCATGAAGGTTGTATGTCAGGCCTCTACAGAATGCCTGTAGAAGAGAAACTGCAAAATGACCGAACAAGGCTTGGAAGAAATGGTGCAGGTACTGATCAATTATCGGGCCCTTAGTCATGCTCGTGATATTCCTTAGTCATGCTCATGAAATTCAATCGTATGTTGCCGTGTGAATTTATCACTACTAGGTAAAGTACACTCATCCCAATCTAAATATAACCGAATGTGGTTTTGAGATTGTACTATGTTTTCCCTTGAAGTAAGAGTACAATATTAAAATCAACACTCATAAGTTATAATCAGCTCTCGTAATTGCAATCAGTAACTCAGTAAGCAACTTGAAAATAAAAACAATCAGGCGTAGTTTTGTGTGTATTGAAGTGTCTGAGTGAACTGATATACAGAACTCTTCTGTTACAGTCACATTCAGCATCATTTGTCAGTCGACTCATCTCCGGCATGGCTCAATTCCACAGATGTTTGGCGTTTACCTTGGAACTCTGATGCTATGGTGCAGCAACCTAATTATGACTCACACATGTGAGTATGTGGACAAATCATGTTCAGCATATTAACCTTACCCAAGGTTTTTTTTTAATGTTATTGAACGGATTGTCACTTTTTCAGGCCCTCGCAACCGGTCAGAATTTGCAAGTCCATCCTTTCGTCGGTGAAATTCCGGACATTATAGGCTCCAACAAGATGGTCCGGACAGTCAGAAGTTTAACTAACAACATGTGAAGAACCTGACGAGGCTGCCTTCTCTTGGCTGGCTGTGGCTGACATGAAAATACAATGGAAGGATTAGATTTGCTTGATGAAATCTCATCCAAATTCATCTTGTTGGTTCGACTGTTAACGATCAAGTATTGTATTACTTTTGAAACATGGGATCTTTTTGCAAGAGCATTGCTCATGTAGTTTTTTATTCTTCTTTTTCGAGTGTCAAGCAGTATTGTCAAGCCATCTTAGGGCTATTTTGAAACACAGAAATTTTTTAGAGAACATTTAAATTTCATCAAACATTTAGCAAAATTCCACCAAACAGAACAGACACATTTTGTTCACTTTTGTTGATTTGGAACATGAAAAATCAAAGTGACTCGTAAGAGCATTCTCAACACATACTCTATATCACACCATCCATAAATATTGTTCTAGCAGATACTTTATTACATTATTTAAAAAATAGAGCACCATTCATATTGTAAACAAAAACTCCAAATATGGGTACTCTCTAATTCCTCTACATCTCAACATCTAATTATATGAGAAGAGAGCAGTACAACATGAGAGAAAATAATTATACAATATTAATAAAATATATATAGATAATGTAATATAAATATTCTATTGAAATGATAACTCATATAAATAGTAAATCTATTTTAAATGTTCATCTAAATAACAACATAAATAACAAAAATTTGATGAGCGGTTACGAATGCTAAAGTCGTAACTCCAAGACAAAAGCCCACCGCGGTGACAATAGAGCCCGTCCGATCAGAATCTGACGGTAGAGAGGGATCCTTGAAGAGGAGGAAAGAGAAAAGCGAAAAAGGAGAGGAGAAAATAAGTCGAAAAAAACAGCCCTTCTCTCCCATTCGCATCCACCCGAAGAGCTCTCGCCGCCGCCTCGCGCCGCCGGAGAAGACGCGCGGCAGCAGCAGAAGCGGGGGGAGCCATGGCGCCGGAGCCGGAGGACGACATCATGAACGAGAAGAACCCTCGCCCTCTCGACGAGGACGACATCGCGCTCCTCAAGACCTATGTGAGTCTCGCGCGACCTCGATCGCCAGATCTACCCGATCTCTCGTCTAGGGCCGCTTCTGCTGGTCTCAGGCTGGGGCTCGGTTTTTGGTCGGGGTATACTTCTAGGATCTTGATTTTGGGGTGGAATAGCGTGCCCCATAGTCTAGGTTGCGGTTGCTGTCCTTGTGATTTCCTCGGCGGAGGCTGAAAATGTTCAGTTCTGTGGATAATAGCTTAGGTTTCAGAGGAGAGATGGAATACTTTGTTAGATTTTGCCGTGCGGTTTCTGCTAAGGAAGTTTTGCTCATTCTGGTTGGCTGTCTGTTGTTGCACAGGGACTTGGGCCGTACTCCACAAGCATAAAGAAGGTGGAGAAGGAAATCAAAGAGATGGCTAAGAAGATCAACGACCTTTGTGGTGCGTAATGATTTTTTGTCTGATTCTTAGCTGGAACAGGAGATGTAGCTCAATTTGCAAAGACATTTTCTTTTTTTTTTTCATTCACCAATGCACTTTCATATGATAACACACTGGTACGGCACATTTTAATACAGTAGTTTAGGTCACTCCCCAAGATATGAAAAATGTTGTATTGATCATTGTTCGTTTTGTTGATGATAAGAACACAATTCTGGTGCTCCATATAGGTTATACAATATGCAACATAGCTCAATTTTTTTTTTCTGACAGTAGAAATTTGATGATTTAGTGTGCAACATATAGCAACCATTGTTTGTTTTTGTTGATGATAGGATCACAATTCACGTGCTCACTATAGGTTGCAAAACGTCCAGCACAGCTCCAAATTTGTTCTTGCAACAGAAAGTTGATGATTTAATGTGCAATCTATACCAACCTTGTATCATGTTCAAACATCCCCTTACCTTCCATAAATTCAGTTTATCATCTTGTTTAGATGCTAGGAGGGTAACAAATGTGAATTGGTTTACCTGACCCACTTATTCTTCCATTAAATTCCAGGGATTAAGGAATCTGACACTGGGCTAGCACCACCTAGCCAGTGGGATCTTGTATCTGATAAGCAGATGATGCAAGAAGAGCAACCGTTGCAAGTATATCACTTAACCTATCTTTTTATACTTATTCCTATTTTTAATTGTGTGCCCTAAGGACTTGTATTTTTCCTGCTTTAGTTTTATATCTTCTTTATCTTTTATTTTACTAATAACATATTTTCCTCCCATTGAAGGTGGCTAGGTGTACCAAGATTATAAGCCCTAACACCGACGATGCGAAATATGTGATTAATGTAAAACAAATTGCAAAGGTAGTCCATTTTATTGGAACCATATATTTCATAGAAATTCATGCTTATCCCTTCTTATGTTTTATATTTGTATCATGCAGTTTGTGGTTGGCTTAGGGGATAAAGTTTCTCCAACTGACATTGAGGAAGGGATGAGAGTGGGGTAGGTCACTGCTATATCTCATGGAATATTGTCTGCTGTTTGCCCCTTTTCTCGATGCATTTTTGTGTTAGATCTGATCGTGCTCTTAAGATATTTATACTTCCTGAATGCAATGGAATTAATGCATTAACATCATATATGGTGCCATGCAAACAAGAAATGCTTCTAATTGACATGTTTGACATATATAAGGATTGGGAGTATTGCACTATTCGCTCCACCTTCTGTGGCAGAAGGTGAACTGCCATATGTAAGCTCTAGTGATAGCAAAACTGATTAAACTAAGAAGTAAAAAGCATGTTATGCATTCACTGTGTGCATTCATTTCATTTCATGCTTGAACCATTGCACTCACTGTGTGCATTCATTTCATGCTTGATACAGTGTTGATCGGAACAAGTACCAGATTCAAATTCCTTTACCACCCAAAATTGACCCAAGTGTTACCATGATGACTGTTGAGGAAAAACCTGATGTGACATATAATGATGTTGGTGGATGCAAGGAGCAGATTGAAAAGATGCGTGAGGTGTGCCAATCTCTTCAGTTCATACCCCCTGTTTTTGCAAACTTGCTCATCTAGATGTATCATCTATTGTTTATATTTGGATTTATTTTGTGATTTACTATTTGCTATTATTATTTGTTCCCAGGTTGTTGAGCTTCCCATGCTTCACCCAGAAAAGTTTGTCAAGCTTGGTATCGATCCTCCAAAGGGGGTCCTTTGCTATGGCCCTCCTGGAACCGGCAAAACACTTCTTGCTAGAGCAGTGGCCAATCGGACAGATGCTTGTTTCATCCGTGTAATTGGTAGTGAGTTAGTTCAGAAATATGTTGGTGAAGGGGCCAGGATGGTCCGGGAATTATTTCAGGTATGTGCAATTGTGAACACTCACAAGAACTTATCCAATTTTCCACACTTGACTGTTCTGTTTGTCTACCGTGTTTCTGACAAAAGAGTTCAATTGGTGTAGATGGCTCGCTCAAAGAAAGCATGCATTGTCTTCTTTGATGAGGTTGATGCTATTGGAGGTGCTCGTTTTGATGATGGGGTTGGGGGTGATAACGAGGTTCAACGTACCATGTTGGAAATTGTCAACCAGCTTGATGGTTTTGATGCCAGAGGAAACATCAAGGTTCTTATGGCCACAAATAGGTATATAATAATATTTTTTTCATTCTCCTTATATGATCCAATAATATAAGGTGATTTCCTCATATCATGAACATCTTACTGCACACATATTTATCCGATGAAGCTTATACCACACGAATATAGAGGGGAAGCTTGACCACGTTTTCTTGTTTTGCCAGGCCTGACACTTTGGATCCTGCGCTTCTGCGTCCTGGTCGTTTGGACAGGAAGGTAGAATTCGGCTTGCCTGATCTGGAGGGCCGCACTCAGATATTCAAAATCCACACACGCACGATGAACTGTGAGCGGGATATCCGATTTGAGCTGCTGGCGCGCCTCTGCCCAAACTCCACTGGTAAAACTTTGAAACTTCATTCTGGGTGGTTTATTTAGTCTACACCTCGGCCTTTTTCACTAAACCGTTAAATTCTCACAAATATTTCCTTGTTCTCACAGGAGCTGATATAAGGAGTGTCTGCACAGAGGCTGGCATGTATGCCATTCGGGCCAGACGGAAAACGGTGACTGAGAAGGACTTCCTGGACGCGGTGAACAAGGTCATCAAGGGCTATCAGAAGTTCAGTGCGACTCCAAAATACATGGTGTATAATTAAGCGTTGGAACTCCCATTTACTATTGCCCCATGAGATTGTCGCTGCAAAAGTAGTTGTTGTTTCTTCCCAGAATTGTGCATCTTTGTGGCGACCAAATCATCTTGTGCAACATGTTCTATTAATTTTAAGTAGTGAGGTTCGTTTTCACAGTTATGTGTTACAACGACAATGTTCAAATATTTTACACAACCGCTGGTCCCTACCGAGGGCCTATTCCTATGAAAGCATTTGGTGAAACAAGTTTTTCCCCTTTCATACATGTAGAGAGAAAACAAAGGTAAATTTCCGTCACTCAAACCTCTTCAAAAGATTCTTATTCCTGTACCTTTCTATTTCTATAGGTTAAAATTCATCCAAATCGAATAGTTTCTCAAATTTTTAGGTGTTGAATACATAAATTCGGATTGTTACCGATGATACTGCCATAACAGAGGGCAGATTTTGCAGAAGTAACATTTGTTCCATTTAGAGGAGCAAGGTTTTGAGAAAAGTTGAGTTCACTGGCTTTTAGTTTATTTTAGATTTCACTAAACATGGCCTAGGAATTTAGCAGACGTATCTTTCAGCTTCTGCTTATAAGCCAAAATTTAAATTTTTATCAATAAATTTAAAGTTAATTTTAGGATTTTTTATTATAGTTTATTTTTCAGCATTTGCTTTTAAATCACTAAGAAGACACATAAAAAAATTATTTATAAATTATTTTTTATTTGAAAATATGTTGTTTGATTTTTTTTTGAAAAAAAATGCCCCCCTATATTGTCATGGGAGATTCTAGGAGAAACTGTAGCCAGAAAAGCTTCTTTAATCCTTTTATCATCGATATGGTGTAGTTCAGCTTATTGGTGGTCGGAGTCTCGGAGGCGGTCGAGTCGGATGGACGGTGTCGCAACCGGTGGACATAGATATAGGCTCGGGTGGACCGTCGTGAACTCAGTTTTTTGTTGTCTACTGGTAGTGGTACTAGGTTACCACTAATACCAGGATACCATCAATTTCTTAACCAAACAAATAAATTTTACGTTGTTGTTATAGTGTTATGATATGTCTCGACTTGCAAAGAAATTGTTTTTAGTTTCTAGGGGCAGGAAGAGTTGATCTGGTTCTTCACTTTGTTATTAATAAAATATAAATTTAAAAGTCAATGATATCAAACAAAAATATAACAGAAGGCAAACCAGCCAACGAATCAGTCTCTGGTGCTACTACCATCTATCGATTTATTCGATCACCACCCCACCAATTTCTATGTTAATTTAAACTTAGAACAAATCCCTTCTGAACATCCATATGCAAATTCGTTAATAGAGAACTGTTGTGAAGGCTGCAGGAATGAGTATTCTTAAGGAGAAAAATAAAAGATTTAAGGTAGCATAACCAATAGAGAATTTCAACCTTAGTTCTTGTACCTCCCTATGGGGATTTTCTTTATAATTTCATTTTAATTGAAACCGAGGATCCTCTCATAAGATTTACAATGCAAACTACAGATGTTTGGCGTTTACCTCGAACTCTGATACTATGGTGCAACAACCTAATTATGACTCATACATGTAAGCACGTGGACAAATCATATTCAGCGTATTAGGCTTATCCAAGGTTCTTTTCTTGTTTGTGAACGGATCGTCACTTTTTCAGGGCCCTCGCAACCGGTCAGAACTTCCATCCTTCCGTCGGTGAAATTCCAGACAGTATATCTCGTTGGTTCGATTGTTAACGATCAAATATTGTACAGTATTACTCCCTCCAAACACAAATAAATAACGTTTAGGACCAAGAAATTACAAAGAAAACAAGCTAAAGTGTTTGTCCAAAACATCAAACAAAGATGAATGGAGGTAGTACTTTTGAAGCGTGAGATCTTTTTGCGAGAGCATTGCTCATGCAAGCTATCAAATTTTTTATTCTTCTGACATGAGTGTCAAGCACTACCGTCGAGCCATGGCTCTTTCGAAACACATAAATTTATAGAAAACAGTAACGATTAAATTTCATCAAACATTTGGTAAATTTCCTCCAGACTGAGCAGACACTTGGTTTTGTTCAATTTTCTCGATTTGGAACATGAAAAATCAAGCCGACTCCGTAACTCGTAAGTCGCCACTCCAAGAAGAAAGCCCACCGCCGTGAAAAATACAGTCCGTCCGATCAGAATCTGACGGTAGAGAGGGATCCTTGCAGAGGAGGAAAGAAGAAAGCGAAAAAAAAGAGAGGAGAAAATAAAGTCGAAAAAAAAAACATCCCTTCTCTCGCATTCGCATCCACCCGAAGAGCTCTCGCCGCCGGAGAAGACGCGCGGCGGCAGCAGCAGAAGCGAGGGGAGCCATGGCGCCGGAGCCGGAGGACGACATCATGAACGAGAAGAACCCTCGTCCGCTCGACGAGGACGATATCGCGCTCCTCAAGACCTATGTGAGTATCGAGACCTCGATCGCTAGATCTCCCCGATTTCTCTCGTCTAGGGCGGCTTCTGGTGGTCTCAGGCTGGGGCTCGGTTTTTGGTCGGGAGATACTTGTAGGATCTTGATTTTGGGTGCCCCTTTTGTATGTCTAGTGTAGGTTGCAGTTGCCGTCCTTGTGATTTCCTCGGCGGAGGCCGAAAATGTTCAGTTCTGTGGATAATAGTTTGGGTTTCAGAGGAGAGATGAAATACTTTGTTAGATTTTACTATGCGGTTTCTGCTAAGGAAGCTTTGCTCATTCTGGCTGGCTGTCTGTTGTTGCACAGGGACTTGGACCATACTCCACAAGCATCAAGAAGGTGGAGAAGGAAATTAAAGAGATGGCTAAGAAGATTAACGACCTTTGTGGTGCGTATTGATTTCTTGTCTGATTCTTAGCTGGAACAGGAGATGTAGCTCAATTTGCAACCACGTTTTCTTTTTCTTCTTCTTTTTTTTTTCATTCACCAATGCACTTTTATATGATAACACACTGGTATGACACATTTTAATACAGTAGTTTAGGTCACTCCCCAGGGTATGAAAAATGTTGTGTTGATCATTGTTCGTTTTGTTGATGATAGGAACACAATTCTGGTGCTCCATATAGGTTATAGAATACGCAAAATAGCTCAATTTTTTTTCTGGCAGTACAAATTTTGATGATTTAATGTGCAACATATATCAACCGTTGTTTGCTTTTGTTGATGATAGGAACAATTCACGTGCTCAATATAGGTTGCAGAATGTGCAACACAACTCCAAATTTGTTCTTGCAACAGAAATTTGATGATTTAATGTGCAATCTATAGCAACCTTGTCACATGTTCAAACATCCCCTTACCTTCCATAAGTTCAGTTTATCAGCTTGTTTAGATGCTAGGAGGGTAACAAATGTGAATTGATTGACCTAACCCACTTGTTCTTCCATTAAATTCCAGGGATTAAGGAATCTGACACTGGGCTAGCACCACCTAGCCAGTGGGATCTTGTATCTGATAAGCAGATGATGCAAGAAGAGCAACCGTTGCAAGTATAGCACTTAAAATATCTTTTTATACTTATTCCTATTTTTAATTGCATGCCTAGCACTGTGTCCCAAGGACGTGTATTTTTCCTGCTTTACTTTCCTATCTTCTTTATCTTTAATTTTACTAATAATATATTTTCCTCCCATTGAAGGTGGCTAGGTGTACCAAGATTATAAGCCCTAACACTGATGATGCCAAATATGTGATTAATGTAAAACAAATAGCAAAGGTAGTCCATACTTGTCCAATTTTATTGGAACCATATATTTCATAGGAATTCGTGCGTATCCCTTCTTATGTTTTATATTTGTATCATGCAGTTTGTGGTTGGCCTAGGGGATAAAGTTTCTCCAACTGACATTGAGGAAGGGATGAGAGTGGGGTAGGTCACTGCTATATCTCATGGAATTGTGTCTGCTGTTTGCACCTTTTCTCGATGCATTTTTGTGGTAGATCTGATCAAACTCTTAAGATATTTATACTTCCTGAATGCAATAGAATTAATGCCTTAACATCATATATGGTGCCATGTGAACAAGAAATGGTTCTAATTGACATGTTTGACATATATAAGGATTGGGAAAATATTGCACCATTCGCTCCACCTTCTGTGGAAGAAGGTGAACTGGCATATGTAAGCTTTAGTGATAGCAAAACCGATTAAACTAAGAAGTAAAAAGCATGTTATGCATGCATACTTATTTTCATTGGACAAGTCATATGCCTAATATATCATACATCGGAGTTTGTACATCACAGTTTGTTGAACCATTGGACTCACTGCGTAGATTCATTTCATGCTTGATGCAGTGTTGATCGGAATAAGTACCAGATTCAAATTCCTTTGCCACCCAAAATTGACCCAAGTGTTACCATGATGACTGTTGAGGAAAAACCTGATGTGACATATAATGATGTTGGTGGATGCAAGGAGCAGATTGAAAAGATGCGTGAGGTGTGCCAACCTTTTTTCAGTTCATATCCCTGTTTTTTGCAAACTTGCTCATCTGGCTGTTTATCGATTAGTTAGTTTTGGATTTATCTTGTGATTTACTATATGCTATTATTATTTGTTTGTAGGTTGTTGAGCTTCCCATGCTTCACCCAGAAAAGTTTGTCAAGCTTGGTATTGATCCTCCCAAGGGGGTCCTTTGCTATGGCCCTCCTGGAACAGGCAAAACACTCCTTGCTAGAGCAGTGGCCAATCGGACAGATGCTTGTTTCATCCGTGTAATCGGTAGCGAGTTAGTTCAGAAATATGTTGGTGAAGGGGCCAGGATGGTTCGGGAATTATTTCAGGTATGTGCAACATTGTGATGACTCACAAGAACTTATCCAATTTTCCACACTTGGCTGTTCTGTTTGACTAGCGTGTTTTTGAAAAAAGAGTTCAATTGGTGTAGATGGCTCGCTCAAAGAAAGCATGCATTGTCTTCTTTGATGAGGTTGATGCTATTGGAGGTGCTCGTTTTGATGATGGGGTTGGGGGTGATAATGAGGTTCAACGTACCATGTTGGAAATTGTCAACCAGCTTGATGGGTTTGATGCCAGAGGAAACATCAAGGTTCTTATGGCCACAAATAGGTATATAATAATATTTTTTTCATTCTCCTTTCTCATATGATCCAATAATATAAGGAGATTTCCTCAAATCATGGACATCTTACTGCACACATATTTATCCGAAGAAGCTTATGCCACATGAATAGAATCGAGAAGCTTGACCACATTTTCTTGTTTTGCCAGGCCTGACACTTTGGATCCTGCGCTTCTGCGTCCTGGTCGATTGGACAGGAAGGTAGAATTCGGCTTACCTGATCTGGAGGGCCGTACCCAGATATTCAAAATCCACACGCGCACAATGAACTGTGAGCGGGATATCCGATTTGAGCTGCTGGCGCGCCTCTGCCCCAACTCCACTGGTAAAACATTGAAACTTCATTCTGGGTGGTTTATTCTAGTGACACCTCAAATCCTTTTTCACTAAACCGTCAAATTCTTACAAACATTTCTTTGTTCTCACAGGAGCTGATATAAGGAGTGTCTGCACAGAGGCGGGCATGTATGCCATTCGCGCCAGACGGAAAACGGTGACTGAGAAGGACTTCCTGGACGCGGTGAACAAGGTCATCAAGGGCTATCAGAAATTCAGTGCGACTCCAAAATACATGGTGTATAATTAAGCGTTGGAACTCCCATTTACTATTGCCCCATGATATTGTCGCTGGCAAAGATTGTTGTGTTTCTTCCCAGAATTGTGCATCTTTGTGGCGACCAAATCATCTTGTGCAACTTGTTCTATTAACTTTTAGTAGTAGGATTCGTTTCCACAGTTAATGTGTTACGACGGCCATGTTCAGATAATTTATATAACCGCTGGCCCCTACACAAAATTGGGTGTTAAATGCATACATTAGTATCGGTACCGATGATAGTGATCTATAACAGAGGGCAGATTTTGCAGATGTGCCATATGTTCTATTTAGGAGTAAGATTTTGAGAAAAATGGAGTTTTCTTGCTTCTTTTTTATAAGAAAAAAAAGGAATGTACAGAAGATTAAAATGCGATCGACAGGAAGGCTTCTAGCTTTTTATTTATTTATTTTTGGATTCTATAAATACAAATTCTCAGAACGTAACTAAGAATCTAGATTGTTTGCGATCTGGAGATTATGAGAGAAACTATAACCAGAAAACTGGAAGAAGCTTCCTCAATCCTTTAGTCATGAGTCCGTGGTGTAGTTCAGCTTATCTCGAGCCATCGGATCAAACCTCGCAGGGCTCGAGTGATGAAAAGCTAAATATTTTTCATCCGAAACCATACCCGTTACCTCGTCTTTTTTTTTTTTTTTTGGTGGTTGAGTGGAGTGGAGAGTGGAGTCTGCCCTTTTACCCATCCGGCCATCCCTCCATCCCATCCCGGCCGGTCAAGCTCCTCCCCTCTTCTTTCTTCCACCCACCTCGCCTCGCGTCACAGCAGCGGGCGGAGGCCGTCGAGTAGGACGGACAGTGTCGCAGCCGGTGGAGATGGAGATGGAGGCTCGGGTGGGCTGTCGCGAACACAGTTCTTCGTCTTCCACCGGTAATGGTACCAGTTACCACCAATACCTTTACCTTTACTAAACAAGTGAATCCTGCATTACTGTCACGATATGTTTCGACTCGCAAAGAAATTGTTTTTAGTTTCTCGGGGGGCAGGAAGAGCTGATCTGGTTCTTCACTTCGTTATTTGGGCTGATTCAGTGCTTAGTCGATACGGATTTACATAGATGACACACTGCTTACAACAACGACCGATTATTATTTATTTATTCGCTAAATTATATACACGGAAGCTATCCCGCAACATTGGCTCCAAATTCTCATATCTCCACCCTCTCCGCCAGCTTGATGCCCGACGACTCCAAGATCTCCAACGCTTCACAAAGGCAAAACATGCATCAGCAATTCAACAATGTAGCTAGGTTCCATAAGAGTAAAAGCGCCAGTGGCATAAACTTGGTAGTATGTATGCAGTATGCGGTTTGATTTGCACTCACCTGGAATGTAGATTTCAGGTTCCAGAGGCCTGATCACTCCTTTCCGTTGGATCTTGTTCTGGAGCAAGAGCTGCGACGAGAAAACGGGAGTAAAAGTAAGTACACGTTTCCTCCTTTGTTCAGGTACTGTAAGTGCAATGTGGTTTCAGGACAGGTGAGCTATTTACCAGAGCTCCTATAGCTGCTGGTATTCCGACAGTGAGAGCCATGGCTGTGGTGGGCCTGCCATTTTCAACCTTTCCGAACTCCAGTAAGGTTGCTTGGTGCTTTTCGGTTGGTCGGCCATCGGGGTATTCCACCTCCACCTCATGGTGCAGCAGTACCATGTCCTGAATTACATCACCAAAGCAAAACATTTAGCGTGCCAGTAATGATATTCCATGGAAGCCCGTTGATTTTAGAATTTATTTTGTTTTCTAACTTAATGGGAAAGAAGCTTGTGAATTATGTGGTAAAGCACAATCTGAAATAGACAAATTCAGACAGATCACTGAACTAGGTATCTACTGGAAATATGTAAGCAATTAAAAGCAAAGTCCAGCTCTCTCAAGTTCATTTAGTATTGACGAAAAAAGGCTATACTATACTTTCATCATTTCATAAAATTTTCTGTTCTGTTAACATTTTCTAACTGGCTAATAAAATCAATTTGATAGCTATGTAAAAATATAAAATACATGAGACAAAAGTAAGACTAGTGATCTGATAAAGCCTTACCTGCTCATTGTGTCCGTAAGCCATTCTCTGTTCCATTCGCTGGCAAATCACATCAAATGCACTTGAGCAATTCTCCGGAATCTGTGTCTCCTCATATAGCCCCAAGAACCTAGCAAGCATAAGATTGGCGAAGTGTTGTCAGTTCTAACAAAGAATTTCAAAAATAATGCCGCTTATTTCTAGCATATTCCTAAAATATGCTGGCACAAAGATTTATTGCATAATATTAGATGTAAATGCAGCACGATCTTCATGGAAGTTTCTAGAAGAGGTGAAATGTGGTGGCAATGTTAGAAAGCATAGGGTTCAAAAACTAACTTGATAGTTTTGACTGTCTTAGCAGCTATTTCCTTATCTTTGCAATGCCCAAATTTCAGTAGTTTGGAAATCAGTTCACCATCTTGCCCTCCAGAGACCTCACTATATTCCTTGGTGGCCGTTGTGGAGATATCACAAGCATTGAAGAGTTCAATAAGAAAATCCCTGTATGTAGGACAAGTAGTTTGTTGCAACAGAGGATGACTTGCAGCATCAAAAAACCCAATTCTCGCAAAGGTTGCCATTATCTCACTAAATCCTGCACAAGTGCAGCAAATATTTGTTCAAATCACTTGCAGGGAAAATGAATGTTTCAGTGAAAACGAAATGGTACATCGACACTTGCCTTCATAACGAAGAGTAGCCCTGTATACTGTAGATGCTTCTTTGGAGATCCCATACTGGTCTCCATACATCAAGGAATTTCGGTTTGGCAAGTGTTCCAGTGCAAAAGCTGGAAGTTCCGGTAGTCTGAGCCTCTTTGCTGACTCGTATAATTTATCACCTATAGAAGTTATGGGTAAATTAACTATTAAATATATGACAATTCTCTCTCCTTTCCCATAATATCGATCCTCATTTTCTCATATTGTAAGTCTTTTTGGCTATGCCTAGATTCATCCATTGATTAATGTATATTATTCATATATATGTCTAGACATTAGTATTCATATGAATCTAGACAATGCTAGAAAATCTTACATTATAAAATAGAGATAGTATTAAGTAAGTTAGCACAGATACGCTGAATAAACCATTGTTCCAGCAGAGTGAAAAACTAATTAGATTCCATGCTGTAAAAACAAATACTAGCCTGTGTACACCCTCTGTTTGTAGGTGGAAAGTTATAGGTGGACCAAGTATATATTAGCTTTGGTAAAATATGATTTTGTCAGTAAGGGTATAAACTATGCATCTTACCATCTACATGGATAATCTCTCCAAGAAATTTGTAGACGGCAGGATTCCTCCCTGCACGGATGGCACCGGCTGGACTCCAACTACAAAATAGAAAAAAATAGCCATGACTGTTTCTTGTAAAATCTGTTATGTTCAACATGGTTCCTGTTATTTCAGATGTGGAAACAACATATTTCACCTGAACTTATAGGCAAGTGGATTGTTTGCGGAGGCTGGAGATGGAAGCCCACCACAGAAAGATGTAAATGACTTTATTTTCCCCTTTCGAGCATGTGCTTCATCAATCATTTTCATTGACATCATATGATCTGTGTGTGGTAAGGAATATTTTGACTTGTTTGGACAAGCAAATTTACTCATGCAATAGAGCATTTTCTCATTGTGGCGATAATATTTCAGTCATATCCCATCCCCTAATAATTTTACGAACATATGTACCATATGCATGCAAAGTTTGTTCATCCAAGAGTACATGGTTGTTATTACATCAAGTAAGTACCTATGCCAGGATCCAGGCCCATTTCGCAGAGAATAGTTACACCAGCACCTTCTGCAGCTTGGTCCAGCTTTGACATTGATTCATCAACATAACTCGCAGTGACCAGGTGCTTCTTCAGCTGCCATACAAGAATGACTTTGAATATGGCCTCCCATAACATCAGAGATCTTATACATAAGAGGAAACAAGGAAAGTATGGAATACCTCTATGCATACCCTTGCAATGGTAGCATGAAAACTTGCAGGTAGCAAGCTGACTACTACTTCAACCTGCAAGAGATCATCACTAAATTCTCAATCTTTTGAAACAGTAATTTTTTTTTGAAATTCATTGCAGCACATGGATATTTTTTATATTTGCAAATCAAATTGGTTTGACTATTGTTTGCCATATGATTCAGCAACCTATTATGTCCATTATAAGATGGAAATTTAATACCAGAACTGGAATTACCTGTGAAACAAGATTGGAAAGATTTTTAATATCTGCGACATCGAGTTGAACGGCAGTTGCATTTTTTATGCCATCAATTGTCTGCATATAGAGACAAAAACACATAAGCAAAAGTATTGCATTTTTCTAAATTTATCTTATTCATCTTGATTAAAATAATAACATTCTGCTATTTTCATTGCTTATTGATGTACACATCATGCTGATAGCAAGTCATGCAAGCAACTGAACAATGTAGCAAAAAACTTAGTCCAGGAATGAATTGTGCTGTGAGATATAACCTCTTCTGCATCTTTTTGATAGAGGGACGCCAGAATAACATGAATTTGGTTTATGTCATGATCGTTGGCACCACTGCCAAAGATGTTTGAATAAGATGTTAGAAACTCAGCAGCTGGTCGACAAACCCTTCCAGCTCCAAGAATTAAAACCTTTGACCCTTCTTTAGCCATGCTGTCATCAATTCCACATTCATTGACTTTTCCTATCTTTACAGATAGTTCAGTTTCTACTCTGGCATTAGTATCTGCATGATGTGCATTAGCCACAGAAGTCAAAGAATCGATAATCTTATCCAATGTAGCCGTATCATCTGCTCCTACCTGTAAAAGGAGCACCATTTCTCAGAAACCAAAAAAAAGGTGCACTAAAATGTTTGGCTTAATGTAATTCCAAGGAGGATAAAGCCAGTAAACAAAACAATAGTATCATGGAAAATACAAAAAAGTGGCATGAGTTATTGGAGATGTACCCAAACACACAAAATAACTTCAGTAATGCTATAAGACAAAATAGGTTTGTCTTGTACTCTTGTGTGATCTAGCTCACATAATAGAGTTTCAGATTTAGCCTTAGTATTAGATTTACACCATTTTTTACACAATGTAGGTAATATGAGGGCGATCCTTTTTTTCCTAAAGAAAGAAGAATCAAACTACAATAAGTTGGTAAAGTGGCTTCCAAACTCAAATGGTGGATATTGCTGGGAATTATAATTGAGTCATTGAAGAAAGATTTACATCAAAATAAAAGAAAGATTTTTGAAATCGATGGTAGGATTGTCAAAGTTCGTCATATAGGTGTGCAGGATTCTGAGTTTTATATAACATGTTCACTGCATCATATCATATCTGGAAAACTCAAGATCCAAAAATAGCGCTTCTTTGAGAGAGAGAAAAGGTTATACACAATGAAAAGAACAGAGTTCAGAAGAACAGTGAAAGGAAAAGGCACAAACTCATGGATGTCCATCCAGGTTGATGATCAGTCGGAGTAGAAAGCAGGCAGAGCATAGTGTGTTCAGAAAGGGGAACGGAGATGAACTAGTGAACCTCTCCAATAATTGCATGAAGAATATCTGAGGGTTTATATCTGACTGCTTTTGCACTAGTCGTACTACCTCTGCCTTTTGCAGCAGCGATAGGGATGGGTGGGACCGTGGGAGTGGAGCAGGAGCCCAGGACGTAATTCCAACCTCTGTCGTTTGCTCCTTTTGTTTTCTACATATATCTAACTTTTCAATACAGTAGTAAATCCAAATACACAGGATCATCCAGAGATACCGTGCATTATTATCAGTTTACAATGACGTCCACATTTTCCCTCGGTAAATTAATTCTAGTTATATGAACATTTTGGATGCTGCTAAGAAGATTCCATAAGAAAAGAAAGAAAATATTTCAGTTCTCAGTCCATTTAGCATTCTTAGCAGTAATAATTTTTAATGCATGGTAGCAGGATATTGATTTCTGAAAACAGGAGCAATTAGTTTCCCAAGCTAAATACACCATGTAATATTGATTTTTTATTTTAAATAATTGTGCATGAAAAACAAATATGATTTCTTACTTCAAGCTCTGAGTATGACATATCATCAATGCTTTGCCCAACATCACATCTAACCAAGTGAAAAGAACCTCCGGCTGTTTCAATAATATCCAAAGCTTCATTTATAAGGAACTTATCAAAGAGGTGGCCACTGAGAGAGACCTGTTTCATGGGCCAACAAGGAAAACAATCCAGTACCTGATTACACATATCCAATAATAGTCGGATGCAGATAAATGTACTGTAATACTAGAAAACTAGTCTAACCAGGGTGTTGTACTTCTTATCAGGTAGTATATTTGTTGGAGCTGGTGGCAACTCTCTGCACATGAACATATAGAAGAACATTAGGACCAGTAAAAACATGCTTGAAGCTGGTTAAGCATCATAGTCTTAGCCACAAAGTTATAGTTTCAGGACACCGGGTAGAATGTTGAACAAGGCAGAAAAAAAAGGCTGTGTGTATATAACAAGATAGCTATTTAGAGCTTGTTTGGTGCAACTCCAGCTATACTAACCTCATCTTTTCGCTTCTGCTTATGCTTATAAGCCAAACTTTAAATTTTCAATCTTAACATATGAGTTTGTTCATCGTAGTTTATTTTCAGCATTTGCTTTTAGATCGCTATATATATATATATAATTTTTATTTATAACTTATTATATATATATATATAATTTTTATTTATAACTTATTTTTCGTTTGCAAATATACCGTTTGTTTTTTTTCCTGAAAAAGTGAAAAGATGACCATTGTTTCAGCTCCACGCAAAATAAGATCAGAGTGGACTGGAGTGATCTGGCAAAATGAACTAATTAGGTGGGCTTGTGTTCAAGTATCTCCACTCGAGACTCCACTTCTAGAGTTAAATTTAGAAATTTGAGCCCTACCAAACGGGCTCTTAGCTCATTCTGTCCTTCTAGACTGTCAGGGAACACACAGAAAATATAATGGTGACGATGAGGAGGACAACAAAGAATTGGATTTTGAAGCTTACATCACAGTCTTTCTCATCCGAGGAATATATTCATACAGAGAAGTGAGTCTGCCAGCATGTGCAATGCAAGCTTTTCTCAAGTGTGAAGGAAGCTCCAACAGCTCCTTAGCTGAGGCCAATCTAACAACAAATTTTGATAATATGTCTCCAAAATGTTGGGAGGCCTACAATATTGAAGTTCAGTGGGATAACAATCAATGGAAACAGTTTATGCTTAAAGAAAGATAGCCCTACTTATCTATAGAAGAGCCCACCTCTTTGGAAAATTCTGTAGGGAGAATGTCAACGGCTAAGCAGATCACACCATTGCCTTCCATGTCATCATGGCATGAATTAGTAGAAGGATCATACCTAGACATGTGTATCAGTAACTTGTCAAAAGCCATAACTACTGAAAGACAGATAATTACAATTATAAAAGAGAGCCATCAAGTATCTTTAGGGTACTAGAGCATTCATTTTACATAGGTCTACTGATCTAAAATCACTAAGTGAATGACATGACAATGAGTTATGCATCCGCAGTGAATATAAAAACATAACTATAGTGAAAAAGTAGGTAACGTCACACAGCTTAGGATGCTGTGAGAACTTGTTACAAAATTGTGAATAATACACAGCAGAAAGTGAGTACATTACCGGAAGAAAGGTCTCTCAATTGAAGTACTCTTGTTCACAAATTCTATGGAACCTCCGATATCGCAAGTTATATCAGAAATACCAACCAAAGGGCAACCATTCTTCATCAGTTGTTGTAACTGGTCGATGCTCAGCAATCGTGGAAACCTCCTCTCCCAGTACATGCAGTTCACTGTAGAAAAACAGACATAACATAAATATTAGCATATATTGTCTATACGGTTAAACTTTGCAACTTCTTGCAACAAGTATCTGATTTTCATCAATTCCTGCTATAATTATGGCAAAGTCCAGGCTATACATACTGCAAATACTGCCTTGTTAGATTAGAAATTTTAAATAAGGCCAACTTAGGTTTTAGTTTTACTATTGAAGTGTCACGCCCAGAAATTTCTTTTTTTACGATTTAGGCTTAGGACGAAACTCCGGTTGTGACATGAAGTGTTATATACTATACACAAAATAAGAGTTATAAACTGGCTTTCCAACACTATAATTATTCCTTCAAGATGCAAAAGTTTACATGGAGACATATATAATTGTCTCAGACTAGCTTTACACATTAGATATACATAAACACAATAAATATTGTCAAACAAAAGCAACAGCCATAGACCATACCAATGGCAGATGCATATGGAGCAATCTTTTCATGAAAAACAGGCTTGTAGTGTTCTGGATGAGCATAATAGTCAGCCTGCAAATGACATCAATTGGGGATTAAATTGCAGCAGTTGGAATGTAAGGAAATGATAATGAGGTACTAAATAAGGATGGAAAATTTACAGGTAACATTTCGAATGATTTTTACAAGAAAAGCAAAGTCTTAATCAATGTAATGAAACATGAACAGCATAACATTCAAATATTAGACAAATCGGATTGATGGCATTCAGAAATAACGACCAGTAGTATGAGACCAAGGGATTAATTACATCAGGACACAATGAGATAAGTTATATTCTGTAGACTAATACAAATACATATGTATTAATGCTGTTATTATCAGAGTATTTTGTAGTACACACTGTAATTCATCTTATGTTTCTAATATAGAAGAATTGTCCCTTACTTTGTTGAAACATCTGGTGGGATCCTTGGGAGTGACCATGTCTCTAGAAGAGACAACACAACCATACAGTTTGAATGCTCTCTTGCTTGATTGTGGATGTTGAGACAGACTTCTAGCCTGTAAAATAAAAAATAGTAAAGCATAATGAGGTACCTTAAGAAACTAATGCTTGTATTTACAAGTAAAATCAAATACCTAAAATATCCTATCTACTAGTATGATTTTTTAAAACAAAGTGAAACTAGATGTATACTTGTAGAGAGCACAAAATTAGGTGTATACTATCATTCTGCATACAGAAAGGCACTGGAAGAAATTACATTCATTCCAAACAGGTAAAAAGAGAAACTTACAGAAAATGTTGCTTAAAATAGTTGACTCTAAAATTTCTGACAGAAAAGGAGTAATACCTTGGAAAGCTCTGAAAGCTTCTCAGGATCAACAAAGCTATGGGGTAATAGCTTGAATATCTCTTGTGCACCCTGAGAAACTGTCATGCATGAAGTTACAAAGTGTGGGGATACAATTGTTGGTCAAACCAACTACAGGTGTACAACATCCAAGGCATCATTAAATAGATACTATTTCCCCTTGAAAGTATGCAAGCTTACAAAATGGCCAATAACTAACTAACAACTCTTCTCTTCAAAGCACCAAAGACATCCAAACGATACATATTCCCTATTGGGGCTTATGATGGGATTTTATTATCTGAAAGTTACACAATGAAAAAAATATTAACAATAAATTACCATTTCCAGTTCCAGTGAATACAAATACTATAGGGCAAATTCCAGATGGGAGTCCAAATGTTGCTATCTCTTCACCAATAGCAATGACTGCAGCCTTGGCTGCAGCGAGTGAAGGATACATATGAGATTGCCCTAGAGAGAGAAATGGGGTCGAGTATCCAAGGCTCAAGTACCCTGAAATTTAAAGTGAAAAATGAGTTTCTTGAACAATCCATCAACACCAAGAAATTACTTGTGAAGACCAAATGGTGCTTATGATGAAAAAGTAAATATGCAGATAGCAAATTTGGGTGGCACAAGAATATCATATCATGTCAGTACATGAACTGAGAATTAAGCAAGCATCCTTACGCTGTCCGAGACCATGTAAGAAATCTATCAGTCCAGCTCTCCCAGCAAATTTCCCAAATGCTAGCAACCTTTTCCCATCATCTCCAACAATTAGCTCATAATCAAACAAGGATACTCTTTTTTCAAGGATCTGAGAGTACGGCTTAGAAGTTTAGTACCTCCACAAAAAAATGCATGTGTCTCTTAACTGAAAACATTGATATAAGCATATGGTAGCTACCTTATCTAATAGTGGCATATTTTCTTTCTGGGCCTTATGGGTGTGTGAAAAGAATCCATATGCTCTATCTGGAAGAACCATCTCCAGCTGCACAAAGGAGCACGGATCAGAAAAAGACAAAAAACCATAACCAGAATACTAGTACAAATTACAATGCACAATCAATTAGAGTAACATCAAGGACGATATAACCTTTGGTTGTTTGATTCCTATAATAAGACCACACTCTGACAGGTCTTCTGAAATTTCACACCCAACATCCTCATACTGAGAATCATGATGGATCCTCTTTGTACTTGGTTGCACGATAATCCGATTTACTCCAGTTCTGCCCTTGCCTCCTCCAAGCAGAAGACGAGCACAATGGGATGGGGTTAGCGGTGATCTTCTCTCCCACATATTAACAGTCTCGGCAAGAATGCCAACAACTCCATTACCAAGTAATGTGTCATTGATCTGTGGATGAAAATAAATACAATTAGAGTGTTAATGAATAAAAAACTGCTCAGTTTGATTCTGATGACAGGACCAAGCAACGTACTTCACTTCCTGCAGAACCCATAGGAAAGCCCAGTTAAGGTGCCACAGTGAAGAACCTGCTATTCACAATTCCTGAGGATGAAATGCATGCCAATCAGGCCATCAGGGTACAGAGATTTCCGACAGATGATTATAGTTACAAATTTCTTTCATATGAACACGATTTATAATAAAGGCTTCATTCAACAGAATAGTAGTTGATACTGCATATTATTGCTCAAACATTTAATTTAGAATATGCTCAAAATTCATCTATATATGGATGAATATAAATGGTTCCTTTTTTCCCTCGAAATAAGAGAAATGTCAAGTAGATGAGCTCCATGTCGCTTCAAAACCGTTGTATTGTTAGGAACGGAACTACTCATTTAGACACCTAGCATGGGTGGCGATTTAGTCTATGGATTAATCATCCCTAAAAGTTTGTCTCTTCACTTGAAATAAACTTTTGATGTGTGTATGCGTGGGTTGTGTGTATCTTAATTATACGGAGGCTGGACGTGATCTCAGTTCAGTTCTACTATTTTAATGTAATTGTCTTAGTTCAATAAAAAAAACTTCCTTTATCTAAATGTATTGCTTGTCATACCCAATTAGAAAATAAAAAGGCAATAACCTAACAAGAAAGAGAACTATAGTCTAAAGTCTAAACGGCTCTTTGCATATAGATGGTGGCTCATAGCCTCACACGCCAGCATCCCATGGACTGATGGACCATGGTCCACTAATCCACTCTGACGATGACAACCAAGGAATCTGAGATCGAGATCAATGATTCCAAGAGAGAAAAACAACACTCGTACTTGTACTACTGTCCTGGATGACAAAACCGAACCATTGATCCTGCATCAGAATCTCCGGGCCCCGGCGAGAAATGGTCCAACTCCGCAGTGAAGTGGCCCATGCTTTGTACGTTGGCCTCACGCTTGTTCATGTCTTTTCATTATGTTTACACCGTTTTGCTATGCAAAAGTGACCCGTAAGCTCGTGAGCGCCGCCAGGTGTCACGCCGCGAGCAAATGCACATGGACGCCGCCGTGGAGCACGAGACCCGTCCGCGCCACCGCCACCGCCTCCCCAGCGGCCACAATCCAGCCTCGCTGGTCGGAAACCTCGCGACGGTCGTCTCGATCATCCCCTACCCTACCCCTGCCGCCGAAAATCTCCCCGCCGCGCCTCGAATCCCCCCCCAAAAAAACACTCCCCTAGAGGCCTAGATTAGTGACGAAGCCGTCGCGTACCTCCGGATCGCCGCGGAATGGAGACGACGACGGAATCGCAGCGCGCTGCCAGAGGGGAGCTAGGAACGGGCCCGGTGCGCGATCCAGCTTCTCCCGGTTCCCGTGAGCGAGGAGGATGGATGGCGCGGAGCAGACGTAAGTAATAATACCAATAGCACAGTTGGCGCGGCCGGAGGAGGAACTGCGCGACTTGGACACGGCGCCCGGCTCGCCAGCACCGAGCCACTGGCGCGCGGGTGGATGGCGACGCCGACGACGAGGGGGCCGGAGAAGAGACGACGGCGTCGCGGGGCGGCGGGAGGGGAGTTTGCGCGAGTCGGGGAGTGGAGGCGACGGGGACGGCAATATATGATGCAGTGTATGAGAGCAAACAGGTGGCAAATTTGTCCTGTTCGTCTCGCGAGTTGCGACTGCGAAGGCAAGGGATTTATCCAGTGAGTCAGCCGAACTTCCGGTTGAAAAGTTTGCACTGTTTGTCCTTTTTTAAAGCTGTCACTTTTTCGCGGCTGATTTTTGGCGCTACCTATAACTATTTGTCTTATAAAAAAATCTGTTTTATATTATAGTTATTTTGAGTTTGTACCGAGTCAAATTTTGTTAAGTGTGAGAAAAATTTAATAATATTTTAGACAAAAAAGTAAGTATACCTAAGAATACATTTAATTGTAGAATTAGTTAAACTAGTTTGGTGTTGTGATGTTAGCATATATTTTATAAACATAAAATAAACCCAAAGAGACTTTTAATATGATATAGAAGGAGGGTACTAGTATTATTTATTTTTACGGTGACTTATTTCCTTGTTAAAGATGCTTTAAAGTTTATCTGTATTTTTCATATTTGTGCTGATTTTTTTAATTACGATGAATGGTTAGACAACATCTTATATCTAAATTTGAAGACGGAAGGAGTACTACAACATTTAAAACTATTTGCTTGATCAGATGGTGTGTGAGCGTGAGTGCGGTGTGTGCATCTGGCTTGTAAAAAATAATTTCATGATGATTCAGTTCAAATATATGCGAATTGGAAAAAAAAATCATGTATGGGTAGTATTGCATGGTCAATTGGCTAGTAACCGTTGTTTTCTAAAAGCAAAAACAGTACCATATCTAGTTATGTGTATTGATTTTCTCTTGCCTCTACCTAGTTCACTGGGTGTGAGATAATGGACCAATGTTTTTGAGTTTTTTCATAACGCCACTTGAATTAAATAACTATGAAATTTTAGATCATCCTATTTTAGACTTAATTCTTAAATTTTAGAGCGGTTTTACAGTGTTCCATCTTACTAAGAGCTCTCGATTAATCTTAACCATTGAATTTTGCCCTTTTATTTTAATCAATATAAAAGATCCAACACCTCATTAATTTAGCATGCCCAAATAAGTAAAGTACTATTACAATAATCATCTTTCCTTGCTAATCTTGCATGCATGCTTACTGCAAAATAATAATAACACCAAGCACATTAATTCCATACGAAAATATTAGGCAAAATTTTGGTAGACCAACATGTCAGTCAAATTGAAATTTTCATTTATAAATACTGCTAAAAAATTGTGCAAGCTCCAATTGATTCTCCAAAGGATTCAAACTTAACATAAAATTTATTACAACTACTTTTCTTATTTGAAGCCAAATAGATATGACTGAATTTGGATACTAGGTTCTGTTAAAACAAAAAAAAATAAAAAAGTGAAAATTATTTGTTCATATATGCATCCTAGTTATTCTGAACATAGTTTATAAATTGAAGGTATAAAGATATTGAGAGTATTGCATATTTTTAATTTTACTAGTATAATTATTGTATAATTTTGAATTAGTAGTATTTAAGCAAGAAAATATCATCTTTCCTTGTTACAATGCAATTTATGATCATATTTAAATTTAAATGACAATAAATGACTCTTACCTCATGAGGTAAGAGTATTATCACCCCTTTGATCTATGCACAATGGATGGCTCATATTAACTTGGTGCACCTTAAAAAAGTCATAATTTTTATAGACACACAATTTGAACCCATTATCTCTCCTAGTTGTGACTCTCCCAGACTCCCACTGATGTGGTGGAGCATATGTTTGATTGTTTGGTGTGAGCAAATTTGGAATATTTAAATTTTGGTGGTTTTCATTGTCTTAAATAGAAGGTACATGTACAGACAGTATTGTCACGATCGATAGTGCTGCGTGTTACAGTGTCAAGTTGTGCCCATTTGTCCGTCGTGGTCGGTGTTTTCATGTAGATCATGGGAAACGAGTTCAAAATATCGGTAGGGAAATCTGCACATCACCTAATCCTGTTATATTTTTTTTGTAAATTACAGTTTAGACTTCTCAATGTTAATAGTAAAATTTAAATTGGTAGCTAGATAAAAAATCAAGGTTAATATCTCTAAAAAAATATGGGTGACACATTTCATTAAAAATATCTTTAATTTATTTGAGCAATATTTGTTAACGCCGGGTTTTTATTTTCAGCATCAACAATATTACAATATCTTTTATTTGTAACAAAACACGAGCATTCGTTAGTAGTGCAAAAACAACCACAAAGCAACATCGGCTTCCATCCACCCAAAATATAGCATCTGTCACAAAATGTAGCCTTGTTTAGCATTTATATTTTGTTTCAAAATATTTCTCTAGCTACTCTCTCATGTCTACCGATCACAATCATCTCATGTTTATATTCTTGACATATTTTCTTAACCAATAATATTTTTTTCTTTATTTAACTTCACCCATTTCTTAAAACCTATGTCCAACTCTAAAAATAGAAGCACATCTCTCTTCTAATCCCTTTCAAGTCTCACCTAAAGCACAAAAGGAGATGATGAATAGGGAGACTGAGAAGAAGAAGGCATATTGCATGTCACCTATGAAATGATTTGCATATTTTTGGAGTTTTCGCATGCTCTATTTTTGTGCTTTTTTATAGCTTATATATATATATATATATATGTATGTATGTATGTATGTATGTATGTATGTATGTATGTATGTATGTATGTATGTATGTATATGCGTCAGAATTTGGCAGTCTTCAGAACATAAAACAATTATATTGCTGAGAATAATTAGTATCCCCGCTAGGTCTATGAGTCTACATAAAATCCATCCTAAATTTTTTTAAAAAACTATGAAAATAGAGGGGCTCAAACTCTATCTATTTTATTTAGTCCCCCTTATATCATGTTGGATTCGTCACTACAGTCTCATAATCTCTTTTGTTTAAGGTTATATATTAAAATTAAATTTTAAATTTATTTTTCAGTTTTAGATTTTAGAGCGTTAAGAATATATAAAAAAAGCTCCATTTATAAATTATTTTATTACAAATATGTTGTATAATCAACACCGTATAGTACAAACGTGGATTGTCTGGCATTAACTTTTTAGTTGCGTCGTCACTGTTACGTGGACTCGTAAGCGGTGGGGTCTATGGAGTACACATTAGCGACCACGTTACTAGTCAGGGCATCTCAATACGGTGTGTACTCGATAGACTGTGGCACAGGTCACCCACAAAATGACGTGCACATTTTTGTCATTTTTTGGAGTTACACACGCTCAGTTTTCGTGCTTCCGTAGCTCAGTCTTTGGAGGTCTTCGAAACATAAAAAGGTTAATAATTAGCTGGCCCTCAGCTCACTTCTCGCCGACGTGGAGATGACATTAATTAGGGGATAAACATGGCCAGCTAAGACGATCATATCGTGAAATATATACATTATTTGACGTTAACTAATCAAACAGATACCAAATTAATCACGTTTTTGCACAGAATGCAGGAGTACTGTACGTCTAATGAAAGCAATGTGTTGCGTGTTGGGTTCGCAAGGAGTACGAAAAGACGAGGGCCGGCCGTGATTGGCTCCACCTCCACTACAGATGGGCACGTACGTACTCCATCTAGATCGGGCAGAACCACGTCACGCGCAATCAATGTAAACGCTTCATTTATTTTCAAAATTACAACATGATTTTAGAATTTTTTTATTATAATCTTTTAGATCGCTAAGAACACGTATATATATAATTTATAATGTATTTTAGTTATAAATATATCATTCTGAAAAAAATGTTAATCAATCATCCCTGTCAGCAGCTTACAATGGAAGCGGTGAGGCTAGCTGTGGCTAGGCATGGAGGAGCAGCGACCGGTGAGGCGATCACGCACGTCACATCGCGTACGCAGCTAGCGAATTGAAGGCTTGAAACACGGTAAGCTGGGATGGGATGGGATATAGTCATCTATAATTTTAGGGATATGGTGATTCGGATTTATGTTTGGTTGGATGGAACGATCCAATGTTTTGTTTGGTTAAATGGATGGGATGACTATATTTAATTACTAATAAATAATATTATTAATTAAGCAACATAAATATTATCCTAATTAGTACAAATTAACAATAAAATATATCTATCATCACTAATTAACACTAATTTAAACTTGTTAATTACTAATTAATAACAAAACACGCTAATTATCACTAAACAATCACTAATGAACACCGTTAGTGAAGGTGGATGATCTCATCCAACCAATTTAGTCGGATACACCTACCCAACATCTTAATAGAATACTCCTCTCCTGAGCCACCCTATCTAACTTCGCCCACGAACCAAACACACCCTAACAAGATAACCACACAGGCTTACGGTATCATATGTTATTTATCATATATATATATATATATATATATATATATATATAATAATCGAAGCATAAATTTCTTCCGTGCCAAATTCGCTCGAGATCACACATAAATGTAGAGCTTATCATCCCAAAGAATTAACGAATGCCTCCTGAAACGCCTCTCAAGGCTAAAGTTTAGGTCGGTACTCATGTATTCCATGTAGTGATAGTTAGACTTTTGCTTTGTTGACAAGTTTAGCCGTCGTATACGTAGTCTATTCGGATTTGATTATAAGTGATCCTAAAATCCGGGTGTCCCACCAACAACTATGTACACCGATAGATATAGAGCATCATAATTTAAGAGATAAAAAGTTCAGTTAAGCTAAAGCCAGTCACGCGCCCATGGAAATGCCTTTCGCCCATCCGTACTAAAATGTCTATTCAGAGTGTTTCTGATAGCTGCAACTTAATCTTTAGAAGTCGAAATCTCTCCGAACAAGTGAACAACACATAAGAAACTGACTTCTAATCAGCTATTTCTGCTGATTCTCAGAATTTAACATACACGAACAGGCCAAAGTTACAGCGAAGTTTACTGAATTGCTGCTACTCTGCTCGGCAGGAAGATGCAGTGCTTACTAGTGCAAAATTGCATCAACAAGCACAAGAGTGAAAGGCCCATCAGCAAGGCCTGCACAAAAAGGCCCTGTGATAGCGGGCTCGTATTTATGCACTTTAATTCATAATTTGGGTCAAATTTTGTAGAAATCACCGCACCGACCGAAGCCGCAAACCCCACACCACTCTCCAGCCTCCTCGCCGCCGCCGCCGCCGCCGCCGTGCTCTCCGGCGGCCGCAGCCATGTTCCCGCTCGTCCGCGCGCTGCGGAGACTCGGCCCTGCCGCGGGCGATGGGCGTCCCCTCCTCCTCCTCCTCCCCCTCGCGCCGCTCTCGTCGAAGCCTGCCGCGCCGCCGCCGGAGTACGAGATGCCGTCGGTGACGTGGGGCGTGATCCAGGGGCGCAAGGAGCGGCTCGTCTCCCGCGTGCTCGCGCTCGACTTCCTCCGCTCCGCCGGCGTGTCCGACCCGGCGGGCGAGCTCGAGGCCGTCGAGCTCCCCTCCTCCCTCGAGGTGCTCCAGGAGCGGCTCGACTTCCTCCTCCGCCTCGGCCTCTCCACCGACGACCTCTCCGCCTACCCGCTCCTCCTCGCCTGCTCCCTCCGCAAGAACGTCATCCCCGTCCTCTCCTACCTCGAGAAGCTCGGCGTCACGCGCGCGCGCCTCGCCGCCTTCGTCCGCGCCTACCCCGCGTGCCTTCACGCCTCCGTCGCCGTCGACCTCGCGCCCGTCGTCAAGTCCCTCCGCGGCCTCGACGTCGACCGCCAGGACATCCCCCGCGTCCTCGATCGATACCCTGATATCCTCGGCCTCAAGCCGGATGGCACCATCAGCACCTCCGTCGCGTACCTCGTCGGCATCGTTGGCGTGGCGCCGCGCGACATCGGCCCCATGGTGACGCACTTCCCTTTCTTCCTCGGCATGCGCGTCGGCACTACCATCAAGCCTTTGTGCGACTACATCACTTCTCTTGGGCTGCCAATGCGTATCCTCGCGAGGATTCTCGAGAAGCGGCCATACATTCTTGGCTATGATCTTGAGGAGACGGTCAAACCGAATGTGGAGGCATTGCTCAGCTTTGGCATTCGAAAGGAGATGTTGCCGCTGGTAATTGCACAGTATCCACCCATTCTTGGACTGCCACTGAAAGCGAAGTTGGCGGCCCAGCAGTACTTCTTCAACTTGAAGCTCCAAATTGATCCTGATGGGTTTGCCAGCGCTATTGAGAAATTGCCGCAACTTGTAAGTTTGCATCAGAATATCATACTGAAGCCAGTGGAGTTTCTCCATGGGCGAGCGATTAGTAATGAGGATGTTGCACGGATGGTGGTTCGGTGCCCTCAGATTTTGTTGCTTCGAATTGAGCTCATGAAGAACAGTCTTTACTTCTTCAAGAGCGAAATGAAGCGTCCAATAAGCGAACTGTTAGAATACCCGGAGTATTTTACTTACAGTTTGGAGTCAAGGATCAAGCCACGGTACATGAGAGTTGCATCTAAGGGGATTAGATGCAGCTTGGATTGGTTTCTGAACTGCAGTGATCAGAGGTTTGAGGAAAGGATGAGAGGGGATTTTATTGAGGGCGATGCACCAGGACCTTCCTTTACAATGGGTGGAAAGCTTCAGATGCCAGGCAGCCAGTTAGTATCAGATGATGATAACGAGGAAAGCGAAGATGAGGTGCTATATAGACGAACAGTCATGCTATAGTGAGTGTAATTTCTTTATCCTGTTTTCCTCTGTAAAAGCTGTAGCATTTTAACAGTTTGTGAGCATTCACAAGATAACAGAAATTGTCCGATTTTGTTCCAGATTTGGTGGACTATAATCTCAAAAGTCTTTCATGATGTGCTCCTGACAACATCATCTACACAAGTGAGTTTCAAATGTCTATTTTTACATGTCAAACACTATCTATCATGACCCTGACTGATAACTCAAATAGATGACAAGGGAATAAAGTGTACTTACTGAAACTGGAGTATTCTTCATGCCTGATTAACAATGAGGAACAGACATTTAATCTACTATATTCTGCCCAGCATCAATAGCTACAATATGTTCCAAGTGTTTCCAGCTACTCTAGCAAAGAAGTAGATAATGAAAGGATAATGAAGTTGTAATCAGGAATGTTTGAGTAACACAGTAAGCAAAACCTTTGTTGCAATATCTACTAGATATTCCAAGTGTTTCCAGCTACTCTAATAGGCTTGAAGCAGAGGCGCTATAGCATGGAATTAGATAATACAAGGATGATGAAGTTGTTAGGAATGTTTGCGTAACACAGCAAGCAAAATATTTGCTGCAAAACTAATGAAAAGGGCAGAGTAGGAGATAGATTTGAATCTCCTGCATCAACACACTTTAGGGTCTATCTTTGGGACAGTGAGACTTTCACTTTACAAGTAAGCTTCTCAAGTGAACTGTTATAAGGTATCCTCTGTTATGTCCAGTAGAAAATAGCCATATATTTATAATTATAAATATGAGTATAATCTATAAAATACTTGTATCGTCATTGTCGGTCAATAGCTGCCTGGTTGTTTGCATTTGAAAATTGATATTTGCTAACCGTGCAGGCATCCTCGGGTGCTCAAGTGCAAGACGAAAAAGGCTTTGGCATTTGATGGAGCAATTGCTTCGCAACAACTAAGGTCATTGAAGTGCTGGCCTAAGCAACAGCTCCAAGGGATTAAGATAGCAGACTGCACTCTGACAACCATCGGACTTTGGTTGTGTGCCACTTGAGACGAAATCTGGAGAGTTGTATATCAGTTTTTTTTAAGCAGGAAATCAAAGATTAACTGTATTAGAATGGAGATCATGTGCTAGGGATGAAAATCCTGTTCACTAAAATTTTACTCTAGGACAGTATATGATCCCGCAATAGGATTTAGATTTTTGTAACCTGTAGACAGTTAACTGTTTGTAACTCAAATGCTCAGAGAGCTATTATTGGCTAATTAACTAGCACGACGTACAGGTTAAATTGTTTGCAATATTTCCATACAACCACATTGCAGTGCCTATGGTTTGGTGCCAATCTGAACATGGTTAGAGATAGAAGAACCTATGCTCTGTGCTGGTTTATCAGATGGAGAGTACAACGTAGTGCTGGAAAACAATCTGAACCTGATACCACCTCTACCTGCCCTGGCTATGATAAATGGGAGGGAGTTGAGCTGTCCTTTATGCCTAGGCTCAGCATACCCCAAATGAGCTCTATGCCAGTGACTGTTCAAAGCATTTGTAGGAAAAAGCAACGATGCAGACAGCATCCTTGGCAGAAGTTCGCACAAATCATCATAGATTCTGTGGTAAGCATCAGTGCTATGAGCACTGGTATCTTGTTTCTGAATGCACTTCAGCTCGTGGTGATCTTTATTTCTAATCAGAAACAAAGGTAAACAACCATGATGAGGTTGTTACCTCTAGGACTCTATCTGGGCATCTCTTCTGTTTAGCCGTAGGCGATGTTGACAAATGTTCCTGTAAAATGCAGAAACATGGTTGGACAAATGTTCATCAGATTAGGACCAAGATCACACATCAAGATCAGTCAATCAAGTCATCTGATTAGAGCTCATAACGCATCAAAAAAATTAGGACCATGTGCTAAACCAGATCTTCAGACTATCATACACTAACTGAACAAAAAGCTCCCACGAGCAGAATGTCAGTAAGGACAAGAGGACAGAAACAAATCTTTATCTGCTTTTTTTTTCTCCCTTATTAACCTTTCACTTTTTTCCCTCGTTAGCGTGTACCGTTTCTGTGAGAACATTTACTCCTTTATCCATTAGCCAGGAGTCCAGGACCATTCTTTCCTTTGCTCCATGCTTGTATCTCCAACTCTCCATGTGCTCTGCATTGCCAGATGCCTCCTTGCAAAGCTGATCTTGCAATTGCATTGCCCACAACCCAACCATGCAGTGTTCTATCAACGTGATGAGGATTAGCACACACCTTATCCCTGAAGAGACATGACTAATTATCAGTGATTTTTTTTATCAAGCTTGTGATTTTTTTACATATATTGTTTGATCAAATTTTAATCATGTTTTGCACCAGAAACTTAGGTACTTAACTAGTACTAGTACTTTATTTTTAAAAGCATAAGTTTGATTATACCGCGAGATACTAGTACCGTGAGGTATTAATATCTTCACTCGTACTATCCACCCCACGACCAAGTTAGTACCTCGAGGTACCATGCAATCCTGACCGTTCGATCTATCATCATAAACAATTAGGATTTTAGTACTAGCTTGATCGTGGGGTGGGTAGCACGGGTGAGAATTTCAGCACCTCGTAGTATTATTACCTCGCGGTAAAAAAGAAGGACGGAGCGAAGCTCGTTCACAAAAGTTCCAATGCATTATTGACATCACTAGCAGGGTACCAAGGTCACGGTGCTGATACCTATAAAACCCTTGGTGATGTGCTTGTACATTGCACCCATGCATCATCTACACACGCATCAAGCTAAGGACATGAAAACGCATGGCAGGAGGAGGGTGGCCTCCGTTGCATGGTGCAATGCCATTGGAATGGTGCTAGCTCTAGCGACGCCGGTGGTTTTTGTCACTGCCAACAATGGCGACACGCCGGCGAAGGACAATGTGGCCGTTGTCTCGAGGATTGCTGCCTCGGCGGCCGCCGCGACGGCGGCGCCGGGCGTGAACGTCACGGCCATCTGCATGGCGACGCCGTACCCGCGCGCGTGCGAGACGGCGCTCTCGTCGGCGGCGGCGCGGGGTGCAGCCAAGGACCCGTTCGCGGCGTCCGTACAGTTCGCCATGACCCGGGCCGAGTCGGCGCGCGCGCTGGCGCGTTATCTCTCGTCGTCGTCGCCGCGCCCGCGACGCGTGCCGCCGAGTGGCATGGACGACTGCGCCGAGCTGCTCGACATCAGCCTCGACCAGCTCCGCGACGCTCTCGCCGGCGCCGGGGACGCCGCCGGCGTGACGACGTGGCTCAGCGCGGCGCTGACGAACCAGGGCACGTGCGGCGACAGCCTCGCCGCCGTGCCGGACCGCGCGGCGCGCGACGCCGTGCGCGCGCGCGTCGGCGCGCTCGAGCAGTTCATCGGCACGGCGCTGGCTCTCCACGCCAAGCTCAAGAACGGGAGCGCGATCCTGCCACCACCCTCCTCGCCGGCGCCGGCGCCGGCGCCGCCAAACCTTTCCTCCTTCCCATCCTGGGTCTCCAAACACGACCGCCACCTCCTGTCATCCCCGCCGAGCACCATCACGCCGGACGCCGTGGTAGCCCTGGACGGCAGCGGGACGCACACGAGCATCAGCGACGCGATCGCCGCCGTGACCGCGCCGGTGCACCCCGCGGCGACCGGAGGAGGTCGAAAGGTGATCTACGTGAAGGCCGGGCGGTACGAGGAGAGCGTGAGCATCTCGAGCAAGCAGAAGAACGTGATGCTCCTCGGCGACGGGAAGGGGAAGACGGTCATCTCCGGCCACAAGAGCGTCGCCGGCGGCTACACCACCTACGCTTCCGCCACCGTCGGTGCGTACACTTGTGTTCATCTCCCACTCGATCACGTAGACAACACACGCTGACACGACGCGCCATGGACATGGCCGGAGAGCATACGTCCCTACCAACGTGGCAACGTGGTTTCCAGATATCTTCCATGCAGAGACGCTGCAAAGGACAGTTAAGAGTTCGATCTGGTCGTTAGATGCGCACGCTTTATAGCCTTTAATTATCGCCATCTCATCTCGTCGGTCGGTACCCTTAATCTTAGCCAATTTTTTTTCATAAAAGTATCAAATAGTATATTTGTAAATAAAAAAGTGGTGACTAAAACTTTTATATATGTATTTTTAGAGGTCTAAAAGACAAACCGAAAATAAACTTCGGTGAAAAAAATCTTAAAATTAACTCTCAATGTAAGTTTTAAAATTTAAATTTTGGCTTATAAGCATAAACTTAAGCGAAAAAAATCAGGGTATAAATGCTCGCGATAGGGATGTTGCACTTGTCATTGCCTTTTTCTTTTCTTCCTTTTGTTTTTCCCGGTGTAGTGCTGTAACGCTGGACTTCCATTGTAAGTACATTCCACAAGTAGAAACGTTTCCCTTGTAGTTGATGAAATTCATTTAGTAATGTAGTAATTACAAAGCATGTTTTAATTGACATATTTGGTAAGCCTTTTTTACTTTTTCAATAGAAACTTTTAAATTACGATGTCTTGATGAATACAACTCGTATGTATAGATATTTTTAACATGTAAAGGACTTTGATAATATGATGTCTTTTTAAATATGTATAAAACTTTTGAAAAAGACGAGTGGTCAAAATTTTGAACATAAATAGTACGGGTGTCTGTAAAAAGGAAGAATTAATTATTATGGTAGTGCGCATCATATAATACACATGTTAGAACTTTAGACTAAGGGTGCATTCGGGGAGGGGATGGGACTTGGGAACTTCTCATGTAAAACGGGATGACTTATTGGCCGATGATCAGTTAAGTACTATATTTGTGGGTTATTTAGTAACGATTAAGGTTGAAAAAAAGACTATTATATCCTTTAATAAATGAGTGGTTGATGGGGTGGGTGTAGGTGGATGTAAAATAGGTGAGAATTTATTGATATGATAAGTAATACTATACGAGATGCAAAAATATTTATATTTTTTACAATATGTAAATCCTCCAAATACTTAAATTTTGGAATGAATAGAGTATTAGGTATAAAAACATAAAAAATATATTAATATGATGTTTAAAACAACTTATAGATCTTTTTTTTACAAATTGCACATTGTTTTTCACCAGAAAGCGTACACATTGAAAATAGGGGAGTAGAAGTTGGTAAAGGGTGGAACCAAGCACATCTTAACAATATTTATATTTATGACACCACATTTTCTAAAAGAGCAATTAAAGTCTTTTTATGCTATAATTATATTGTAGATTTCAAAACTTACTAGCCATCCTACTATCCTAGGAAAACTTCATATTTCTCAATCCTACACATACCAATATACCACTAAAAGTCTAGAATTAGGGGGTGGACAGAAAAAAAGAAAGAACCGAACTAACCAAAACTGAATTTTTCGGTCACTAGTTAGGTCACAAGTTAGAACAAACCAAAATAATTTCAATTAATTTGGTTGTAGCTATCGGTTAAAAGAAATAGCCAACCTAACATAAACAACAGTACAACAAAATCCAATAGCCCACAAAGCCCATCAAATCATGCAACTAAAATGTTATGGTTAGAAATATACTTGTGATTTGGTGTCATCTTGTGTTATTGAACAATTAAAAAAGGACATAAAAAAGAGAGGTATTGTTATTTTTTTTTAATTTCTATTATTTTTTGTTGTAACCTCAACTTGTCAAATTTCGGTTACGACTAAAACCAAAACAAAATTGCTCGGACATGACTTTTCTTAAACTAATTTCGGTGTTGATTGTCTGATAACCAAATTTTCTCTATAGCCAAACTAACCGAATGTCCACCCCTAACTAGAATGATCTTCACTTTGTAAAACTCCAATGAACTTATCCTCCACCTTCTCACTTTCTTAAACTCGGATACTATTAAAGTGAATCAGGAACTTTCAGGGCTATATGTCTAAAATTGTGAACTTTCTATGGGGGTTATGCTCTATGCATACAGCTGCAATGGGATCGGGCTTCATAGCCAAGGACCTGACGATCGTGAATAGCGCCGGGCCGGGGAAGGGCCAGGCGGTGGCGCTGCGCGTCGGCGGCGACCTCTCCGTCGTGTACCGGTGCGGCATCGAGGCGTACCAGGACACGCTCTACGTGCACTCCAACCGGCAGTTCTACGCCGCCGACGACATCTCCGGCACGGTGGACTTCATCTTCGGCAACGCGGCGGCGGTGATCCAGGGCTGCGACATCCGGGCCCGGCGGCCCGGCCCGGGCCAGCAGGACACGGTCACGGCCCAGGGCCGGTCCGACCCGAACCAGAACACCGGCATCTCCATCCACCGGTGCCGGATCGCCGCCGCGCCGGACCTCGGCGGCGCGCCGGTGTATCTGGGCCGTCCGTGGCGGAGGTACTCGCGGACGGTCGTGATGGATACGGCCCTGGACCGTTCGATCGCGCCGGCGGGGTGGCTCGAGTGGTCGGGCCAGTTCGGGCTCGCCACGCTCTACTACGGGGAGTACGGCAACACGGGGCCCGGCGCCGTGACACGTCGGCGGGTGACGTGGGGCGGCGTGCACTCGCGCATGTCCACGTCGGACGCCACGAGGTTCACCGTGGCAAACTTTATCGTAGGGGACGCGTGGCTGCCTGGCACTGGAGTGGCCTACACTTCAGGGCTGTAGCTATCAGCTATGTAATGTAAACTGCTCTCTGTATCGTCTGATTAATTAAAAATCCTGGAGCTAAATGGTGAGGATGAATGAACGATATGAACTTGCCGTGACAATAAACTGGTCATTAATTTATTTGCTTCACATGTGTTTCTTGATGTTATGCATGTCCCAGTCTCCCAGGTTATAATATCTAGCTCTAGATGTGTTGAGATCAATTGGGATGCTTCTTTATGCATATAGGATTCTACTCCAATTTGAATCCATCACGGCAACGTGTTGCACTGTAAATGATCACACAAGATCAGTTGATAGTTGATACTTGAGACGAACAATATTTCACCTCACTTATCAGCAAGAAATGATTGTTGTGACTGTAAATGACATGGCATGGCAGGAAGAAGAGAGTTTCAGCTTATTCGTGTAGCTATTCTTAGCCCTTACATGTCTGAAATTTCAGAAATCTCGTTTCAGAACTTCCTCTTCTTTTCCTTCTTGGGCTGCTGAAAATCGATGTCTTCGAAAACTCGAAGCGTCGACAGCTCGATGAAATCGGTGACCTGAACACCCATAGGCCTGCATCCCACAATCAACAGCACGATATCAAGTTCGATCAGAAAATATAGAAGGCTACCAAATTACAAAAAAAAAAGGAAAGAACTGGCAAATGAAGCAAGTGTTTTACTAGTACCATGGGAAGCAGGCCTTCTCGGGTAGCCGCATGCCAAGCCTTGGCCCTTCATCGAACCCTTCACAGATCACCTCCCCCTTGTCATCTCTGTAGCATACCACTCCTCTCACCTGGTCTTCAAACACCTGAACAATCACACAACAGCAGATTCTTGTGTAAAAAAACATGAGGCATTTTTAGCAGCAAAAGATGCATCAGCCAGGTGTGTTTGCTTACCATCTTGACAGGTGCTGCAGGCTGGGGTAGGTGTGCATTGCTGGAGCTGCAGCTGTGCACTCGAGCTCTGATGAACCTGATCATGGCTGCCTTCCTTGTGCCAAATCTTGGGGTGGCAATGGAGGAAGAAGGGTGATGGGAAGAGCTCCTTGACGCCATTTGGTTCATGGCTTTGCTTGTTTTGGAAGGAGAATGGGTGGTGGTGAACTAGTTGCACAGAGGGCAAGCTTTTCAATGATAGATCCATTGGATTTTGACCTGGTGGTGCCGAGTGTATTATTGGGGGTTTCTATTGGTCTGTTTGATGATGCTGAGCAAGATGGCAATTTTTATATGCTATGTTGCTATATCCACAAGTGATGCTCAACAAATTGAAGATTTGTGGTCACTTTATTTCATTGTGCATCCTCTCTGGTGGGCATTCATTCTATTTTTGGCTTTTGCTATGCTTATAAACTAAAATTTAAATTTTTAATCTTAAATTTAGAGTTGATTTTAAGGTTTTTTTATTGTAGTTTATTTTTCAGCTTTTGCTTTTAGATCGCTACGAACACGTATATAAAAGTTTATTGCAAATTATTTTCCATTTGGTTTTTTCTTTTAATATGCCAAAAGATGACCATGTAACATGCTTACGGGCTCATTGGCAAATGAAAAAAAACAAACTATAGCAAAAGATGGTTCAAAGATTGACCTGACATATTGGTGTGAGCAATTTTGCACAAACCTTGTAGTGTTCATTTAGCAGTGTTCTTTTGTTAGAAAGTAATCACGCGGCTTATCTTATCTCCTTTTGGTTTGTGGGGCCAGCTGTCCCATCATGGACATTATCCTCCGTTATTAACGCCACTCTCCAATTTGGAGAACCGACAGAGCCTTATCAGGTGATGTGGTACACAACAGATAGATTTATTTTGATTACTAATAGTGTACGACTGGGCATCCATGTTGTCGTTTTACGCACTAATGTAGTTGATGTCATCATGAACACTAACATGGAAACATTACCATGTATATTTTATTTATAAATAAGTGCATATATGGCTGTAAACAGAAGTAAACGATAATCATAAGCAGGTAGGAGCCACATTACTTCCTCTGCCTTTTTATTTAACACCATTAACTTTTAAATTTACATTTAAATCATTTATCTTATTTAAAAATTTATATAATTATTAATTATTTTGTTATGGTTTGATTTATAACTAAAGAAACTTTAAGAACAACTTATAATCTTACATATTCATAAAACAAAGAATAAAATAAAATAGTCAAACATAAATACAAAAGTCAATGACATCAAATAAGGTTTTGTTTAGTTGACAAAATTTTTTACCAAAAAGGTCATATCAAACGTTTAACCGGATGTCGGAAGAAATTTTCGAACGTAAATAAAAAAATAAATTTCAGATTCCGCCTAGAAACCACGAGACGAATATTTTGAGTCTAATTAATCTGCCATTAACACATGTTGGTTACTATAGTACTTATGACTAATCATGTTCTAATTAAGCTCAAAAGATTCGTCTCACGGTAATTAGTTTTAATGTTCATGTATATTTAATGCTTTATTTAGGTGTTCAAAGATTCGATGTGATGTTTTTAGGAAAAGTTTTTAGGAACCAAATATACGCTAAAAAAACGGAGTAATTTTATTTACACCAGAAAATCAGCATAATTACACCTCTGCTGAAACGCAAGTTACTACCGAGTCATATCTCCGTTTCGACGTTAATTTACTGTGGTAGTAATTATATTACCAGGGAGCAACTCTAACCTGGTGCTTGGGGAGGTCGTCCAGGTTTACATTTGCAAATCTCTTCTGCAGCAGGGTTTCAGACCGCAGCACATCATCCCATCCACCGAAAAATGCATCACCTCCTTGGCGACATGTTTCCGAGCGATTCCATCGCCTCTCGGGCCAGAACCCCAAGCAAAATACAGCGACTGTATGTCCTCTTCTGACAACCCATTACGGCTGAGATCGAGCAACTTCAGTTGCTTCGCAGAAACGATGGCTTCTGCGAGTTCTTGGATGGAATGACAGCCGGAATAGGAGTTTCTCTGGCATGAACTTGCACAGCTCGTATCGGGGCCGGGTGCTGCACGGGGTTCCTCATTGCCTGCTGCTTCGTCTTCGCTATCTGGTACCTCCATCTTGTCAAGGTCTACGCGTCCCAGGGCTACATCATTATTTGCTTCAGCATTGGTACGTTGATTTTGGTCAGTACCGGGTGAAACATCCTGGACGTCTTCGTCATAGTGCAATGTTCTCTGTAGTGCCAAGTTCGTGTTCTCAGCCATCCGTAGTTCCTCCAATTGATCATTTTCTGAAAGTAGCACAAGGCTATTGAGGTTGATGGATAAACTTTCATACTTCTGTTTTTTTAATATATAATATATAATAGCTGTTCCTCACCTGCTACTGCTAGAATAATGTACACGATACCAGCAAGCCCAAGATTGCATCTATCAAGGGTGAGAGATCTGAGACTGCATTGGGAATTCGCAAGCAATGCCACAATAGCATCACATACCTGCACCATACGGCGTAAGCCAACTGATCAAGGTTACCAGAATGTGTATAGGTACATCAAGGATCAAGCCATTCGAGAATAGGAAGGGAACCTCTAGGCCGAAAGAATTTCCTCCAAGGTTCAAGTCAACTATATTAATTTGGGAAAGATTTGTACAGACTTGAGAGAAATCATGAGTTGTAAGCCCACAGTTGGACAAATCCAATCTCAGTAATTCTTGTGATGCACAAGATAGTGCCTCGGTAAGTTTAGTTGCCCCTCCCTACAAAAGAAAAGCTTCATATATAAGAAGAATGTTGCCTGTGTATAATCTGAAAATACTAACCATGCACAGTACGCAGACTCACTGATCCAATGTTAGTTCCACCAAGCAGAAATCCTGATAAGCATGAGGATTGTGCAAGTAAACACAGCTTATCAACCATCAGTTTATTCAGTTTTATACCAGTCAGACTTAACTCTGAAAACCTGCAGTTATGACTTATGAGATATATGGCTGATCCATTATTTCACCACACATATATGCTTCATAGTTATCAACAATAACTGAATAAAGTTTGAGAACCTTTTCAGAGATGCAAGTTTGGAGAGAAGGTTAAACATTGTATTCCCAGAAACTGGATTGTTTTTTCCTGTCAAAAACATTTGAATAAGAATGCTTGTACATGAAACAGATAGTTTTCAATTATGCAGAGCAGGAGTAACAAAAGTACCTAAGGAGAGATGTGAAAGGACAGACCCTTCATGTAGCGCATCTGCCATCTTCTGAACTGTTCTTGATGTGATAGAACACTGCTCGACATTCAAGCTGTACAGTGCTGTTACGAAATTTAATCAAAACACACAATCTATAAGAGGAAACTTAAGGGTGAAAGGGTAAAAACACAGAAGGTGCCAACCTTTGCACTTTTGTAGGACTGTGAAAAGGTAAGAACCACATGCATCTGTGAGACGATTCCCAGACAGATTAAGCACTTCCAATCGATCAGTCATAACAGCACATTCGCATATCTGAACCAGTAAATAAGGAGCAAAAATAACTTCAGAATTTTGATCCTAAAACAAATAGGGGCTTGAAAGCAAGACAGCTTATTTTGGTATATTTGCCATCATCTGTAGTTGTGATAGGCACTGATAGAAAACAAGTTAGATTTGCAGGGTATCTTTCTAATATGAATATCCACTTGGGTATCAGTATAGTAAGTTGCTCTGGTTAAGGCATCAACTGCCAATTTCATCGGAGTATGGAATTGGAATAATCCAAATGGTCTCAGTAAGTATTTAACAAGACCATAGAGATTTGAGAGTAAGAGGACCATCCAATCCCAATGCAAAAACCAACCAGCACTAGCTAAGAGCATATCCCCGGTTGAGTCTAAGGTGATTAATGGACTATGGCTTTTAGTGATCTAAATTTCTCAAACAGTAAGACCAAAGAGATAAGTTATAAAAATTAAATTCGTTCTGGATTGGCTTCTGCCAGTAACTAAGAGTAATGACTGTCTGTAGTTAACTGTTCAAAAGGTTTTCGCACTTGCACGTTGCAAGTGTGCAAGGTTCTCAACTGATCAACAGCAGAGTTAGTTCGTCAAAATATATCATGATTATAATGTAGAAAATTCCTTGGACGCCTTGCAATATAATTCCAGTGGATAGAACATATAGTTAGAATACATGTTTTTGCCTCATCATTGTAAAAATGAAGATCTCACCCCAAAAAAAGTCCTTGCTGAGATAATTGCTTTCAGAGTTATACGCAAAAGCATCCTGGGCAGCCAGTGCTCATGGCAGTTGTCAAGAGTCAAGTTATTCTTTTAAAAGAGGAGGTGACTCATTTTAATGTGCAAATTATGCATGCAGGATGTCATACCACAGCTATCAGAATCAGAAGTAACCTGTGGTTTCACTTTGAGGAACAGGTTTATGGGATAGTAAATGACCTGAAATAAAGCAGTTGGACCAAATCGATTACAATGTAAATCCAGTGTCAAGCCACCATATGTTTGGCTTGATGAAGAAAATATTTGTTGAAGCCTCTCAATTGTTTGGTTTCCTGCAGTTTGTGGACATAACAGTTTAGCCACTATGAGAGATTAGAAGGATTGGTATTGAACTTGAACTGGCTTTTTTGATGCCACCAAATCAATGGAACATGTATTAACTAACACAAACTAAGAGAAGAAAGGGAGATACTGGAAAAGGCATACCTAGCATATTATGGGAAAGATCCAACACAGCTATTGTCTTATGTAATCTTAAAGCATCAAGAAAAGGTGTGATCGACAGGTCTTGGAGTCCACAATCAGACACAATAACTTCGTCTTCAGAGACCTTTCAAAGAATAGAAATGCATGAATACCTTTGACTATGCAAAGTTAAGAAGCCACTTTATAACATTGTCAGCAAAATATGAATGATACAAATATAACAAACTTACTTCAAGATTATATAATTTCTTAAGGAGCTTCTTATTTGGCGCTTCAGACAACTTTGTGCAGAAATCAACATACAATTTCATCAACCGCTTTGGCACCCAATCTTCATTATAAGCATTGTATATTAGATGATGTATAACTATAGGAAATATGGACATCACACTTCAGTGTGACGCGTTAGAACGGAAGAAAAATGTATCCATGAAACCAAGCGCCTATATATGGAGTTTAGTACTTCCTCCGTCTCAAAATATAGCTACTTTTAGGATTCAAAATTGTCTCAAAATACAACTACTTCACCTACCTCATCTCAACAAATCACAATCTTCTCACATTTAATTTGTTCACCACTTCGCCTACTTTCTCACCTCAACCAATGACAAGAATTTCTCACATAAATCTTATTTCCTCCCCAAAAAAGGGCATGAGCGGTTATATTTTGAGACAAAGGGAGTAGTCAATACAGACATAAAGTGGTAGTGCTATCACCTTACGGAAAACACAAAGATAATGCAAAACAAATAGTAGCAACTACTCCAATACTTGATTTTGAGCAGAGAAGCTGAAAGCATCAATTATTGATTTCCTGAGGAGCTTGTTTTGGAGAAGATTTGATGCGAAAATTAGCTATTATAGTATTTGGTTTGCGCAGCAAACCATCATGATTTATCCCTTTTTACTAGTAATCAGCATTTTATGCAATGATAGGAAGGACTCTAAAGCTAAGATAAACAGTAGTTTGCCAAAGATTTTGCTATGCTATTTATTGGGCGGTCACCACTTCTGAATCCCAATGCACTACCTCCATCCCAAAATAAGATCACTTTTAGCTCAAAATGTTCAAAACAAGGCAGGCAGTTAAAAGACCAAAGTACCCCTCATTATTAGTAAAATAGTATGGTGGGTAGTTAGATAATGGTTGGTAAAGGATATTAAAGGAATAGCGCGCATTGATTTTTGGATAGAGGTAGGTAAGGGAAGAAAAGTGAACTTATTTTGGGACAAATGGTAGAAGCTAAAAGTGATGTTATTTTGGGATGGAGGGGGTAGTAAATTTTCTCTTTAATGCAATGATATCCAAACCTTCCATGAATCACCTAACAAAAAAAGAATCCTACTGTAGTATGGAAGTAGCATGAAGGATAAACCACACATATATTATATTGTACTCCGCAATCAATGACCTGGTGTCCTTCGATGTGTAACAACATATCACATGTTATCAACAAAGATCTTATAGCATTGATGAAATAATAGCAGTTGTAAGAACATAGATGAGTATTAACGTAAAAAATAAACACAGATGAGTACAGGGCAACCATACCATCAATAATAACATCAATGCACTTCTGTTCAGAGGCAAGTTGATCAATATAATCTCGTGAGGCTGTGTCATCTAGTACCTTCCCACAATACTTGAGTTCACCAATAATAGGCAACAAACCTAGAAAAGGAAGATAAATGTAAGTTCCTACAGCAAGAAAAAAAGTCGTTCCCCAGTAATTTGAAACTGCACATCCCGGCTAAAACTAATATGAAACTGCAAGTAACAGGAACTAAGCCAGCACAATTTTGTGTACTGCATCACATTACCCATGCATGTATAGACATAGCTGAAGTAATCACGGAGTAAACCCCATATTCCCCTAAACATAACTACGTAAGAGCTCATGAAAAAAGGATGACACTTTCTACATTCTTTCAACAATTAATACTATACAGTAATTATAATGACCTGGAAATAGCTTCATAAGTTCACAATTCTCCTGCCCATATTTAAATAAAAATGCAGAACTATGTTTTGTTTTACTGATGAGAACAGCGACAGCAAAGTAACCGAATTGTGAATTTGATACCAATTCTCATGATAAAAAGTAACTCATAGTTATTAAGTGGACACACCATGTAATTTACTGAAACTAAGAAAGAGAGGCAAACCTTTTGACCTCTTCTCATCAGGAATCTGAAGATAGTACACGCATGCCACTTCAACTTTAAGAGACTCAATGCTAAAGGCACCCTCACATGTACATGAATTTGCATCCAAGTAAACCAAATGTTCACCAATTTTGAACACCCAGAACTTCTGCAGTAAGGATCGTTTTAATAGGAACATAGCAACGTGAAAGAACGGTCTGTACATGTTTTTCGTCAGCACAGGAAAACAGGATTGGAGAAAACTTACGTGATCAGCATCTGAGGAATGAACGCCAGCAGCATTTTGACCTTGCGGGTGACTGTTTGCTGCAGGTGTACCAACCTTGGATCCACTTGCTGCTGGTTTGGACACAGACAACTTCCTTATGCTAGAAGCTCCTAGATCTGGAGCATCATCACCATGACGAACGGGACTACCTGATTTGAATGAACATATACTTTCCTCAGGAGGACACGGGGTGCAGACACTGTCTACTTCTCTGGTCTCAGTGGGATGAGAGGTATGCTGCAGATGAACACTGATTATCAGTTTCCAGTGTATTGCAACAAAAATAACAAGCTTGTTATAACCTCACCAGCATCTAATGGAACAAATGAGAACAAATTGATGACATGAAAATTATACATATATCAAATTCCTATCAATAACAAAGCTTTGAGGGACTAAGATTTGTATAACCTGATTTCTGTTGCTGGTTGCTGCATTAGTTATTCGCTCTGTTGGACATCGAAAAGATTTATCACAAAATTAGAAGAAAATATTTTACACTCCAGTGGCTACTACTGAAAGTATGAGTGTGCTCATGAGTCAAGACTCAAGAGGCATGTACCTGAGGTAGACAAACTATCTGCTCGACCAGTAAATGCTCTTTTTGACTGATAAATTTCGGGACTTTCTTCAGCTTCATCATCTGATATGACCACACGGACACGCTTTCGACCAGAATGGTTGCTACATGATTTACTTAAAACTTCTTTAGTGCCCTCATCCATGCCACGTAACCCATCAACATTCTTGGGTATACTGTGGTTAGATGTTTTGGTCTTAGATGGCCTACTTTTATGAAGAAGTGAGGCAAGAACAACATCATCGTCAGATTCCTCAGAAATATTATTTGCAACGTTTGCATCATTGTCCTCTGTATCAAACATATTGTCGGATACACCGCCATCTTCGCTTTCAGTTTCTGAGCAATAGTCACTAACTGTATCCCTTGCTGCATGTTGATCCAATGCTCTCTTCAGGTTGACTATTTTTTGCTGCAGTTTCCTGACGTTAAAAGGTATATTTTAAAACAGGTTTGAAACTTTGAATAAGTACTTTATTTGTGCAGCGTATGTCGTCAGTGGCTTACTTTGCTTCTTCAATATTATCAAATCTGATCATGTGACTGTAATGCATGTTTTCAAGCGCATCTAGTTGCACATTTGACAGGTCACCTTCCACAGCAATTCTGAATAACATTGAGAAGCAGGTATCAGAATCGAAAGGTGCAATCAAAACGCCCCAATGGCCATAATAAGTTATATACACTCACTAGAGGTCTAGAACTATTACAAGATAGATCACACGAGCATGGATGAAGGACAATATTATGACATGACACTACAACATTAATATGCATTAAAAGAGCAAGAGATAGAGACAGTGCCTGTATGCTTCTTCATATGCTTGCAATGCACCAGCCCAGTCACCACAAGAATCGAGAACATTCCCAATGTTCACTTTTGCTAGTGCTTGACCCTAAAATTGCACATATCTAAGGTGAGAATGATTTCAAACTGGAAGCTCCAAAGGAGCGCCAGGAGGAAGTTAGTCTTATTACTAGGTAGAAAGCATGCCACGTGGCAGCATGTCATGAATTTAGGGACATGTAATCTGACCTCCAAATTTCCAATTGATCGATACATGTTCCAGCTTTTCATGCACCATTTACGAGCTTTGCTGAAGTTCCTGAGCTTTTGGTAAGATTCTCCTATGACCAAAAGAGAGTTGCTCTGTTTTTCCTTGTCATGGAGTTCATTTGCAACCCTCTTTTGCGCTTTAGAAAATTCCTTGAGCTGGACAACAAATAGATTACATGAGAATGAGACATGTGTGCTTTAATCACGCCTCAGTTGTTGGGGTTATTTTTATGCATGTTGGTTTTTCATTTTGGTTGTTCCATAAACATTAATATTTGTGGCTAAAGATCAAATACTTAGTTACCCTTCACTTACTTTTGACCATGCAGTTATCATGCTTGCCTTCTCCATAAGATTATCCAGCCAAGCATACTGCTCAAGGAGGAGCTTCCTCTCTTTAGATGTTCCACGAGCATTAGAAGTATCTCTGACAAGCTTTTTCAGCTTCTGCTCATCTGCCTTCATTTCCTCAAGTACTTTGGCTGCTTTGGTAACAGTTTCAATATTCTGATGGATTTGATCCATTAGTGCATCCTCATCTTCTAAGCACTTCATTATTTGAAGAGCTTTATTGTAGCAAAGCTTTGCATCTTCATACTTTTGAACACGGGAATGCACCTCCCCCAGATTTATAAATCCCTTTGCCTCACCTTGAGTATGACGTATTTTTCTACATATCTCTATGTCCTTCTCAATATGGCCCTTGGCTCTATTCCAATTGCGTAGTTCGATATAAACGTTACCTAGATTATGATGGAGCCTACTGCGAGCATCATCATATTGGTGTACCTCTTCATCCTCACATATCTTCAGACCCTGAATAAGTAACTTCTCAGCTTCTTCATAGTTATCAAGTTCTAGTTCAAGCATCCCCATATTATTGTACGCATCAATAAGCTCCTTTAGGAAGAGGGCCTTCTGAGATGAGGAATTTTCCTTTAGAACCCTTGCCAGCTTCATGGATGATTTGAAATATTTCTTGGCATTCCGCATGGCACTGTGGTCATTTTCAGATTTTAGAAGGATTTCATAGTAAGTTCTACCAAGCTGGGTGCTAGCTCTCTGCTGTTCAACAAGGTCATCAGCCTCCTTGGCAAGTTGTAAGTGCTTCTTCTGTGAAGCATCAAGATGTCAAATAAAAAAGGAAATATGACTTCATGTAGTAAAAAACAGACAGCTATTTTGGGTAACAAAAAGCTTCTGGTGAATATTAGACAAATAGCCAACAGACAAAATTAAACAGAAGATCAGGCACTTGAACTATGAGTTGAGTGAGCTAATTACTCCAAATGATCGAATTTGAACAGGACTACTGGAAAGTATGTAACAGGAACTGGGTATACTCAATGCATGCCCCTTAGCCCCAAGATATTTACAGCTCAACACTAGTCACACCCAAACACATAACAATAAAAAGTGTTGTATAGTCCAGCAAATTATCCAACCGTTTTGTATATTGCAACAAGCAAAATTCCACTCTAAGTTTGCATAAAGCATATGATCAAATTATATGCAGATTAATCTGATACTCAACCTAGCTAAATGAAATTGATTGGCTTGTCTTCAGTCAACCCTACTAAAAATATAATCTGATACTCAACTAAACATTCAAATACATGATCATTCAGGTAAAGATGCAACACCAAATGGTCCAAAGCATAGTGAGCATTCAGATGAGAAACTTATCTCTGATAAATTGGTTTCTACGGCCTAGCTTGACACTTACACACGTAAAAAATCATTGCAGATACACTATCAAATGGGACAAAACATAGCGCAGGATGGTACTACCAACAATTTGTTTGCCAACAAAAAAAATTCTACAGCATAACCTATTGCACCTGCCTCTAAACAGTCACGCATCAGAAAATCTGAACTGATCATATGCCTGATGAGAATGGAAGGGGCGCGTGGTGGGGGATCGTGGTAACCTGGTAGGTGAGGGCCTCCGAGAAGTTGCCGAGGCGGAGGTGGACCTCGCCGAGCGACTGGCAGGAGGGGAGGAGGTGGCGCTGGGGGAGGTGCTTGACGGAGACCTCGTAGTCGATCCGCAGCCACCGGAGCGCCTCCACGTACTCCCCCCGGCGCTTGTGGATGTCGCCGATGACGTTCGCCCACCGCGCCTCCTCCTCCCGGTTCCCCTCCGCCACCGCCTCCCGGTGCCCCCGCTTCGCCGCCTTCAGCTCCTCCTCCTCCTCCTTCTTCCACCGTACCCCGCCGCCGCGCCCCATCGCCGCCGACGCTAGGGCTCCAGCTCCCGCCTGGTTCCCCCTACTTTCTCTCGTGCGGGTTTGGGGGATTTCGGGTGGGCGCAAAATGGAAGCGAATTCTCCCGCCAAAATATTCGGGAGGCACCGGAAAGCGCCGCCTTGTTGGGCTGTGTTTCTGCGTGGGCCTTCGGATAAATCATAACGTGGGCTTCAAGTTAATTGGGACTTCTATGTTTTGGGCCCATAGGAGAAGCCCTCTGAATGGGATCGCTCCAGTCATTCCGGAGGGTTTGTGAGAAGAGATGTCTCAAATTGATCATTAAAACCAAACTTTAAAAATTAGACTAGAAAATATATTTTCAACAGATTACCAAATGTATTTTTAATATTTACTCATGTCTAAAATTACTTTAATTCTATTCTAAATTTAGGGCAAAAATATGGGTTTCTAATACAGGTTATTCATTTTTAGATTTCTATTGAAGGAGTGTGTAATTTTTATGCCTAATATTTTTTAGATAAACCCAATATAAATTTTTTGATAGTAAAATATTAACATTCTCTTAGATATGCTCTTACCAGTTCTATTAATATATTCATGTATTACAACGAGTCTTTACGACTGATAATGATTTTATAGGCCCATAGGGTTACAGAGACTTTTTTAAAAAATCATTTGATTTTTTCATGGTTGGTGTGGAAGTGTTGTTTTTTTTTAATGTGTATGTGGATAAGAGGATGACGAATCTCCTTTTAAGTAGCATAGATAAAAATGAAAAATTATATAACTTATTTTTTTATAACAACGACGAACACATTGTTTTTCAATCTCCTCGAAGTAGTTTCAAATTCTCGAGGCAGTGCAGTCTAGCTTTGTCGTAGCCGCCACAGGAGCGGATGAAACCAAAGCCAAACGAACCTGTACTTCTTCACCTGCGCTCGCCGCCGGACCGCCCGCACCATGTCTCTCCAGACGAATGGAGAGGGATCGAGAGATCCATACTGTACGGGGCCAACCAAGCATGCAATGCAACCGGTCCTGACTGCGTTCGTGGGGTGGGGTAAGTTGACTTACCGTCACGACAAACGTAGTAATAGATTAGTATATGATTAATTAATTATTAAAAAATATAAAATAAATTAATATGATTTTTAAATAACTTTTCTATAGAAATTTTTTATAAAAAATATAATGTTTAGCTGTTCGAAAAGCGCACGCGCAAAAAAACGAGGGTGATAAGTTAACTTAGAGGGGTGAAGAAAGCAGCCCTGGCCATAGTAGTAGCAGCAGCGCTCTTCTTTTTAGCTGGGAGTTGAAAAATTCTAAGGACAAAGGATATTTTGATTTTTTAAATTAAAAAATATATTTTTATAAAAGTGAAACGATAAACTAATATTTGAAAAAGATTATAAGAAACTTGTCATTTAGCAAATTTAAAAATATACTCCCTTTGTTAAATACTGCAAAAATATATAGTTATATTTATATTCATCTATCCACCAATAGATGTATTATATATGTTTAGTTATTAGTATTACTAAGGGTCCATCTATTGATCAGTCGACTGACTTTTTTAAAGCAATCGGTCGATTGGCGTGAGCCATCCGATCTCATCTCAGCGTTTGCATGTATGCAAAACTCTGATATATGCGCCAATCATAACTTAGATCCAATGGCTAGGACGATCGACTGACGAAAACTCAAATTTTCAAACGATCGAGGAATAGCAAAAGCGTATTACTAATATAGATGTAAACAATGTTTTTACGTCAAAAGCTGAAAAAGAAAAGGCTGTGCAAGAACGCAGCCGTGAAGAGATGGAGCTCGCGCGCCCGCGGCGCCGGAGCTGCCGCTTTTTCACCGGGCGCGGCGGCCACGCGTACGTTGCAGCCGCTGATGGCGCCGGCACGGCGTGGCATGCACGCGTGCTTTGCGCGATTGCGGCTTTGCTCCCCTCTCCACGCGCACTTCCCTAAGCCTCGGCGACTCGTCGTAGTCATGTTGCGTTGCGTGATCCCGTGTTAGATTTGTCCATCGGTCTATCGGCATCGCCATGTGGTCGCCTACCGCCGTAATAAACAGAATGTACTAGTATGCGCTATGCAGTGTCGGCGACGACGATGCAACTGATTTTTCATCTTTTGCCGTGTCGCGGAGGAGTTTTTACATTTTACAGAGAAATTAACCCGCGTGTACTTACAGTAGCTGATACTGTATATACACTACCATACATTGCAATGCTTCACAGTAGCTGCGCTGTGCATATAATTGCTGTACTTTATGGAATACTAAATGGTCGAGTTAAAAGTTGCTAACACTGTGCCAGCTACATTTCATTGTTGATATTTTATGAAAGCTTGTTTGATTGTTATTGTAACGTAAACAATCAAATTAATTACTGCAAGGTTAAAAATTATTTCAAAAATATAAGATGAACTTCTGTATATTCTTATCCCTCTTGTTTTTCGCGTACACGCTTTTCGAACGGCTAAACGGTGTATTTTTTACAAAAATTTTCTATAAAAAAATTGTTTTAAAAAATCGTATTAATCTAGTTTATATCTTTAATAATTAATTAATTAATTATACACTAATCTTTTTCGTGCCGAGATAAGTTAACCTACCCTTTTCTAACACGAACGTGGCATAAGATTATTACAAAGCTGTGCCCACTTTAAAAGGCGCGACAAAGAGATCTAACGCATGCATCAGTGCGACTCTGCAAGTTGTCAAATAAATATGAGCCCTATCCCCTTTGTTAACCCAGTGATCTCGCTAGGTTCTTTCGCCCGCTCTCTGTCAAAAATGAAGGGCCCCTGAGTTTAGATGTCGACGCCGCCAGCCAGCCGGCTTCTGCCTCCCTCCTGCCAAACGCCAGCTAATTTGGTTGCTAGCCTAAAGCTTACTAGTTATAAAGTTATATTATTGTTAAACATATAATTATTATATCGGCTATAAGGTTTACTATAATTTTTATCTCTTATCTCTTTCTCTTATCTTTACATTTAAAACATTTTTTAAGTTGATGTATAGATGGCTCTAGTATGAGAGACAACCCCACTTCTTTTTCATTATCTCTTTTCTCCACATTATCTTATAGCCAACTTACCATTATACTTGTTCTAAGAATTAGCTGCACAAGTTTCGATTACTTCCCTGGTCATTGGCCAAAACGCGAAATAATTAACCACTCGATTTTTATGTTCTGCAGCTACCAGCAAGCGGCTGCTTCATGATGCTAATTAACCAGAAATAAGGAGGAAATTGTTCATGATTTATGTAGTCAGATGTATGGATCAGTGATGACCACGACATGCTGGTTGCTGGCTCAGTGGCTCCAGTTTTTTTTTTTTGGACACACGTTACAAACGAAGGCGAATATTCGTATACACGTGTTCACTCTCACCCCTGTAAATATACATATAGAGATGACTTTTTGGCTTTTTTAAAAAAAGTTTAATGGTATATTTGTAAACGAAAAAAGACTTTTAATACAATTTTTTATATACGTGTTATTAACTATATAAATGTCAAGGCTGGAAATTAAATTATAATAAAAACTTCAAAATCAACTCTTCAATTATAAAATTCATATTTTGAGTTATAAACATGAACGAAAGAAATGGACGGATACACGTATATTTATGTATATTTATATGAGAACCTTAAAAAAGCAGTTAATACGTGCCTCGCCATGGGCGCTATAATCACTTAAGGAACAATTAACCACAAATATAAGCGCTTGTAGCATAGGGTTTACACCCAAGTGAACATGTTCGACGGTATAGGAAATTTAACCAAATAAGCTTTGTTGGCTCATGAATTGCTCGATGCTATCATAGACAACAAAACCGGATTCAATGCCATGTCTATAAAAATTGGCACACTTAGGGTGAGTTTGAGAGTAAGAGATGAAAAATAAATCGAATGGAACACAAGGTGTGTTGTTAGTAAATAATAAATTAAGAACTAGTTATTACAATTGCGAAAAATAGATAAAACTGTTACGAAACTGTTAGTTGGAAATATTTAGAAAACGTACAGTTTAACATTTCAGGAAATCTTCGACGTTTCTCCTTGAATCAATTGCAAAGTACGGTCACTTACACGTTTAGAATGAGTCATTTCACGAGACATCAATAAGCTATTTTTTCGTACCTCTTAAAATAAAGAGATCTGCTCCGGTCCAATAAAAAATGTCTCGATGTACCGGTAATTTGAGGTACCAAATCATTTATTATCATTAAATCTAGCTGAGTAGGATGTGCGCTGTTAGATCCAACGATCAGAAACGATTTGGTACCGCGAGGTACCGGTATCTCGATGTATTTTTTGTTATTTTTTTGTTGGACTGTAAAATTGCTCTAAAATAAAGCTATTTTCACATTCAATAACTTCTTCAAATGAAACCATTTCTCGTGTATAGTTTCAAAAATATTTTTATTTACCAGTAATAGTTGTGAACACACGTGCCTCCGCCGGCTTGGCCTGCTTAGCAAGAGAAAACGACCGTGTCCTGCTTGTCGATCAGTCATAGTCATAAGTAATTAGGCGAGAAACTATTGCACCCCCAAAACAATACTATTATAAGAGGTGTAGTAAGTAACAATCAAGTCGCGATTATACGCTTAACATGGATTATTTTATTACCCCCACCTAATTATTCAGAAAAAAGAAAATCTTGGCAAAAGCCAGAGTAGTAACAGCAGAAGCGATCTTTCCAGGAGCAGCTGCTACTTTATACTGGAACAGAATTTTTTTTTTAAAAAAAAAACTGCAGTAAGTTTAACACGTTGTTCATGCGCATCAGCCCATGTCGTCGAAAGGTAGAAGTAAAACACAAGGAAACAGAAGTTGAGCCAGATAGGGTGATTAGTATATATAATTAGCTTTTTATCACGCTTACATTTGGTTATAACAGATTTATTACTGGACTCACATGTCATAAACATATAAAGACACGTATCGTATCAATGACAGGATCCAATACGAAGACATATATCATATACATCGAGTCATAAGTATCTTATGATCCGATTTTAAAAGCGACCATAAGTTAAATGGCCGTTTTGTCTCGTATCGCTGAGCGGCGAAAGCGACGAGGGAGGGAGAGGCGAAACGTGCGGGGAAATCGCGGCCGGAGAAAAGGCTGGAAAGACCAAGGCAGTAACGCGACAGATAATAAGTACATAACGCAATGAGTATCACGGAAAGGGAGGCGCATGCACGAAGGCAAGTGCTGAAATTCAATCATGCAACTTCCTGGTCGATGGAAAGTATTTTCTTTTTGATAGAAGTAGGCCTCGTCCCGCGGCAAAGGTAGAAAAAACGGACGGGGAATATACTGATATATTATGATATGATTAATTAATTTAACTATAAAAATTTTAAAAATAGAAATTTATCAATTGATTAATATATAATAATAATTATATATATATGTCTAGATTCATTAGTATCCACATGAACCTAAACAAGAAACGACGAATACTAACTCCGTTTCACAAAATAAGTCATTTTAGCATTGCCATAAATACTGATATATTGATATATATATAATTATTATACATTGATTAATAAATAAATTTAGGTATGGATAAAAGACGCGGTATGAACCAGAAGGAGTGATTGTTTATAATAATTTTTCTATAGATTTATTTTTAAAGATTTATTTTTAAGAAACATATTGTTTAAAGTTTTGAGAAGTGGCTGCAAAAAACAAGATAACACGTATTAGAAAGAAGAGGCAAATAAGACAACCGTAGTGTTATTTTCTTTTTTTAGCTACGCATATAGAATTTAATTCTTTTAATGGCTTTCACCGTTGTATTATACCAGTTTACTTAAACAGTTAAATTAGTAAATTCAATCCCGACTAATCCGGCGTCGTTTCTGGAGAGATGCTATCGACTGTTTCATCCGGCATAGATCAAGCAAGAGAGAGAAAAAAACTTGGGAGATATTTTTGAGGGATCTCGGGTGGTTGAGACTTGGAGGATACCAGGTAGAGCACTCCAGTTCATCAACTGGTCACCTATAAAAAAAAATGCACCAGTTGCTGCTAATTTTCAAGTGCATGTACCACGACTTGTTCCAGGGCGGAACACTGGAACAGTGTCGTGTAGTGGACCACATTGTGAGGGTTGTTGGCGATTAATTTGCGGTTAACCCTTGTAAGATATAAAGTTTTTTTTTCTAAAAACGTTAAGGCACTCAGGCTCAGTGCTGCATATGAGACAATTTTGCACTCAATTTAGTTAGCAAACCTTGGAGTTGATCTTATGTGAATACAGAGTCATAAAAAATATCATCCTAAATGTTTTTTTATAAATGACTAACCGTGAATAATATTTGGAGCTATTATTGCTCGCATTAGTTTATTCATAATTACGCTTATTAGGCCAGTCACAATGCATAGTTTCTTGGTATATTTATCAAGACTGTAAACTAGGTAATCGAGTTAGATGAGTTTCATAAGGATAAAACTCATTTCTCGTCAGTCTCAATGCATAGTTATCAAGACTGTAAACTAGGTAACCGAGTTAGATGAGTTTCATAAGGATAAAACTCATTCCTCGTCTCATGAAATTTCCTCATTTAATGACACTGTCAAGTCAATAATTTTACTGACGTGTATCCTATTTAATGTACATGACACCCATATAAAATATAAAATATGTATTGAGAGTGATACTCATTCTCACTTTTTTTAGTAGCAATAAATGCTACCCTACTTTGGCAGCCTGACGATGCATTCAATAATCCACCCAAAAAATGTTCAAGGGTAAATTCACAAAATACCCATCTTATAAGGGGGTAAACTATAAATTTTCCAGAGGCAGCAAAAGATCTTTCGCACCTGCCCCGTGCTACCCTACCCGACTACCCGAGTGCCTTCCGCTGCACGCGTCCACTGGCTGCCAGGTGGGCCCCACCACGTGTACCGCGCCTCCACCTCCTCTGTAATATATAAAGCCCGGAGCCCACGCACCCACGCCTCTCTCCAATATTTTGTCGAACCGAGCGGAAAAAAAAAACGAAAAAAGAAAAGAAAAGAAGAGAGAGAGAGAGAGAGATCGCTTACCATTTCTCCCCTCTCCCGCAAGCAATCAGAAGTTGAGAACGCGGCGGAGCTCACCGGCGGCGACGAGCCATGTGCGGCGGCGCCATCCTCACCAGCCTGAAGGGCCATCCGGCCGGGTCGCGCCGGGTGACGGAGGCGCTGCTGTGGCCCGAGAAGAAGAAGCCCCGGTGGGGCGGCGGCGGGAGGCGCCACTTCGGCGGGTTCATGGAGGAGGACGAGGAGGACTTCGAGGCCGACTTCGAGGAGTTCGAGGTGGACTCCGGGGAGTCGGATTTGGAGCTCGGGGTGGAGGACGACGACGATGACGTCATCGAGACCAAGCCCGTGAAGAGGGCCTTGTCCAGAGGTACGGGCGTCGCTCGCAGCGGCTTGATTTGCGTACTCGGTTTGCTCTTTTATGGTTGATTGCGGTAGGAGATCTTCGATCTCCCGTCCGTTTGGGAGATTCTGCGAGTACTGAGGACGCACGGTGGCTGGATTGGTAAGGGGAAATGGATAATTTTAGGTGTTGATGCTGAGAGGTCGGATTCGGGAAAGAAACTCCTGATTAATGAGGGATTCGGGGTGTGACGATGTACTGGGTCTGATTTATGATAAGAGTAGGTATTTTCCCGCCTTGTTATGCTAGGAATATGAAATGATAAGCTTGATATGCTGATTCTGTCTCGCAAGGATTTTAGAGAGCCCATTTCGGCTCTTACATGTTCGATCTGGGTTTTTCCTACATTCTGCAGTACATATGATTAATTTCTGTAATTCTGATCCAACTAGTTGAATTCGCAATAAAAGGGAGCAATTATTTTCCGGTCGCTTTTGAGGTCTCCCCTTTGGGATTGTTAGTTTCTTAGCTAGATGACCCGTGTGCCGCATGATATGGTTGTACGATCGCACGAGGATTCCTGGCTTAATTCAACTATTATTCGAAGTAAAGGATTTTTATTGTGTTGACTGTTTAGTCCTATATGTCTTTGCATATACTCCTGTGTTCTATCTTTCAGTCAATAGCACCAGATCGTTTTGAGGGTCTTTGTTGTTTTCCTTTGCTTAGATCATACTAGTTCATTTTATTCGTGGGAATTGTACCTCTTGAGTAAATTGTCTATATCGGTTGTATCTTAAAGCGTGCAAGTTAACAACAGATCTTTGGTAGAGTTTACCAATTCGTCTTTCATGCTTCTTGTTTAAAGCTAAGAAAATTTTAGATTATTATTTCAGAAACGATGAGGTCCATGGCATGAATGTTGTTTTCCTTTACAGAACCCTGAATTTTTACTTTATGTTTTGACATATGCTTTCACCAAAATTTAAACGTTTATGACCAAAAGAAAAATAACATCAGTAAGAAAAGTTCATCTGTGTATACATTTCATGCCATTGACATTGACCTTCCATTGCAGATAATTTGAGCACCATCACCACTGCTGGATTTGATGGTCCTGCTGCAAGGTCTGCCAAAAGGAAGAGAAAGAACCAATTCAGGGGCATCCGCCAGCGCCCTTGGGGCAAGTGGGCTGCTGAAATCAGAGATCCTCGCAAGGGTGTTCGTGTCTGGCTTGGCACTTTCAACAGTGCTGAAGAAGCTGCAAGAGCTTATGATGCTGAAGCACGCAGGATTCGTGGCAAGAAGGCTAAGGTGAATTTTCCAGAGACTCCAACTACTGCTCAGAAGCGCCGAGCTGGCTCCACCACTGCTAAAGCACCCAAGTCAAAAGTGGAACAGAAGCCTACTGTCAAACCAGCATTCAACAATCTGGTCAACACAAATGCGTTTGTCTACCCATCAACTAACTTCACTTCAAACAAGCCATTTGTTCAGCCTGAGAATATGCTGTTTGTTCCTGCAATGAACTCTGCTGCTCCTATTGAGGATCTTATCATCAACTCTGACCAGGGAAGCAACTCATTTGGCTGCTCAGACTTGGGCTGGGAGAATGATACCAAGACACCAGATATTACATCAATTGCTCCCATTTCCACCATAGCTGAAGTCGATGAATCTGCATTCATTAGGAGCAATACTGACAACTCAGTGGCCCCTCCGATTATGGAGAACAGTACTGTTGATCTGCCTGATTTAGAACCCTACATGAGGTTCCTTTTGGATGATGGTGCAGGTGACTCAATTGATAGCCTTCTCAACCTGGATGGATCACAGGATGTTGCCAGCAATATGGATCTCTGGAGCTTTGATGACATGCCCGTTAGTGATTTCTAATGAGAAATTTGAAGGCTGCTAGTCGGAGCATGCACATAGGGACAAAAAGGTAAGAATTGCCATTGAACTCATCTCTGAATGCGTATGAGATTTACATTGCTCTGATTTTGCTTGTATGTTTCAGGAATAAATACTATTTGAGATTGGGAGGCATCTGTATGGCATCTTGGTAGCATATCATTATGTTTAGCTTAGATGCAAAAGGTTGCATCCTGAAACTCTTTGGTGATTGGACCTGTTGCCTACTCGACTGTCTATGTATGACAGCCGTTATGAGACTCGAGAACTGCTGCTTTTTTTTTCTTCTGGTTCTAGTTTTCTGTCGTGCTACCTGTATATGGCTATGAACGTCGTGAATCCATGGCCAGTATGTCTTAATCTATGTTGTTGACTGCTCCTTCAGTCTTTGCTGTGTTGCGCTATGTTCGTTGGTGACAACTACCTACCATATCGTATTGCTGTACATAATTCATTAGTTGAATCCGAAATTAACTAGTGCATTGATTATTTAGCCCTAGTATATTTGTTATCTCTGGAGATTGCAGCCTTGCAGGGTTGGTTGTTTTTCCTGCCACTGGGGCGTGTGCCATCCCGTGTCAAGGATTTCTGAAATGATGCGTTCTTTATTATCTCTTTACGTGTGAAAAGTCAGCATGAGCACTTTAGCAGGTAAATGCTGTGCCTCGAAAAAAAAGCAGGTATATGTTGTCGCGTTTTCTTCATGAGATATTTTAGTTGAGACCGACTAATTCATAGCGAAGACCCTCCGAGCCTGGTGAAGTGGTGATCTCGTCATGTTTGGTCCTAACTTGATGCCGACATCTATGCGCGTCGTACTGTTGGTTTAGATTTGTCACTGCCGAGTGCTCTTTTTATATGGTTTGCACATGAAGACATGAATATATCAACGTGATGACCGCCTGTGTTCAATCACGAGGCATCAAAAGCCAAACACAGCGGCCGTTTCTGCCTCTGTGGCCAGGCCACTGCGCGGCCCTGAGCAAGACAGTTCAATACTTAGTGCAAAATTTTGGTTGCTACACGTAACGAAGTTTTACAGTGTTGTAGGATACCTGTAATTATCTTCCTTAAGAATGATAAAAATTTTCCTGTCCTGATTACATGTAACTTGTTAAAATTCCAATAGGCCGCAGTTGTATGAAGTATGAACCTTTGGGCAAATTCATAAACTTTTGAGTAAGAGACAGCTCGTGCAAGGATGCATGTTCCTTCAGCTGCACCAACTTTGACTTGCCTCTCTTGAAACTCCTATCTCACCTAACCTGCGTTAGAAAACTGAGGTTGGCATCTAACACTGGGTGCGGTAGGTTAATCTCCTGCCGTTGGGACAGCATCTTAAATTTCTTTGATCTGTTTAGTGGGTGATTCGCTCCTAATACACTTCTCTGCTATTTTGGCCCTCAAACATGTATTACCTTGTACTGGTAGTTGGGAATTTGGTACTTGGATTGCTGAGCATAGAGAATCATTCAGGCACCCTTCCCTCAGATTCTAAAAGAGTTGGATTCAATACGATGAAAGGTACAACCACCACCATACTAAGTACGTAACTAAGTAACTTTTATTATTATTAGTTTATATGCTATTCTGAAACAATGAGTATATAATAATAGGTACATTTCTTTCCAGGAGGACTTGGTTACAACCTTGCATGTATGTAGCCATTATTAACTATTGGAGGATTTTTTTTTTGAGAAATCCTATAAAAAACCAAGCCCTGGGAAACTGAAAATTACAATGAATGTTAATGAGATGGCACACGCATTTGAGACAAGCACGTAGGATAAACAGAGACCCAAGCCACACCGTAGACGATGCTTTGGTCCTATTTGGGGAATTTCTTATTAAATCTTCAGCTATCAAAAGCTTCCCAAATAACACTCAAATTCTGATGATATGCAGTTATAAAATAAATAAAATAAACGAGAAGCTACTATAAGCTAGGAAACCTGTATTTTCTAGATTTTCATCAGCTGTCTTCTCAAGTTCTCATTATCTGTTTCTTAGAATTTTAAACTCTCCAAACAAGGTCTTTGTAGTCCACCCTATGGACCTCACCAACCCAAAACACGTCATATACAAAATAATATTTACACATGAAACGGAATGTTCCCACAAACAGAGTTACAAATTTTGAAAGAAAAAAAATATAATATCCATATAAAGCATATCTACCTCTACTTTCTTTCAAAAAATTAGGGGGGAAAGGCCTATCTATTTGCCCTCCTAGAAGAACATGGGAACAAATAAACTGAATTCTAACCTTTCCTACAAGGATTTTGGGATGGTGTGGACATATATCACAAGGCGAATGCGTGAAGTGCTGTGCCATCTATCTCTTCACTCCTACTCTATTCAAATCCGTCTCATGACCACTTGGAACAGAGAATTTTGGTCTTCCAAGTGGCTGAGGCATACATGACACAGCATCGGGTAATCTTAATACCAAAAAGTATCTCCGTGGTTAACCCACTGAACGAAATGCTCAGGTAAATTCTGAGCATGGACATCGGCACCTTGGTTTTCCTGAAAAGTTTTAAATTTGGCAGTTGGTTAAGTTATTAGCACAATGATAAGGCATATTTGCATAACACTACAGATTCGCGCATTATTAGTCTACAGAATTGGACCTGAACAAATTTCAACAAAATCAAAGAAGATTTAGCAGAATCCAACTGTTGAGAATGTATGCTCACCATGGTTTCAGAATTTAGGCCACCAATAACATTCTCCGCTGAAAGGTTAATATCTGGAGTACTAATTGCAATAGACCTGTTCAAGCACAATACATCAGCATTCAGTGAGGAAAAAATATGTCTCTATTGATATCTTCAAAGCATATCAGTGAACATGCTGGAAGCTCAGAATACACTTGTTAATTGGATTAAAAAGGTACAGCAACATAATCTTTCCATTTTACTTCTCAATACTAAATTGATACCACAGGAATACAGGATACTACATATGTGTGTTTAATTACATGAAAATACCGCAAGATAAAAAGAACTTTAGAAGTTAAATTGATATGGAATTAATCATGGATGGTGAGAATTTACAGGATAATCAACTAGTAATAATTATTCTAAACTTATTCCTACACAAACTGACTGTCACTGTGATGGTATTCTGTCAGTTGAAAACAGATAAAACAATTACAACAGCAATGCAAAAGTAACCACCTTTCATCGCTTGAGTTGCCTGAAGCTGAGAGCCATTCAAGATCCAGAAAGTTTGAATCACCAGAATTAATGCAACAGTCAATTTCAACAATGCCTGGAACATGATGTATCTGAGATAATGTGGGAGTATGCCTGTAGTAAATTTTGAGAGAATGGAGATTTCAAATACTAGTAGTAGAAGTCAATCATTTAAAACATGTTTTTTTAATGATTTTCTGGTAAATTACTTGTATGTGAAGATTGAAAGTCAAAACCATAAACAAATAGAAACCAACCTTAAGTTTGATACCTCACTTTCACAGGTTGATGAAATTTCATTGTCCTGCACAGAATGAGATTCCGATACTGGACACTGTGACCCACATTTAACATCAGGTGAGGCTGCATTCAACGGTTCCTTGTCTTTGTTATAACAACCACTACACCCAGATATGGATGTGTTGCTTTCACAAAGAATGTTGCCATCTGATTTCACTCTTTTCATTGTACTGCGATAAAAGGTCAATGGTAAGAAAAGCCCATACTGCTTTACACAGTGAGGATTATTTTTGTTTCTTCAAATGTAACATGCGAGGAAGCTACAAAAAGTAATAAATGGCTAAAAGGTTAGTTCTGCTCTAGACTTCTAGAGTATAAACGAGAATAAACATGCTGCTTTTTTTCAAAAAAGATTAGAATAGCAGAATGGCGTAATATGCAACTCCTAACTATGTTTTCGCTATTTCATAGCATGATTCATGTACCATGATATTAAACAATCAGGGATGTTTTTACCAAAAGTTATGCATCTCTATCATCAGGAGATTTTAGCCCATACAAGAGCATATTTAGTAGGTAATGCAGTAAGAGTAGCAGTGACATATAATGTAGCACAAATGCCAATCTCAGGTTTTTTGAATGTCATTTAATACAAGTACCTTTTAATTTTAAGACTAAAAAAACAAGAAATTCTGCTTGTCAATGATTTCATATGCACATAGATTTATATTGTAAACCAATTATATGGATATCATACATTGATAAGCATTGAGCATATTATTCCTTACCGGATTGTGTCAGGTAACTAGGACAGTAAATAGGTGAATCATATGTTTCAAAGAATTTTGTGCAGTATTTATGAAAGAATTCCAGGAAATATCAGCAATATTACAACATCATCAACAAACTAGTATGCCTCGAAGATTTAATGATAATGTATTCCATGGTCATAATACAGATATATTCTTAAGCTTACCGTGTGTGATCACCAGAAAGTACACCGATATGATCCACTGAAGGCGACTCTAGCTCCCAGAGTGCAGGTTTTCCTTGCTGTGGTTGGAAGTATCCAAGAAATCTGAAATACACAAAGTACAAACAAAAAAGTCATAAATAAATATAAAGAACAATGAACAATGTCGATATTTTGGTCTGACCAAGTGTTTCTGATTAGTGGACATAGGTTGTAACACTTACAAGTTTATGGCTGATTGTTTGTTAGCATCGATACAAGTATTGCTGTAGTGCCGTTGTAGTGTTCTGAAGAACTCTTGCGATCGAATAAAAAGCTTCAGGTGACCTCTCTTTGCAGAGAATATCTTCAGAAAAGATCACAGTGCAGAAAAATTAGACCAATGTTGAACACAAATAGCTAAAATGAGAAACATAACACCATATGAAATAGAGAAAACAAAAGATGTGATGACAAGAAAAAGTGCAAAGGCACATATATTCTCTGCTTGAAGTTTGGCAATAGGATGTACCTTAATTGTAAAGAGCCTTACTGCAGCTTATCATTTTCCAACTGAAGTTAAGCAGGTTTGTCGATATAAATGTTGGTTTCATTAAAAAATCATGCATGGTAAGTTCTTTTATGTGCATTAAATAATTCATAGTGAGTCTGATAGATAAGAAAAAGGAAACACTTTTGTATGGTCAAATGCTGCTCAAGCTATTAAATCTTGAAATCAAATGCTGTAATCCGCTTCTAGACATCACAAACCACGTCACATATCACTTCCCCTGAAATAACCCAACTAAACCATTGTTCCTAATTCAATCCATAATCACCACACGGAAACACCAACTTTTTGCAATACTTTAATAGTTCTAAGAAAAAAATGTGTTTCCTGTTAATACCTTGTTATGAGCAGCTGAACCGCTGTATTGTACAGCAAGGGTGTCACCCATCCTCTCATAGAAGTGCATCAAATGATGAGCCAAGGGGTCATCTAAACCAAGTTCTGGGGATTCTATAGAACCAAGCGCATGCAACTGATGTCCAAGAGCAGCTAAACCATAGGCATACTGGGCAACATTAGTTCGATCCAAACAGTCTATACAATTCGTCCGTAAGACACCCTTTTGGAATTTTGGTGGTTTTAGTGGTGGCAATTCGTTGTTTTCAGCTTTATCTTCTACAGTTCCATTGCAAGAGGAATCAGAACTGCCAGAGATGTCTTCTTGTGACATGTCACCAACAATTTCCATACAGTCTGTGTTGTCGCTGTTGCTGTTTTCTTCACATAAAAATGGATCAAGACCACTCCTAAAGAAAACAAAATGGAACATAAATAGGAGCACTAAACCATTCTTTACATATAATATAGCAGAAATCAGAACGGGCAAATTAATATTAGGAAAGGAAAAACTTACAATAGAGAAGGCCAATGGTGAGCAATATCAGACCCTGTAGGTGGTGCAAGTTGACAATAGAAGAACTCTGTCAACCTCAGAGCACGAAATGCCACTTTCAAAAGAACATCAAGCACATTTGTTGGTTTTCTGAAACAAAGCTACTTCAGTAATGCACACTATAGAATACTGACAGATGGAAAACGGAAAATAGAATAATCAATACCCTCGAGAGTTTTCATGAAGATCCCAATGCAAGAACCTCAGATGATTCTCCTCTTGTATGCTCTCGTTTATTATCCGTATTGCCCTATCAAATTCACGACGAAGTATTGACTCTCGCCTCTCACGTTTCTTCCCATGTAAACAACAAAAATAATTGTAAGAAAGCATACCAAATTATCATTCATGTACAGGTAGATAGGTCACACGATACACTGCTACTCTGGAATAATAAGGTCAAACTAACCTTAATCAAGTTTAAAATAATGATAGGATCTCCATATCTTCTCCTGAGATTCTCAAAATGGAGCCTGGTAGCTTCATAATTTTCGCCTTTCTGATGCACTGACCAAATAAGATTTATTTATTTGCAGAAGTGAATGGTATAATATGCATCATAGACAGGGTTTAAGAGCTTACGTATAATATCAGGTTTAATATTCATTTTTGATGTCTCCTGTGACCAGAATAATGGGATTGAACCCCTGTTCTGCACAACAGAACTTACTTCTGTAGGCCTAGGCCCAGCTCCATAAACAACTTGCTCGGTCTCAACATCATTTGCTACTCTGCCTCTCTCATTCACTCCTCTCTTCAAATATCTGTTCAGCATCAGATAAACAATGTCACCCTCAAATCCAGCTAAAAAGGAAAATAATTGTGTAATGAGCACATGTACAAACCTGGTTCCAGCAAAATGCCTTGAGCGCCTAGCAATGAGCGTGAACATGATGTCCTTCCCAGATATTGAAAATTTATCCTAATAACACGATATCCACATTTTCAATGATCAAGGCAAAGATTTGTATCTAGCAGATGGGTAACATTAGGTAATTACATAAAATTAGTGAGAAGGAGGTTGTGTCAAGATTAAATTATATATGAACAAAGTGAGAAACATTAAGCAACATCATTCTGTCAGAAAATGAATAAACAAAAAAAGGATGACTGAATTGATTTGGTTCGCATTAGCAAGCAGATATGTAGAAGGCTTCTACCAAGTATTGGTAGGTGTGGAGCTTTTTAAAAAATCCAGTCTCATTTTTTTAATAAATCTTATTGTGGATTAATTCAGTCATTCCTATTAAAAACTTTTATAGATGGATATAATAACAATTTTAACAAACTAATTCCATTGACACATACCTGCTTAAAAAAACCATAGACCAATGCAACAGTCCACAAAGTAGTTCTGAGAAAATTGCGTATCCCTCGAGTGAGAAATTCATTCCACACAAAAGTTGACTCATACACGCTCCATCCTTCCTGTGGATCGCTCAAGTTCTTTTGAAGACTTCTCATTATAGGGTATGAGTAACTGAAAAAGAAGTCCTTCCTGAGATCAAGTGTATTCAGTATCTTCCTGTATCTGCAGTGTTTCATAAACAATCAGCTTGTAATTTAAGAGATACAATATTTAACAGGTAATGAAAAACTGGAAACAGTTTTCCCACAATTTATTATTTGGTTCATAAAGAATAATATTAATATCTGAGTGTTTTTTGTGGGGTCAGGTGTTGAACTGAAGAAATTCCTATGGAAAGTGAACTTTGGAAGTAGTTGATGAAATGGATGTGTTGTGTACTGATTATAAAGTTTTTTTGTGCATAAACACGGAAAAGAAAAAAAACCCAAGATTTGCAGCTGGGAAATTGAGTAAAAACAGTTCTATATAGCAATTGATGTTTTTCTATTTGTATTTGTAACAACTTTAATTTTCTTCCAGCTCAAAAATTTCAAGGTAACATTGAAAATAGTTTCAGTGCATCAATGCCAAAGAGAGTGCAACAGACCTGTTCTCATCCTTGGAATTTAGAAATTTGGATCGCATCTTAGAATTTGCTAGCTCGACCATTGAAGTCTTAGTCACCTGGTATACTGGATGATCAAAGATTTCCCCAATTTTCCTCTGCTCGGTAATAATTAACATGTAAAATGGTCCAACGAACTTTATGAAACCTGGGAAGATACTTCATCGTCAAATGCACTGCCATACAAGTTTCACTGGTTTATAAACAAAGGAGGAGGGAGTACTACTAACCAATTATGCCATAAAATTTTGTAACAAACTTTATACCACCAGTCAACCTGTGCTCTTTATCAAGATTTTTTAACAGTCCACAATATTCACTTTGTGTATACACGGTAGGACACTCGTGTAGGTCAAGGTCTGATGGCTCCAATCTATCAATCTTCAGTAATCTCCAATGTGTTTTGCCAGTGTTAGTTCCAAAAATATAAAACCTCTGCAAGAAAATGCACTTGGTTAAGAATTGTGCCAGAAGCATAAGTTACTGGAGAAGGAAACTAATCATGTCCCTCAGTTTATGTTTTATTTGAGCACCTAAGCTGCAAATATAGTGACCATCAGAGTGATTGTGTATACTGGTGAAATATTTAAAAAGAGATGGTGCGATAAGAATTGTGACCAGAAGCATAAGTTACTGAAGAAGGAAACTAATCATGTCCCTCAGTTTATGTTTTATTTGAGCACCTAAGCTGCAAAGATAGTGACCATCAGAGTGATTGTGTATACTGGTGAAATATTTAAAAAGAGATGGTCAGAATATTTTCACTGAACATCCAGAGCATGAGGCCTCTACACACAAACGTGATTGCCCGTTTTGCTAATACTATGTTTTATCACCAGTTTCATATGCCAACAAACTACCAGAGCTGCTAGGGATCAGATCATCACAAAATTCCAAAAGAAGAAAAGCATGCAGAAACAGTCTGCCCTTCTAAAATGAAAGAGAAAAGGAACTGTAGATTGCTCCATGTATTTGCCTTTCTCTAAAACTGTGTATTTGCCTTCTGGATCAGCAAGGATTCCAATATGCTAGCTCGAAACTCCAAACCAAACTAACCACTAAAAAAGCATCAAGATACAGCAAAGCTCCCCAAAATATCCCATCAAAGCATCATACCCCAAATGTCCCCAAATCCCCTTAAATCCAATTAGCTAACTCTCTCTGTCCATCTCACAAGTCACAACCATTAGAATTTCGAAATATTATTCACAAACAATTTTCAGAAACGACCCTGAACTCAGACCACATGCGGAACAAAGCATGTTGAATTAATCCACGGATGAAGAGATTGAAGGCTACAATCTAACTACAACAGCTATGCCAATAAGCAACAACCGCACAAGTCTACAACATGAATTGGCCACCAAAACAGCTGGCACGAATCGACGATAAATGACACCTCCCGAACGATCCAAACAGATTGAGATTCCCTAGCCAAACAACTCGGAGCAACACCCGAGAACTTCTCGCCTCTTCTCCAATCAAACAATCCGGAGGGTTGAAACCTTCCCCCACCACGCAACACCAACACCAGCATAGCACGGCGAGCGCCGGCGCATTGGGAGCATGCACGCAGGATGCCAGCCAGCCTTACCGACTCGCTCTCGTAGAGCTCGAAGCTCTGCAGGCAGGCGGCCTCCGCCTCCTGCTCCGCCGCAGCCTCAGCTGCATCCATGGACGGCCCCGCGGCCGGATCACCCCGCTCGGACCACCACCCCCCAGGCCCCGCCGCCGCCGACGACACCGGATCACCACCCCTCCGCCGCCGGCCGGAACCCTAAATGCCCGGCCGGAAGCTTGAGGTAGAGCATTCCCCCCGCCCAACCAGCGGCGTAGCCTCCGCGCCGCTACCCCACCGCCGCGGAAATCGCCCCCGCCTGGCCGCGTGGAGCGGCCCCGGTGCTCGAATCGCGAGCCGTGAAGCTTCTCGAAGAGGAATTTTGATCTGGGGAAGCGTGGAGAGGAGGAGGAGGAGGAAGAAGAAGAAGAGAATTCGCGTCGCGGAGGAGGAAGAGGAGAAGAGAAATCCGTGAGTTGGCGGAGGAGGAGATACAGGTTGTTACGGGAAATTCTTGCTATCCGTTTAAATTTAGCTCTAGAAGCCCGTTTCCCTGTTGCGACGGTAACAGGATAAGCACCAGGCAGGCTGATCTGTCTCCGTATCATCTCCGTATTGTACCATGCAGAACAGTGGTTGAATATATATTATGTATATGTAAATGTTTTCCGTGTATTTGTAAATATTTTGTAATAACCAGACACGCAGATATATGATGTTTTGGTATCACATTAAATCGCCAATTCACCACGTGAAGAGAATAGCTCTTCTAATACTTCTATAGCGAAAATCTCAGTGGTGGTCTGGAAAATTAATGATTGATTAATACCAAATAACATGGCTTTCAAACCCTCGCAAAGTTCAAGAAAAAGACATTTTCAACTGTGGGCATTCGCTCAAATCACCGTGTTAGTAACTGGTATATCAACGAAGTTTTATCACATATACGGAGGACCAACTATTATTGCACGGTAAAAGAGCACCTGTCATGGTATAACCGTATAAGAAGACAGTTTAATCACGCACAACATTTACTCCGGCGTACAACACGATTGTTCCACCTGTATCATATCAGACGATCCCGCAAGCGCAACTTCAATAAGGACACCTCCAATGCATGTGCTGAATGAGGTGCTTAACAACATAATTAAGCTATATATTGTTTAGCTTAATTATGTTGTTAAGCAAGTATAGTGCTTAGTTTAATTATGTTGTTAAACACACTATACATCCTGTATTGGAGGTGTCCCAACAAATATATCAATACTATATTTTTTATCCAGGCTCTTCCAACTGTCATGGTAAAAAGCAACAGATTATTAATCACACTGTCAAGGTCTCGATCCGCGACGTCATCCAAGGACAAAAGAAACGCAGCAACTTGCCAAGCCCCAGGAGGCGCTGCTTCCCTGGTTCCATGGTCAGGAGGAGCATCTCGTTGGCGGAATCGCAGCGGCGCTTGTTGGTTTATGCCTGATTCCTCGCTGCGCGCACGTCAACACGACACGGCCGGGATACCCCCCCTCCCTTTTCTTCGGCGCGCGAACGCGCGCGCTCGCGGCGAGAGAGAAGGCATTCGGTTGGGTTGGGTCCGCGCGCGCGGCGCGGGGTTGACCGGTGGACGTGGACGGATCCGGTTGGACGCCTCGGAGTTCGCGTGCGTCCCGGGGGCGCCTCAATGATTGGGGACGCCAGCGCCGCTATCGGAGTACAGGTAGTGTACAACATACGTACATGTGCATGTGTTGGTCCGGTGCACCGAAAAACGTAGGAGCTTTTCATTGGAGCGACACGCTCCGCACTAGTGCTTGTGAGTTGGATTTGAAAATATATTGTTCTTCTATTTTTTATTCATAGCTTGGGGAGTAAAATAGATTTTTTTAAAAGAAAAAATGTCTGGTGTTTGTGATGCGCAATAGAGGGTGTCACATTACCAGGTAATCCAATTAATTAATTTTTAGCTATAAAGATACAAATTTTTAGACTAATTAGTTTAGTTTGAATATAGGCAAATTTTTTTAGTTGGGTTGAGACTCGGGACGGAAAATGTAGTATGGATGGACATATGATTAATTAATCATTAGCTATAGAAATCTTTAAAATTGATTGATATGATTTTCAAAGCAAAATTACAATAGAGCTTTTGCAGAAAAAACTCACTGTTTGATAAGTGTGTAGAAAAGAAATAATATATTATAGGTAACTACACCTAGTAGTGTGTGTATATTCCTCCATTTTAAAATATCTAAAGTATTTCGTTTCGTTATGATAAGAGTTTGACCAGATATTACTTTATTATGATATAATTTATATGACACAAAATTAATATTATTATATCCGGATACAAAAGTACTTTCTTAATTATTATTATTATTATGCTCGTGTACAACTAAGCGATATATTAATAGAGTAAATATTAGTCAGACCTTTATCCCAACAAAAAAATATGCCCTATATTTTGAAAAGGGGGACTATGTATTAAGACAGACATAAAATGCATTAAGCAATCTCTCCCGGCCCTACAAATTAATGCTTTGCGCATTACGTAGTTCGATCCATTGGCCGTGTTCTATTGACAACCACGCATCTAGCTACACGGTATAGTAGCTAGCTTAGTGTGCTCGTCTTCTATCGCATTAATAATTAAGCAGTCGGTTTCAACGATGAGCTATCCATCTTATAGCGACGACGACGACAGAGAGACAGTTGAAGAGGACAAAGAGAGCCTCACTGCAATTTGTTCGAGATTCTAGCTTGTACGAGTACGCGAAAACAAAGCTGATATAATACAGCAGCTAGCTACTGATGATTCACATGCGATATAAAAAAACACAAGCGGAGGACGAAAAGACGAGATCGAGATCACCGATCGACGCACGTAGAAACGCCGTACACGTACAGCAGTGCCGCTGATGTCGTGATGTCATTTTTCAGATTTTAGATACAATATTTTGACTCTTCATTTTAATTAAAAAAATTGTGATTAATATTTTTATTTTTACTAGATAATAAAATATGAATTGTACTTCATGTGTGATTAATTTTTTTAAGTTTTTTATAAATTTCTCAAATAAAACAAATGATCAAAGCATTGCGCACATAAATCAAAAAATAACTTTACTGGGGAGGCCTTAGGCTAGAGATATTAATTTTGTGCTACAGCGTGTGTTCCGGCGGTTGCTCCAGAGAGTCCAGACGGGTCACCTAATTAATTAAGCGAACTAATAGTCGTTATAAAATATAAGTATTTATGGTCTTAAATTTTATACATGACGTAAGTATTATCTATGATTTATATGATTTACTTCACAACAATAAATCTTCTATCAATCAAACGCTTGGAAAGAGAATATAAACCATTCAAAATTCAAAATCAGGCCAGCGAAGTGATTAAAATGATATTTTTATGTGACATTAGTATTTACTAAATAAGCTAAAAATACATGTTTTGAAAGAGGGTGCATGTGTGTATACATGTATAGTACATGATAATATTGCACGTGAGGGTTAATGTCCATGTCATGTGGATGTCGTATGATCGATCTGCTCGTCGTCACGCCTTGCAGTATCATCGATCGATGTTGATGTTATGGATGTGATATTATTGTTAACCGGATCGAGATGCATATATGCATGGGTGTTCATTTTAGCATGGACGTAGGAGTAATTAATTACTGCAGATTGGAAGAGATAGCTAATTAATTACTGGCAAACTGCATATATTCATGCTCTTCCAAATTTGTATAGGGAACTTTAATCTTCCATTTCAATATATCGTGGATGGGAGCCTGGGAGCTTGATTGAGTTTGGCTGAAGTTGGATCAAATCCATCGAAAAAAGAAAATTTTGGACCAATATGAAACATGCATGATCTAGCCTATATATAAAGGCAAGTTTTCTTCCATTATATTTTTTATTAGACGAAGGACGACGTGCACACCTAGATATACCACATCGAGTAGAATTGTGTATGTATAGTACCACTCTTCCACTACAGAAGTTCAAGAAATTTTAAGCGAATATGGATTACTATTATTGTGGTTAAAAAATTAACAGCGATCATAAAAACTAGCCAATGGTTCGCACTAATTGTTTGATATGATGGCAAAGATATTCAATGCCATCTTTTCACTTATATTTATAAAACAAAATTTAAATTTTTGATCTTAAATTTAGAGTAGATTTGAGGAGCTTTTTATTGTAGTTTATTTTTTGCCTTGATTTTATATCACTAAGAATACATTCATAAAAGTTTTATTTATAAATTATTTTTCATTTGCAAATGTGTCACTCCCATGGATTTGCATAAGCATAAAGCAATTGCACAATGAGTATCGAAATCGTTATCGGTGGGTCATATTAGTGCTAGTTGGCTATATTATTCTTGATAGTCAAGTTGCTAGGAGCTATAGTTTATATATATGCATTGACGTGGAAAGCATTTCTGAAAATTAATCTGTACTATTGACTATAACAGATAGTACTATTTCCATGTGGATGCTTCACAACCGCAAAAAGGACGTTTTCCAGATTGATTCGTACAGCTGTACATTCACCGGGCACCGTACACCGTTACTCGTTCTCCATACGAAAGAGTCAAAAGAATTAATAAACGACAAAATAATTGAAGACATAATGCTATTTAATTACATAGTCTAACAACGGCCGGTTTTAATAAAATTGATATGCAAGCATGCATGACTTGTTCTGGTCGATCTCATGGTCTGTATATATCCTGGATCATGGGACGGTGTTGCACGCTAGCTCGAGCCTGATCCAAAATATCAACAGAAAAACATATGTACTTCGAGCTAATGTAGGATATTAATTTAGATGTGCACTGCCTGCCACATGAATTCGAGTAGAGCCATGCACCTGATGTTTGATTTGCAGGATGAATGACAGTCCTTGAGTACCTGGCACTTCTCAAGTATTATAAAATTACACATGCATGATATATAGCAAGTAGCACATCCACAGGTGATCAAATCGATCGACACCAATTAATTGATGGCGATATGATTCTCGTTTTTAAGCGAAGAGACTCGATGCAAGGGCTGTAGAGAAACCGCTGCGACAGGGAAAAAAATAGCTCGCCGCAGTACCTGCAGCGTAGGCAATGGAGTGATGCATGTCTGTATCGCCGTCAGACAGTGAAGGATTAATTACGACCAGATTGAAGCTGCGCTGATTATTAATTGATTGGTTACCATGCATGCATGCCATTAGTTTCAGCCGTCGATCGATAGGATGATGATCAATGATCACAGGACGAGGAGTAATTTTATCATACTGAACGGTATCAGAAGATATTAAATTTTACATAAAAATAATATTATCTTATGGTACCTTTATAAAGATAAGAAAAATAGAATAAATTGCATCAACCATTCATCAATTATTATTTATATGCCATCCAGCACCCAGAGATGCATGCAGCACGGTCGTCGTCAGTATTGTACATATAGTATAGTAAACTAACCTATCAATCACTCCATTACAAGTGCCATCTGACTGGATCAAGGCAAACGGGATTAATTGGAGACCATCTCACATGGAAATCAGAATAAAAACTGCTTGAATTGACAGAGCTAGCGTACCTAATTATAGGTCAGGTTCTCGCGTCATCGAGCAAAGGGGATCAGACCCTCGTCTTAAATCAATATTTAAAATTTAAAGTTGGTGTTAATTTTAGGATTTTTTTCATCATGGCTTACATTTCTTTTGGATCATTAAGAACAATGTTGCTAAAAGTTCTATTAATAAATTATCTTCTGAACGTTAATAAACAGTTTTATTTATGTTTAAATGTAAAACAATGCGGCTGGAGATAATTGACTGGAGGAGAAACTGAAGAATACTACTAGCTAGCTTTATTAATTCCTCTTATAATTAGCGTTCAGATTGGATTGATCTCCATTATGGTAAAACAAATGCATGCTCAAAACTCCAAAGAACAACTTTTTGCTAAGAAGTTGGCCGGCCATGCCAAGCTGCGCTCTTCGTTCCCGTCCTGCCGTCCACCTCTCTTTCCCTCGCCCGTACGCAGCTCGCCGGCGTCGCTCTCGCCGAGCTATCTGCCTCGCGCCCTTCGCGCGACCGGCCTCGTCGTCGACGGCCGGTGGGGCGGCGGACGTTGTACCCTGCCGCGGCCGGCATGCAAGAGACTGGTCACTGACGCTGACCTCACTGATCGATCGAGTCACCGCGACAGGTTTCAGTAGTCCAGTACTCCGGTGTATGTGATACAGCCATCATGCAGTGCCATTAATCAAGCGTTTGGTTTTTTAATAAAAAAATCAAACGATATAATTTACAAACGAAAAAAATTTATAAATAAAATTTTTATATATGTATTTTAGTGATCTAAAAGTCAAACTAAAAAATAAATCTCAGTGAAAAAACACAAAGTCAACTTTAATTTAGAATTTAGAATTTAAGTTTTGACATGTAAGCATAAGAAAAACGAATAATGGATCAGGTAGCTGCTGTAGCAAGAAGCGCCCTGTGACGTCGAAGCGATCGATCGAGCATGCGTCGTTCATTTCAGAGCTGACCCGGCCGTCGAACGGATTACACACTTTTCCCGTGCATGTTCACAGAGAGTGGACTGTGGACGATTTTCTGACGAACCGTACCAAGGTATAGTGAGTTACAAGTGGCGACATTGCCTGCATGTTCTGTTTTTTAGCTGCATCGTTGATTTTTACTGAATAGTTGAATAATTTGTGAAAAAAATATTCGAGGGCTTAGACAAATGAGTTAACCAGGACTGTATATAGGAATTGAAGGCACTGGTATGAAATACATAACAGTGCCCTAAACAATGGTGTATCAGAAAAAAAACTTAATCTAATAAACATATGGATGTAAAAAAGAAAAATAACTCTTAGAAGAGAAACATGAAAAAACCTCATAATAATATGTTATGGTGATCTTTTTGATTAGTTTTAAACACCTGTATGGTATGTTTTGTAGGGTACATTTACGGTACCTAAACAAATTTATATAAATTGGACCATCCAAATTTATATTCCTAGATATACCACTGTCCATAAAATTTGAAATTAAATACTGCATGAGCAAAGTATACTTTCACTTAATTATATAACCTCAATATAAGTCATTTCATACGATTCCTATATAAACATCACTTATGAATGAGAAATATTTTAAATCTGATGTGATCGTGGGATAAGTAGTACTTATAACTTTTACAATATTTAAATCTTATAATTGTCTACATAAGAAACAAGCAGAACAATGATTAAGAAATCTCATTCTCAACTTGTCCAATTGAGTTTCACGATTGCAGAGCACGACGGATTGTCCTGTGTTTGGTTGGTTTCGGGAGTTGGGTTTCGCTCCTCCAAGGCTCGCTACCAGCATCATGCCGCCGTCGCCATCGCCGGTGCTCGGCGATGCGACGCACATCTCGGAAACCGGATTAATTCCAAAGGGTTCTTATTATAATTTGCCAGGTAAAAAAAGGCGTAGCAGCGAAAGCAACGCCCGCAATTCAAGCTAAGAAGGCCAGCGTGTCGATCCATCGCAGCGTTACTACTGTACGATTTAAGCACGGTGCCGCATTCGCGTCGAGATTCGTCGTCATCATCACGACGGCGACGAGCGGCGACGGCCACGCCCCCCGCGCAACCGCAACCGCAAGCAGAGAATTATTGGTTCCCTAATGGCGATGCGGGCGGCGAACTGAGCCAAGAAAACGGGGCGGTGGCCCAGCGTGGTTTGCAGGTAGTAAGATGGATCGCGATGGATGCACGTCGTTTGTTCACTTCTGGCCCTGTTGATTCATCGGAGTTAAAGAGTAGTAGTAGCATGCAGGTTAATGTTTCTTCTGGCCTATGCAAGAATCTGCGTGATGAGCGGTAAGACGACTAAATGCCGAGGCTAAGGAGAGATAAAATAAGATAGAGTAGAAGCATTGGCATGGGCACAAAAAAAAATAAAAGAGACAAGTAGATCATGTATTAATTATAAAAATCTAAAACAGCTGTGCTCTTAAATCTATCACAGTCAGTACAATCTTTTCGATCAGGATCGCTACTGGTAATCATAATTCAGAGACTGATACCGCATATTCCCGGTCCTGTAGTTAAAGAGTAGAGTTTCTTGTCTGCATACATGCATGCATGCGGCTGTGAATTCGCTCCTGAATTGATGAATTCTTCTCATACATGCAGAGGATGTTCATCCCAACGACGAGAAAGGGGTTGGAGATTAATGATATTATGATACCGTCGTTTTGCGCCTTGTGCAACTATTTATAGATCAAATCTTGTATGTTAAAGTTTAATTTTAGAGTTGATTTTATGATTTTTTATCGTTGTTTATTTAATGTTATTTGCTTTTTAATCATTACATACACATTTATAAAAAAATATAAAATTTTTACTAGTACAATTCAGCTGCAAAGCTACTGGTCATATACGAATAAAAAGCTTTTGTTTCTTCTTGAAGTAAAGATTCCATTACCGTCAAGTCCGGTTAGGATATCTAGCTGCAATGCAGCATTTTTGTTTCTTTTCTTTTTTTTTCCATAAGATAAACAGCCATCCGTGTTTCTTACTTTTTTTCACTATATCAACTTAACTGTAATCACTTCCACTGGAACTTAACAGTGATCACTATCTATGTGGCTGTTTGGATTTTCGGATTTTTCTGTACTCCCTTATCACATCGGATGTTTGGTAGTTAATTATGAGTATTAAATATAGACTGATAACAAAACTAATTATATAAATAAAGACTATTTCAATATATAAATTTTTTAAGCCTAATTAATTTACGATTAGCAAATGTTTACTGTAGCACACATTCGCTAATCATGAACTAATTAGACTCAATATATTCGTCTCGCGAAATAATCCAGGTGGGTTTTATTAATAGTATATATTTAATACTTTTAATTAATGTCTAAACATTTAATTTAACTGAGAGGTACGTTGCATCCAATATAATACAACGCTGTTGCTTGCCCCAGAACAATATTTTGTGCAATATACCACAGATATCAGAGGGGTAGCAAGAACACTGCCGATGCAGAGACAGAGTCAAGATAAGGCGTTCACAGGCATATATATAACTTGGTAATTGGTAAACATATATGGAACGGCAAATCGAGAACAGCTAGTTATTACAGTGGGGTGATTTGGGTAAAGGATTTCCTACTGCTGTGACATGTTTTTTTTTCCTGGACTCAACTGGATGCAGGACCGAGGCAGATGATTTTGCCTCAATGTAATTATGTAAATCGAAGAAATCTTGCCAATTTTTGGAAAGCGGGTAACCCCAATCGGCACGTAGGCCTAACTCTTTTTGTAGGTACCAAGAGTGGACAGTTTGACCTAAATCCCTGTCCCTTTTTGCACGAGCTAATTCCTCTAGGTGTTCGTCTTTCTGAAGATAAGTGTTCCAGTTGTGCGTAACTTGTGCACTGAACTTGAATATTTTTGAAGCGGCGAGCCATCTCAGCTTGGTCAAGCTTCTTTGTTGCTTGACTTGCACAAACGCTCGTAGGATCAAAATTGTAGCTTGACATTGATCGAATCAGGCTGACATAGAACAGCGGTGAATTTCGTAGCTCGACTTGACATAAAGCGTTTTACACAAAGCAGAACAGCGACGACGACTTGTACAGTTGTACGTGCTCGCGAAGCACGAGCAGGAGACATTTCACTACCATTCGGCTAATTCATTTTCCTACTACGGTCACATTGCCACATTACTACTTCTAACACAGCTTTTTTTTTTTGGTCCCCTGGTTCAAGCGATGGTGACCTGGACGGACTTGGTCTTCTTCTCCGGCGGCGGCCGCTTCTTGACGGTGACCGTGAGCACGCCGTTCTCGCAGCGCGCCGAGATGCCGCCGGTGTCCGCGTCCTCCGGCAGCCGGAACTTGCGCGCGAACGACCTCGGCGACGCGCGGCGCTCCAGCCGGATGTACTTGCAGTCCCCGTCCTCCTCCTCCTCCTCCCGCTTCCGCTTCCCGTTGCTGCTCTTCATCACCAGCACGCGGTCCTCCTCCAGCGTCACCTGCGCGCGCAACCGAGAAAGAAACACACCCAATCTGAGCAAGATTCTCAACTGATTCGACACAAACAGAGGAATCAGGACTCAGATTTCTACCTGGATGTCGGACTTGGAGAGGCCAGGGACGTCGAGCACGAACTCGTACGTACCCAGCGTCTCCACGATGTCCACCGGCGCGCCGCCGCCTCCTCCGCCACCGATGCCGCCGATGCGGTCCCCGTGACCACGCCCGGCGTGGTTCGCGTGGTCGCCCGCCGATCGGCGGCCCCCGGCGTCAGCGAGGCGGTCGAGCACCTCCGGCAGGTGGAAGAGGCTTGTCACGGCCGTGTCGAACAGCTCCGTCATGGCTTCCCCTCCGCTCGTGCGTGCGGCCGTGCGAGTGAAGCTCCACTACGATGGCTCTGCTGCAATGGCGAGACCGCGGTATAAGGCGAGTGGAACCGAAGGTTCGAGATGGCGCGAAGGGTGCATGCGCTGTCGCGCGTCGAGAAAGATCAGGAGATACTTGGAAGAACCCAGTGCCGCCGGTACGTTGGGCCTCCGAACAAAACAAGGCCCAATTCCCTTAAAATTCCAATCTGAACCGCTGCTTTGTGCTTCCCCTAGGCCCATGGGCTCGGCCTCGGCCCACAGCCGTCTCGTCTCACTGCGGTGGACCAGTTCCACGTGAGCGCGCGCGCGCGTATACCGAACTCTGTGGGGGCCACGCGCCGCACCCGCCGCCCACGCGCGCCACGTGCGCCGCGTCCACCGTGGCAGCACTAGGCGGTGGAGGAGGAGTGGCACTACCGTAATACTTGCGGACGTTCGTGGCCGATCTCTCGCAGGAGAGGGGCTCGCGGTGGCGCGTGGTTGACGCGGTCAGAAAAGGGCGCGCCAGCCGGGACACCCGCCGCGCCGGAAGCTTCTGGAGGATCACCTCCTAAAATATCTCCGTCCTCCCGACCGCATCCTGACCGTTCCCCTTACATCGGACGGCCAATAAAAATCCAAAAGATCACTCCGTAGCGAGGTTGAGGCGGGGGCCCACATGTCAGTGGAGATGTCTTCTGCACTCCTCCGCTCGCAGCGTTGCGCTTTCTGGAATCTGGATGCTCCTGCGGAGAAAAAAAGAGCGGCCTTGATTTGTTTCGAGTGTCCCGTAATCATAACCAAACTAATTAAACCGCTAATGACTATCTGTTGGCGTAGCAACACCAGCTAAACAGAATTCAGAACTGTGGATCAGATCAACATTTTTTGTCGAGGAATCCTGTCGCTCTAGCTTTTGACGGGTAAAAGTAGCTCGGAATTGGTAGTAACACACGCTATAGCCGCACTGAGAGGGACAAGCAGATTAGCAGTTGCCCCTACCTTTTAAATGATTCTTATCACCCGATTAACATCTCTTTCATCCAGGTCTAAAGCTGATCATCACCATCAGGCAGCCCTCTGCATATGCTTGCATGTTTGTCAGAAACTCAGATGCAGTAAAACAGAAGAACAAAAGCTGATGCCTTTTCTATACCAATATATATACCATAGCAGAAACAGAAAGAAACACATAAATTTAGGTCCAGTTAGTTGGCTATCTCTAATAATATATCAAACTGTGAAACCGTGGATTGGCGAAAAAATAATTTATTGATATATTTGTGTGGATAACGACTTAAAATTTAATTTTGAAAAAAATAATATAATAAAAAAATCCTGAAATCAATTTTAAATTTTGGTCTGAATTTTTTTAACATCAGCCTGTACGGGCATACATGGCCCTAACCAAACAATTAGGTCCCAGGTCACAGTTAACCATCCAGATAAGCTTAGCTGGAGTGCATCTGCTATCTTCTCGAAGGATGTGAAAAAATGGCAAACTGGCAAGGTTGCCGTAAATTTACAGTGCCATTTCTGACGGCACACATGCTCGTCTCTGTCTGCAATTCTGTGTAGGGGGAGTACAGTAGCACTGCCTCGAAGCTTTACCTGTAGCAAGCAACGCTGCAACGGCGAAGGCGAGTGACGTGGAAATAAAGCGAGAAAATTCCTATGCACAAATAAATAGTATATTTAAAAGGCAAGTGGGCATTATGGCCGTGTTTCTGGAGGCTTCCTGGACTGCGTGGAGACGAGCGGCCTGAGGCAGAAGGGAAGGGAAGGAAGGAGAAGGGGACGAGGCGCCATCTGCTTGCTCCCTTCCCCTCTCTCTCGCTTTCCTCTCCTCCGGTCCTCGGCCTCGCCGGCCGGCGCCCGCCTGTGCTGCTCGTGGTTGAGGAAGCGTGCGGGGCTTTGTCGGGTTTTCGGCCGGACAGGAGTACATGGCCACCGGGGGAGGGAAGTGCGGGGACGCGGTCGGCGAGGGCGGCGGCAGCGACCTGTACTCCGTCCTCGGGCTCAAGAAGGAGTGCTCCGACGCCGACCTCAAGCTCGCGTACCGGAAGCTCGCCATGGTGAGGAATTGAGCATTTCTCAGCTCGATATATATCTGATGCAACTGTTTCTTTGTTCTTGCGGCCATGGCGAGGAATTGGCGGTAACTGGGTTGCGGCCATGAATTCGGCCGGTTTCTTTTACTGCGCCATAGGAAGGCAAAAAAGAATGGTATGGTAGGGGATTTCGAGTTTGGAGGGGTAAAGAGGTTGGCGCCAAGGTTCATATTTTTTGCATATCCGAGATCGCTCAAGCTGCGCATGATTAGGCTTCTGTCCTCTACTTGCTGCAAGAAACACAAAGTCTTCGTAATCTAGTATTAGCCAATGATTTAAAGGTCTAATCCCTCCTGTTTATTGTCTATTACTAGTCATCTACTCCGTGTATTTTGCTTACTTTGTGTAATTTTCATACCCGCGAAAGATTGTTCGGAGTATTTATTTTGGAGATAAGAGTTCAAAGCTTGCTCTGCCAATTCTGATCGTACTGCACTTTTGTAAAAAAGTTCCAACTTTTAACATTACCTGCTCTGCAACTTGATGTAGAGATGGCATCCGGACAAATGCTCGTCCTCCAGCAGCGCGGAGCACATGGAGGAAGCCAAGGAGAAGTTCCAAGAGATCCAGGGCGCCTATTCCGGTCTTAATCTTCCTTGCCTCAAAACTCCATCCCCTCAAACCTGTTCCGTAATCAATTGTTACAACGATTAAGCTACAGATAATGAACTGAACACAACCAAAGAAACGGGTTTAGCTAGTTGGCGAACTTATTGCATGGAGCCCTTGTGCTCCCATCCCATTGTTCTTGTGCAGTCCTCTCAGATTCCAACAAGCGGTTCCTCTACGACGTGGGGGTGTATGACGATGATGACAATGACGACAGCGTAAGAACTATAAACATAATTGTGTTTTGTTTCCATGTTCAATCTTTAACTCCAACTGCATACTGTTGCAGCTGCAGGGGATGGGGGACTTCATTGGTGAGATGGCCCAGATGATGAGCCAGACACGGCCGACGGTAAGAACAGTTAGCACCTTGGTCCTAGTACTAGATGCTTCTCGTAGGCTCTAGCTGAGAGGTGGTACATCAGGACCACACATTTAGCTGCAAGTGTGATTGGCTGATTAAATCTCCTTTTTGTTGCCATAATGCATGATAGGTCCCAGATAGCATTTATAACTATCTATATTCCTTTGACTATAGTTGTGTTGCCAATTTTGTTGAAAAAAATCTCTCTCCATATTTTGTAATCATCATTGTATCTACTGTCTGTTCAGTTCTTTACAAAAGTACTGTAAAAATCTTTACTGCTTTCGGGCCGAGAAAGTAGACTTGGTATATTATTGTGGTTTGTGGTTCTAGAACTTTCATCATGATACCTTTGTCTCTTAGCAGTGACTTTGCTACGTGTTATTGGTGATGCTATGCTTTTTAGGGGGTGCATGTCATATGTCATGCATATAGTCATTTCTTCGTTTATACGATAAAATATGAATAAACAAAACAAAATGGCCAGGTTGTTTAACTGAAAAAACTTGTATAGCTCCAGAAATCTTTGTATAGTTTATACTGGATTTTTTCTGTTCTATGTTCATATGTTCACAGGCTTAAAAAAGGAACTGTTACCAAAGCTTCATGCCCCTCATGGTTTTTAGTGGACACTAAAAGCTGAAATTTAGGTGATTTTTTCTAGAACCAAGCTGGAAAGCGACCTCTTTATCTCCTGGACCTGATGCATGCGAGATAAATATAACAATAGCAATAAAATAACTATGAATCATTGGATTTGCAGAGGCAGGAGAGCTTTGAAGAACTGCAGCAGCTATTCGTAGACATGTTCCAAGCTGATCTTGATTCTGGATTCTGCAATGGACACTCCAAGGGCTACCGGACCCAGGCTCAAAGCCAGACTCGAACACCCTCAACCTCCCCTTCGACGTCACCGTCTCCACCACCTCCAGTATCTACTGAGGCAAAATCACCATCATGTAATGGCATTAATAAGCGTGATTCATCAGCAATGGACTCTGGGAAGCCTCCAAGAGCAAGCGAAGTCGGTGTTGGTCAGAGTCAGTCTGGGTTTTGTTTTGGGGTAAGTACACATATACCGATTCCCATTTAATTGTTTGGATTGCAAAATGCATCTGGTTAGGTGCTGTGATCTGATTAAGCGAACACTGTTTATTGTTGATGGTGGTCACCAAAGAATTGGTGGCCGGCTCATGTGACATTTTTTTTTTTTGTGAAAGTGACAATTTGTGCTATATAGTGGATACAATAGATTAGCTTGAAAAGCACAATTTCTCTTGAAAGGGATGTGCTGATAGTGTAAAAACAACTTGACCTAGCAACCGTTGATCACCGAACATGTTTTTTTTTTTAAAAAAAAAAGTGCTAAGGGCCAGGGAGTTTGCTTAATTAAGTTGTGAGATACCCATACTGGTACTCCAGAATAGATTCCTTGGTTTGCTTTGCCCTTTGTTACTGTACTGGGGAATACACTGTTTACGTTTATTCAACATGATTATTCATTTTTCCAATAGAGATTGCTTTGTGGTAGAACACTGTGATTGGGCCCACTAGATGTTTGTGTATAAGCCATCTGGGGCCATTCACTGAAACCAGTAGATTGTTTGCACATAAGCCGGTTAGGCCCTTTTCGTATTTACATAAATCACGAAATAATCCAAAAAAACTGTGGAGGACCCCACCAAATGAGTACGAAATCTAGCTCCACCACTGGATGTGTCCTTCACATGAGGACTTGTTGATCAACTATGAGGTTTCTGGATAGGGTCACTTCAATTTCCATCGCTGTTACTTCGTTGTTGTTGTGTGGTCCATATATGGAACAGTCTGGCGTGCTACCTTCTTCTGGTATTTATTAAAATTGATTGCGAGAGGATTTTTTTTTGTATCTGCATGGCACGACATTTCTCATGTTGTTCTATGTCATCTAGGGAGATCACAAGGTTTGGATGAGATTATGGCCTGTCTAGCATCGTAGCAAATAGAGTCCACACGTCATTTTCTGCCTTTCTGTATCGTCCTTTCTTGGATTGCTACGTTGTGTTGTACCTTTTCTTCGCTTTATTGTTGTATAAACATGCCTATTTTGTTCAGCCCTCCTAGTCCAACCTTTAATTGCCAACCAGATAAATGCTTTATGATAAGGCCGCATCTGTTTTCTGAGACAGCATATTTGCTATTTCCTTTTAAGATTATCTGAAAATTCAGACTAGTGGTGCCGGTTGCATATGCTCGCAAAAAGCTTGGTGTGGTGCTGGGTACTTCCATGCAGAACAAAAGGTTCTGTTGTTGGATTAAGGTTTTTTACTATCCTTGAAAAATCCTTGAAAAGATATCTTAAGTTATCATACTTTTTAGTGTAAAAAAGTGTGATATCTTGAGGTTTTAAAAATTTATACTAAAATTCTTTGTATCTAAAGGTACTTTTCAAGAATTTTAAAAAATCCTGTTGGATTTTTTCGCTTTACGCTCTTTCTCTCTCACACTAGGTTTCTTGATTTCATTCGAGATTTCGAGCCGCACTTTTGGTGCACAGCTGATCATTTTGGGTGGGCATCTTTGTGCAGAGGAGTGATGCTAAACCAGGGGCGGGAACGCGAGGCGGGAACACGGCCAGCAGCAGGAGGAGGAACGGCCGGAAGCAGAAGGTGTCGTCGAAGCACGACGTCTCGTCGGAAGACAAGATGCCGGGTTCGCAGCGGCATGCCGCGGCCTGACCTCTTTTTTTTTTTGGCTCGTGGTATGGCTGATCCTTGATGTGCCGGAGCACCGCGTTGCTGCTGCCGGGCGCTGCTCCGTGGCGCCGAGCTGGCCGTGGGTCAGCGAGCGAGCGAGTGACCGAGCGTGTCAAAACTCGTCGATGCTGCTACTGCATTCTTTCCATTCGTGTCGCGGCTGTGTAGCCTGTGTTGTAACACTTGTACCTCCAGACATTGGGTTTGCAATTAATATTCCTCGGGAAGGTATTTTCGTTTGATATTTTTGACAACATAGATTAATACGAGATTCACAAACATTCAAGTTTAATCTAACTTTTATAAGTTACAACAAAAATAATATGAATAATTTTACAGTCGTTGGCTAGGTACTGAGAGTTATTAAAATTTTATTGTAGTAAAAAAAATTGATGTCTTCTAATATCTAAGGTATTATGAGATACCAAATTTTATACAGTATTTTCTAGTATCTTCTCAAGAATGTAAAATTGCTCAAATAATATGTATATGTTAATTTATTTTATTATTTTTTATAACTATTTAGTTGATATATTAGAAATAGAGATATCGAACGGAGGATGGAAATCTATCTCAATATTTATAAGGAGAGCAATTAATTTTAGGAAGAACCAAAATTTTAGTGTAAATATGGTATTTTCTAGTATCTACGTAATTAAGAGATATCAATTTACATAGAAAATAGAAAAAGGTGGTATCTCCTCCTCTCCGTATAGATTAAGGCCGTGTTTGACGATAGTTTAGTTATCCGATGTGAAAAACGTAGTAATAGATTAGTATATGGTTAATTAATTATTATTTATAAAAATTAATATATATATATTTTTAAAAACAACATTTCTATAGAAAATTTCCATAAAATATACCCGTTTGTGAATATGGCTAAATAAAGCTGGTGCCGAATGCGACCTAAAGGCTTGTCTATATGAGAGCTTGGCTCGTATCCGTCATGTATGGAGGTAGTTGTTTGGTTGAGCGGATAAGAGTGAGATCCAGACCCGGCAGATGAAAAAGGCTCCGTAGCTAGCCTGAGGGCCTGTTTGTTTTTCCAGTGACTATTTTTAGTCTCTGTCACATCGAATGTTTAGACACTAATTAGAAGTATTAAATATAAACTATTAATAAAACTCACACATGCTATGTGCTATTTCGCGAGACGAATCTATTAAGCCTAATTAATTAATGACTAACGAATGTGATGCTATAGTAAATATTTGCTAATCGTGTCTTAATTAGACTTAAAAAATTATCTAATAAAATAGACTTTATTTATATAATTAGTTTTATCATTCGTTACTCGAACATTCGATGTGACGACTGCCTACAAAAATTCCTGATGCAAACAGCCACCGAGTAGAAACGGTGCTTCCCTCGTCGGCCAGGCCGAACGCATGCGGTCCCGCTGCACTCGCCCGTGCAGCCCAGGAGCGAGGGGTCATCTCCCCCGGCCTCACTTCTCTCCCCCTCGCTGCTTCGCTAGGGTTTGGGGCCTCCTGCGTGCGCTCGGGTTGTCCTCGCTGCGCTCGCCGCGCTCGCCGCGCCGTCCTCCGCCGGTCGCTCTCCTCCACCCGTCGCGCTCTCCTTGCCTCGTCGCCCTCCTCTGCCACTCGCCATCCTCCGCCCTGCCCTCCTCCGGCTATCGTCCTCCTCCGCCCTGACCTCCTCCGTCACCCTCCTCCACCGCTTGGCATCCTCCGCCGCCCCCTTCTCCTGCAGTCGCCCTCCTCCGCCCGTCGACCTCCGTCTGTCCCGCTGGTCGCCCTCCGTCTGTTGAAATCCTTTGCAGCCAAGTATTGGTGAGATATAAACATAAGTTTCCCTGTTTATTTTGTTGGGAAATGCTAATCCAACACCAAACATCCATTTGATTACATTCCCCAATTTTAGCTGCAACAATGTAGGTCTGTTTGACGGGTTCTGTAGGCAAAGTACCAAAGTATGGTATCATTTTTTACTTTGACAGTTGACCACTAGAATAAATATAAACTTTTGATTGGTTAGAAAAGATGGCAGGTTTCCACATTCCAGGGTGTGGAAGTCAAGAACAATTTAAATCAAACGCATTGCCAAACAAATATCTGAAGATAGCTACTTTATGTTTCTGTCAACTGCTGGGCATATTATTGTAAATTGTCTCTATCTTATTATTTAGTTATACATAATCTGCATAGATCAGCAAAATATTTGAGTGGGAGTGAAGAGATGTTGATTTGTTTTAGCCTTTTAGGTAGTCAGATCTCATTCGGAACATCATCTGTCATTTGATTGCTTGTTGAGTTGATATAAATTGTATAGATAATATACTGTACTAGAAGTATGTAACCTTGTATCATTTCCTTTTTCAACACATGAGATTTCAATTCTCACCTTTTAAGCCATAACTTACAGATTGCTTGATAATTGGTCATAGGACTTTGTATTTTAGGGATTGTCTCTGTTTTAAGGATTAATGTTGTTTCATTACTCCCTCGCTTATATCAAACTGTACTTTTTGGCTGGGTACAGCTCCACACATTCTAATTACTGTACAATTTCTAATTACTGTACAGCTCCACACATTCTAATTTGTGATATTTGTTATGTTTCTATTTTATCATATAAGAAAGTTATGCAACAAGTGTTAGAGGTACAGTCCTCACATATGAGTTCGAAAAATATATAAGTTGTTCATTTTATTAATTATATAAAGACTTTTTCAAATTAAAATTAATTTGAAAATTTATTCACTGCACAACAGTAAGCACTTCACATAAATTTTTATTGGAATGATTCATGCGGTAACCTTACCACTCAACACAAGAGGTGACTGAACTCAGGTCAAAATCATCCAACCAAACACCATCTTTTGGATACAACATCCAGAGATACAACCAACCAAATAGGATCTCAGGTCATCTAGGATAAACTCATACAGACAACCAAACACAACCAATTGTATGACTTTAACCAGGCTAAGAGCAACCAGGCTAGAGGATAAGGACCAGGTTGGGATCATACAACCAAACAGACCCTAAGCACATACAAATATCCTACAAATAACTAGCTGGCCCATCCTGCTATTATACGGCCCATAGAGCCCAACACGGCATGCCCATTTCCTATATACAACCCCTTCGTTCCATCTCCAGGAGACGCCTCTTCCTCCACTTCTCTCTCCACCTTCTCTCACACTCTCCAGCATCGCCGACGCAGCGGCGCGCTCACCGGCTCATCGCCTCCTCACGGGCCGACCTCCGCCTCTGTCGAGTCCACTGGGCGCGCGGACGGCCGCTCCCTCAACTGTCCGTGACGCAGGCGTGGGAGAACTCTCTCGGTACGGAGCCCTAGGCCCCGATTTGCCCTAATTCCGATCATTTTCGGTGCAATTCCTCCCTATCTGATCTGTTCCAGGCGCACGTTAGGCCGTAGATTAGGCACGGTACAGATCGGTTTCTTCCGTAGATGCCCTATACGTTGGTGGGGTTTAGATTTTTTATGTGTTGTTCACTTGGGTGTGGGTGTGGGAGGGTGGAGTGGTCGAAGACTCTCGGAGGGTTGAGATCGGTGTGCTACTACTTGCGGGGAGAGAGGATTGGTTAGATAGCTCGAGAATTTTATAACTTTCTCGTTTGATATCAAGGATTGTGGAATGTGGATTGGCGCGTCATGCACTCAGAGTCTACTGTTCATACTTTGTGGTTGATGGTTCTAACCATGAATCTGAGTCCGACTAGTGGATGGAATACCGTACTAACGGTATAAGTTACGTAATCTGCTATCTAGCAGCGCCGCGCGCACTGCACCTCTGTGCCCCTGCGCCGCCATGTACCGCACTTTTTTCGCTCCTCTCCTCCTCATGCCGCTACCTAGCCATGATACCTCATTACACATAGCTGTCATATATAATACCTGTAAAATATGGTCATGTATACTGGTACTAAACATAAGGACCACATGATACCATGTGGTTTCAGTTCATTACTAAACTGGTAGTAGATGAAACTAGGTGATTACCATAGATGAAACTAGATAGATACCAACTACTTGGTATCAATTGGTACTAGGTGATACCAATTGATATCATCCGGTATCATCGATGCCGCACGATGAAACAACACGGAGTCGTGGTAGAGTGCGACGACGGAGATCGACGGCGACGGCAAAGCCTTCTCCAGCACGGGTGGAGATCGACGCCAGTGGTGAACTCCACGGAGAGGAAAACAGTGGCATAGAGATGAGTGGTGCAGGCGCACGGGAAGGCAACGCTGGTGGCGTGGAGGTGCGAGCGCGGGGGAGGCCATGCCGGCATGAAGAAGCATGCGGCGCCCGCGTGGGGAAGGAAGCCTTGGATAAATATTAGTCAATCATTAATTCATCCCGTCAGTATGGGATGCCGTCGCTGAGAGTTTTTGTTGTTTTTTGGCTGCTCCGAATTGTTAGGAAAAATCTATTGATGGTAAACTTGTTAAAGAGTTGGATGATAACTCTTGACTTCCTTGCTTTACCTATGAAATCTGCACTTGTTATGGCACCGACTTAATGCCCCTTTATTGGACTTTTTTACCACTAGCACAATGCACACACTTTGTTACAGGATTGAAAAAAAAACTTTTTGGGGAAATACTAAAAAGGAATCTTATTTGATTGCTATGAGCCTCTTTATCTCTTGAACCAAATTTGCTCTTTAATCACCTCTAAAGATCATTATCAATTTATCTCCAGTCACAGGCAGAGGCCCAACTGCCCTCCTCTCTCTTGTTGAATAAAGGAATAGGGAAAACTGCTACTCAGCATCTCTTATCACACACAAGCCCCATATCATTCTTGCAAGCAGCAGTGAGCAAGGATGCTGCCCCACAACGCCGATTTCATCTCTCTCCTCTCTCCATACATTTCTCTTCCTCTTATTAACATCCGATGCCAGCCAGAGGTGGGGTTGCCATCGGTGATGAGAGAGGGGGCAAGCACTATGTGGAGACACATTATCTGGACATGTCTTCATCAACCTTGATCACGAGCCCCCTTGACTGCAGCAGATGTGAGCTTCTCCTTGACCTTGGCCAGGGTTTGCGTGACTTGGGTGTTGCACTGGGATGGAGATGTGACTCCCAGAGATGGGGTTGGGGATTGGTACCCACTTGTATCCAGGAGCAAGATGGTCTCCGACATTGTAGGGGCCCACCATGGGGCCCAGATGGAGCTGTGATAGGTGTGGTGGTGGCTGATTCACTGCCGCCGCCACTACTACTAACATTTAAAGTAATATAGATTAAAATTTGCAATGTTTTATGGCGTGATGATTTACTACTGGTTTATATAGGAAGAATGGACTAATCATTCCTTTACTGAGCTGTATTCCCCCTCTTGTTCACTCTGCTTATTTGTTGATTTATTACTTAAAGCCACATCTATAAATGTTTGGTCACCCTTGGAGTCACATGTACTACAGAGTTTAACTGATCTAGCACCTTCTGTGTATTCATCCATTTTGTTCAAATTACTAATACATGCATCCATTTTCTGTTTCAGATTGGAAGTGATAGCTGCTTATTCTTGAGTCTTGACTTGCTTTTGCTGTGACAATGTCGGGTCTGCTCAATGTACGTGCTTATCCTTTGGAACTGGATTATTCCCTGTTTTCCTATTCTGTTTTTATTCTGCTTTCTCTCTGACTAGTTCATCCATCAAATAATGTTTATGCCACAGCTGCGTGTGGATAACGGGCAATAAATTGATCTTTTGACACCTGATAATTGCCCTCTGTTATAAGTTATAAACATAGTATTGATTTATTTATATATTTTGTACTTGCATTTATTTCTTACGGCTATACTTGTATTACTAGCATATTGGCCGTGCGTTACAATGTTAAAAAGAATTATTAGCATGTTATTAACATTATTTTGTGCTTCTATTACCTCTTAATTGCTGCATACATTTATTACTAACATATGAGTCTATTGGTCCCACAATCCCTTTTCCTTCCTACAAAAATAGAGTTAATGGGGGTGGTTGATATATGGGTCCCACGATCATTCTTTCTTTTAAAAACAGGGAGTTAGTAGGGTAGGTGGCAGATTCACCGCCCACTGCCAGCACTCCGTTTTGTAGGAGTATAGATTTTGCCATCCTTGCATGAATTATGCGCATTGAGATGCTTGATATGAAATATGAAGCCTGAAAGTTCACATAAGAACCATGACAGTAGGAAACATTAGCATTTCTTGACTAATCAAGCTATACAGGTACATGCCTGTACTAGTGAAAAGCAGTTTTGGTTGGCACTATTTATTCTTTTATATGCTTCTGCTTAACCCAACATGGTTTTGCTTTGAAGATAATAGTGTTTCCATATGGATTGCTTCATTCTTTGTTTTGGTAACTGGATGTTTTTCCCTGCCAGTCAAACCTGAACAATTCTGCATCAAATCTTCAAGACTCAACAGGAAGACCGTTTGCAGCATCCTTTTCTAGTCAATCTGGATCAGTTCCTGGTTTCCATCACTCTGGTGAGCATAATAAAATAGCTTGGTTAGTTCGTTGGCACAATGCTATATTCATGAAGCTTACCTTCTTGGCATTGTTCCAGCTATGCACAACATCCATTCAAATTTTTTGCCTGGATCGCTTGCTCAGAGGAATGCTGCCATGAGTGGACTTCCTTCCTCTGGGGTTCAACAGCCTGGAGGGAGATTTTCTTCAAGCAACCTTCCAGTTGCCATGTCTCAGGTTCTAACAAATGTCTTCATCGATATTGCAATTTTGTTATTCTAATGGCATATGTAAACTAAGGTACAATGTTGCTGGTTGAAATGGTTGCATAATCTTTTGAAATGGTTGCATAATCTTGCTGTGTTTTTGTTTTCATTGCAGATTCCTCATGGGCATTCAGGAGTCAGTGGTAGAGGAATGAATGTTGGCGGAGGTCCAGCATTTAGTAGTAGCCTGAATATTGGTGGCATTCAAGGCTTATCCTCAAGCTTGGGTGCTGGAGGTAGTCGGAATTCTGTTCCTGGGATGTCAGTATCTCCTGCTTTGGGAAATTTGGGTCCTAGGATCACTGGCTCTGTAGGAAATATTGTGGGTGGAAGTAACATTGGAAGGAATATAAGCTCTGGTGGATTATCTGTGCCAAGCATCGCAACACGCATGAATTTGAGTGGTGGGAGTGGCAATCTAAATGTCCAAGGATCCAACAGGATGATGAATGGAATTCTTCAGCAAGGTAACTTATTGAAACATACTGCATAGATAGGTGAACCTATTGCTCCATAGAGTTGAGTACACTTTATGGGCCCATGCTTTCATGGCTGATTGTTTGCTTCTCTGTTTTTGTTGTCTGTATCAACAACTTTTGTTTGTTAAAACGTGGTCTAACATGGTTATTCTGATTTTTTTTATGTCTAGTAAATCTACTTATACTGTATAGTTTGCTTTTAGCTGCACCCAGTTGCCCTGTTTTTCTTGACATCAATGTTGGGCATATGAAATTAGTTTTAAACATAACCAACTGATATGTAACTAATGATTTTTTTAATAACATGACCAAACGGTATGCAACTAATGATTTTTTAACAGTGTTCTTGAGTAGCTGCCAATATTTTTTCCTTTAAAAGTACGATTCTTGTACTGTTAGTGAGCAAAGAAAGCTTTTATAAGTGGGACTATAATCAGAAACAAGAAAAGTCTAGTGCCTAAACAACCTTCTCACCTAAACCACCCATACCTCAAGTGAAATTTCAGCTTGATGAGCAACCACAGACTATCTGCTGGATTAGCTGGTGCTTTCACTGTTTATCCAACGCAGTCTACCTTATATTTATTCTTCTCTTTCATGTTGATGTTCTCTTACCTGGACAGGTTACTTGCAATACTGCCTGTGGAATGTAATTGTAACCTCCAAAGTTTATATATATAGTTGGGTAATCTTAGCATCCGTGGCGTCCTAAAAAGAACATTGGCCTTCATTGGCTGCATTCTTAGGAATCAAGACTAGAAATAAAAATATCAACAGTAGCTTTTGATAAGTGTCGAAGCGAGAGAAAATATTGCCATTTTCTCATTTTGGCACGCATGCATTGGATACTGGAATACTTACAGATTAATTTGATAGTTATTACTTTTGTTTTGTGATTACAATATGATTAGTAAAAAGTAATATGGTGCTGAGAAATGCCTGCAAAGTTTATATTTTATATGGTTGTGATATCATGTCTCTGTTATATTGTATTGTTTTTAACATGATGTATATTGTGTATCACTTTATATCTATTTAAGTACAAGCTCGTGAGTCTTGTCATTCAACCTTTTTAAAAAATTTCTGAGATCAGGATCTCAAATGATGAATATGATGGGGAGTTCATATCCCACATCTGGAGGTTCATTATCTCAGAATCAAATACAAGGAGGAAATAATTCCCTTGGTTCTATGGGAATGATGCATGATGCTAGTGACGGTCCTGTTTATGACATGAATGAGTTTCCCCTATTGACCGGTCGCCCTAGTTCTGCTGGTGGTCCACAAGGACAATATGGTAATGGTTCGCCATTTTTTTTTCATTAAATGGGAGGACGCCTTAACATTTTTTTTAAAATAGCAGGTTCACTGCGGAAGCAAGGAGTTGGTGTTAACACCATTGTGCAACAAAACCAGGAATTCAGCATTCAAAATGAAGACTTCCCGGCTTTACCTGGATACAAAGGTGTTTACAGCTATAATATTTATAGAACTGTCTGTTGATTCAGTGAGGGTGTTTTGTTTATACTTGATGTATCATGCAATATCTATTTAATGGTGTTAATATATGACCTCCATGTTTTTCTCGAGTTACCGAATGGTTACTATTGATATACTTCCTGTGGTAATTTCCACCTTTGGTTAATTCAATATAAGCCTAGGGATGGGGTTACCAGTATGTGCCAGCAACTTCAATGATATTGAAGTGATTGGGATTACCATAGATCATCGTTAAGCATTGCTAAACTGCTATGAAATTGTGCTAACAAATTTCAGAAAATGGTCCATGTGCAACCGCAGACATGTGCAGAGGTCCTAGCAATCCTTAACGATCCCCTGTTTCCATTGTCCAAACAAGTGTTCTTCGATTTGGGCATGAAATTGTAGCATATGTTATAGGAGACACAATTTTAACATCCATGAGGGTGAAGCTTTATTTACGTTTGGCGATGATAGTAAATGTTTCTCTTGTCACAACTCATAGATACCTTTTTGTTTCCTCTTGTTGGGTTTGTTGTTTTTGGCAGCATATCCTAACCCATGGCTGTCATGTTGTTTATGACAACTCATATGGTCATAAGGAGAAATGAATCAATAGGCAATGGGTAATGAGGTATAGCAGCTGGACCATTACAAGATGTTCCGGTCAAATTCAATCAAGCAAATCTACAATTATACCTGGCATGGCAGTAAACTAACTGAAGCGAAACTTAGATACTGTGATCTAGCCTGCCAACCAAATTAGATCAAAAGTATCAGAACCTGAGAAGGTTATCCTTTGGCACATGTGGGTTTGAGACAACTGCTGTCAGAAGCCCTGAGGCAACTCCATAGAATTTGAAACCTATTACTTTGCACAAGGTTCATGATAGTGAAAAGAATATTTTTGATTTTTTAGGAACCACGGATTTCCCTCATATGGGAAGGTTGCAACAGTTGCTATTCACATTTGAATATGAATATAGTTTAGGCTTGCTAAAAATTTTATTTGAACAATATTTACAATACGTAGTTTGAATTTGGAGCTATGGTGACCATGGACTAAATTTCAGGATGTTTCCGGATAAAATCACTTAAAAATGTCTCGCTTGGTGTGTGTGTGTGCCAAAAATGGTTTCTACACTTAGCTGTTGAATTATCTTAAAAAACTTGCCACTTTTATTATTTGTTTGCTTCCTGATCTCCATTGTCAGTGTCACGTACTTTGGATGGTTATAATTTATTATCACCTTTTGAATTTATTACTTATCATGTGTTTTGTATGGTCATAATTGGCTACTTTGCTTTTGAAATTATTCCATGATTATAGGAATGTTGACCTCGGATTGTTGCATTCATGTTTTAAACTTCTTTCCTTAACTATGTTGGTGTGCATTGCACTACCATAACAGATTCCTTTCTTTGCCCTTTGCGAGTTCTTCTAAGTATTAACTTTTCGAATTATCAGGTAGCACTTCAGATTATGCCATGGACTTGCATCACAAGGAACAACTTCATGACAATGTACCTGTTTTGCAAGCGCAGCAATATCCGGTGCATCCTTGTTTCTGAATTTTCAACAATTTCTTTATAATTTTTTTTGACAAATTTGCACATGTATGCAGTTGTCAAGATCAGTTGGCTTTAATTTAGGAAGTAACTACCCGCCCAATCGCCAGCAACACCAGCAAGGTGCTAATCCAGTAAGTGCTAGTGGAAATTCTAAAACTCACTGTCAATGTCTACAGCATTTGTGATGGTTCTGATCTGGCATGTATTCCACTTCGTTGTTTTGACCCATTGATGCAAGTAATAATAATCTCAATTATGATTTATCAGGTTCAGAATGCTGGTCCTCAAAATATAGGACTAAGACCGCTAAATTCTCCAAATCAAACTTCTAGTTTGGGATCATATGATCAACTTATCCAGCAATACCAGCAGCCTCAGACCCAAAATCCTTTCAGATTGCAGCAGCAGATGTCTTCAGCCACACAATCATATAGGGATCAAAGTCTAAATCCCATCCAGGGGGGACAAACACAACCTGATCCATATGGCTTGATGGGATTGCTGGGAGTTATCAGGATGAGTGATGCTGACTTATCATCTCTTGCTTTAGGAATCGATTTGACAACATTGGGTTTAAACTTGAACTCAACAGACAATCTGTACAAGACATTTGGTTCTCCATGGTCAAATGAGCCAGCAAAAGGAGAACCTGAGTTTCATATTCCAGCTTGCTACTCTGCTGAGCAACCTCCACCACTACAAGTAAGCTGCCAACCACTTTGGGCTGTTTTTAAGATGTAATAACTGGTTATGCATGAACCATTATTGTCTCAACGTGTCTTATGTTATGTATTTGTAATGTGTACTGTCTTTTTAGCCTATATATTTCCAGAAGTTCTATTGCCTTGATGTTTTGCTTCATGTTACTACATATGTATTTATAATCTATTCTATCTTTTGTAGCCTATACATTTCCAGAAGTTCCAGACGTTCACGCTGTTTTACATCTTCTACAGGTACATATGCCATTTGTGTCCCACTGAAATTCTATTAGGCTTATCTATTAGTTTCAACTAATAATGTGATTATCGCTTACTTTTTATGAAAGATTATCATTTTTCTTTGGTTTGCAGCATGCCAAGGGATGAAGCTCAGCTATGGGCTGCTAATGAGCTGTGAGTACATGGTTTCATTGGTCTTCTCATTTAAATATTTATCTTCAACCCCATTTTCGCTTCAACTTATGTTTATAAGACAAAATTTGAATTTTTAACCTTAAATTTAGAGTAGATTTTTTTGGGGGTTTTCATCCTAGTTTATTTTTCAGCATTGACTTTTAGATTGCTAAGAACACATATATAAAAGTTTTTTTCACAATTTATTATTATTTGTAAACATGTCGTTCGGCTTTTTTCCTGAATAAGTCAAACGATCACCCCCCTTCTGTCTAGGGGTTGATTCTGATTTGCATAGTCCTGCTTATCCATATTTATTTGTGGCAAAGTCCAATCCGCTTCTATGCCCTGAGATAATTCTCAAAAACCATTTAACTAGTTGCTACTTAACCAAGCTAGTCTCTTCTGGTTACATATGGTAAATCCTTCTTCTAACTGTCATGGGCATTGGGTCATTAACAATGTGTGCAAACCAGCTCATACATTGTTTTTCAAAACCAAAGTTAACGGTGACCATTGTCATGACCCAAGGCCATAATGGGATAACCACCACCACTGACCAATAGATCGGTCACATGATAGCCATCCATCCACCAATATTTCCTAATATAAGCTGGGCTGGATAGACCATGGACTGAAACTTGATCTGTATTAGCTGTGTGGGACCTGCATTTTGTTAGCCTGTGTAGGCCACAGCCTGGGTTTAGGTTTAGTCCAAGCTTGGATTAGTATGGGTCTATCCGTCTATGGGACAAGTGGACTACCAATTGTTTTTAGGATTAACTTACATATTACATCCCTCAACACCAATTGTCTTTAGTAATATTTCGTATTTATTTATCTTCTTGAAAGGATACACATAGGACTTGTTTGTAATTCAAATAAAAGACTACTAGCTGCTCAACACCAGAACTTATTGCATAATCCTGAATTATTCTTAATGTCTAAGCCTCAAAATTGCAGTCTCAAGCCGTTTGTTTTTTCATATCTATTTTATATGTTTCACCTTCAATTAATTATCCAAACTTTTGTGTGCTTTGAGGCTTGACCTAGCCGTTTTAGGATATTGTCTATGCATTTACTTCCATAGAATTTTATTAATATCTTACTCTCTGTTTCATTTTATAAGTCACTTTGGGTTTGCCATAACTCATAAGTCAAACCTATTCAAGTTTGAATAAGTTTATGGAAAAATATAGCAATATTTTCAACATAATAGATATACCATACAAAAATATTCAACCTTGCAGTTAATGGAACTAATTTGGTGTTGTGGATGTTAGTACATTTTTCTATAAACTTAGTTAAACTTAAAAATGTTTAACTTAGAACAAATTCAAAGTGTCCAATAGAATTGAGGGAGTACTAAATGTGACAAATACGAGTAACCTTACCCACCATGAAGTGCAGTACAGCAACCAAATAGCATATTTAGCTCAAACATTTTTTCCCCTTTTCATTAATGCTGTTGAAATGAACCATGGTATCATTTTTTCTGCAGGTACACTCGAGGATGGTTCTACCATAAAGAAGTGTGTGTGTGGCTCACCAAAATTCCAAATGTTGAACCTCTGGTCAAAACTCCTCACTATGAACGAGGGTCTTATGGTTGCTTTGATCCAAACAAATGGGAGACAGTTCGCAAGGTTTGGTCAATGTTAAGTTGTATAATATGATTTACTTTTCTGCAAAAATGTGATTTATAATTGTTTATGCATTTCTGCAGGACAACTTTGTTCTCTATTATGACAAGATAGAGAAGAAGCCTGCTGTCCCGTCATCCCAAAATGTTGGGTGAAACGTTTCTGGTAAGTACTTCCAGAAACCCTGATTTTCTTTCTATTATCTATGTGTACAACGCACTCACCTCATATTGTTGTGTGCGGCACATTTTTTGTTCAGATACCTCCTGACTCAAGTTTTAACCTCTTTTCAACCGGTGGAAGAAACTTTTGTTTATGCTAAGAGCACAGTTCCATTGACTAACTATTCAAGGTATGTTCCTTTCTGCAGAAGTCCACGATTTATGCCAGTTACATTATGCCTAATGTCTTGTCTTGGCTGTCAAAAGGAGCTAATGTTAAATGCTACTCCATCCGTTTCATATTATAAGACTTTCTAAGCTTGTCTAGATTAATCAATATATCAATATATGTATTTTGTATATGTGTCTAGATTCATTATCACACAAATGAATCTAGCTGAGGCCAGAAAGTCTTATAGTGTGAAACAGAGGGAATACTAACATTAGTGAGAAATTCCACCTTTGCATTATGCGTGATACACTTTTAAGGGCTGCATGTCTCTTTTTGCGCTTTATATGTGATATACTTTTTTGCATTTTATATATGATACACTTTTTTGCATTTTATATGTGATACACTTTTTTGCATGGTTTTATAATTGTTGATTTGATAGTTTCTTTCGAGAGCTGTATTATGTAGTTTGAAAATAACTTGCTGCTCTGTTTGACCTTGTTGATTTTGATATTGATAGGACAGTGGACTAAACCATGCCGACCTGCAAGGGGGAGATGCAGAACAAAAGCAGGAATGCCTGCTTAACCCTTGTAACTAGACTAAAAGTGGTGAAGGTTTTTTAATCGTTCGGAGCTTGCACTTTCATCTAAATTTCCTTGGATCCAACTTCTAGGAGTAGTCTTACATGCTTCTTTACCGTGAAGCCTTCGATGTGGAAACTTAGTTGGCAAGTGCACATATCGACGTTGGTGTTTCCCCTTTTTACCTTTTTTAAAAGTACAATGTAGATAATGCTAGGCGGTAGTTTGATTCGTTGAACAATCAAAATTTTAGTAGTGCTAAAAAACTTGGCAAATTTTAGTACTACTATTTTTTTTATAATATAGGGTAAGGAGCTAGGAATGGCTTGACTAGTAATATTTCTTCCCAGATTATATAATTTTCTAGCATACAAAGTTTATCCAAAGAAATTGTAACTTATTCACTTACTTATCTTAAGTTATCCAATCATAGTCATTTTAATTAATTTCTTCGGCTACTTTTTTTAATTTATATCTTTCCTTATCTCCTTATTTATCATAAATAATACAGAGAAGTAATCTTTTTTAGGACAGAAAGAAGTATATAGGTAATATAAATTTCACCCCTCTCCCAACTTTTGACCACATATGTGACCATCTGTCTTATTTGAATTTTCTTTGTAAATATATAAAAATATAAGTCATGTTTAAAGTATCAATAATTATAAAAGGCAATAAAATAAATCAAGATTATGTTGTTCTTTTAATAAGCTGAAAAGTTTCAAAAATTAACCGAATCAAACATGAAAAATCCAAGGGCGTATCTAGAAGTGCTTTTTGAGAAGCAGGGAGTTGCATAGGTCCTCTATGATACACAAGTTTAGGGGAGGTAGGATTTTATTAGCGTGCCTGGTTTGCTACCTACTAGGCTTAAATTTGACAATCCAAACTAGGCTTCAAGAGCGATGGTAAATTTGACAATCCAAACAAGGTTTACATAGGTCCTCTAATACACAAGTTTGAGAAACGCGTGTAGAGCGTTTCAAGAGCCATGTTAAATTTGACAATCCAAACTAGGCTTTAAGATGCCAAATATGTAGAGCCTGTGTAGGTGGCCTGTGAAGAAATATGGACGGAGATGGTACGGAAACCCTACCTGGGTTCCCAAATTTGACAATTATGACCTTGAATCTGATATCTTAACTTTATGGTAATTCATACGAAAAGTGTTGGATGCACTTTTTAAACTAAGTTTTCTAATTTTTACAGAGTGGAGTACCAAGTAGGAACTGAGATATTCCTAGGTATCCTTTTGCGACTCACTATGACTTGGTAAGAAATGAAGAAATGATGAAAGTCATTATTCTAAAGCAAGAATGGGTTGTATTTCATTGACTTTTTTTTCTGGTTCCTACTTTTATAGATTTAAGTTTTTTTTTTCTAGCAAGTAATAGTATTTTAATACAAAATTGTGTAATATTATTAGTCTTAAAAGAAATTGTGCATCTGGTACATGTTGCTTTGGGAGATATATAAGAACATGTTCAAAGTTACAACCTATTATTGGCTTTTCCTTCGTCCGCGTCTGCAACATTAACTTATTTTATAAGCGTAAGTACAAAGGTAGAGTTAGACATGATTTTTTTCATTAATACAATAAGGTATATTTTTATTACTTTTCTTCCTTTTAATTTTCTTAAATAAATACAAAGAATTGTTGGTGTCACGTAGAACAACTAATTTTCTATCCCGCACTTATCTTTAATAATTACGTTGTACCATGACCTTTGGAAGGCCGATAAGGGGTGTTTTGTTATAGGCTCACTGACATACTGGCAATGCCATGGTAGATAAATCCTTATGGCAAGATACTTAGATTTGTTTCTTTAACATGAATATTTCTGTAATTTTATATTAAAATAGTATTGTTTAAGATGAATCTAGCAAAGCATCTTCTCATGTCAACTTCACCCCAAAAAAGGTATTTAGAGGTAAATAGTGGCGCTCTTAATGGTCAAACATCATATAAAAAAGTCAACATTATTATACATTTAAAAATATTTGTAGTACTTGTGACCCATCAAGAATTGAGGTGTTAGGGACCAATAAGTAATTTGTTACCATGTTGCCAAACTCAAAAGATGCATTAAGAAACAGATATAAAAACGTGGAAAAAATTTTAGACGTGAACACCGACATGCAGCAGCACGCAAAATCAACTCAAAATTCGAAATAAACATGGGGAGAGAGGGATGTGTGCTCCTGATCCAAGCAGTGCTCAAGCATGTCATGTTGGTACAATTCGGTAGCACAAGATATTCTCTCGTGAATAGGTTTGAAAACATGGAAATTCCCAACCAATTGACACCCGACAAAAAAAAGAGAAATGTAAATGTAAAAAGATATGGAAATGAATACGTTTTTATCAACTGTTTCCGTATTCCGATGGAGATTACCCTTTTTGGTAATGTAATAATTACAAACACCTCAATGCTTTAGATGATTTTTATTATAACCGTATTATTATGCCAGTTATCAATTATCCTAAAAACCAGATGCTACTGTCACCTATAAGGTGTCGTACAGACTTGTAACTTTATTTTGGATCCCCAACCAAAGTGAGGTCTAAGGACTTGTTTGGAAAAGTTTTAAATTCTAAGAAACAGTTGGTTGGTAGTCAGTTTCTAAGAATTTGGAAAAGCTTTGAAATTCAGCTCCTACAGCTTCTGAATTCTCAAAAGCTATGTATCGTTTGGGATAGCTTCTGGCAGAAACAGCTTTTGAAAAAAACTGTAGCTGGGATAAGCTCTCCCAAACAAGCCCTAGGTAGAGTGTGTCCTGTCTGCTAGAGCACGACCCTAGAGACTCTCTGGTCATCCTCCTAACTCTTTAAATAGTTAGGTATACATTCAAGGTTTCTTGGGTTTTCTAGATTAAAGTTTTAAATTTCTCGGGTTTTTTTATTAAAGTTTAACTATTGCTATTTTCCTAGATAAAGCTGTGATCGATTATATCGTCGTTTTCTCGTTATGGAACCCTTGATCATAATTTGTATTCAATTCTAACTCGCAACATCAGATTGTTTTGTTCTGATGGAGAGGTTATAGTCGAGTCATCCATGTTTTCTCATATTGTAGTTATCATAACTAACTTCTAAAATTTGTAGTTACAAATCCTAAAAATAAACTAAGAAGTCAGAAGCTAGGTTTGAGAGTTTTTTCATATTTTCAAAAGCTGGTTACCAAACAGTTGTTTCTCGGAATCTAAAACTCCCCAAACATGGCTAGTTATATTCTTCTATCTAGCTTATTATTAGTTTTTTTCCCCAATTTTTATATGCAGTACTCTTTTCAAAATGCTAGATTGTATCTTTTTATTTAAAAGTTACTATATAAAAGCTAATGATCTCAATTTTTAAATTAGATTTTTAAACTTTATAATAACTAATCTATACTCTTCTAAAAGTAGGAATGGTGGTAGTAGTAAATCTGCCATCCTCTGTTATACTTTTTACCAACTACTTCATGTACTTTAATATTACAAAATAGTCTTTCATATTGTTTCTATGTCATCAATAAAACACAAGTTTATTATGTAAACACATTACACATCTATAGTATCAAATTGTTTTGAAAACCTCACAAGTGATTTATGTAAAACAATAATAATACGCGTACCATTCATATTTATCCGTTACAAAGCACAAGTATTTAGCTAGTTTATCCTTTATATCATTAAACAGTTATAATAACTTAAATAATCGTTCATCTTTTGTAAACACAGCAAGTTAGTGGGCAGACCTTCGGCGCCACCAAACAATGCCCAGCGCTGACCTCTTCCTCACACAAGAGGATTGATCACCCGCAAACTCATCTCCCGTTACAGCAGTCAGCACAGTCAAGAAAGCAGGAGACGCAGGAGGTTAAAAAAAGAGGCAAATTTAATACTAGTGATCAATCAAAACTTACAGCAAATTAAAATCTAATCTGAATCTGATACGGACAGCAAAATTTTCTCCACTTCTTTTCGCGAGAATGGAACAGGTATATCTCTTCGACAGACAGCAAAAACACATACAACCGAATCCCCATTCAGCACTGTACATGTCCAAAAACTTCTCCAATTGCCAATGGCCAGCGTCTCTATACAAAAACCTCTTTACTTGTTCTTCTTTTGCTTCCGTTTCATTTGCGTTCTCTTAGCAGCGATCGCGCTGGCAGCACTCTTGCCTTCGAGCTTCTTCGTCACCTTCATGACACTCGACATGCCCTTGCGTGCGGACGCTTTGCGGTCCGACCTGCGGTTGAGGAGCTTCCTGTCCAATGGCCAGTACGCATACGGATCCATCTTGTCTTTCTTCTTGAGATCGCCGCCGGCCTTCTTGCTAGTGTACTCATGACCGGTGTAGGCCCAGCCAGAGCTGGTCATCTTCCTCCTCTTGACGGACTGACTTCGGACAGTGCTCCTTTCATCAGCCTCGTCGTCACGAGAGAAAGGCTGCTTCTTTTTGCGCCTGTCCCGCTCTTCACGTACAATAATACGCCCTTCGGAATCCATCTCCACCTCATCATCATCTTCATCAGGCGTAGTTCTCTTTTTCGTCGATCTGAGAGCCAACCGCACTGTTTTCTGGTCAAGTAAATCTAGGGGCTCGCCGGTTGACTGATCAATGAACTTCTCTAGCAAGCTCTTATCTGCGTGGCGCTTCCTGCTAGACCTGGATAAGAATAACATTTTGTAAGAGGTAACCATTATAGATGCTCACAGGCATTTAAGTACGGCACTATTATGGCACATACCGTGTTGAAGCTTTTGTTCCAGTACGAGAAGTGACTGTATGTTGAGCGGAAAAGGGACCATTGGAGTCATCCTCATCACTTCCAAAATCCGAAAATATCTGTGTGTGATTCCATCTACTTTGTCTGCAGGGATTATGACCCATACAGTTGAACAAACATAAGTGGATATATTGTACACTGGAAATAGATGTGACATTCACTCCAGAGCTATCAGCAAATTCTCCCTTTCAGAAACTTTATGATACTCTGTTTTAACTTTGAGCGCAGCTAGAAAAAACACCAATAAAAATGCACCATATACCTTGTAGCTCGTGAGGTCATTGATACGGCATCCCCATCCTCAGAAGATTTAGATTTCCGCATTTTTCGCTCATTAATCTGTTTAATGCATGGAATTGTTGAGCATATGACTGAAGACAACTTTAATAATCTAGTCTTCAAGATAAGAACAAAGCACAAAACACTGTTAAGTTACCTTTCTAATGTTAGTAAGCAATTTTATATGTTCTTCGGGCATCACAGCCTTCACAGCATCCAAACCACATTTTTTCACTAGAATTTCTATCAATGACTTTACCTGGCAATAAGACAAGAGATGAATTGCAAGCTCTGAGAAAACAGCAGCAGTTTGCTACATGTTCGGTCATAAAACAATATCATTGTTTGCGAACGATTATATAAATACCAGCATAAATGTCAGTAATTTATAGTATCAAAAGCAAGCGGGCAATACCTTCGCTTTGAAGGAATTCTTTGTATCAGTTTGCCAGCTCAGCAAACCCTCAACAACTCCTTTCAAATGCTCATGCAAAATATCGGCTTTGGATTTAGCCACCAAAGCTTTGATAAAACCCAAGTTAGCCTGTATACAATATAAGATTACTGTAAGGAGATGAAGTGACAGATGAGCTAATAAGCCAGAAGTGTGCTGTGTGCTTTACTTTGACAATTTCTCGGTTGTTCCTCTGCATGAGAAGAAAAGTTGATGGGAGGAGCTTGTATGCTACACCAATAAGCTCTGAGAACTCATAAGTTAGCCGAGCTAACCCTGTAACAGAAGCACTAATTGCATATGGAGTTTGACCAGCAAGACCACCAGCAACCTAAACATAAAAGCCACAAAGTTAAACCAAAACATAGATGTTGGTTTCGTTAATATACAGGAGAGGCTTGGCAAGTCAGGTTGTTATGGTTCAGAGCCTCATATTTCATTAGTTTGGTCCCATCAATCATCTAAAAAGCAGTAATGACATAATACCATGCCAAAGAACTGGTGCAAATTCTCCTTCCTCCCATCATTTTCAGCATCTTCGCAAGCACGTCCAATTTCAATAAGTACATCATAAGCTCTGTTTCTGGTCTTCTTGTTAGCCTGTGAAGAAATATATAGTCATGATTGTTCATCTCACAGCTGGTAGGTTATGTACCACACACATACTTTCAGAATCTGGCTATCCAAAAGCTTCACTCAGCTTAATCAGAATTATGCCGTAGAACTATTGTGACATACAATAATTATTTTTAGTCAAGTCTATAATTCTGAACAGAAAAGACTACATGAGTAGACATACTTTGTTCCCGAAAAATGTAAGGATAGCTGCACATTACCACAAGAAATAGCAAAGGTTAACAGTAGAATTTCTAATGGTACACACGCACACATACCAAGAGTCAAATTGGGGGTATGGTGCTTGGAGTATACGGTTTATTTTCCAATCAACATTAAAAGATCACGCAAACTTAAATATACAATCAAGTACCTCCTTTAAGGCAAGAAGTATTTCAGTCAGGAATGAACCAATAATTTCCCTCTTTCCAAGCTTAGTTGAATCCTGCAGACAAAGAGAACACATAGTTCTTGTTACAATCTGAGGGACAGTATCCACATCTGCTTAGCAAATATAACATTTTTTTTACTACCAACTACAAACCTTCAAAATGTAAACAATAAGGTGATGCAGGCATTCAAGCCTGTAGCGCTTTGATGGAAATTGGCATGGCAATGAAGAAATCATCAATTCCAACAAGGTATCCAAATTCCTTTCAATAAACTCAGCATCCTGGAATTATAAACATTCATAAAGATTTCGAGTTATCTTTCCATGATCTGCCATGATGATCCATATAAAGTGCAAACTGAAAACAGAAACATACCTTGAGCAGCATTGAAAGAACCTTGTATGCTCTCTTTTGAATCAATGAGTCAGTATCCTAGAAGCGTGAGAAAAAGAAATCAGGTACAGCTCAATTTACATTTAAAAAAACAGCTTGGATACTTCCAATATATCATACAAGTACCTTAATTGCAGGTTTTACATAACTGAATAACACATTGATAGATTTTGCAGATAAACCAGGCATTAATGAAGCTGCAAAGTCCAATAGGAGAGCCCTAACATCCACCAAGGATTGAAACAACAATAAGTTTCAACAGAAATCTCACATTAAGAAGTAACAAGAATATAAACTTTGAGCAAACCTTGCCATGTTATTTGTGTTGGAATCGGTGTCAGTCTGCATTGAACCGTCATTCATTTGCTCTGCACTAACAGCTTTTGTGGCATCCAACAACTTCCTTATTGCATCAAGGAAGAACCTCCCAACGGTGTCTTTGTCTGATATGGAAGCTATATCACTTATTGCGGGCTGCATGTTCAATGATGAACAAGTCAATTGTATGCTTGTGCATGAAATAAGTGTGAAATAATCAACAAAACAATACAATTTATTGAATCGCAGCGAGAACAATCAAAACTCAAATGCTCGAAGTTCTACACTGGGAGTGTAGGAAATCTATTCCGATGAAGTAAATAGATTATTATTGAGCTGCAAACTGACCATAGAAGAAATTAACTTCCAGATTCAAATCAAACAATTCCAGAAAGTACAGATCCTTAAAGCCGAGCAACCAGATGGCACAATATGTATATAGCAGGCATCAATAATTTACCTGTAGGAGTCCAATAGCATCGTTTGAAGAAGCTAAGAATATAGAACATAGAGCTTCCAAAAACTTTGAAGAGAAAGCCCGTATTGCTTTCAGGTTTTCCTCTGCAAACTCTTTAGTATATCGTTCTTTTGCTCTTCTTTCAGATTTTGTTATTTCATCCTCAGCAAGTATGACCTCTTCAGTAGGAACCGACAAAGCTTCCTTATTTTGTTTAATCAATATCTAAAATATACAAGCCCAAACAAAGCAAAATAAGCTCAAAAGCACAAAACAGTACTCATAAAAAAGAACTAACCAGCTGCAGCACAAAATACCTGAATACTGGAACAAATGATACCACGTAAGTCAGGTTGGCTTTTAAGCATGTCACATAGAACATTCTGCAGAGCTCTAAAGTGGATTGAAGTATCACGTGCATAATTGCAGCACGACGGCAACAAAGACCATAGTGAATACACGTAACCTTCGGCTCTCTTGGCGGAGAAAAGCTTATCTTCCTTTAATAGCTATTGAAGATGTTGCATACACAGTAAGTTCAGTTTAAAATGGAAGTGCTCAATCCGTTTTTGCTTTAAAGCTACTAGAATTTTCAAGAAACACACAGTACCTTTGGAATGTTCTTCTCTACAGCTCTAATAATGTCCCGAATATCTGTCAAGAAAAATTGTAAACTGGCACCAACAATGTGTTTTTCTAAAATGGGGAAGATCCATTCGTTTTCATCAGATATGGAATGAATCTGTAGGATTTTAAGAACATTCTTTGGTCCCATAGCAGCAACTGCTGCGCCAAGACATGCATCGAGCTGCAAATAGAAGATATGAAGGTAAAACCAGGGGATAACCAAATATACATGGAGCAAACAATTTTAGTTGCATGAAAGGCATAAGTTAGTTTATATTGTGTTGAAGAAAAACAGTAGTGGTTTTGCTATGGCACACATAGTTAAATGGAAAAGATACCTGCTTCCGGAAAGAGAAGTCATCATCTGACAAGTTTTGCATGTCTGCCAAGTTGTGAAGTGCTTCAGGCAAAAGGCCGGAAGACGATTCCCCTGTTGTTTTGCATTAGAGATCAGTACAGGAACTACTATAAAAAATTATCAAGTTACTAATAGCCAATGACATAATTCAATTTAACATCAAACATTTGGATACAGGTTATTAATAGCTCAAGTAAGATTGTCCAACAATACATAAGATGTGAGCAGAAGCTACATTGAACCTTTAATGCTCAGACCAGAGGAGCCAGATTACTAAATTAGAGACTATCATATGATGCATAAGTTCTTGAATGAGGATAAGCAGATATGCTAAAGTAATGTTATACTTACCCAGCTTGTCAAATGCCATTGAAATCACATGAAATGATTTGTCCCAGGCATCACTGTATCGGACATTTAGCAACCCCTCCAGGATAGCGCATATCTTCTCTATGGTTGTAGGATCAGATCTTACCCCTGGATGTCTAGACTTAATCTGGGCAATGCCCTGTAAAATCATGTTTTCATCAATGCAGTCTTCTATCAAACTTTTGAATGCCTCCACAGCAGAAAATCTTGCTTCTTCAAACTCACTTGCCAATATATCTAGTAAACAATTTACAAGATATTTAGGCAGAACATATAATATGACTTATTAGGTACAGTCGATCAACTGAAAAGTGACAAATTTTGTGAGAAGAACCAACCTCCAAGTGAAGTAAATACTAATGGAAGCTTTACAACACAAATGTTCTTGTTCTGATTATAAATTTTTCTAGTAGCAACATTTAGAAGCCGTGCAATAGAAGCCATTTCATCCCCTGATTTTCTTTCAGCAGAGACAGATAGCCCCAAAGAGCATACTATATCCAGTAGCACATCAGATTTAAGCTGTACAGCTGGACTGTCACCAACAGCATGCAGAATCTCCAATATGCTCCTTGTCAAAATTGGTTGATGCAGATCCAACAGAGCTTTAAAATATTTTATTATGGTATTGGAAGGTTTTGATGCCATAAGAGGGAGGCAGCATTTTAAAGCATTCAGAATATACAAGACTTCTTTAGCCCCCTTAGGTCCGCCTTCTGCTACATCTGTGTTGACAGCATTGGATCCTCCAGCAAGCAGCAGAAAACGCTCAAAACATCTTGTTATTCCTTCACTTGCTGGAACCAAAACAGCTTGCCTTTGGAAACTTTGGAGAATATCTCGCAAGCAAGAATGAGATTGCTTTCTGACCTACAGCCCATCAAAGCAAACTATGAATAATCTTCAGTATGACACAAGGCATTTGAATTTTTATATGAGCAAAGCTAACAACATGAACAAAAGCTTCGACACCAAGAAAAAAATTGTGCATTATCCTTCTTCGTTTACTATAAAACAAAAACTAAGAGATCTAGAATTTCCCACTAAACTGAACGGTATTCTGCATACTAAATCAGATTAAGTGAACAACATTGGCAGGATTGGCAACATTGTGGGTGCCCAGCAAACCATATGGTCCATATCATTGCATCACAACAGTGCGTATTTACCATCATACTAATTTTGAAGCGGCAAATTTGAGAGAATTGGTTTTGCCATTACCTTTGGTCGGTGATCGGCCGCTAGACGTAGCACCACTCCATAGAGCGGCTCCACTGCCTCCCAGCTCGCTTTCTCCCCTGCCGATATCAAATGCGCGAGGCACCTCACCCCAGCCCTCACGCCGGAGTCGGGCGTCGAAGGGAGCTCGAGCACCCGCACCACGTCGTCCGCGACCTCACGGCCCCTGGCGCGCACCACGGCGGGAGGCAGCGCGGGCACCGCGGCCGACAGAAACGCGAGGAGCGCCCCGGAGACGTGCCGGTCCGCGGCCCCGGCCCCGGCGCGCGCCAGGGGCGCGAGCGCCGCCGCCGCCGCGGCGAAGTAGGCGACGGGGGTGGCGGCGACGCCCTGGTCCCTCACGGCCTGCGCCATGGCGGCGGCGGTGGCGCAGAGGTGCTGGTCGTCCTCCCGCGGCGAGCCGCCGAGCCGCGCCAGGACGGCCGCGGCGAGGTCGGCCTCGCCCTCCAGGAGGGAGAGCTCGTCGTCGCCGGCCGCCGAGCGCGGGGTCTGGGGGAGCTCGCCCATGTCGACGTCGGCCATGGCGTGGAGGGGGCCGGTGGCGGGGAGAAGCCGAGCCGCACGCACCGAGGCGAGGAGGCGAGTGCGTTAGGGTTTTGGGCGAGGAGTTGGAAACGCACGCGGGCCTAGTGGTTTTGCTGCACAGTAACTCGCTACGGGCCCATTCACTAATGGGCCGTGTGTACTTCAAATGGTTTGGGCCATTCAGAATGATGGGCCTGAGTTCGGCTCAAGAGAACAGCCCAACATGAATACTTTGAGTAGATAGGCATGCTCGGCTGGCAAGCCTGTGAGGCTCACCTGTCACTGAGCAAGTAGTACTGTAGAGGATAGGATCCCCGAAATACACGGACCAAGGAGATGGCTATATGGTTGAGCGGATGAAAGAGAGAATCAGGTCTAGCGGATGCAAAAAAAAAAACTATAGCGAGGCTGAGTATTAACGGTGGAATCAAGCTGTTTGTCTGGCCGAATGCATGCATTCTCGCTGCACCTGACACATCCGTGAATACATCAAAAACAAACATTGCAAAATTATCACTATCACTAAAAATAGGATCTGGATCATGTGCAGTAGCTAGTATGACCGTAATAAAGCAGTCCCACTAGGACCGTTTGATGCAAATCAAGGGTCCAGATTGTATGGTGCACTATTTGCACAGGGAAAAATCACTGTAGAAATAGAACTGTAGCATCAAACCTCACTCGTTCACAGGAAAAAATGGATGGTCGTGATTGCATGCAGTCCTAGTTGTGACTGCACGGGATCCCAATCCCTAAAAATATATAAGCACAATCATATGTGGAATTTTTTTCAGAGTACGTTAAATGTTTGACCGAATGTCGAAAGGATTTTCGGACGCGAATGAAAAAACGAATTTTATGGCTAGCCTGGAAACCGCGAGACGAATCTTTTTTGAGCTTAATTAATCCATCATTAGCACATATTGGTTACTGTAGCACTTATGGTTAATCATGGACTAATTAGGCTCAAAACATTCGTCTCAACATTTCTTCTGTAACTGTGCAATTATTTTTTTGGTTCATCTATGTTTAATGCTTTATTTAGGTGTCTAAAAATTCGATGTGATGTTTTTGAAAAAAAATTAAAAACTAAGAAGGCCTTATATCATTGATTTGTCCGCCCCCCCCCCTCCCCACACACACATTTAGCTACTGTTGTTGTTATGGTTGCACACCGATCACTGTCAGACTGACTTGAAATGATTGCATGTGTTTTCACCCGTGCGAAAGAGAAAAATATATTGCTCCATCGAAAAAGGGACAGGTTTTTAGGAGAAAAATGGGAAAATAGACCTGCACCTGCTTAACACAACAAACAAAAATTCATATCTAACATGAAAAAGTTTTGAGGAGAAGACCTGGAACAAAATTTATATAGTTGGTACTACGAACCAAAATTGTTTCTAGAATGAGAAGGTTATCAGGAGTAGGCCGAAAGTGAAAATTGACTGTTTAGTACATACCGACAGTTCATTCTAAAATGAGATGATGCAAGGAAAAAAAACATGATTTAAAGGGCTTTTTAAAGATATATATGAAGGAGGACCAAGAGGGAAAAAAATAAAATGACATAAAAATTTCAACAGTGAATCTTAAAGTAGTGCTACCTCCGTTCTAGAATGTAAACAATTTTATGTTGTTCAAAATAGACTATCGAGATGTCAAAACATTCCTTAGCAGTCACTTCAATGATCAACTTATAAATTTTAAATTGATTATATTCTTTTTCTAAGCAACTGGTTGGCTCTGGAATCATTGAGATGATTGAAATCATGGGAATCAGTGCATAAATAATTTATAATAAAATTTAAATCTAAAAATATTTATAATTTAAAACAGATAGAGTACCTATAATACTATTAAGATAGAAATGTATGCCATTTCAAGATGGAAATGAAGGATTATGTCTTAAAGTTATGCTTTATCGTGTCTTGACTAACGACTACTCACCAAAGAGCATAGTACAAGGTAGGTTCAGGAAAATGAAAATGAATGGCCAACCATATCGAAAATCCGATGGTAATACATTCACTACTTACATAAACATACTCCCTCCATATTTTAACGTACGATACATTAGCTTGTGGACATGAAGTTTGACAATTTGTCTTATTTAAAATATTTACAAACATATTTATTTTCCCGTGACTTATTATATCACCATAAATACTTTAAGCATAATATTTTTTAATAAAACAAATGGTCAAACATTAGGTCTAAAAGTCAAAACATCGTACATTAAAATATGGTTATGGAGGTAGTACCGCATTTTTCCATGTGATATTTTATGCTGAATAAAACGGAATGTTGACTAGCTGAATAATTTACAATTATTCAACAGATCAAAGAAATGTATAATAAAGATATATAAGTTTTCAAAAAATATTATAAAAATCATACATTGAATTTTTGTTATGAAATATCACCCGTTTATGAGCCTATAAAACGTGTCGTTGAATGGACTGGTTCTATTTTTTTAATAAAATAGCACACCCTATAAAAGCAAAATGGTCATTAAAACATAAACCAGTTACTCCACTATACTGAAGAGCCTCTTGGAGTCTTGGTTGTTGGGGACAGTAGGCACGCACAGTCTCTTCCTGCCAAACATTCTTTCCAAGCTTCCTTCTCACACAGGAGTAGGCTATCTGCAATCCTGCATCTTTTACCAGAAACACAACACTGATGCATCAGCAAATCCAGCATGGCAGACAGAGTAAACCACCCACGGATCGAGCTACTAGGTAAGCACGCATGCATTGACCTCCTGCCTAAACCAGTCCTCTCATCGTCAGATTAATTCCCAATTGGCACACGCATTATCAAATCACTTATCGCGCCCATGTCCACCCGACAACAACGAGCGCGCGTGCATTTGTTTAGCCAAAACAGCCCGTCGCTCTCGCTGATGCCACCGGCTCTGAACCCTGTCCGCGACTGCACTGTCCGCATCTGACGACACCCCCACACTGCCAATTAGATGCTAATCCCAACCACACACACGCCAAATTGTCGCATAAATTGCGAATTTATATAGTTTACGGCTTAAATTAGTATGCGAAATGTGATTCTGAAATCTTAAAAATATCTGCATTACCACCTCTGACATCACATCAGTTGCCGCGCGTGCATTTGTTTAATGGCGATAATGGTAGCCAGGCACTGTTGTTCCAGGCTCTGAACTCTTGTCTGCTACTCGCCGTCGTCATCTTTTCCTTCCTGATCAGCTGTTCAAAGTGGTTAAATTTTCAGGTTAGCGAACACCATACGCGTGCATGGAGGCGGCCCTCTGGCCGGCGAGCACCTCCTGTAGCTAACAGGATAAGAGAGCTAGAGTAATTTAATTAGCCAAGATTAGGTTAAACACACATGTGGCTCCCATTAACAAAGCTATCTCTCAGTTGCTGCAGGCTTCAGCTTCAGCTTACCTGCATCAGTCAGAGACATGCAGTCGTAGACGTTTGCGTACTGCAGTCAGACGCGAGGCGACCGGACGGGCGGTTGCCGTCGGATGGCCGGGCCGACGGCCGGTTAAACTAGTGTTATTGCCGCCGCATGCCCATCATCTCCAGGTAAAAAGTGGCTTTTTTGTCAAAGTTAACCTCGACTAATCCCTGTAATTAATTCAGACGAGACAGCGACTAACACAGTCACAGACTCACGGACGACAGAGAGAGATTTCATCGGATTATTAACTTGATGAGCTCCGGGGTTTATGTTTAACTCGATTTTGATGGCCAATCGGATAAATGGATGGATGTCGATCCGAGGTTTGGTGGTCTGCCATTTGATGGATGAAAAAGGAAGTGATTTTGGTTTCGAGGCAGGTTTGGGCTCACTTTCGCCAGAGAAAGTTAGGTTCTTTCTAGACAACCATGTCTTCCTACCACATGTACTATGCCTTTGCCCCGCCTATATATATGCATCACCATGCAGTCCTAAGCCTCCCAGCTCCAGCTCCTCCTCCAATGGCGAGAGAGGCTAAACTAGGGCATAGCCCTAGGAGGTGGTGGTGGTGTTCAAGGAGGGGTGAGCAGACCGTGCTGGAGAAGCAGGGCACGTGCTCGACGGCTAGGCTTGCAGGCCGCAGCTTGGCTTAGCAGCATGTGCGTTCCTTCTCCAGCATGGCTTCTCGCCCCGTCGGTCGATCGATCGCCGCCGCGGCGGCGGTGGCGCCATGAGAAGGGAGCTTGAGCTTTTGAGCTAAGTAGCACGTCCATGGATGGATGGATTGATCATCGATGCATTGGTAAGACACTGTTCTAATGTTCTTCCTGTCTTCTTGATTGGGTCATCTGAATGCAGCTAGTAGCTCAAACATTTTAGTCAGAAACGAGGTCCTACGTGGTGATCGGATTCTTGACCTCGCGGCCATTCGGTAGTTGGAAAGTCGTAGAAACTCGTGGAATTTTGCATGAAAACTTTGGAGGAAACATGATACTGACGAGGAGTTAATTTGGTCATTTATTTGGTGTGTTAGATAGCGGAGCCCATAGGAAGGTTCAGAGACACATCTGAAATGGTTCACCTGAATTTGACGAAATGGTAAGCATGGACCTTTCTCCTGTCAAAATTATTCTTTTCCCATAATATTTTCTTGACCACTAACGGAGCAAGTTAACTTTTTCCTTATACTGAAGTTTCCAGTCTATTATTAGCACTGTAGCACATCTTTGTAAACAAACTGTGCTTAAGGACAGACAGAGACAAGTGTGCATATCACTATGAGCAAAGCAAGACCTAGAACTTAGATGCATGTCCCTGACAAAGAAAAATGGAACTTGCAGAGAGCTACCGATCGATTTCCGTAGCACTGTCCTTGTAAGCATGATAAAGACTTTGCTGAGAGAGCAAATTAGATGCAGGTGAGGGAAGCCAACAGTGTTTAGTTGGTTGGTCCTACACGCATGAAGAACTCAGGTATGTTCTTCTTGGTGCTAATACACTGTTCCAGGAAGAGGTAGCTAACTGTTTAGTTAAATCACGCAATAGTATTAGCGAGAATATTGGTCATGGATGACAGCACAGTACTGATATTCCATTCTACACACAAAACGAGTACACAGACAGTTCCTATACGGCAGAAATCACGAGATACTTCTACACATGTACAAGCAGAAGTCAATAAATGGCCAGTGTTTATTTTACTGCTTCAGTGTCCTATTAGATGTAGAACACTTGATGATAATCCTAGCACGCCTGCACAAAGTGAACTATTCCCAACTCTTCGTCAGTTATATTAATTTCTTGGTTCACTAGTGTCAATTTCTAGAGATAAATTGCATATACAAATTAGTGATTACAATTAGAGAACGTGGATCACTACGGGAAAGCATGTCCAGTTCTTTTTTGGCATGATCTACAAGCATATTTTACCAAACTAAAAGAATATCGCAGAATCAGAATGCTCTGAAATTTCGGTAAAAAAAAGAGGATATTTTGAAACACGAGGGGTTCATTTCCAACTAGTCAGCACGGCATACTGTGGACGGATAGTTCCCTTCGTATTCATGGTACAGTAAGCAAACAGGTACTTGCCAAACACATGCACTGTTAAGACAAGAACATCGGAAGAAGAGTTTTATTCCCGACCTTCTTTTTTACCGTGAGGTACTAGAACCGTAAGATACTAATATCTTCACCCGTGCTATCCACCCCATGATCAAGTTAGTACTAAAATCTCGACTATTAGTGACCCCATGATCAAGTTAGTACTAAAATCTCGACTATTAGTGATGATAGATCGAACGATTGCATGTACCCGACTATTGGTGATGATAGATCGAACGATGGCATGTATCTCGAGTATCAACTTAATCGTGAGGTGGATAACATAAGTGGGGATATTAGTACCTTACGGTACAAAAGGAAGGATGTGAGTAAGAGATTTACTCTAGTCCAACAAAAAGTAACAAAAGTACCTCGAGGTACTGGTACCTCGTGGTACCAAATCGTTTCTAATCGTTGGATCTAACTATGTACATCCTACTCAGCTAAATTCAACGATGGAAAATGATTTGGTATCTCGATGTACTTTTTATTAAACCGGAGCAAATCTCTGGGAGCAAAGCTCTCTGAAGAAACCATAAACATGCCACTGCATATAAGTTTCTCCATATTTTTTCTTCTTGCATGGTGATTGGTCTATGGAATATCAGTACTGTGTCAAGAAATAGTATCTGGGTAACATATTTCACATCTTTGGATCGAGGATTGGAATGCAAAGGTTCTGATTTCTGAATATTTCAGGCAGCGACACCTAATTTCCTCACTGATCTATATGTACAGTAGTGACTGTCGCCTATTCCCAGTTCTTCAGATCAGCTCATTCCACAGTTGAATGATCGAAATGAGAAGAAAGAACGATGAGCTGTGGCAACAAAATGAGACAGCATTAGTGCACAAGAAAAAAGTAACAAGAATGATCTGCATACATACACAAAATCCATGAGAATATATGAGTAATTTTCACCTTTTGGTGACTTCTCCTGTGGGTCTATCTCATGCAGCTCAGACTTTGCAGGAGATGCAGCCACAAGGTTTTGCAAAGAGCAAGCTGCAGAATTAAAACATGTAAAATGTGCTTGAAAAGTCACATTTAATAAATTTCATAAATCGATAAGTAATATCGTGCACTAATTAAATGACAGATAGTGAAAGATTTGTGCTCTAAAAATACTGGCAATAACATGAAATTCTAATTACCTCGTGGAGATGAGACGGCATAGCTGTCGTCGGATGCATCATCCAAGGAGGCCATCCTTGGCTTGATCGTGCCATTGGACTGCCACCCTCCGCTGCCGCTGTCGTCGTCGGCCACCGAGGGCACCGACGGCGAGGTGCAGTCGATGACGGTGACCTCCCTGCCCCCTCTGTTCTTCTTCCCGAAGCTCAGGAACCTCTTGAACCCCCGCACCGCCTCTCTCGGGGACCGCGCCGCGCCGGAGACCCTGACCGGCGGGGTGGTCAGCGTCGTCGTCGTCGTCGGCACGGCGCACTTCTCGGCGCTCTCCTGTCGTTTCTTGCGCAGCAGCGCGGCGTCCTCCTCGAGCAGCCTCTCGATGGACGGGGCTCGCGAGATGCAGGAGGCAGGAGCGCTGCTGGGAGGGGAGCCACCGGACCTGCTGCCGGAGAAGGAGGATGACTCGTCGGAGCTCTCCCTCGCCGGTGCTTCTCCCGCGATCGTCGTCGCGCTTTCTGCCGCGACGGCGTCCACTGGTGGAGCCGTGGTCCCCTCGGAGGAGGCGTCGCCATTCTTCTTCTCCGCCTCGGGCTCTGGTCTGGCGTCAGAACGCGTCGTCATGGCGTCTTCCTCGCCGACGACGTCCTTCTTGACGAAGACATAGCTCGGCTCGGCATCCGAGTCACTGGTGATCTCTCCATTCGCTAGCTTACCGGGAGACACGGCGACCTCCTCGGCGTTGTGCTCCACGACACACTTCGCTTCAGCTTCACGGTCGTCTGCTCCACTGCCCACTACCTCACCGCGGTCTGAATCCGGCGAGGCGGGGCCAGCGAACGGGGCTGGGAGAGAAGCCCTCCCGGTCTCCCCATGGAAAGCAGCCTGCTCGCTTGAACAGCTCTGCACCGGTGCAGCTACCGGACAGGTGTTCGGCAGGACCGCCTCCTTGAGATCCTCCAGCCCGCCGGAGCTGGACCGCCGTGGCACGGAGCGCGGGGGCTTCGGCCTCGTCCCACCCGTGGCTGAGCCATGCTCTTTCACCGCCGAGCTCGTGTGCTCTGAGAACACCCTGCGTTTCGGCGCGGTCGTTGCGCCGCCGCCGCCGCCGGTGACCCGCGCTACTCGGTGGCTATCCTTCCTACCGGTGGCGCCGCCGGCGGGTGTCTCTGACGACGTCGACGACGACGGCGGCGGCGGCTCATGGGACAGCGCTCGCCGCGTCGTCCCGGCATCAGGGCGGCTGCTCTTCGTGGCGGACGACGAGAAGCTCCTGGTGCGCGCGTGCTTCTTGCCGGAGATCCTGCCCGCCGCCGGGGCAGCAGCGACGTCGAAGCTTCTCCTCCTCTCGCCATCGTCCCCGCCTCTCTGTGGCACACGTCACAACACACATCAGATGCAGCTTTTTTTTCTCTCTCTACGATTCCATGGAAAACGCATACACACGCACGCTGCCATGCAGCGAATGTTTCACATGGCGTGTAGCACTGTAGCTAGGGCGGATGCCATCGACAGCGACACCCAATGGTTGACCGATGTGGCGACGTGATTCGTTTACATGGCAAGCACGAATGTGTGTTCTTGCTTGCCATGAACTTCGGCAGCCGACACGGAAGGGGCTATTATTTTGGACGCCATATCTCTTGGAGCTATCTAAGTTTCTTGTTGGGAAACTTTTAAACTAATTATAACATAGTGTAGCATAATTATATGTCTATTAACTTACATGAGACTTGTACATAAGTATTAAAAAACACATGGGCTTGTGCTTTTTTCTTCTCCTTTTACCGATCTCGATGTGGTCGGGACTTTTCTTCTCCCCTTATAAATTTTAATACGATCTAGTGATATAACAATTGTAAGTTATAGTGTAATAACTATACCGTAGTTATATTTAAGAAAAAAATTAAAAATATAAAAATATACATTTGACATGGATCGCGCCATCACTCTCGGTACCGCATTACGGTTGCATGCCACCAACAATCAACCTATGTGTAAAGGACAATTTTACGATTTTTAAAAGGTATCATGGCTTCTATGATAAAACTTGGTATCTAGTCCCAAGATTTTCAATATTTAATTTTAGTATGTCCTCATATTTGAAAGTTTTTCAAAATAAAACATGCAAGTCTATTTTTTAGCAGTTCCGTATCTTTTTGAGTTTCGACAAGTTCGATCGCCATGCCGACGGACGATGAGTTGAGCTGATTGACGAAGCTGGAGTTTGCACGGGAGCGTACGCATTCACAAGGGAGGAAGGGAAGGACACGCAGACTTGAGATGGGAGATTTCATCAGAGGTACGTACGTTTTATTGACGCACGGAATCTGGATGTTTTGCCTTAGCTTGCTGCCGGCGCTGCGCATGCAGTTTCTGCCGGGGGAGTTAAAACTCCTGAGCAGAATAGCAGAATCTGAGGTGAAGAGTTTCAGGGCTTGGTCGTGAATGGTCATGAACTTACCATTTATCGTTCCACGTGAACCCTTACGTAGTAATGATAATTTACCAATTTAGGCAGCATTTAAAATGGGGGTATTTAAGTAGGATTGGTTAAGCTATGGCTAATAAACCGTATAAAATGAATGAATCACAACAAAAATAATTTATAGGTGAAACTTTTATATAAGATAAGTTATAAACAAAGTGAAATTCACGGTTAGGAAATATACAGCAATGAAAATCTCGTTATCAACTCGGAAATTAAGTTCCCTCTCAAAGAATTCCAAATAAAGTTTTTTTTTAAAAAAATCGACTACGTTAGTTAGGTCATGATGACAGCCTAACTAATAGATACCTTGTGTAAAAAATACTTTCTACTGCGTATATTCTACTTCCTCCGTTTGACTATTTGTCTTATTCAAAAAATTATGAAAAAATTATTTATTTTGCTTATGACTTACTTTATTATCAAAAGAACTTTAAGCACGACTTGTCATTTTTTATATTTGTACTAAATTTTTGAATAAAATAAATAGTCAAATATTATAAAAGAAAATCAAACATCTTGCGTTATGAAACGAGAGGAGTTGTTTATAAAGAGACCTCGTGAGCTATATGTGAAAAAAAAAGAGAGTTCAAAACGAGATCGTAGGATTGACCAATAGAGAAATGAAGTTGCATCTTTGCATGCAGAAGCATCAATGAGTTCGTGATTTTTTTTCAGGGAAAGAAGGATTCGTCAATCAGAGAAATGTATGCCGTGCAGATTGGAGAGGTGCAACGTCCAAACTGTTTGGGTCAATCATTTTTTCTTTAGAAGGCTAAAAGCAACGAGAGGCCGTTAAAATAACGGCCTGCTCGTAGTTCGTTGTAACGCGGTCCAAGAAAGGAAAAAAGAATGGAACGTGTCGTGCCGGCGACCGCAAGCAGAGAACGACGTACCTCTCTGGCCGTGCAGTCGCCGCCGTCGTCGTCGTTCGTCGTGGTGGCGGCGCGCCAGCCGGCGCCGGCGCCGCGCTCGAGCTGCGCCCAGAGCGCCATGACCTCGGCCTCCTTGCGCTCCATCCGCGCGCGCCACCCTTCCCGCAGCCGCTCGTCCCTCCTCCTCGTGTACGCCTCGTACATCCTCCCCCTCACATCGCCGCCGCCCTCCTCCACCACCACCTCCTCCCCGCCTCCGCGGGCATCCGCGGCGTCATCGGCGACGCTGCTGCCTCCGTGCGCGCCGCTCCTCTTGGCGAGCCGCTGCTTGTACCCGGCGAACTGCCGCTCCAGCTCCGCCGCCATCGCCCACAGGTCCACCTCCCCGCCCGCGCCGCCGTCGCGCGACATGATGATCGATCACTTTCGGGACCCCACGTTGGCGCGCTCTGGGATCGGATCGATTCCACGCCGGCCTGGGCCTGGCTTTTGGCTTGGAGAGGGTATCGAAAATCGATCGTGCGGAGACGGAGGGAGGGGGGAGGCCGGCCGTGCGTGGCGTTTGGTCGTGGGCACACGCGCTGGCGGGCGAGCGGCGGCGACGACGGGTGGGGTTCGGTTTTGTTGTACAGGTTTGCACGCGCGGGCGGGAGGTGGGGACGGTTGGGCCGGCCGGCGCGCGGGCCAGGTCCAAGTCCAACGCTGCGTACGCGCGAGCGCGACGTGACCCTCTCTCCACGCCGTATTACAAGTTTCGCACCGTTTTTTTTGGCAAGGATTTAAACGTGCTTTTTTTTTATCAATTTTAACTTCGGTCCACTTTATAAGATTTAATGAATATGAATATATATCGAACATATGTATTGTATCGTGGATTAATCCAAGTGAGCATTAGAGATTATGGTTATGCAACCAGATGTCACCTGGACGTGTAAACATCACGCAGCAGCACACACCTGCAATTGCTTGGTAGCTGTTCCGCGAGAGTAACATGGACATGGTAACGTGCGAAACCCAGCCATGTACTGTACCTGCCATCGTTGCTGCCAATCTAATATCGACACATCCGTCGTCAGAGACAGAGATCCGTTTCTTCTGCTTCGCGCCGGTGCGCTCTGTCCAGGAGAATGAAAATTACAGGTGACAAAACGATCGCCAAGAACGGGGAAAAACTTCAGTTCAGCGTAAGCATCTTCTATCCTTATCGATCTCGCTCGATCTGCCTAAATTTTTCTGGTGAACAACATTTATATCCCTGACCACCTGAGAAGGATGATAGCTATGCCAGGTCTCTGGTAGCATCCAATGCAGGGCTACTGTACCTTTTGTCTGAATATTCAGATGAAGAGAATTTTTGCTCTTGTGCTCTGCTCTCGAGCAGGCCGGCCCCGGCCCCGGGTATACACTCTCTGGCCTCTGCTCTGCTCTGCACCGATCTGAGATTCTGTGTAGCCTCTGACGCCTTCAATTAAGCTACCGAGTTTGTCACGAGAATGGGGTGGCATCGTTGGAGGCCAACTGGAGCATCAGAAATTCAGAATATGCGTATGCGTAGCAATTGGGAGCAAGTTATCTTCAGAATCAGAACTCGGAAATGCTTGCATGTGGATGGATCATAGGAATAGCGTTGTTCCAGACGAAAAGCGATACCTTTGTTGCACTGTGCTCTCCCCCGGTCTCTCGGATTCCTCTTCACCATCCTGCTTCGTTTCGCTTCTGTAGTAGGCGCATTGTGGAATCTCGAATTCTTGACCGCTATACGCGAACGAATGGTTTGAATGTGTATGGCAACAACGCTCAGGTTAGCAATGAGTTGGAGCAGAAACCTGTCGACAAACGCGCTTCTGTTTTTTTAACAAGGCGCGCACTATTTTATACTTCATTTGATCCAACAAATAACAATTTGTAGTATTCAAAATATATCAACTTCTACACCTATATTCTTTTTAAATTTCACCGCTAAAGTTTATCGCTTATTTTTTTCATCTCAACCCATCACAATATTTTCTTATTTAATTTCATCGACTTTCTTAATACTCATAATCTAAAACTCATTATTATACGATGGAGACAGTATCTCACTAGCATTATGTTATGTCCACGCAAACACACAAACTCTAAGTAAGTATACTATAACTTTACAATTTAAAATACAATGAATAATCGATTACCTGACATCAAGTGATCATCCGAGTATACTCATAAATAATGAACGATGCTATACGTACGATAAAAATGGTACGATTCACGTACGATAAAACGGCAGCCATTGTTCTTCCGTTTGAAACAGCGACGGATGCAAAAAATCGCTGATGCTCTCACAGTGCCTGTCCGTTATCCGGCTAGGATCGTACGTGAATCGTACTGTAACATCGTGTGTATAGCAATTTTGATAAATAATTGATTACCTAAAAGTAACACATAAATATTCAGTATTTCGAACAAATCTTGGGATGAATATTTAACCACTAGTACTTTCTCAAACTCTTAGTTTATAAAATAAGGTATTTGTTCAAGAAAAATACCATCATGATATCCTAAACTAAATAGGTTTTGTAAAATTATTCTAATATAAAAATGATGGTCAAATTTTCAAATATTTTCTTGAAATTTGTCTAATTGTTAGATATTTATGACCATACTAGTAATTGTGCACATTCAAAAGCATGTTTTTCATTATACATTTATGAGAAATACCATATCAAAATTTAGAAACTACACATGTTGAGACATAATCTTTTTAACCTAAATTATAAGGCATCCTCATAAGATCTATAAAAAGCAAAACTAACAAGTTACGGCTGCATGGTTATTTTAACATAATTTTAGAAATGCATAAGAAAGAAATTGATACAAGAGACCCACTATATTCATCATTTCATCTACTCAGGCATATTAGCTAGTACACAAACAACAATCAAATAGCTCTCGAATTAGATAACAGGTTTGTTTAGGGAGCTTAAGATTCTGTGAAGCAACTGTTGAGAAACCGATAATACCAAAATTTTGATAATATTTTTTAATGAATTTAGTTAAGGAAAAAGCACAATCAATCAATGGAAAGCTTGTCCAAAAGAATCTAAGTTTAAGAAGGAGTCATTGAGACCATAACATGACAGTTTAATTATATCTATTAATTTGGCAAAGTTTAGTATTTTTTCTTATGAAGTTTTGTGTCATGTCCTGTATGTACTAGTATTTACACATGTGTATAAATATATACACAGAGGGTCATTGTAAAATATCACATAGATCAATACAATTACTCTCGGCGCATCACCACCCTCCTTTTCAAGTTCTTTTTATCACCAACGTAACTTGGAACTTGACGTGGGATTGCATCGACTTCAATCTCTGGCGAAGGGCTAAACCCTAAGTTTCACTGACACTGGCAAATCGTATCAAGTACATTGGTGTTGTTCAAGGTTGCATCGCTTTGATCTCTTGGATTGCTCTGGTTCGGTTGGTATATTTTACCCACTTGATAATTGAATTCTATCTTAACTAACATTGTGTTTAGAGACAAACCAATTAGTTGGAACTATTTCGGTTAAGTCTAACCTTTTGCCTTAGCCGATATATATGTTTCTACAATCTCAGATATGCTTTTGATAGATTTGTTATATTCATCGCATTAGGGCACGTACAAAGGGCTTTCATTGGTGTCTCTATCGCTGCATGCTCACTGACGTGGAAAAGAGAGACATGAGAGAGAAAATTGGTTGTTTTGTATGGAGTTAGCAAAATATCGACTTTTGACGTATAAAACAAGGAGACAACTAGAAAATTTGCTTTGTACATATGCTAACTCTAATCAGAGACGCCGATCAGATAGAATGTGAACGATGAATTATTTCTTCTATAATTGCGAAGAGTCAGCTTGACAGACTGTCGCTTGTATGAGAAGTTTTTTCTACTGATGTGGCTTGAGATAGAGCTCATAATGGGCTCTACCATTGAACATACCCTTAGATAGATTTACCGGCTCGCTGAGATCAGATTACCATAGATAGATTTACCGGCTTTATTGATGTTTGTAAATTACATCCCATTATACAATTATCCCGAGTCCACTTCTGATCTCTGCATAACTAGGATACACAAACAACTCATAAACACACTAAAATAAAACGTAATGGATTAAAATGAGACTTAATGACCATCAATTCTAAGACTAGACCAACATCCATGTCCCTAGGCAAAAAAAATCCTTAACCACTATCTCCAATTGCTGACATGCCACAACCACCAAATCCTGAAAACCAGGCTCTTTGTAGGATAACCATGTACAAAGCTAGTGTGTAAGTTAAAAACAATCTACAAAAAAAGAGGATATTACCTTTTTTTCTTCAAAAACCACATTGTTCCTGCATAACCAAAGTGACCAACTTATACTAGTCACCACTAACAGGAGAAGAAATTTAATATCATTATGTAACAACCCCATCCAACTCCCAAACATACGATCACAATACATGGCGAAGGTAGCCCTAATGCTACATGAGTGACAAACCAAACCGAATTTGCAAGATGGTAATAATAAAAAGGTGCCTAATTGTTTGCTTTTTGTGACAAAAGCAACAATTCTCACTATTTTGTCACTTTCATTTGGCTAGGTTTCCTTTGTCAACACTACTCCACATCTCAAATACCAAAGAAAATATTGACTTTTAGTGGCAATTTTAGTTTGCAGAAATCTTTGGTTAAATTAGGTGCATCAATGTGTAACATAGCTAGAAAATAAGATTTCACATAAAACACTATATACGAGAGAGCCCTTGCATGAGAGATAGATCTTACCATTGTATACTCTTCTATTTATCTGCATTTCCCACGTGTTATGGTAACGATGCCTATTTTGAGTCTTATTTTGCGGTTGGCATGTCGACAAAAGCATCCTTAGCATACATGGTTACCCCTTTTCTTAAATTTAAAATGGAATACTAATGGTTACATCTTATAGCCCTTTGATATTTTATGCAGCGATAAACATATTGGCATATGCAACAAGTACACGTTCTCTTGAGCCAACAATGGCACAACAGAAACTAACAATGTTGAAAAAGCAATGTAACAATAATATGGCAAAGGACAAAAAAACAAATGATGCAAAAAACTATCCAAGAAGAAAATAGTACCAAAATAACCTTTCTGTATGCAGCAAATTCCTAGTTCAAGCTATCAATAGTACACACAATGAAGGCTTGGCACCTACCATATTCCCGCTAATAGTGTCTTTTACATGTCGTTATTTATGTTTCCATTAGCTATAGTTTACACCCTAGGTTATTTGTGACGGTGTTTTAGAAAAAAATATCTTATGTACCTCTCTCATTTTAGAGTTAGTGTTTTGTAATTCTCACTTTATATATATATCTATATTTATGTGACTTGGTGGCTAAATATTAAGACAATCAAATATTACTATTCTAGTTGTATCAAAAACAACCATAGTGTACACGTGTTAGTTTCGATCTTAACATGCGACTCACACATGATTAACCTTGAGGTGAGACCCATATCACTAAAACATGCACAATATTTTATTTTTCCTTTACTGTTTTAAATATTTTATTGACTGTCTCGCTACTCCAATCCTTCCTCTCTCTTTTCCTATACAGATTACGGTACACCCAATATATGATTATTTTTTAAGTCTTACGAGGATCATAGCTTAAAATCGATATATATTTTATACATGATAGACTGACTTAAATAGTTTAAAATATATCTTTACTTTAAATCATGGATACCTAACAAACGGATGGACCAAATTTCATGTTCGCCGGTTATGTACTTTTACCAGCATTTTTTTTGGCTCGAAAACGTGCCATGGGCCAGCACCAGCTGTAGCCTCGTAGCCACTGTCGGTATTCGACGTTCCCCTTTCGCACTTCGCATGCCCCTCGTGCCAGCTCCGTCGTACCCTTCTTCCTCCTCGCTACTCTCCCTCGTCTCCTCCCTCCCTCCCCTCCCCTCCCCAACCCCACCCATGGCGCCTCCGCTAAACCCTAACCCCGCGTAATTTGCCTCCTCCCGTACCCGAGCCCGACCGCACCTCCTCGGTCCCCGCCCACCCCCGTGCCCGCTGCACCCGCCTCGCCGGCGGGAGGCGCAGGCCAGGGGCTCACGGGACATGGAGCATCACCACCACAAGCCCGGGCTGCGGGTGCGCCTCCGCATCACCGCCGCGCGGCGCCGCGCGTGGCTGTCCGCGGGGCTGCAGTCCGCCTGCCGCAAGCCGCCGCGCCGCGACCCGTCCGACTCCGTCCACAAGGTCGCGCGCCGCGAGATCGGCGGGGGCCACCGCCGGCCGCCGCGGCCCGCGGCGCCCTCCTCCTCCGCCTTCTCCTGCCCCGAGAAATTCCGGAACTTCCAGCTGCAGGTGTGTGCAGCCTGCCCGTCTCCTCATCACTCCCAGGTTTCCCGGTAGCCTAGTGGCGCTTGGTATCTCATTCTGATCCGTGACACTTGCTCTGGTTAGGGATTTTTTTAAAAACTTTTGGTGGCATCCATTCGACGTGATCCTTTTAATCAAAAGTGATGCTCATCGAGGCACAAGTGTACTGGAAATACAGTAATGGTAATCTGGTGAACTGGCAATGGTATAACAATGTGCTTGTGTGCTGCTATGGCTAGATCTAGTAATTTCGTGCCAGGAATATCAACTGCAAATGCTTATGATGTCCTGTACGTAGTTTGGCATGTTCAGTTCTGTTTTTAAAATAGGATATTTCTCCTTTAGACACAGTTTTGTTGGGGGTTTGTGATGTTGATTGCCCATAGCAGATTTGCATAACTGGAGGCATCAATTCTATTGAAATCTGAGTGGGCTGGAATCCACATTTTAAGCGATTAGTAACAGTAACACACCATACAGTTCCATTTATACATACCATGAGGTAAGCACCTTGGAGTGTACCAACTCTGTATAAAGTGTATCTTTTTGGCCACGCAATTTGATTAATTGATTGAGTTAGAGGCTCATGGAAAAAAAACTGAGTAGTCATACCAGAATTCTGAGTGTATTGTGTCTTCCTAAAAATTACTGTTGTTTGGTAATATGGATGAAGCCATGATGGCACCTGAAAAGGAAAAGATATTTGTGGGTTCTGGTTGCTTGTATATTTGCCACTCGAAACATGTAATATGGAAGTTTTCAAGTGGAAGAAGACACATTCAAGATCAATGCTATAAGCTAATGAAGCGGAAAACGGCATATGTAGCTGCTCTTGTGGTACGACATATGATTGTGTTATGGGGTTATTTCCTCAGTTATTGTAGTAACAAAATTACAAACATTAAATCACTTTGATTCAGTACATTAAAAGCACTCAACTAGGGTGGATTGTTGAAATATTTATGGAAACCATTTTGCTCTTTGAAAATAATGCTTGCCATATTGGCTCTGGCAAATCAGGGGTCCACCTGACATAATAGGCTCTAGGTATCCAGGTTATGTTCCAGAAAAGTTTAGTAGTAAAAATTTTTTGTATAGCCAATTAAATTTGCATGATGGGTATCATGTACTCTCCGGACATTAGGCTGGACAACAACTTCCTATAATTTATCTTGAGTCTTTAATATATGTTTGTTGTCTTCTGTGCATATGCATGTGAATATATTCCATATTTTTCCAAATATGTGGGACAAATAAAACAGAGAAGATATTGATGCAAATGCCAAGATGTTTCTGGAAGTAGCTGATAAAATAGTGATGATTCGGACGAGGAAGGGGATTTCAGCTCCAGGGTTGATCAATGAACACACATGATCCCACATTTTCATAATCATGCTGTCTAAATCTGATAAACTAACTTTCATGCACAGAATTTCTCTCAACTGACAACTTTACAATTCACAAGCTTTTAATAAGTAATTATTGTTTACTAATATACAATTCTAATTTGGTTGTGCAGGAAGAGTATGACACCTATGATGATGAAGTCCATTTTCTTGTTCAGCTGCCCTTTTTGTGGAGCAGAACCAAAATCATTGAGATTGTTGCAGCAAAGGATGTCATATTTGCACTTGCCCAATCTGGTCTGTGTGGTGCATTTAATCGAGGTAAATCTCATTCTTCAATGCTAACTTGTTTTGCTTTTGTCAAATTTACATTCCTAACAAAACTTCTTCTAATGCTGGCAGCAACAAACAAGCGCATATGCTACTTGAATATAAGTCCTGATGAGGTGATTAGGAGTTTGTTTTACAATAAAAACAATGAATCCCTTATCACTGTTTCAGTTTATGAATCAGATCGTTTCAGCTCACTCAAGTGCAGAACAACTCCAATAGAGTAAGTGGCCTTATTCTTTATTATTCTTTGTGTGAAAAGAGTATTTTTGGTGCTAAATTGTTGATCTTCCTGGTTTCTGCAGCAAGATTTGCACTATTATTTCTATAGTTTTTTGCTCTCTTTTATGTTTAATTTTAAAGCATGAACATATCTTCTCCTATCATAATTGCTTTTTAGGTACATCAGAAGAGGCCAATTGAACGATGGATTTCCTTTATTTGAGACTGAATCACTGAAATACCCTGGTTTTGTTGAGTTTGATGATGTTAATGGCAAAGTACTGACCTTTTCAGCACAGGATAGGTATGTAACATTTTGCCTTACAGTTTGATAGCAGTGGTATGTGCATTGTGTAATTGTTTCTCCTTTACAGCACCTACAAAGTTTTTGATCTGAAGAACTACAATTTTCTGTATTCTATATGCGATAAGAATATCCAGGAGATCAAAATAAGGTTTGGTTACGTAAAAATGTTTCATCTTTGACTTAAATAGTTTACACCATGCCCTTACATTCATGAATCCTCTCCCCAGTCCTGGAATCATGCTCGTGATTTACCATAAGTCAGCTAATCATGTTCCGTTAAAGATACTTTCTATTGAGGATGGAAGCCCACTGAAAACCTTTACTCAGTTGCTACATCGGAGCAGAAAAGTTGACTTCATTGAGCAGTTTAATGAAAAACTTCTCGTGAAACAAGACAAGGAAAACCTACAGATTATTGATGTATGCTGCTATTAACTTTTTTTGTAATCCATCTGTCTTTGTTTGTGGCAACTACAATCTGCACTTCACTCTTGAACTAACTTGGTTATCTGACCAGGTTAGAAACTCCAATCTGATTGAGGTCAACAAAACCGAATTTATGACTCCTTCGGCCTTCATCTTCCTCTACGAAAATAATCTATTCCTGACATTTTGCAATAGGACGGTTGCAGCGTGGAATTTTCGTGGAGAACTAGTTACATCATTTGATGACCATGAGTTGTGGCATTCTAACTGCAATACCAATAATATATACATCACTGCGGACCAGGATTTGATTATCTCATACTGCAAAACTTCAAAGGAGGTCAGAGACAGGGATGGCACCTGCGAGGGCATAGGTATTTATAAACTTCATTATGTAGAGTGAGCTTTTTTTAATCCACATGAATAAATTGGCTAAATTCCTTACTCAGGTTCCCCCACGGGATCAATTAACATGAGCAACATCTTCACGGGAAAGTGCGTCGCCAAGATCTCCCCCCTCGACCCTACTCTCACAATTGCTCCTCGAAAAAGAGGTGATAGCAGCAGATCTACCATTCGGAGCACCGTTTCTGATGCTCTTGAGGACATCACCGCGCTATTCTATGATGAGGATCGCAACGAAATCTACACCGGAAACAGTAAAGGCCTGGTGCATGTCTGGTCAAACTAGTTTCACCTCCCCAACACCAACCTTGTAGATACCTCTGTACCTGTCTTTCTCTTGCTGTTGCATTACAAATGTAATGATCTTCCGGTCTCTGATATAGTGGAATTGTGGCTCCCAGACATTATACCATTGGTAGAATAATCTGAGTGTAGATTTTCTTGACTGTATATCAATCGTGGCCGTGGAAGTTTGTTTTCCTGTTTTCAGCCAGTTCAAGTGTCAAAGTCTAAATGCCCTGTTATTTATGGTTTACTGAAGCTGTACTTCGAAGCAGATAGCTACTGCTTTTGATCACAGATACTGTTCCCATTGGGTGGTAGTACAGCTTAGTACTTACTACCCAGTGCATAGGGATGTTTTTTTGAAAAAAATTTGGGGCACCTTTTTAATATTTATTTATAAAGTAAACTATCCGTAAATGTTTAGCTTTTTCCAAGCAAAAATTAGTTTGTGAATATAACTTTTATATATATTTTCTTAGTAACCTAAAAATCTTAGCAACCTAAAAACTAAGGTTAAAAAATATTGATGAAAAAACTTTAAAATCAACTTTAAAATTAAGGTTGAAAATTTAAATTTGGCTTATAAGTATAAACATAAGCAAAGAGATTAGGATGTCATATTATTTTTTGGTTTTTGCGCGTACGTTTTTCAAGCTGTTAAATGGTTTATTTTAAAAAAGTTTGTATACAAAAGTCCATTGCCTTACCTCTCTAAAATAGATTTTTAGTCTTGTAGTAGTTATATTTTCATTTATACTATTGAATAGTTATAAAAGAATTAGATAATTTTACATCAACATCCGTACAATAACTTAGGCATATTATGGCTCATATCATTGTGTGCTGACGTGGTAATATCTTGACCATGGACCCATGGTTGTCGAGCTAGCAGGACAAAACCAGATCGAGTCCCGGTGGTGTGAGGCCCAGACTGCTATTAACACCATCACCTCACGGTCATTTAGTGGTAATTACGACCTGATTGCGAGCACCAATTAGCCACTAATTAATCGCGGTCAATTTTTATAGTAAATCACTAATTAATCGCGGTCAATTTATAACATGCGACAAGGTTCCTCGGAGATTCACTCGTTTTACTCTCTCGCCTTTTATCCCCCCCCCCCCCCCCACCCAGCGCTTTCGCTTCAACACCGCGGATCTCAATCTCGAGTGAATGCACAGCTTCACTGACATGCGGGTCCCCACTCAGTTGGCCCCACCTGTCAGCCGGGCTCGGTGGCTAGCTTGCAAGCAACGTTAACGCGGTGCGGCTACGGCGTCATGCGCGCGATTACTCCAACTCCACCTCGCCGTCGCCTGCCTTATCGCGAAGACCCCGAAGGAACACCGCGACGCACGCACACGCATCCGCCGTTGGGAGTTCGACCAAACCGCGAAGCGAAGCGAGTCGAGACGCCAGTCGCCGCCGTACACGTCGACCTAGGGTTTCGATGGAGCCCGCCTCCTCCTCGTCGTCGTCGCCGCAGGTGGCGGGGAGGAGGGTGCCGGAGGTTGCGGCGGAGCTGAGGCTGCGGAAGAGGACGCTGGAGACGGTGCTGGAGCAGTGCCAGCGCGCGCTCGAGATGATGCGCGAGGCCGATCTGGGCATCGCCGAGGAGGAGGAGGAGGAGGAGGAGGAGGGCGCCGGCGCCGAGGTGGCGAATCCGGAGGAGGTGGGGGGCAGCCGCGCTGCCGGCGAAGGGTGTGACGAGGGTGCGCCGCCGTCGTCTCCGCCGTCGGATGCTGACTACGAGACGGACGAGGTGAGGGGGGAGTGCTCTTCCTCTCAATTTCGTGATCCGGGGTCTGTATTCTGTAGGAGATTCCATAATTCAGGTTTAGATATCGGTGGCTTGATTGATCGGTAATTAATGACATTTAGGCATTCGTGGATACGATATGCTCCAAAATAGTATCGGATTAGTTGGATAGGAATTGGCAGCATACTGGAATTAGCTGAAATTTACACGAAATTGTGCTGATGTTGAATCCTAATGGGACAATTTGGCTGCCCCTTGTTGCTATATGGTTTGTATGGTGTCATGTGTTGAGTCTACTAATGGGCTAAGCTAATTATGGTCGCTTGCTGTGTATAATTGCAGTAAAGCCTGTTTGTGGAAACAGAAAGTGTGTTCTGTATTGTCCAATCAAAACATGCCGCTATGTAGTTTAGATTAGAGAAAAAAAGAGATGCAATGGGGCTATGGATTGCCGAATCAATTTTGTCATGAGGGCAATCGTAACTATTTGCAAATATGATGAGCTATGGATTTTGAAATAGTCGATTAGCGGTTCTTAGTCTTCATAGTACCTTCAATGTCAGATATCTTTTTTACCATTAATGATTGGATGTAAATGTTTGTTTGTGTTATCATATCCTTTTGAATTTAATTTTCTTAACAACAAGGGCTAAACTATTTTCTGGTGGTCTGGCATATTAGATATCAATTGGTGCTAGGTTTTATTGTACTTGTTTATTTTGTTCCGAAAGTATACTCAAAATTGTACCTCATGCTTTGCTTTGCAGTTGTGTGATCTTCTCAAATCAAGGGTTGCATCGCCTGAATTTCTCGAAAAACTAGACAATATTCATAAGTCGGTATATCAAAATGGTGCAGGTGCATATTTCTCTTCTCTTTTTGGTGTTTACCTAGAATTCAATGGACATACTTTGCACGGCATGTAAACTATTAATCCGTGCAATCAAATCTGAGAACTGAACAGTTCCATAAATTACTCTTGCAACAGTAGATGAAACTATATCCTGGGATATTATAAGTTCAGCAGATATATGGGACGACAAGGGCATGAACATAAGTGATGATTCAGAGGATGGATATGTTCTCATTAAACAAGAGGACATAGTTGACGGGATCGCAAGCTTCATGGCTGCATACTTGCTGTCACTGAAACAAACTAAGGTATGCAAAAATCAGTGCACATTTTCAATTTCTGATGTTCTCACATGATTTCTAGTTTTTACCTGGCTTTCCTTCCGTCTGCATTATTTCCTCGATATTGGTCTCACTACTATTGTTAATCTTTGGGTCGGACCCGTCTGACCAAACAATCATGTTCAAAGTTACTATTGTTGCTTTGTACTACTTCCGTCACAAAAAAAGACTTCATTTTTTCGTATGAACCTAGACAAGACTACATCCAGGTTCATACCCATAAACAAAGCCTTTTTGGGATGCAGGTAGTGCATGGTACAGAAATATTGCTAGAAGCTAAATTCCTCCCCTATTTTATTGTCATGCCTTGATTACTTTGTTATTATTATGGAAGAGAACTATTTATATCTTATTGAGAAAAGTTCATACATTTGATGTTGAAAATTTCATGCAGGACTTGACACCTAATCAACTTCAACAAGGTTACATTGCCATTCTCTTATAAACTTCAGATGAATTTTGTCAATGTAGAAAAACTGATAATTCCCACCATCCGTTTTTGCCAGCTCTTAGCAAGACCTTTTCAACTAAGAAGAGAAAAGGCAAGCTTCAGAAGGCATGGGATGGAACAAAAGTTATTTATAATATAGCATCATGGAGTGCAACAGCTATTGGGTAAGCTATCATCGTTACTAGTCAATCTGTATAGAATGATCCTATTAAAGTGGTTTCCTAAAATCATATCGAAGAACATTGAATTATCTGGCCGGTTGCCAAGCGTAGATTTCTCCAGAAGCACCACAAAGCCTGCAGCACAGGTGCTGCATCAGCTTTTCAGTAGAATTCCATGAGCTTTTGAATTGATAGTTTCACCCCCATTTCTTCATTTCTTGGCTTTTGCTTATACTTATAAGCCAAAATTTGAATTTTCAACCTTAGATTTGGAGTTGATTTTGAGGTTTTTTTCATCGTAATTTATTTTTCAGCCTTGACTTTTAGATCGCTATGAACACGTATATCAAAGTTTTGTTCTTAACTTATTTTCCATTTGCAAATATATAGTTTAGCCTTTTCCTTTAAAAAGCGAAAAGATGGCCCTTACTCGAGTTTCTTCCATGTAGGCCTGCTAATGGGTTGGATAGAAATAGATTAAACGGGTTGGGTTTTAATTTGAATTGTCTTTGGTTGAGCGTAAATGGATTGTTACTTTAAATGGTTTGGATTGGATTGGGTAATGGAGACAAATGGATTGGTATGGACTGGATTTGGTTAGGTGATTTCAGGTTTTAAATGGATTTAACCTGTGGAGAGCAAATGGATCATTTAATTGGGTAACTAATGGATAAGAGAACAGACATACGTAGGACCCACATGTAGAAATTGATCAAAATTTGCACAAAGTTGCTCTTATACATAGTAAATCATCCCACCAAATTTTAGTCAAATTTGATAAACTTTTATAGTGTGAACGTGAGTTTTAAAATTTTAGGTCCGAGTTTGCACATACCAAATGGTCACATCCATTCTGTCAGAGTGGGTTGATCCATTTTAACCAAATGGTTTGGTGCGGGTTGGACTAGAATTGAAGTTGGATTGGTTTGGATTGGATCTCAATGAAAAATAATTGGTGTGGATTGGTTTGGTAGACTAATTAGTAAAGAGATGGATTGGGGTGGATTTGGATTGGATTGAAATCCATTGGCAGGCTTACTTCCATGTGCTGAGTGTTGCCATTTCCTCTTAACAGGATTTATATAGCTTGATTTTGCAAGCATTTAAATAGATTTATTGCATCTATGGATAGAGTGAGAGATTGGCATCTTCATTTTGCAAGCATTTATAAATAGATTTATTGCATCTATGGAGAGAGTGAGAGACTGGCATCGTTACATAATCCTGTAGATACCAACAAGAGCAAACATCTGTGTAACTAGAGCTAACTAATTGATTGTGTTCCTGTGTTGCCTCTATGCAGTATCTACCAGAATCCAGCAATTCTAAAAGCAGCGACGGCTGCCTTTTGGACTTCCTGCCGTGTAGCATCCAAGTTTCTGTGAAGTCCATTGCTTCGTTGGGGAGGTGTGTACATTGTGTGATTACGGCAAGGATGTCGCTTCCCCGCATCTCCTGTCAAGGGGAAGCACTCTTGCCAAAACCTTGTGGTACACTCATTATATGATGTAATTCTATCGAGATCATCCATCGACAAGTTCACGGATTGATTGACAATTAGACCAATCTTACACCTGATCTGATGATTGATGGCACCTCCCTCCCCGTGTTTGACTGTGTCATTTGTACCAGACCTCCGGTTTATCATTCCTTGTACATATAAGCTCGTTCATTGTACATACCAGCTATCCTACAGTGTGCCCGTCCAATTGTAAATATGTCGATTCGTTTGAATAAATTCATCAGTCACATGTCTTTACCTTGTCCCTTTCTAAAGTAAATATTTGAAATGTTCGCAAGGTGCGTGGTCAAATGATTGTCGAATTTCCTGGACTAATTACTAGACAACATATAATTCTCCAAAGTTAACAGTGCAAGCCTCAGGTCTGTGCGGCTGTACTGTTTGTAGTTTGTGATGCTAGAACAGAATACATACATCACTCACAACAATCTCTCGATCAAATCTACTGCCAAAACGTGTGTTTACACCCTTGCTGGGAACTGTATGATCTGAACTAACTACAAATTGAATAAAGTGCCAAGCCGCAGATTAAAAAAAAAAAGAATGTCACGGCTTCCATGGAGGTAATGCTAATCTTCCCTTCCGATAAATGACTAAAACTAGAACATCTATTGTTTGAAGTAATTATATGGATTTATCCCTGTAGTTTCTCTCCTTGTACGAAAAAACAGAGCAAGTGTAAACTGCTGTCATGGCTATAACGAAAACTCCAGCATAAGTGCACACTGTCGCTGCGCAAACATAAAGGTACCTGTTGGCATTGGAGAAATGAAACCGATCAATCTACGAAGTAACAGGATATAGCACAGATATGTGCTGATTCAGTGACAGGTGCATCCATGTTAATTGTGGCAACAAGTGGAAGCAATCTGGTTGCAGTTTGCGTCTAATGCAGTTAATTTCTATGCAGTATATGCAGCAATGTGATATTTTGATGGCTATGCTAGTGACATTAGTTCACATGGTCATAATCTATGGAGTATTTCAGTCACCTGTTCTGATTTCAAAAGGTAGCAACAAATTGTTGATGAACAGATTGTTGAATACTTACTTTGGTGAAAATACGCTCCAAACAAACAAGTGGTTCCTCATGAGCAGCAAAACAATGGTGTACGATGTCAAGGCAATAGAATTAATGACCAAAGGAATCAAACAGGGCAACGTGATCATTTTGTCCAAAATACAGCTCCATTTTAATGGATGTGGAGTAGAGATACCATCAGTACTTATCACCGATGTATAAACCACCATCCCAAGGTGCAATAGAAGAGGTGATCCATATGTAATTATGAACATCAGTATGCCAGAAAGAACTGTCGAGTAACTTGAAATACCCTGTTAAAATTCATTAATTAAACCAGAAGGCAATGAGGATAAAGGCCACTTCACTAAGTCTGTTAAACTTACAATGAAAGCTCCAGCAACATCAATGCTGGCGAGGTTATTTGTGTTTCCAAGACCAAAATGACCAGACAATCCTAATAATTGCATCGCGACAATCTACATAGTTCATCAACAGTGATTAGCATTAGTAAACCATTTCATATCATGCCAATATTCATGAAAAACAACATATTGGTAAGCATATATCTTTTAGAAAATATTTAGAGGAACTGACCTGTACCCATTTCTTATGCAATGACTTATCCAGAGAAAAATGGATTATACTAGAGATTATTTGCACGAAAATGAGCAAAAGAGGTATTGCATTTATGGGTTGCTGCAGAAGCAATTGCAGAAGGCACCAGAAAGCTGTGTATGTTATTCCAGTCAGGAACATAGAATGATTTATGCCCTGCAGATGTATTGCCGATTCAGAATTCGAGCCAGAGGTTGTTGGTTCTGCTTCCATAGAACATACTGGAAATATCCAAGGTGATGCCACAAAAGTGGATGCTAGTGAAATACTTGCGATGACATAAAATATCTGAGCTATCGATGTTGTGCTATGGTTGGTCGGGAGTGAAGTATTGATCTGACTTTGCCAGATATGGAGCACAACCATAATTCCACAAAAAAAGTGGCTCAACCATACTACTAGAATATTCATTTTACTTGGTCTCAGTAATAGGAGCAAAATTGAATATAATACCACAACTGCAAGAACTGAGATTATTTGAAGAGCCTTCACAACAGATGAATCAGCTTGGGCCAATGACTTTGAGATGTCAGGAAAGTGAACCCAGTTAACCCCACCTTGATGCCAAGCTCTTAGAATTCTCCCAGAAACAAGAATGATAAGGATAGTGCATAACTTGTAACCATGTTGCTTAGTGGGGACTAATTTGCAGCTAGTAAAACAAGAGAAGTTATTCTCATGACGAATCTTCCCTTTTGTTCGTGCTATTGCTGAACTTGATTCTCTCAGCATTGATTGTGTTGTCTTGATGAGAAATATTAAATACAGAGTAGAAGTGAGATAGTGCCATGTATACTGTTCTTCTTCCACAAAAGAGCTTGATCCAAGACTGCTGACATAAAGAAAAATCCCCATGATAATGAACACTTCATCAAGGTGCCAATGATTATCTGAAATCCACTTAGAATAGTTTTCAAACTGACTCGGAGAGTTTCCCTTAAGTAGGCAAAAGACAATCCCCATGAGAAAAATGCATGAAACAATCATCAATGCGATCGCATAGATAAGTAAATAGAATGGTTTCTGCAAAAATAACAGTAAAGGAAAAAAATCAGTTTGATATTCAGATGAAAGAAAAATGTAACAGAAAGCTACTTCACACTACAGTCAAGAACTGCAAAGATAGTAAAATTACATTGGTCGCTCTGTGAGATAACCACTCACTCGCATATCTTAAGAATTCATGGTAGGCATCGACAGCAGTCCTGTTGTAGCCAGCTTCAATGGGCCTGAAAAAGCAAGTTCATTTAAGAAGTGATGGTTGATCATATTCACAACTGCTTTAGAGGATTTAATTATCAGAAGCTTACTTCATATTAGATCCTTGGTGAAGTTGTGGAGGGTGGTGGGAATCAAAAGCTTTAGAAAGCAAATGGCACAACTTCTTCTCAACAGATTCAGGAAAACTATCAATTCCTAAACCATACTTTCCATTAATGCAATCTTCAAAGCAGAAAGCAGGTAACTGTGCTTGCAACAATCTTAAGAATTGCAATGAGTTCAGCTCTAAGGTCCGCATTTTTTGCTCATCTGAAATAAGATGCACTCGTCATATTTTGATCTGAAGACCTTTAAGTACTGAATAATGTAATTTGTAAAAACCCAATATTCTGATTTAACTGGGAATACATCAATCAACAAAATGCAACAAGTCACACGATTATAAATCCATCAAAACCCTACTACCAATTGAAATCATTATAAAGTACACATGCATAAAATATCTTAACTTTTTATTAAGTATCCTGTACCGAAAACAGAAGGTAAGGATAAAATCACCTGTCAAAGAATTAAAAAGCTCTGGAAGCATGACACCTATGTTGTTCTTTGGAATTGGTGTCCCAAAGAGGATAGAGAGTGTTGGTGCAAGGTCCACCTGACAAAGTAAGAGTAGTCAATGGAACTCTATATTATAGGATTTTTTGCAATTATTTTTTAGCTTAGATGAATGCAACAAAGTGACTGATTTATAATAAAAATATTCAGCAGTAACAATGCTTTATATACGAAAACATACACAAAACTAAATGGGTCGTCACAGGTATCCAGAGATAAAGAAGACTGGAACTATATTCTTTTATAAAATAAGAGTTAAACCTGAAGCACTTCATTCTGATCGTAAGGTGAACAATATGAACTATGAACACTGTGTCCTATAAAAAGGGCAAGGGAGTCAGTCTCTTCATAAGAGGATCCTCCATGGTTACCACCTTCAGTCATGCCATGATCACTAACCACAACCTGAAATGTAGGGTGACAGAAATATGCCCATGAGAGTTAATGTAGGCCTTTATCTTTTCAGAAAAGGAATGGACTTGTTGACTAATGGTTGTACAGACTACTGAACTTAACGAGCTATCACAGTTTGCTGTAAATTGAAGCATATATAATACAACTGAAAAAAGAACGAAATCAGTTTCTGAGTTGTTAACCTGTCAGATAATCAGAAGCCACAAATCAGTAAACATAACTACTATTTAGAAAGGCGCCAGAATAAAATTTTTTAAACATACATTTATCAATCATCACTAGAAAATTCACCATTCACTAGTGGACATTTTAGTTATCTCCAGCAGATGTACGATCAAACTTGTTTGTCACAAATATGCATGCTACTAGGGCCGCGTTCGTTGGAGCCCCGGTAAGTTAACTTACCCCGGCGCGGAAAACGTAGTAATAGATTAGTACATGATTAATTAATTATTAATTATTAAAAAAATATAAAATAGATTAATATGATTCTTAAAACAACTTTCCTATAGAAAATTTTTACAAAAAATACACCGTTTAGCAGTTCGGAAAGCGTGCTCGCGGAAAACGAGGGACATAAGTTATCTAAGAGGGAGGGCCGAACGTGGCATAGGAATGTTACAAAATCTATAGAATCCAGAAAGGATCACAAACCAGAAGTGTTCTCTCCAAATTATCTTCAGGGCCTGATGCAGAACTGTGCACTCTTCTAATCACATCATCCATCTCCTTCAGCTTTTGGGGCATCAAAACACTGTAAATTATAAAATTTTAACTCAAACTAGGCATCACTCAAATAAAAAGAAGGCATTCAAGATGATATGGTATTTACCTTTGGCGGCCACCTATGTGGCCAACATGATCTAAGCCTAAATAGTGGAGAATCTGAAATTAAGAAACAAAACAAACTTGATTATCATATAAGGAAAGAACGCTTGCAGGATAAGTGCAAACCATAGCAAACAACACGAACAAGGGAGACAGTGTAAAGACTGTTGTTATACATTTATCACAGGAAACATTAATCGGATACTTGGAAAAAATGGTCGTAATCCAAATACTTATATTGTATCATAAATTTACAAAGGAATAAAATAAGTGAACATGAACCAATTACCAAGCTAAGGACATACCAAGACATTCCAGTCTTTGGCAGCAAACTCAAATTCCAGATGACGTGAAACGTTAAAATCAACCTCAACCGTATCTTTCACCTGACATCCAGTTACAATCATTAAATTAAGTTATACAAGCAGACAGGCTGAATGCAGAACAAAGAGCACTGATATTAGCCTACTAGAAAAACTCAAGCACCACCTCAAGCTTAACCCACAGTAACTGATATTCACCTATTAGACTACACAGTAAATAGAGTATAATGAGAGAAAACTCAGAACCCTACGGCTAAAAAGATGGACAGGAAATTACAAATTTTATGGACATCCATGTTTTGGACAGACTAGTGGTTTCGTGCCAGAGTTTTTATGAAGAAATCAGGGGAACTGATTCTTTGTTGGCAATCTACTGTTAGATTATAGTTTCAGGTGACAGTAAAAGTTTATTTTACCACTATTCAAAGCTCAAGTACACTGTCATCCTCAAAAAATGATGTGATGCACTGATGCATGAATCAGAACTTACATAAAAACTGCTCACACCATCTTGTCTCCAGAATAATTTTGGGAACAATTTGATCCATGTCTCATCTCCCAGCATCACTAGCTTATAACCAATCATGTGAAGCTGATCTGCATTGGTGTGAACATATGATAAGTTATACTCCCTCTGTCTCAAAATAAAAAAAACCTAAGATTGAATTAGACATATCCTACTACCACGAATCTGGAACAGAACCCTCTGTCCAAATTCGTAGTACTAGGATATATCTAATTCAGTCCTAGGTTTTTCTATTTTGAGACTGAGATATTGCTTATAAGACATTTTCTTGTTTGGTCAGGTCAGAACTGATGGATGATGCATAAAACAGGGGACACAAACATTGATAAATTTGTTGGCAATTAGGTAAGCAAATTAGATGATCAGTATAAGAGAAGGATAGGATCAGGTATGGAGAGGTTCTAACCAACAATATTGTCATCCAAGAAGGCTTGAGTATTAAAGTTAAATGCTACATCTAGAAAACCTCCAATTGCCCCAGATACCATTGCCTGAAAGTATGGCACATTTAGGACTACCAATATACTTGCACAAATTGGAATCTCTAGATAGAAAAGCAGTCAGCACTCAGCAGCCTTACTTTTAGCCGTGGCATTGTGACCGTTGGAGGTGCAGCCTTTGCATGATAACCTGCTGCTTTGCAACCAGCTAACAGAGATTGAGTGTAGGGCATTGATTCCATCATTTCTTTGCTTGGAGGTTTCCCCCCTCTCCCCAATACGAATTCAGCAGGTAGCCCATCTATTACCTAAATTGACATGCATAAACTCAAAAGACCAAACATTAAAAAGGTAAGAATAAAGCTGCCATTAAAATGCTAGGATTATGCCTTGAGAAGAACAAACACATCAATTTTGCTCATACCATCAGCACCAAACGATCGTACACAGGAGGGACCTCGGAAAGTTCCTGGTATGAGTCATACACAAAATTACAGGCATGAACATCGTAACACTGAACATGTCAAATCTTCCACATCTTTTTCACAGTGTACTAATACGCAGCACTACGAGATGGATCTAGCCCGAGGAATCGAACTCTCACCCTGTACAGAGATCTGAGCTGATCCGGGGGAAGCGCTGGTTCCTCCCCACCACCGGCGGGACCACACGATGGCATCCGGTAGCTCTCCGCCCCACTGCTGACACCGGCCAAGGGTCAACCGACGCAAACATCCATCGGCAGCAGCTCATAGAGCAGACCAGAGGTAGAGAGAGACGCGGACCTGAACCCGGGCAGCGTGGGCTTGACGGGGAAGAAGCCGTAGAGAAACATACAGAGGCCAACCACCTGCAGCAGCACCGCGGCCACGGTCCAACCGGCGACGGCAGTGCATGAAGGGGAGGCGCCGCCGCCGGCCATGGCTGATCGATCCCTCGCCGTCGCCGGTGGCGATCGCCGGAGCAGCCACGCCAGTTCGAACGGGCTGATGAACTGATGAACACCTCTGGGCCTCCTAACAATGGCTTCTTCGTCAAGCTGGACACCGCAGCCCAACACCTAAACGGGCCGTACAAGTGAAGAAGCTTGGGCCCAACTACAAATGGGCTTTTAAAAGTATCCATTTGAGTTTGGGAAAACCTAAAAAATGACATTCACAATCATAAATATCATTGACGGATGCGAGTTTTAAAAATATCACCATACAAATGAATTTGTCTGAGAAATATTATTGTTGTTAGGGTTCTGTCCATTTCTATGATTAAATACACTTTTCATGCTATAACACTTCACAGAAAAAATTGACGGAACCTTAACAACGATGATATTTTTTAGATAAATTTATTTATACGATGATATTTTATAGAACTCAAACTCATCAATAGCGATCGTTAGAATTAAGTGTTTATCAATTGTATTTATTAGATTTTCTCTTTTGAGTTTAGGCCCAATATGAGCCCACGAAACATTTGTCACCTCGGGCGCCATGTTTGGGTCTTTGGGATAAGGCTAGCGCTTGCCAAATGGGCCGTGCCTTATCGGGCCGGCCCAGGCACGGTGTTACAGCGATCGATATGGGCTAGCACGGGCACGAAAGGAGGTAGGCCGTGTCGGCACGACCCAGTTAGACGTGCCGTGCCTGGGCCGAAGGTGTGGCACGATGGGCCAGCACGGCACGACCCATTTCCTGTAGCGGACCGGCACGAGCACGGCACGAAGCACGGCTGGTCCGACACGGCTCAACTGCGGCACGGCCCGACTGATGCAGGCTGAACATACGTGTGTCACTACAGCGTGACGGGCGAATGGGCGCGTTACGTGATGCGTGGTTTGCGCCGATGCCGTGTTGGGGCGGACGCGTGGGCGTCAGGCGGAGCAGCACAGGCGCAGAGCGGCTCAGCGACGCGTTGGGAAGGGCAAAACGCAGACGGCAGACACATGCGCATGCATGCATGGTGGACATGCTATTGGCGAGGCGGGCGGTGGCTGGAGTCATTGGTTGGCAGGCTGCGTCGAGGCGGGCTAAAGCACCATGCGATAGGCAGCTCGGTAGGCACCATGTCATTGGAGTAAAAAATCTGAAAAAATACCAAAAAATATAAAAAAAATACGATAAATTTTACTATAAATAGGGCAACCACCTTTGACTTCCTGCTTCATCCAAATCTCTCATCTCTTGGCTCTTGTTCTCTATTTTGTGCTAATCTTTTGCAGTATAGTTTTGAGAATTTTTATCCTGAGTTTCGGCAAACTATGAAGGAGGCAAAATAGATGAATAGATCAAATGTGTTTTAATATTTGTATCTTTTATTACCACGTGGAAAAATTTTATAACATTATGTCATACGTCATTTAAATTTTTCAGGATGGAAGATCCAAATTTCCCGGCGTTTTCGCTGGGCGAGTACGACCCGAACTACCAGCCATGTCCAAATGTTGATGAACATGCCAGCGGGTCTGCACCGACACCAACATCACAAGATGAAGTACACGTTAGTTCGGAAGCTTCAGGCACAGTGAGCGGGAGTACGTCGACAAACACCGGGCCTAAGAGATCAAGAACCTCTGAGGTTTGGCAGCATTTTGATGTGGTGAATGAGCAAGCTGCTGACGGAAGGCAGGTACAGTATGCGATGTGTAAATTTTGTAAGAATAAGTTATCTGCAAAGTCATCAGGTGGAACAGGACATTTGAAGCGACATGCAGAGGCTTGTGCAAAAAAGCAAGGACTCCAACTGCGACAACAACAACTTCTACTAAATCCCGATGGTTCGGTTCGTACATGGGAGTACGATCCTCAGGTAGCCCGAGAATCTCTTGCCCGATTAGTTGCTAGGCAAGATTTACCACTAAATTTTGGCGAGAGCCCTGCTTTTGAAAATTATATTAGAACTGCTCATAACCCAAGGTTTCAGTCTGTTAGTAGACAAACTACCACTCGTGATTTGGAAAGAATTTATAATCAAGCTCGTGATGACTTGAAGGAATTATTTGCTACATGCACATTTAGTGTTAGTATCACATCTGACATATGGAGTGGTAGGGCTAAACAAGACTATCTCAGTGTTGTTGCTCATTATGTTGATGATAATTGGCGGATACAAAAAAAAGTTGTAGGGCTAAGGTTAATTGATGTTTCACACAATGCTGAAAATATTGCAGAGAGAATTACCCAGGTTGTTAATGAGTACAATTTGGTGGATACAATTTTTTCTGTCACTTTAGATAATGCAGCTGCAAATTCTAGGGCCATGGAGATTTTAAAACCATTATTCAGTGTTTATGCTCAATCATTTCTGCTGCATCAACGTTGTGCATGTCATATTGTTAACCTAATACTTAAATGTGGATTCAAGAGAATATCTGCACACATCAATGCCGTTCGTGAGGCAATCTCCTGGTTGAATGCTTCTAACCCTCGGATTGCGAGTTGGAAAAGGTATTGTATTGCATCAAATTTACGTCCTCGTTTGTTTGCAACCGATCCGGAGCACAGGTGGAATGCTACATATCTAATGTTAAAGCATGTGTTGCCTTACTCCAGTATACTTACTGTTTTTTTGAACGCAGATAATGTTGTGACAACTGATGGGCAACCGTTGCTTACAGATCAAAATTGGTATGTTGTTGAAAAGTTCCATGCATTTCTTGAAACATTTTATGAATGCACTGTTACTTTTTCGGGAGTTTATTATCCAACTTCTAATTTAATTTTACATAATCTTCTGGATATTGCTACTTTACTGCGGGAATATGAAAATGACCAATTGTTTGCACAAGCAGTATTTCATATGAAACAAAAATATCTTAAGTATTGGAAAGATATCCCTATGTTATATGCTTTTGCATTTATTCTTGATCCTAGGGGTAAAATGCGAGGCTTCCAAAATCTTTTATCACTTATTGGGGATACTTTAAATATTGATTATTCTAACTTTTTTCATGAGGTTAAGACTCAACTGTATGAAGTATTTCGAAAGTATGGTGAGAAATTTCAGGGAGTTCGCTTGCAAAGACCGCCACCTGTTCCTGTTGCGGGTAAAAAGAAATTACAATGGAGCAAAATTTGGGGGGGGTTCGCCATCGAGTAGCGGTGGTGGCAGTCGCAGCTCGCAAGCATCAAGTGGTGTAGCCACTTCTCAAGTTGATGAAGAGTTGACGAACTATCTTGACAGCGATGCCATCAGACATGAAGCACCGGACTTCAACGTGCTTTGATGGTGGAATGATCACAAGCTAACATATCCGGTGCTTTCGAAACTAGCACGAGATGTGTTGACGGTGCTTGTATCGACAATATCTTCGGAATCAGCTTTCAGCCTTTGTGGAAGAATTATTGAGGACAGACGAACTAGTTTAGGTCCAGAGATGGTAGAGATAATACTATCTGTTAAAGACTGGGAGCTCGCTAAAGAAAATGCCCAATATAATGTGGAGAACTCGGACTTAGCTGCTCAGTTCGAGAATCTATATCTAGATAAGGAAAACATAGACTAATGGAGTAGCCGTTGTTTTTATTTTTGAGTTTTTTTTAATCTTTAGGCTGTGCAGCTGTACTCTTTTTTCTTTGTCATGGTTTTCTCAAATATGAGTTTTTACATGACAAAGTTTTTAATGAGGCAGCCATGTATCCTGTTAATATCAATAAAGGTCAGAACTCTTTTTTAATCCAACTATATTTTTAACATATTTTGGAGAACAAATTTTTTTTATCTTTTTATTTCTCTCTTTTTTTCCCTCCATGCTGGCATGCTCCATCCCTCCACGGTTCAGACTCCAGATGCGCACACGGGCTGCGGCTAATAAGCGGCTGCGCTTGTTTTCAAATTCCAAACCCCCCAGGGCCCAAAACGTGCCGTCCGACCATTAGCTGGCTATCTGCTAATCAGTTAATGTATGCATCAATGCATGGCTTTTTAATCTGCATGCAGGCATGCAGCTTGCTGCTTTTGCTTGGTTGCACGCGTGTGCTGGCACTATTGCGTTAGCCCATGGCTAAGACGCTGGGCTAGCGCGTGCTGACGGGCCAGCCGCTGGCCCACGTGCCACTGACGGGCTCGTGCCGGCACGACATGGCCTGGTTTTTTCTTGGGCCGTGCTTGGACCGAGGAAGCAACACGTGGGCTAGTATGGCACGGCCCGCTACAGTATTCGTGCTTAACGGGCCGTGCCTAATCGGGCCGTGCTTGGTCCGTTGGCCCGTTTGGCCAGCTATTGATAAGGCGTTTGCTTCCTCTTCCGCGTCGTCTCGGGTGCGGCTGCTACTCTCCGTGTGCGCTGCGCTGCGCTTCCGCTGCTCTAGGGTTTTACCTCCTGCTGCCGTTGGGGTTTGGCGGCGAGCAATCCACGGGGTGGATGGCGTCGGTGCAGTTCTCCGGCGCTGCGGTTGGTGCGGTGGCTTTTGCTAGGAAGGGGCCGGCTCACGGGCTCTGCCTCCCGGCACCGGCGGCAGCCGTCGGGGTGCTCCGCCAGGCGCGGCGGCCGTCCCGCGGCCTCTTCGTCAGGGCCGCCACCGTCGTCGCCCCGAAGGTGCGTTTCCCGTGCAATGTACCATGGTGGGCACTCTGTTTCTGCCGTTCGGTGTTCAAGTTCTGCAAAGATGGTTGGTTAGTGAATCGTTGAATTGGGTATTGTGGGCGATGTGTCACTGTCAGATGGTCAATGCTATTAGGATAGCGATGAAATCGATGACGAGTTCGCTGGTATAACTGATTTATTTATGTTGAATGTTATGAGTGATGGTATTAGATGGAAATCCGAGTCCGTCTGGTGTACCATGGTGATTAGGAAGTCTGAAGATGGTGGTACGGTTGTCCACCAAACTATGGTTAGACTGATTAGACTACGATGAAAAATGAATGAATATCTCGGTTTTGAAAAATGAATCACATCTAGCTGCAACAGAAGAGCCATGAAGTGAATTTTAAGTACTCTATGGTTAATATTTTAATTACTATAAGCAATAAAATAAAATAGTGAATTACAGGTACACTATGGATTCTCTGAAGATATCAATAAGGGACTTGAAAGCATTCAGTTTATGCTTAATATTTTACAACCCCATCTTTTCTCTGAAATTAAGCATAAACGAAATGGTTTATTAACGATTAAAAAATAATTTATCGGTAAAACTTTTATATACGTGTTCGTAGCTATTTAAAAGCAAGTGCTAGAAAATAAACTACGATGAAAAACCTCAAAATCAACTTTATATTTAAGTTTTAACATTCAAATTTTAGATTATAAGCATAAGCACAAGCCAAAAAATGGGGGGGCTTAGTCGCATTTCAGAAAATATATATTTTATGCTTTTCAGTGATGAAGTTATGTTCTGATATTCCCATACAGTATACAACGCTTAAGCCCTTGGCTGATAGAGTGCTTATAAAGATCAAGTCTGCTGAGCAGAAGACAACTGGTGGAATTTTGCTTCCTTCGGCTGTTCAATCTAAACCTCAAGGGGGTGAAGTAGTTGCCATTGGAGAGGGACGGACCGTTGGGGATAACAAAGTGGAAGTCAGCATTCAGGTATATTGCTCTTTGATAGTAAAAAAATACCTATTTTACCTATGATACTTTCTAACAGAATCAATGAGCATTGCTGATTTGCTGGTACAGCTATTCCACTAGCCATTCATGGATCAGAAAACAGTCTCTTCCCGTAGCCTGGAACAAGGTGTGGGATAGTGGGACCCGCATGTTCCAGGTTCATGAATATGAAGATCAGACCCAAAACAAAAAGAATGAACCTAGCAGATTTAGCTCTGGACTTGTGACTAATAATCTAGCAGTGAGCATGCTGAAAATTTGGATATGATAAAGCAGTTGAAGGACTTATGTTGCCTGTTTTGACTCGAGATCTTACACATTTTATGGAGGATCCTATCTTGCTTGGTTGTTTTTTTCTTGAAGTATGATAATTTTGAATATAAGCAAACTATTACCATCGGCACACAAAAGAATATACTAACATGCACATGTGATTTGCATAGGTTGGAGCCCAAGTTGTATATTCAAAATATGCTGGAACAGAGGTGGAGTTGAATGATTCCAACCATCTGATTCTTAAAGAGGATGACATCATAGGTATTCTGGAGACTGATGATGCAAAGGACATGAAGCCGCTTAGTGACCATGTTCTTATCAAGGTAGAAGTTTCTTATATATTTGTTCTTGCCAACAGTGTAAGGCATGTCGCACTAAAGCTGAGGCCACCCTACCTTTTGGTTGTAATAATTTCTTCCTGTTTTCCAATCCTTTCCTCATATTATAGGTAGCTGAAGCTGAAGATAAAACTCCTGGTGGTCTGTTGCTGACTGAAACAACAAAGGAGAAGCCATCTATTGGAACGGTCAGTCACTTAATTTGTTGGTTCTACTGGGCATTTTGTGGTCTTTTCTCCATTGCACGGTTGAATCTTCATGTTGGACCTATGATTTCACATATCAAATCAAATTTAATGATATGTTTGTTGATTGGAGACAGGTCGTGGCTGTTGGCCCTGGTCCTCTGGATGAGGAAGGCAAGAGGATCCCATTGTCGGTCTCTGCAGGCAGCACAGTTCTATATTCCAAATATGCTGGCAGCGAGTTCAAGGGTGCTGATGGCACGACCTACATTGTGTTGCGGGTGTCAGATCTAATGGCTATCCTCTCCTAATTACCAGGTGCGCCTAGTTGATGCCATTCATCATTACTAAGCTTTTTCGCAACCATCACTTTCGGAAAATATTGCTACTGGTGATCATAAACATTAATGCAACCCGAATTACATGGAATTCCTTTTTATACTTTTATTACATACTACCAGTTAATGAGTTTTATTTGTACTGATAAATGATAATGTAATGGCAATGTTTTATTTTGAGTTTTTTAGCCATTTTTAAATGGAAGGATATTGATCCTAAGACCTAAGGGCAAGTTTAATAGTACAGGCTGTTACTGCCTCTAATTTTATCCATGTCATCTTATTAATTAAGAGGTAACATGCATAAACATACTACCTCTACCTCTAGTACATTAGCCCCAACACCCATATCAATTTTATTATATTTATTTTCATCCAATGGACTACTATCTTTCGTTCTCCAGCTCCAACATCAGCTTGTGTAGAGGTTGCTCCTTTGCTCGAGGGGCAACTTATCTCACTCTTTCTCTTCTCCATGTCCTCAAAATCTGTAGTGGCATTAGTAGGGCAGGACTCTAAGCCTAATAATATTTGCTCTAAAGTATTACTACAAATGGTATCGTCTGCAAGCATGCCACGTAGGATCATATCTGATGTGACAAGAGAGTTTTATGAAGCGAGAGAAATAAATCATGTTTCGCATGATACGTTATCAAGGTACAGAAATCAACACACCAAGAAACAAGCAAAACCGTGTTCAAAGTGGTGTCAATGGTACAAAACGAGAGACAAATCAACGAATAAGAGGAAGAGAGATGGATGAATTTATTATTTAGTTCCACGCATAGAAACGATGCAGTGGAACTCGCAAATTTTAATTTTTATGTAACATGTATAATATTTTCTATATAAATATTATTCCTAAAAACAATTTAATTGTTTATATAATAATACATGTATGTATAAAATATCTATATCTACTAATTATTATTATATAGTACGATAGGTGTCTTTGCATCGCGTCCTGACAAGTCAGCAGTGGCCCTGGTAGCTTCTGTGGCACTGTGTATCTGACATTAATTGGGATGCACATGATATTTCTATTATTAGTAGTGCTCGAAGGTGCGTGCGTTCAGCAGGTGAGCCTGGTTTTTCGCTTGATAATCATTTTGGTAAATCTGAATAGTAATAGAAAAAATTGGCACTACCAGCAACATGACGTGGGGGTGATGGCCCGATCGAAAAAAAAAATCAATAATTCTTGCACTGGTTATCCGAGTTTAGGGTTTAGGGTTAAGTTCTTTTTTGGGTTGAATTATCCTCGTGTATTTTATCCTTGTCCGTTTATCCTTTTCAGTAATTATCCTTGTCTGTTTACCCTTCTCACAATAGTCATTGAATTATCCTTGGTTTTTTCCTTTCCAGTTTAGTTACTAGAATGCAGTATATAAATCATAGGAGTTTGGGGATTGTTAAGACTTAATAATTAATAATATAGCACTTGACTTAATAATTAATAATATATATCAATTGCAAAACTAAATCCACCACTGCCAGTTTATGTTGATATGAATATAGTTGAAGAAAAATAAACTTAACCCTAAACCCTAAACTCGGATAACAAGGCAAGAATTGTTACTTTTTTTTCTTGATCGGGCCATTCACCCCCACACCATGTTGCTGACAATGCCACTTTTTTTATTATTATTTCTATTCAGACTTACCAAAGTGATTATCCGTAGTCTCCCATGCGCTCGAGGAAGAGCCTTGTGCGTCGGGTCACGGAGCGCCTGTGCTGCTAGTGGAGACAGAGCGGCGAAGCTACACGGAGTGCCGGAGGTGGTGGCGGAGAGGAGCGTCGGGGCAGGACGGAGACCGTCCTCGGCTGAGAGGAGCGTCGGGTGAGGGTTTTGGCAAAAAGGTGAGGAGACAGCGAAAATTCAAATGGCATGTAGAACATTGAATGTTAACTGCAATCGGAATGTTGGGTTACGCGGTGGTCAAAATTCAAATGTTGATATCGAATCGAAAAATCGACGATGTTCGTGTAAAAAAAAGAAATCAACGTCTCTTTGAGGGCATAAACCAGAATTAATAAGACGATGGTCAAAAGGTTAACACATAAACCTAAAAAATAAAGTATTTTTGTGACAAAGGCAGTAAGGTCCTGTTTAGTTTTCAAAATCATTTTCTAAAAACATCGTATTGAATCTTTGGACACTTAAATGGAGCATTAAATATTGATAAAAATTAAAACTAATTATACAGTTATGGGGGAAATTGTGAGAAAGAATCTTTTAAGCCTAATTAGTGCATAATTAGTCATAAGTGATACAGTAATCAAAAGAATTTTTTAAGCCTAATTAGTATATAATTAGTCATAAGTGATACAGTAATTAACATGTGCTAATGATGGATTAATTAGACTCAAAGATTCGTCTCGCGTTTTTCAGACGGAATCTCTAATTTATTTTGTAATTAAACTATGTTTAGTACTTCAAATATGCGACCGTATGCACCAACGCTACTTTGTTCTAAAATTTTTGGGAACTAATCCGGGCCTAAAATACTTACCATATCCTTGGTTTGATAGGGGGATCCAAAAATATTCAACTTATTTTCACCCCTGGATGGTGCAACTCGCATGCTGTCGGTAAGATGCAATTATATTCTGAAACTGTAGCCGATCTCAATCTTCCCTTCGCCATCACCATGACTCGACTCGCGCTCATGTTTTTCTCCTTCCGGCGCGGCCTCAGGCACTCCGACCGCGAGCTCAACACGTCTCGACCGACCGAGATGCTACAGTCCTACGACAACTATTCGACAAGAAATAAAACACCACCAGCGCCACGGCGCGACATAGATCCCCCTTGACAAGTGACAAGTCAACTGTTCAGCATTTCAACCTACCTCTTTTCATCGGATTGTCCTACCCGTCCACTCCTAACTACCCTCCCTGTCTTTTCATTTTTATTTATAAATTAATTAAAATTCTTAACATTAAGTAAATTTAAAGTTGATTTTAGTGTTTTTTCATCGATCTTTATTTTCTGCTCTTAGCTTTTAAATCACTAATAATATATATATTATTTTATAAATTATTTTTCGGTTATAAATATATCGTCGATCATCTCGTCAGCCCGTAGCCGTACGTGTCAGCAGCCGATGGCACACGCGCCCGGGCGGCCGGAGCGACACAGTCCGCCATCCTGTCTGACGCGAGCCGGCCAAGCCGGCCGGGACGGAATGGTCTCCCGATCGAGCCGTCTCCTCGTACCCGTTTCTCACTGCCGCTGGCGCTGGGGAAGCCGACCGACCGACCGACCGCGCCGCGAGCCGCGAGGCCGCCCTGCACCACACACGACTGTCTGTGCGTGATGCACATCCATCGAACTGTTTCCGTGCTTTGACTCTCTGACCGTTTGTGCAAGCTAAGCTCCAATTCATTCGTGATAGTATAGATGTATACTGTATGATTCAACCGCTTGACTTCAAACGAGTCCATCTATATCGAACTTTATTTTACGGCGGCCAAATCTTGGATCTCCCACTGATAGCCAAAACTGGCACTGTTTAGTGACATATCACGTTACTACCTCGACCATTTCATTTGATGCGGTTGTTTTTTTTACGTTTGATCATTTGTTTTATTTAAAAAATTATATAATTATTAGTTATTTTGTTATAATTTAATTTATTATTAAATAAACTTTAAGAGTCATATATAATTTTATATGTTTGTGCAAAAAAAATTAAATAAAATGAATAGCAACTAAAAATTAATCATGTCAAATAAAAAAAATTCGAAGAGAGTAGCAAATAAAGGAGAAAGCGATGTGATTTAGTCAAACCATATTGATTTTTTTTTTTTTGGAGAGGGGGGGGGGGGGGGGGGGGAGGGATCGGTGCATAGTCTGGTAACTGTAAAATGACACGGGTAAATCTCCGGTGGATACTTTCGTAATGATGCCGCTTTATAACTTTAGAAAGGACAAGTAGGTTTTGTGGCCCAAATTAACTTTGAAAGAAAAAATTGTGTCACTTTCTAGTGACTATGTTGAGGCAATAGGTAAACATACATGTGTGGAAATTTTTTGTAGGGATATGCAGGTTATCCAATAAATAATCCGTGATCGGATGCATCTTTATTTAGATGAAAGGGAGACAGACATGAATTAACCATAGGATCATATCCCTAATTTTACACCATACTTTATTTCCCCAAAAGAAAAGATTTACATCAGATTCGATTTATGTTAGCTTATAACCAGTCAATCGAGTAAAATAAACTGGAGATCATATTAGTCACATGAGCTAATTAATCATATGCCACTTTACCTATTTGACCCATTCTTACTGCTGACGGGACGACGGATGGAGTTTACTTGGCCCAATCATCACACAGTGTACTGCCAGAAAGTTGCTAGCAGGGAATCCACTTTTGTTCTTTAGAGGTTTCATTCCGACCTGTTGGAACTCAGGGTTGTTGGCTTGTAGCCACACCACACGGTATTAAAAGAAAAACCGGTGTTGGAGGGCCCACGGACCCGGCGCACGTGAACAAGATTCTTTTGTTTTATTTTGTATAAGTTATCTCAACTCCTTAAAGATGTAAAAATGGAAGTTAATCGGTTCCAAGCAACTCTAACAGTTAGTTATCCTAACTTGTCGTCTCTCTCTTCTTCTGGTAAACTGAAAAAACTGTCTTTAATGATGTGACATCTGGGTTACTAAATTTTAGCAATTTGATGTATCCTTTCGATGACGTGCATATATGGAAGTCGGCGTTTTACTTAGTATCTAGAAAAATATACGCTGGATTCTTCTCGCGCCTTCGCCTAGAACGCACCGTATGCTCAACACCTTTCCTACATAACGTATTATGATCAATCCAATCTTTTATCCATAATTTGTTCTTTCGGTTCATTCGCAATCGTACGAGTTTGCCCTGGTACTTAGCCCAATTGAATGATCTAATCCGTGAAGGAGGATAAATTACTAGTCAATACTTATATAAAATAGAGCGCCAGTGATGATGGGTGGATAAATCTGACATCACCCGACCATAAACTTCCTATGTCTTTTCTAAAAAAAAAATGATTGTGGGACCATAGGGTAGCCAGTCTCATCATTTCTATATTTATGTAATATTTAAGAGATGATATATGCATACAATGATGATAATAATATGTCAATGATAATTTCTTTAATTAAAATCATGTTACAATACCCAAAAATATGCTAGTAAGTTTAAAAATACACAAACTGAAACATATTTGCAATCAACATATCATCCATATCATCCTCATCAGCAGTAATACAAATCTACCGTACTAGTTAAAATTTGCAATGGCGTGGCAAGAATAATTTGGTGCAAGCGATATATGGCAATTGGCAAATTAGTGTTGCCATGTGACGAACGACATTTGATTAGCATAGGTGATGTTGCTAAAACGTTTGTTTTTTAAATACATTTTAGAGGAGTTGTTTAAAAGTATGAATGAAATAGGTTTAACTAAATCTGGGAACCACAAACGATCTCCCAACTAAAGAGGAACAAATGAGAGCGGGCTGACCATTCGAAGATTCACCGGATGAATGGTGATGAATTGATTGACGGAAAGCTTTTTTTTTTCCCTGTAGTGGTAGCACACGTCAAGCATTTTCTACCAATTTGGAAAGAAGAATGGACGTGTGAGCAGTTTAGTTTTTCTGGTTTTACCTATATGCTAATAAAATTAGAAGCATATATAAAATATATTCATTGATATATTGATAAATCTAAAAAATTTTATAAATGAAACGGATTGAGTAGCAATTGAGTAAGAGAACGGTACAACAACGGTAATTAGTAAGTGCTCTTAGCCTTGGTAATTAGAACTACTTGTTGATACGGAAGAGAGAAATAGAAGGGACAAAACATCGTTGGTACGCTTAGATTGGCATGTCTTAAGAGCAACTTGTAGTCCCTATAAAATGTAAAGTTGGTATGAGAGTAAAAAAAGAATATGATAATACAAAATAATTTTTAGGTTAATAATTATAGTCTTTGTTGTCTCAACTATTGTAAAAGTATAGTCTCTAAATAATTTTGTATTGTCTAAGAGCTTGTACTAAACTTTACATTTAAATTTCCCCTGATTTTTCTGTTTACCCGAAAGTTTACTAGTAATAACTGTAAAAGGACACTGTTCCTTTTTTACTAGTACACTCCATTATTTTGAGAAAACACATTTTGTGTTGTTCATTTTAAACCCAGAGTTTTTTTTTTCCATTCTACCCGAATGTTCTAATTACCCTTTAAAAAACAAGCCACGACCATATATATTGATCCTCCTTTGCATCCGTTTAGAAGATGGAGATGTGAGATTTTTCTGACTTTCTAAAGTTATTTAATAGAATAAAGAATGAAGTCAACTATTGGAAAAATAACATAGCCTTACCGTTGTTAGGTGGTGTTAAGCTTTGATGCTACGATTATACAATGATATTAGGCTACATGTGAAAACTTAGCATAGTAGTTTGCTATACTGGCCAATAATGCTTTCGGGTTATAATGCCTTTTAAGATCATTGTGTACGCGCCACTCTCTCGCACTCGCGTGATGCTTCAAGTGGAGATCTTATCTAAGGTTCCCTAGATATGGTGTCGTGTCCTTTATAGAGGTGTTGTTTATAAGGTTTCGTTATCGCCTAGCTCACATTTAAATAGTGTGGAGAGTGTTGTTGAATGACATTGAGTCTATGCAAGGGATAAATACATCTTTCTTTTCCCTCACCCTCATAATATACTATCCTTTGCTTTGGTGATGTCGAAAAGTCCATGAGTGCTTTAGCTGTTTGGAGATCGATCATGCTTAGTGGTGGCTGTTTATGGTGCCAATCATTTCATAGGTATACATTGACGTTGTCAACATATGATCCTAAAAAATATGGTACGACGTAACTAAAATTATAATTTATAGGTACCTTCGTTTGAGAGTTTTCATATATCACCAAGTCTTTCCATCTCTATTAGCATGTCACATACCATGCCACATTGAAAACCAGAGCCACTATGGTTGACGATAACAGCATTTTCTAAAACATAACAAATGGTGCTTTGTACACAAATTTATATAAAAAGAAAAAAAAAGCGCTTCGAATAAGACAAGAGGCAGGCCCACCGGCCGATATATCTAGTAGCATCCAAATCAACCTCAGCTAGCTCCCCTTGGTTGCTGGCTGACCCCTTGCACGTCGCCGTCCGACGCGCCATGGCGAGTCAACGCGTCGCACCCGACGACGTATGGCGACTGTATAAGTAGCCGCGCGAACCGCGCCCAGCTACTCTGCACCGGCGAGCTAGAGCCAGCAACCAACCATCATCTCGATCGATCTCGACGGCCGGCGCGACGGACGTCACTAGGCATGATGTCATCGTGGTCGTCGTCTTCTTCGTCTCCGGCGAGCGCCGTGGAGACGGAGGGCGCAGGCATTAGTGACAGGGGGGCCAAGAAGTACAAGGGCGTGCGGCGGCGCAAGTGGGGCAAGTGGGTGTCGGAGATCCGGCTGCCCAACAGCCGCGACCGCATCTGGCTAGGCTCCTACGACTCGCCGGAGAAGGCCGCGCGCGCCTTCGACGCCGCCTTCGTCACCCTCCGCGGCCACGGTGCCGCCGGCGCGGACCTCAACTTCCCGAACTCGCCGCCGTCGTGCAACGCCCGCAGCAGCGACCCGCAGCAGGTGCAGGCCGCCGCGCTCTCCCACGCCAATCGTGCCCCCGTCACGGCGCAGCAGGCGGCCGCGGCGCTCATGGACGCGGACTCCCCGCCCTCGCTGTCGCCGGAGTTCGCCACACACGAGGTGGTGGCGCCGGCCGTGCGAGACGACGGCAGCATCGACTGGCGCCCGGTCATGGCGCACCCGCCGCCGCTCTACTCGCCGCCCGGGTGGGGCACCAATGCCTACGACTTCTTGCAGGCTCCGCCGCCGGCGCCGGCGTGCGACGAGGACATGGACGTAGAGGAGGGCAGCCACGGTGCAAGCGCTTCTCTTTGGAGCTTCGACACGCGAGACTCCTCCTACTTCCGATACTAATTAACATGCATTAGATATGATTAATGCATGCATTGTGCATGGCATAGGTGATTTCATGCCGCTAAATACAACTTAATTAACTAGAATATACGGCCATTAATTTCGTTTCTACAGGTGCAAAAATCGTTTTTTTCAAAGAATCAACGATAATTTGCTATGGCCTTGTGCAAGCTAAATGGTAATTTATCCAAAGCACTAGGATAAATAGTAATACTCATCGTACGAAAAGTAGAGAATTAATTAAAGACTATTTTGGTCATTTAAATTATATATGCAGAAATTTTTATTGTATTTTTAGCTCCCCTTTTCGCGAATAAAATGTTTTTGGGGGGGGGGGGTTGAGCTTGTGCTTGATTACTTGTTTAAATACTGCAAATTGATGCTGCAGGTTTATTAGCGTGTCTACTTCACGAGCTAAAGCTTTGATAAAAAGCAACCTGTTCGATCTTCTAGCTAAGTGCATATTCATCCATCAGCAACTTGTCACATAGGAAAATTTTAAATACGTCATTTTCAAGCATGTGACATTTAGCAAGATGGGATTGGAATATAATCCAATCGGTGATGTGATTTATTCAACACAGTACTTCTTATTGCTCCGGATTATGAAGCGGAATACTTGGCGATGTTCTTTTCTTACGAAGATTTTGGATTTTTTTTAATTATATATTTTATAATAAACTATGAAATTCATAGTATAAACGATTTAATTAACTAATTAAATGTAAAGTTTTGTTTTAGAAAAATCAGATGACAATCTTTCATATATAAATTTTAATATAAAACACAACGTTTAATAGCTTAGATGCGTGTCCATAAAAATCTAAAAGAGTAAACGAACGGAACCTCTGAAAGTGCAATTCTCTCAATATTCTCAGTCTCATTAAGACTCTCTTTTATCTCTTCAAATTATTCTAAAAACAACTTTAATTTTTGTTTCTTACCTACCTGAGTCAGCTTGTCGAAAGTTTTATCCCTTTAATACATCTTCTCTACCACTTTATAATAAACAAAAACATCGCCTTTTTTATTCTCACCACTAGTTTGCTAGTTTTGTTTCAAATTTGAAATCTTTGTGCGACAAAAGGAGTCATTTTGTCAACATTACTTCGATGACGTCAACTACGGTATCAGCAGAAAGAATCTCAACCTTTAGTTTAGAGTTTTACGACCAATAGAAAAGAATATTGGACCACCAGTAATTAATGCAATAGTATAAATAGATTCGATTTATTGGATTAGAAAAAAATAAATGGTCTAAATTAATTTTACTACAAGTTGAAAGTATTTTAGAACACCTATGCCTGGATAACCTTTTCTAAGGTATTTATTAATTCTATAATATTAATATTTGATTTATCCGTCAATCATAGATCATGAAAAAGAACATGTCCACATGGTTGATAATAGGAAAAAGCCCTAGCACTCTGGCTAGCAAAGATGCTACGGGCCCACATGCAAGTGAAACAACAGTGGATCGGTGCCCGACAGTGAAATATGAGCAGAAATGGAATTAAGGAGTATCCAGATTCTCTCGAGATCCCACTAAAAATGCTCCAAAAAAAAATGACATTATGACAACCTGCAAACTTAATGTTCATCTACTTCGTCACGGCAGTGGCCACAGTACATGACACGTGGATAATTACGACATTTATCACATACCCGGACCTTCCTCTTATTTAGAAAGTTTAAACTAATATATAAAAATGTAAGTTATAATTAAAAATATTTGATAAAATATGATAACTTAACCACAAAACTAACTACAATTACAAGTTTTAATAAAGATAAATAATTAAACACATGTTAATAAATATACAAAGGCGCTTCACCCCACTGCCAAAGTGTAATTATAACAAACACGCGATTAATTACACATGGACATACTAATACTCCTACATGGAGTATATTCTATTCAAGCGTCCAAGATTTCGAATCGATGCATGTACGGAGTGCTGCAAGTTAAGGATCCAATAATTAATACAGCTACTTTCGGTGGTACTTGTTCAGAGTTTAGTTAGATTGTTCGTGGAAGAGGAAACATTGCACGCAAAATTTTCAAAGAAAAAGAAAGAAAGTAGGATGTGCGTCTTTCTGGCTGTGAACGGACTAACAATAAAACTTTTTTCTCTGCACTTTGTACTGCCATTTTCTCGACCATGTGAATGGCGTGTGCATTAACGTCGCAAACATGCATAACAAGTGTGTTTTAGGGTAATTAAGACTTATGCACTTATATTCTTTAATGATCAAAAACCAAATTCGAAAAATAGAAATCAACAAAAAGGATGAGGTATGTCTAAAACTATGTTCAACCCTAAATTCTAGACCTGAATTCAACTCTAAAATTATATTTTAAAATTTAAATTCTAACTATATATAGCTTATATATAAGCCGACCGGCAAATAATGAGGTATGTCTCATTTCGATCTATAGACGAAGAATAAAAAGAAACAACAAATCCAATTGCTACTGCTTATACAACTTTTTATAGTTTGTTTTTTTCTCAATGTGTAAATTAAATTTAATCATATATATTTATACCCAGATAGATCACACTATAATACGAGTATGACTGTGTTTGAACAAGCTAAACCGCTGAGCTAATTCCCCTTTTCAATGAGCACGTTTCTCGATCTATCGAACAATATGTATCTTGTTAAAAAAAATCTATATGTAAGTTGCTCTACAAAGTCAGATAAATCAATTATCAAATTATTCAATTATTCATGCGTTAATGACTTATCTCATTTTACGTGATGCCAATAAGTCGAGATCATCATGTGATTTAAACACGACCTATATATTGTCAAACAATTCAAGAGCTAAAGCTAAGTATAATAACAATCTATAAGCCAACTATAAACCTATATGGAGGAGAGAGAAAATAAAAAATAAATAGTGCTAACTCTCATGCAAGAACTAGTTCTGCTTATGGCATTTTCAACCCATAATACTAGATATGGTTTCTATAAACTTCCAATCATTAAGAAACTAGTACTAGACACTACTTTTCCAATACAAACACTACTATTCCACACTTAAATTTAATGTTACTTATTTCACATGATATCTTAGATGTTACGTAGAAACCATGTCTCATGCAAGACATGGTTTCATTCTCTTTTCTCATTTATTTAATGCTATGGATACCATCGTAATCACTGGTTTGGGAATGCTCTTATGCTCCAAGATATATGTATTAAATACACCGGTGAGAGAGATATGGGCAAAATATTATAGTCAATGTTGTAATATAACATGTTAGCTTTAATATAAATTTGTAGCTATTAGTTGACTTTAATATTAAATTTGCTAATAGAAAATACTCCCCTATGAAAGTTCTCAAGGTCTTAAAATACCTTCTGGGGACTTGGGGCAGTATATCATGCAATATAAATGCGTGGTCCCTGTTTGGTTGGCCATGTAACTGTAACACGGAGCCTAAGACCTAGGACTGAGTATTCTTCGTCCTTCGTGAATTGCAAGGAAAACAACAGCTACAGCTTGGAGAATTCTTTCTGACGGGTCAATTCTCAGGTGAGAGTTGTCAACTTGCCATCGTCTGATCATTATCTCACGAATGTACAGCTTGGAAAGTTACTTCCCTTGCATGAGCAAATTAATGTAATATTAGAGCAAGATTAATAATATAATCAGCAAGAAGAATCCTTATAGTTTTTCCTTAGCCTATTCATATAATAGTTAACTGTTTATAATTAATATAAGACTGATGCGTTTCTCTCACATAGATTCTTGGTTTTTTAATCAGAGCTGGCTATTAAGTTATAACTCGCTTCTCCTCTCTCTCCCCCACCTTAGTATTTAGCCGGCTTATAGCCTGCTATTATACTTGCTCTTATTGCGCTTGATTTCTTGTTACCAGAACGAGAAATATAAAACCTGTTAAAACGATTTTCCTTGCAGGATATGATGCCACTGTGCCAGTATACGGAACAACTATTCTTGCAAACAGATGGAATTATTCTTTCTTATAGCATCATATTCTACCTTATCAAAATTTATGAAATTTTTCATAACTATTTTCGTGACATTCATATCGCCATTGCACCTAGATTAAAAAAAAACTTTTTGAGAAGAACTGAAGAGGTGCTTAATGCATTTTTAAAGAAACTGTAACAACATGAAGAGCTCCCAATTTGGCAGTGCCATAAAATCCGAGCATGGTAAAAAAACGTGGACGTATAACGAACCGAAAGGTGAAAGTTTTCACTGAGTAATTATGGCAGGCGAGAAATTTGTTGGTTTTACTCACCTAAATCTCCTTACTTCTAATTAATTAAGCAAGTGGCATAAATTTCATGAATGTGACACTTAGCTAACACACCTGACGACCTGAACCAAAGAACCGAAGGATCCCATTAAGCAAAAAAGAAGGAAAAAAAAGACAGATTTGAAATATTTGCACGACACCGCGTTTGGATAGGCTATAAAATATTGTACTTTTTCTATGGACCACAAGCACACATGCATGCACAATGCGTAACAACCTACCTCAGAAGCTTCTCTTCTGCCCCTTCGCTTCGCCGATTGATCAGGCTTGTGTTAATTGCTAACAATGTGTTGTTTTTCCTGCTCATACTGTCATACACCATAATGCGATTCGATCAACATGAATAGCCACGCTGCATCACGGCATGAGCAAGCATGATCCAGTTTCTTGTGGAAGAAATCAATTTGCTTTCATTGTTCCTTCAGAAGTTCAGAAAAAAAAAAGTCAGCTGATATGTTCAGAGACGACTCGGTTTCTTAAAGAGCATACAGTCCTGCCACAGATCTTCCCAGCGAGTTTGATACTGGACAGCAAAATAAACCTTACGTGTGATCTGACCTCACAAGGGAACGTGATTCACAACTGTTTAATCCACCGGCTCTAACTTCGACTCATCGGAAGAGACCATGGAAGATTTTCCAAAAGCTGCAAAAAGTGCAAATAAGGTAAGTGAAAGTCATGTTTACAGCGCAACGGCGACTTCTCTTAAGATATTTTTAAATGACCTTTATGATGACACGGCAGTACATAGATTATATTGGGTGTTATTTATGAAACAACATATACCAAAGGGCCTACTTTTAATTACTGCTACATCCATTTCATATTATAAGTCTTTCTAGTCTTACTTAAATTTATCAATTGATGGATGTATATAATTTATATATATATCTAGATTCATTAACATCCATATGAATCTAGGCAAGACTAGAAAGACTTACATTATGAAACCAGAGAGAGTAAGCATTTGCTGTAAATTGATACGTGGACCAAGTCTATAAGCTGCAGGAACCAGCAGTGGCAATCTTATGATCAGAACGACAACAGTGACAAGACAACAAGAATAAGAGCACATGCTTGTAAATTGTGGTTGTTTATATGTGGGATCCAATAACAGCGATAGGCATGAAGGACCTTATCTGTTGTACTAAAAAGATTGGCAGATCCCCAGCTATCTGAATCAATGCCCCTGAAAGTTACTGGCTACACTACACAATGCCTATCAATCTCTCAGAGCCACAAAAACAACTAATATCTATCCATAGTGCTCCTCTTCCACAAATGATAAATATGTCTACTTGTCAAGAGCAGAACAAACTGGGAACGACCAAATGACAAAAAGTAGATATGAGGATGGTACGAGTGACTTACTTGGCTGAGAGGAGAGATTGGTCCCCTGCCCCCAGAAAAGAGAGTTCACCACTTCCTCAAGCTTTGTCCAATCCTGCTTCTTGTTCATGCTTCCATTTTACCAACCAATCCTAAACCCCTGGTCATGTAACCGTGCAGCTTCCACTGTAAAAAAGGAAGAGAATTGGTAGGTAAATTTATGAAATAAATGATACTCCTTCCGTTTTTTATTGATGCCGTTAACTTTTTATCAATGTGTGGATGCTCATCTTATTCAAAGTTCTTGTGCAAATATGCAAAACTATAAGTCATGCTTAAAGTTCTTTAGTAATAAATCAAATCATAATTATATATTTTTTAAAAAAAATAAGACAAATGGTGACCATAGACTCAAAAATTAACAGTGTCAAATAAAACAAGTAGAGGCAGTAGTAACAATGGATATTTAAAAATGTAACTTAACACTCTTTACTTTCCTGCCGAGTAACTCCTCCAAGAGTCCAGGTTTGACGGAGGTGAAAGTGCAAAAATGAGCAATGTACAAAATATTCAAAATTCATACCATGTTGACAATTGACATCCTAAAGCATCGATAAACAATACTTAACATTCTGTACTCAAAATTGTGGAGGGATAGTGAATGGCTAAGTGTAAGCTTTGTAAGATTGCAAGGTTGTATTACATGCTTGGCAGCAAGAACAAAATGTTGGTGGCCAAATGAAACATAAGATACAATTAGCCACGCATTCAAACCTATGAAGAGGTGAATCTCCTCTGTATATACAATTCTAAACTCAAAATACAAAGAAAGACTAAAAAGAGTAAAATGAGAATGGGGCTGCCACCCATGTTCTGCTGTTAGCCTTGGCCACCTATAAATGATACTGCATGTGCATCAAATATCATAATCAACTTCCGTGCTATTCAGCATTGCTGCACGCCTAACAAGCTGCCCTTGCTCATCGTATAGATCCAAGTTTTCACATGGTTTTGGAAACACTGACCCGATGACACGTCCCTCAATGAAGGAACACTGGAAAATATATTTCTTCTTGTAGCTGATGCCGATTGACATGTCCTGAAAGCTGATATCCTTTATGGGAATGGAGCTGCTACCATGAGCACGGACCGGTACCCGGACACCCCGCCCATGTATTTCCTTGAATGATATGTTCGTGATGTCTGGGAAGGCATCCCGGTCATACCCATCATCAGCATGTTCATTGTAGTCAACCTTTATCACAATACCAGCACGGACATTGTCGAAGGTTATGTTGTGGTAGGATATATTGCGAATGTAGCCCCCTCTTCCTATGGCAGTCTTTATTCTCAAGCCTCTCCTTGACTCCCATATGCGAACATCCTCTACTGTAACATTTGCAACTCCACCAGACATCTCACTGCCAATTGAAATTCCAGCACTGCATACCAAGACAACTATTGTAAACCTTACCTGCAATACTCTATATTCAATCCAAACAGATTTAAAAGTTTTCATGGTCTAATACTCCGTTCTCATACCATTTTATCTTGAGCAGGACTTGGAAAATATAACGCAAACATATATTTCACTATTTTAGATGAAGAAATGTAGCCAAAAATGTCTCAACTGTTACCTGACCAATGAACGAACCGTCAGATTGCGTATTACAATGTTACCAGATGGGCGCCCATACGCAATCCCATATTGATCCCACCCACTCTTTACCGCTATGGCATCATCACCAACCGAAATGTAGCAATTCTCAATAAGCACATCCTGACAAGAATCTGCAAACATAACTCAGTATCACAGGACTGTCATTAATAACAGCAACAAACCTAGATGGTATAACAGCAAGGCTGAAAATACGCTGGCACTTGCTGTAATAGCTAAATGATAAAAGTGCAGGATGACTGGAAATTGTCAAAGGAAGGTTCATAATGGTTACCAGGATCTATGCCATCCGTATTTGGAGCACCAGAAACAGGAGCTATGATAGTAACATTAGAAACAGTTACATTTGTGCAGTCATATGGGTGGAAGTGCCAGAAAGGTGAATTCTTCAATGTTATATTTGCAACAACAATGTCCTTGGACCACATCAACTGCAAAAGAGGAGGTCTTGTGTTATTCAACATCCTTCTGCGATGCTTCAACCACCATGCTTCACCCTGTCCATTTATGCTGCCATTGTGTCCTATTCAACAGAGGAAAAGTAGAAAGCATGCATAAGTTAAGTAACTATACCATCAAGTGAAGCAGTGATATGAATAGCAGCCATTATTCTAATAGTATAAGACTGAGCGCACACTGGAATCACTGAAGTACAGGAGTTCCCATTTCAGTGAACTTGCATATTATTAGCAAAGCATCACTAAAGAATATGACAGCAAAAGAACAAGAGTACTTTGTTTTTTGACAAATGAGCAGGAAGTGCAAATATGCATACTGAAACAAAGCACTTTTAGACCAGAGGATAAAATTAGGCCAAGTAGTTGTTTTATGTCACCACAAACATACTGCTAAGTAGTTTCCATCGTTATATTGCTTAACATGCACTTCTCTCACTGGTGTTGCTTAATTGACAATTCTATGACTACATTATTAGGTGAGGTAGTTTATTCAGAATAAAACTGCAAACCTGTAATGACTACATCTTCCAAATTTTGTCCATGAATGAGACTTCCAAAGCGAGGTCCTTTCCGCTCCCTGCCATACCCATAAGACGGGAGCGCAGGCATGAGCGGCCAATACTTCTCATCCTGCAATGGAAACATCAGAAATCCATATATGTAATTCTGCACATGCATCTTCGATGGCAGATTTAGCGGACAAGTGAAAACTTAAGCACCTAATTTCCACGCTTTTCCCAAAATTTCAATAACATTGGTATCACTTATAACTTCACTCTTCAGTCTCAGCTGCACACTAGGCTCAAACAAAATTTTTATTTTAACCGTCGAGTCAACTAGCAAAATTCACTTCTATTCAGCTATGTGCTTACCCCCTGCGATCAAAACTACTCAAAAGAACTAACTGAACTTACTTCCCGAAGAGACTATGAACAGCACAAAATGCAATATATAATTAACATCATTAGTTCATTACTCCATTCCTATCCTAGAGCTACACCTTGAAGAGCGAGGTATCTCACCGGAATACCAAGAATTTCTGAGCCCTCGGCAAGGAACAGCGTCATGTGGCTGGTCAAGTTGAACGGTGCAGTAAGCCAACGGCCGGGCGGCACATTGAGCTGCCCTCCTCCACGCTCCGCGAGCGCCGCGATGGCCATAACGGCGCGCTCGAACGCCGCGGTGTTCACCGCCCGTCCGTCCCCGATGCCGCCAAAATCCGTCAGGTTGTACGCCTTGGGGCGCAGCAGCGGCGCCGGGTGAGGCGGCGGCGGCGGCGCGGAGCGCAGCCTGAGGAACCCGACGCCCCCACCGACGCCGCCGACCAACACCGAGGTGCTCTGCCACAGGAACACCAGCGCGAACCCGATGACCCACGCGGCGACGAGCAGCGTCTTGTTGGCCGCGAGGAAGGCGGCCACGCCCCGCCGCTGCCCGTGCGGGTGCAGCCTCCCGCCGGACGTCTCCACCATTGTACTGTCCTCGGAAGACGGAGGCGAGGTCCCCCTCCCGAGATCTCCCGATCTAGGGCACGGCGCGCGGCGCGGCTCAGATCAATCGGTAGGGCAGGACGCGGAGAGCACGGATTCCGCGGGGTTGGGCGAAGGCGGGTCGGGGATTTCCGCCATTGGAGGGTTGGTGGTGGGGTTTATAACTGGAGAGAGCCGTTCGAGTGAAGTGGAAGCGAGAAAGATGTGACCTTTCTGCGCTTTCGCGGTGCTCGCTCTTCGATCATGGGAGCAGTTGAGCGAAGAAGATGGTGAGAATTACCACACTGCCATTCGCCACGTGGGTTCCTACAGGCCGTAGGATTTAGATCGGACGGTGCTGTTCCTTTATCAGCTTAATGCATATTTAACCATCCATAATCCAGATAAATTTATCGTGCAAAAACTTCACCGGACTTTACTGCGTTACAAATTCATGAGAAAATGACACATTTACCTTTTTTTCTTTTTTTATTTCGTGAAAGACGCATTATAAAAACATGTTTTTGTTTCTCCTCTTTGCGATGACAGGTCATCTTTGCTCTTGTATGCAAGGAGACATAATTCCGCTTTTTTTTTGTTGGTTTCTTTTCCCTTTTGCTCGAGTGGCCGCTAACTAGGTTACGAGGGCCGCGTTCTACTGATGGGCATAGGTTAACTTATGTCTTGGTACGAAAAAATTAGTAATTAATTAATTAATTATTAATTATTTAAAAAATATAAAATATATTAATATAATTTTTAAAACAACTTTCCTGTAGATTTTTTTTATAAAAAATACACTGTTTAATAGTTTTGTTTAATAGTTTAAGAAACGTACGCGTGGAACAAGTGAGGCAAGTTACCTTCCATCCAAGCCGAACGTGACCGAGGAGCTGGTAGCTAGGACTAAAACACACTACTCATGGCCGATGGCGTATTCTTTATCCAATTTTTTCTCAGCTTTAAACGCATGTTTTTCGAATTATTAAGTTGTGCATGTTTTGTAAAAAAAAAATTAGTTTATCATCTTATATTTTTAAAATAGACGGTTAGTTTTTATTATATTATCTACAACATTCAATAATTATAAAAAATCATATAATTTTTCATATTTTGTCTTGTCTTCGTCTAAAAAAGAAGACAACCCATCGCTCCTTTTTCAAAGCATGTTGAGGCGATGGTTAGGTGTGGTAGCTGGCGAGATGAGCATGCAGTGTCACGAATTCTTCCTGGAGCTAGCCGATCGGCTTTGGCGTAGCGGTCACTGCTCCGTCACCTTCTGGTCGATCTCTCTCGCCGGAGTTAGCTCGCGTTTGGTGAGAGGTGTCTCTCGTTAGGCGAATAAAGGTGGGCTAGCTAGCTCATCATCCATCATCGGTTGTAGCAGCGGTGCCACCAGTATTTTGCAGGGATCAGATGCATGTAGTTTGGATTAAGATCTGACCTGACCTGATGATTCTGATAATTCAGAGCACCTAATTGCATCAATTCTGATACAATTGTTGGTTCGACGTGGGAGCACTCAGCTGCATAAACGCGTGCGTGTCTTTTGGAGACTGTTATGATTGTTGTACCAAGAACGAGGAATTATCTAGAGTAATTCTTACATAAGACATTAGAGTAATTCTTACATAAGACACTGGCCATTGTTTTCATATCCTTTATGTTATAAAAAAATTAGTACTAGACATCACTCGTACAATACAAACACTACTAATTCTGATTCATATATAAATTTGGTGTTACCCCTCTCTCATCATGTCTCGGTTGTTGTGTACATATGGTTTTCTTCTTTTTCTTCATTAACTTATTTGTCACATTATCTTTTATAGGTGTTGCGAAACGTCTGCATGCAAGCCGAAATCCTAGCGCACGGAACTGACAATCCCTTTTTGGGCCGCATGTGATCGATTTCCCTTTTCGGCCCATTTATAAAGCCCAGATTCAGGCCCACTTGCGGCTGCGTGCGTAGATGTGGGAGCGGGCTGGGACAGTGGCCGCTGGGCCTTGGCCCATAGGAGGAAGTGTGCCTCGCAAGCCTCGTCTCTCTCCCTCCCCGGCTCGCCGACTTCGCCTTCCTGCCGTCGCCTCAGGTTCCCCCTCCGTCGTCAGGGCCTCTCGAGCGGGAGGGAGCACGCGCACCACCGCACCGGAGCGGCGCGGCGCCGGAATCCTCCACCGTGCCCTGCCCAACGGCAGGTGCGTCTCGATCTGGATGTCTCCATCGCCATACCCCGAACCTACGGGACTCCCTCCCAATCACGGCACGGCGCCGATGGTCAGTCTGGATGCCGTCCGCTTTAGTGGTATGGCGCTTGGTCCCGATTTGACTGGCTGCGAGGAAAGTTAGCGGGCTGCGGGTTCATACGCTTCTCGGTTGGTTCGGCAATGGGGCCGAGGGGGCTCTTATGCTTCCGTGGTTTCTCTGTCTGTTAATTTGGAATATCGGGTCATGTCTCCTGAGTTGATACATATTGGGATTCGGGAGAGACGGGTGTGATCACCCGTTTCGTTTTTTTCATGATTGATTTTGTTTACCAACTACTTATTTGAAATATCATTTTTGTGTCGGACCAAATGTAGTGTTGGTTAACTATTATTCCCTCCGTTCTGACTTTCTAGCCTCGTTAGGGTCATATGTGTATTAATGAATCTAGACACAAATATAAAACATATACATTGATACATGAATGAATCTGGATAAACTGAGAAAGTCTTATAATATGGACAGAGGGAGTACTAAACTTCATATTTAGCATATTGGTTGTGGTGTGATCATTTTGACACGCTATGAAGGCTATGACAAGCTCATCTGCTTCTTATGATTTTAATGGCTCAGCTGAGAAATGAAGAGATCTCTTCCCATAAAAGGTGCTTCAAGGGCCTCAGGCTTAGGGCATGGCAAGAAAGCTCCTCAGGAGCTGGAGAATGTCTTGAAGCAACATTTCGGATATTCAGGGTTTCGAGGAAAGCAACTAGAGGCCATAGAAGCTGTTCTTTCAGGTCCTTTTTTCTCTTTGTGTTTGTGGCTTTGTGCTTGTTCTCTCTATTTCTTTTTAAGTTTCCTGAATGTTTCTGGTCAAAAATAAAAAAAATAAAAAACTTATGTTGCTGATTACTGGTGGTACTAATGCATCAAGCAATTTATTTGTAGGAAGGGATTGCTTTTGTTTGATGCCAACTGGAGGCGGGAAATCAATGTGCTACCAGATTCCTGCTCTAGTGAATTCAGGCATTGTTCTTGTTATCTCACCCTTGATAGGTGAACTGATCCACCAAACTTCAGTACTTCCAGAAAAAAATAGTACTTGACAAATGTGCATATACTAATTGTTTCTTGATATGGTTGAAAAAAAATCTGCTTCTTATAGCACTAATGGTGAGTTTTGTTATCTGTTGGTCTCTTTTTATTATTGTTCCTGAAACACCGTGGATCATCATGTGGTTTCCATATGAAATTACAGGAGAATCAGGTAGCCAGCTTGAAAAGCAAAGGTATTCCAGCTGAGTTTCTCTCTTCAACACAAACATCTTACAATAAACAGAAGGTATGGCTGTACGGTGTCCGCACTGTGCAGATTAAGGCTTATCCGAGATATGATCAGTTATTAATCAAAATTTTATTCTCTTTAGTTTTAACTGAAATTTCGATTCTATAAATTCATAACTGGCTGAGTTAACACAAGTGCATTATTATTTTGTTATGACAATCATTATTATTTTGGGGCCATGGCTTTGCAATTTTGCTATACATATGCTTTTTCCTCAGATACATGAAGACCTTGATTCTGGTAACCCCGTTCTAAAATTGCTATATGTTACTCCTGAGTTGGTTGCAACACCTGGGTTCAAGGCAAAGTTAACAAAGCTCTACAATAGAGGTCTCCTTGGTCTTGTTGCTATTGATGAGGTATAATTAACTAACACCTTTACTCCTGTAGTAATACACGAATACTCAGTTGTTCTTTTATCCGTGTGATAAACAGCCTCTATGGCTTACTTTTCCACTTTTGTCTCTGCAGGCTCATTGCATTTCAACTTGGGGCCATGATTTCAGGTATGCATTTAATTTTATTGTTTGGTTGACTACTTGCCTTTACTCTGTTGTCACTTTGAAATGTTTCATTGGTTACAATGGATTGCAACGTTCCTTCTTGTTACAGAATCTGTAAATCGTTCTACTGTTTTAATGAAATACAGACCTAGTTACCGCAAGCTCTCATCGCTTAGGAATCATTTCCCAGACATCCCTATATTAGCTTTGACTGCAACCGCTGTTCCAAAGTAAGTCAACTATCCCCTTGATGCACTACCTGCTACCCTCAGTTCTATTGATATTTTAATCTGGCGTTTTTTTTTGCATGCTTCATTCTCTGTATTTTTCCACCAGAGTCCAAAAAGATGTTATATCATCACTGTGCTTGAGAAACCCAGTAATTCTTAGGGCATCATTTAATCGACCTAATATATTCTATGAAGGTAAGGGTTGAGTGCACTGATATTTTTCTTTAGACTGGGGCATTTGTATTCTTGGTATATTGAATGCTCTTTAGTTTTCAAGCTTCTGCCATGGTTATTCAGTAGTATTCAGTTCATATATCTCCCAACATATGGTTCCTGCTGTTTGTTTACTGCTATGCCTATATACCCTTTTCGGCCCCTATGTTCAGTTCTTTATTTGTTACATATTATAAACTTTTTTGCAGTTCGTTACAAGGATCTCCTTGATGACGTTTATTCTGATATATCAAATTTGCTGAAGTCCAGTGGAAATGTGTGCTCAATTGTATATTGTCTTGAACGTGCGGCTTGTGATGATCTTTCTATGCATTTGTCGCAGCAGGGTATCTCTTCTTCTGGTACGTTAATTTAAGGTCACAGTTTGTAACTCTAAGACCCTACACAATTGTTGACTTGAGAATTTTTGTTACGGTCCTATGTGCTCCTTTCTCAGCTTATCATGCTGGCCTAAATAGCAAGGCGCGAAGTTCTGTTCTTGATGATTGGCTTTCCTCGAGAACTCAAGTCGTCGTTGCCACTGTAGCATTTGGGTATAACTTCTCTCCATATCTTCTGTAATTCTGTCCAGTGTTATTAAGTCGTCTGATTAGCCACGATTAATCATGGTAAGTCAGCCTAATCGGAACCTGTGGCTTGATCACGCACATCGAGACGATCAGCTCGATCAGGAAACTAGTCGTCTGATTAGTTATCGATAAATCATGGTTAGTCATGTGATTAGGAGGTGGACGACTAGTTTGAAAGAGGCCTCAAAGTAGCCACCAAAAAAATGCTTGAAACTTGCTTTATTTACACATATTTATTGCAATGCATTTGTCTACTATAGTAGTAATATAATGTATAGTTATACTTAAGTAAACATTCTATAATATTATACACTTATACAGTATAGTACTTAGTAGTATACAACTATAAATATATACACACATGCCCTTGGTAGAAGGACGACTAGACACCGACTAGCCCCAACTAATTGAACCTGATCGATGACTAATCACAACTAATTGTCTGATCGGTCCCCTTACAACTAGCCTCAACTTTACAATCTGAAAACATTAATTCTGTCATTTGACATGCTGATTCCATTCTATAAGTTCCAGTACACATGTAACTACTCTAGGACAGTTATTTTATTACCTTTATAATTGATTTTTGCTTGTACCACTGCTTGTACTTGTTTTTAAACAAGGCTCTCACTCTGTTTTCCTGTACATTGCCTCTTTCAATACGGGACTTGGTCTGCATTGATATGTTGATGCTCCTTCCAAAGAATGGTATATTATACTCATTGGTTTTGTTTGTTAGTCTTTCTGAAGAAATGCTTTGCTAATACATTGGTGATTCATTTTTTCAGGGTATTGATAGACAGGATGTGCGTATTGTGTGTCACTATAACCTGCCCAAGTCCATGGAAGCCTTCTATCAGGAGTCAGGACGAGCTGGTCGTGACCAACAGCCTTCCAGAAGTGTTCTGTATTACGGATTAGATGACCGAAAGAAAATGGTAATTAGGTGTCAGATGGTACATTTTGTCATTGAACATGAAAACTGAGGCTTCTGTGGTCTTACAGGAATTTATTCTGAGAAACACCAATAACAAAAAGTCTCAGTTATCATCTTCTTCAGCTGAGCTTTCAGAGAAAGGCTTAGCGGACTTCAGTCAGGTTCGTGCGATCTTTCCACTAATGTTGGTTCGGTCTACTACATCATGCAGTAGATTTCATTCTAGTTAACTTGCATATCTTGATGCAGATAATTGACTACTGCGAAAGTTCTACCTGTCGAAGAAAAAGGATCATTGAGAGCTTTGGGGAGAAGGTGTGTCATTAATTCTGATTGCACCATTGCATGTCAGTATTTTCTAGTTTTCTACTTCCACCGTTGCATGTCAATGTTTAAAATGAGTAGGTACAACCAACTCTGTGTCAACTCTCATGTGATGCTTGCAAGCACCCAAATCTAGTGTCCTCACGTTTGGAAGAACTTCGTCGTGTGGCCACCTGTCGCTATAACAAGATATCTCCAGTCTTCAAAAGGTATGATAACTGTGAACTTGAATTTTCCTTCATGTACTCTTGCTATTTTCCTTTTAGAGAGAATGCACATTGCATAAACATTTCTTTTATTTTGGGGCAACAAAATCTACCTTTTCTCATCAGGCAATGTCACATGGCATTTGTAGACTCAAGACAGACTAAGTGGATTTATTTATCGCTGATTTTTTCTGTACTAATAATTCATTTGCTTGATAGCTCATTGGTTAATCCATCACACATGGACACAGAATTTTGGAATCGTGAAGATGATGAAAACATATCGGTTGAAGATATATCAGATTCTGATGGTACAGCTCACTTTTCCCCTCTTTGTATGTATATGAAAAAATTGATGGCTGTGTACTAACATTTTTGGGGTGATGGCAGATGGGAAGGAGGTGGCAAGCAATGCTGCCATTTCAAAGCTTCCCTCAAAAGCAGGGCTAGATGCAAAATTTAAAGCCTTGGAGCGTGCTGAAAATGCTTATTATCAAGCTAAAGGTCAAACCAAGCAGCAGGTGATACAAATGTTACCTTTTTGTTTCTTTCACAACAAGGATGAGTTAATAAGTGCTTATAAATTCGATAAGTCATTTTGCGAGAAAGTATCTCCCTACTTAAGCTAGTCATAAACTTCAACTAGTGATAAATAGGGTGGGAAGCTTGTTGACAAGAAGAGCATATCTCAGACACTACGAGATGCAAGCTGGAAACGGTTGTTGAATGGCCTTGGACAAGCAAAACTGCGACTTGGGAATCTACCGTGAGTTTGCTTTATCCATACATATTCTACATATATGCCATTTTCTGTGAGTTTGCTCTGCGATGAGTCATTTAGATTCTATAAAATATGCTACGGTCAATTTTCTTCAAGCTTGGTTACAAGTTCTTCAGTTCAAAATTTCATAAGTATTAACCTTGGGTTGGGTCCCAAAACACATGAATATTAGTCACTTCTCCTTTCTACCCATTAGCTACTAGATTATCACAGACATGCATCCCGAGCATCATGCAATTTTTTTTAAAAGAACAAATTCACTGTGTAGAAGTTTATTAAAATATTTAAATAAATCCATTGTTCAAGTTCATAATAGCTAATTCATAAATGTTAGCCTTTAGCCCAAAAACATGAGTTTCCTTTGGCTCAAAATTCCATCATTGCTAACCTTGGGCCCAAAAGGTCTTTGGCCAAATAACACATTAGTATTAGCAATGGCCTTTCGCCCATTTAGATTTGTCTTAACCTTTGGCCCCCAAACACATGACCATTAGCTTTTGTCCAAATTTTTGTACGAGAATAACATTCATGTGTTTTTGGCCTGAAGGATAATACTCGTGTTTTTGTGCCTAAGGTTAATATCATGAAATTTTGGGCCAAAGTCTAATGCTCGCTTTTTTTTTTTTTTGGCTCAAGGCTAACATTCAATTTTTTGGGGGGTTCAAGGGTATATTACCCATTAAAATTTGGGCCAAAGTTTAATAGTTATGACATCACTGGAAGCGATGAAGACTAAGCTGTTGGATGGCATCAAGAAGTTAAGTCCAAGATCATTGATAGGTTGATGTTTGTCTTTAGTTTTGTTGGCAGGTTATAGGGGGTGTTTCTGGTGTAGAAAAATGGTGGTTGAGGGTTGTTGCTTTGCTTTGCTCTTTTGCTGTTCGAGTTGTAGTTGGTGCTGTTCTAAACTTCTGTGCTGTGTTTGTAAGCTGGTGTCCCCAGCATAGCCTTTGTTTTGCTTATCCTTTGCTTTAGTAAAAAGCAGGGATAGGGGCCTTTTCTCTAAAAAAAGAAATTCTCATGAAAATTTAGCTGAAGGCTAATGATCATGTATTGGGGCGAAAAGCTAATTCTTGCATAAATGGGCCGAAGCCAATACTGATACGAATTTTGTCCCAAGGTTAGCACTCATGGAATTTTAGGCCAAAGTCTAACATTATTGTGTTTTTAGAACTAAAGTTAGTACTCATGAAGTCTTTGGCTGAAGGTTAATATTAAGGAAATTTTGTGTTGAAAGCTAAAGTTCATTTGTTTTTCCATAGAAGGCAAATAGTCGTGTTTCTATCCAAGGTTAACTTTCAGCAGAAATTTTATTAGTATTAACATTTGGCCGGAAGAACACAAAGTATTGTTGTTTGGACAAATGATGTATTGGTATTAGTCTTGGGCTAATTGCATATGTATTAGCCTTTTGCCCCTCTAAAGCATGAGTATTAACCTTGAGACAAAAACACTTGATTATTTGCTTTCGCCCCCAAAATAAACAAGTATTGGCGTTTGGTTGAAAAATTGATTGATATTAACCTTGGGCACGAAAATGCATGAGTAATAACCCTTGGTCCAAAAAAACACATGAATGTTAGCCTTCGTTCTAAAAACAGGCGAGCTAATAATTTCTTTAAGCCAAAAAAATTTTATTAGTATGAACCTTGTGCCCAAAAAGACATGAATATTAGCCAATGACCCAAAACATATGCAAATTAACTGTTGACCCAAAATTTGTTGAGTATTTAACTTTTAGCCCAAAATTCATAGATGTGTTAATGTTGGGTCCAAGGTTGTTAGGATCGTGATCCTAAGCAATATCGATTTTGTCCGAGTAGTATCAGACAGCAGTATCATGTTGTAGGGTTGAGATACTATGAGACTTTATTTTGTTAGTTTAATTTAATATTGTTATTAGTCACTTTAGTTTGTACTAAGTCGAATCTATTTAAGTTATGACTAAGTTTATGGAAAAATGTACTAGTTTAATCTATTTAAGTTTGACCAAGTTTGTGAATGTACTAAAATCCACAACACCAAATTAGTTTGATTAAATCCAACATTGAATATATTTTTATAATATTTTAATTTTTTATTGAAAATATTGTTATTTTTCTATAAACTAAGTCATATTTAAAGGTGTTTGACTTATGACAAACCCAAAGTAGTTTATAATATGAAACAGGGAGAATATTAACTATGGACCAAAAATGTGTGAATATTAGCTTCAACCCATTACGCACGAAATTACATTAGAGATAACAGGATCTACCTATTGTTTCTTTCTTTCAGATGTGTGATGCTTCTTTTGCACTACGAAGTGTATATGATTAATGATGGTTTCTTTGAATGGGTGCTTTCAGGTTTGATGAGGAGCCTTCTGCGGCACACCTTGAAGTAGAGTGCTTCAAGAAGTATGAGAAAGTGGGCAAGACGTTCTACAATTCGCAGATAGCTGCCACAGTTCGGTGGCTGTCATCTTCGAGCTTCGACCAGATACGGGATCGCCTCCATGCCCTTACTGGTGAAATCACAGATCATGGTGCTGCAGCAGGCTCCCCTTCCATCGTCCTAGAGTCTCCTCCAGCATCTCCTGATGCAGTCTGTAAAATCGCGGGAGAAGCTAGTAGCAACGAGACTAAGGACACACGACACACACCCCTGATGAACAACACGGATGAGTTTGTAACGACAGAGCATTCTGGCGAGTTTGCAAAGACGGCGATTTCATCTGAAAATATAGAGCTTCCCAAAATACCATCGTTCAGAGAATTCATGAACCAAAAAGGAAGGGATCGTGCAACGAGTTCTTCCAAAGTAGAGAGCCACCCTTCCGCCTTTCGTAGAAAGACTAGCACTGAGAAGCAAGGGACGACAGGACCATCCAAGAGGATGAAATCATGAGCGGTGACATCCCTATTGTACATATTACACACAACATCCGACCGGATGAATTTTTCAGCTGAAATGTGATTTCTTTCCATTGCTGATGTCTTAATATTTTTGCGTTCTATTCAAAATTTTGTATCAGAAGGTACACATTTCTTTGCGCCCTTTCCTGAAGATTGCAAGAAAAAGGGGCAACGTTTGTGGTATCTCTTAGATTTAACAGCCCTAACTATTAGGAGATCAATAGTCAAGTTTGAAGTTTGTCTAAGATTCTAGTCAGAGAGCATTATGTAAGTTATGTTTAGGAATTAGGATAGCTCCAATCTTGAGTTGGAGCCATAGTAGTCGAAAGTGAAAATACATGGGTTATTCTCCTGTCTCAAAATAATAAGATGCACATTTTCTCCTGGCTCAAATATAAAGAATGAAACTTATTCTCCCGAGAAAATATCTAGTTCAATATCCTATAATATGTACTACGTCAGATACAGGTCACGGTTAACCGAGACAACTAGTGGAACGAGGAAAAAAATGACGAAACAGTATTTTCAGTTTGCAGCAAGATAACCTTTAGAATGCACGCATAACTGGAGCAAATGGCACACAAGTGACGAGTAATCCCTTTGTTTTATCTATCATGTAAGGCTTTCTAGTAGGTTAGATTCGTACGAATGCTAATAAATATATATATAAATTATATATACTTATTAATTAATGAATTTAGATAAGACTAAAATGTTTTATAATATAAAACAGAGGTAGTAGTAGCCAGTCGAACAAGTCAACAACGCTGTTTAGTTTCATTTGAGCTGTTGTATTAAAAAACTCCAGAGATGGGTGTAGCTAGGCAGGTAAGTCTCAGACGTTTGAGAAGGCCATCGTACGTCATTCACTTGAGGCCTGAACGATAATAAAGCTGCACTGATCAACGTATTTACTGATGCATATATTTTAGGCTGACAACAAATTAACCACTTATGATGTCCAGTAAACAGAAAGGCTTTCTTTAACCAACGTGCAATATCACATATTAAATGCATGCGGCTTAGGCTGTGTTCTTTGATTTTTTTTAAATAGTTATTTAATAATATAAATGATAAAATTAACTATATATAATTGAAAATCTACTGTACAATTGTGAGATGATGAATCCTATATAGATTTTTTTTTTTAGAAAAAGTGTGACGTTTAGCAGCTCTGAAAACATGTGTGTAAAAGAAGAGGAATAATCAAGCTAAAAGAACACAACCTTAGTAGTTATATAAGTCTTTTGTATAATTTAACAAAATGGATTATGATGCTATAAACTACTACATAAAATAAAGCTAAATTCAATTTATATGTAAAAAAAGAAAATATCATTTTTTTTGTGTGTGTAGCACAGATAGTGTTTGCTATTTTGTTTTATTAATTTTTGTTTCGGTAGTTGTAGTCTTGTAGATCGAATTTAGCCTGGCATGTTGTATATATACTTAAAACCATTATAACCAATGCTACCATTTTTTTCCATTTTTTTGTACCCGTTCATGCTATAAGATTTTTAGATAATTTTAATATATACTAAATAACCTATAAATATTTATATTTTTAACCGAGTCAGTTGTACACGTGAGGTAGCAGCAGTAGCATGCATGGTTTCTTTCTAGGCATCATATATACATTTAAAGAAGTATCTATGTATTTGGAGCTATGTATGCCAAACATGGCCTCGAGTAGCAACTATGGTGTGGAGTTGGAACACATAATGCAATTGAAGGAGAAAAATTCTGTTTGTATGTACTTGCATAAAATAGAATCGTTCATATATTTTGGCTTAGGGTTATACTCATAAGCCAAAATTTACGATTTTAACCTTAAATTTAAAGATGATTTTAAAATTTTCGTTGAAATTTATTTTTCAGCAATGATTTTTAAATCACTGGTAATACAGATATAAAAATTTTTATTTATAAATTATTTTTCGTTTGTAAATATGTCCTTTGTCTTTTTCGAAGCGAACGATCACCCTAGTCACCGAACTTTTTGTTACCAAGTTATTATGGCTCGAAGGACTATATATACACTACATATTAGTTGTATAGATGGATTAATTATTCGTGGGGTAGCGAAAGTAAAGAAGCCTCGCAAAAATATATTGGATCGCATGCATCCGTTGTGCCTAAATCCAACGCCTCGAGATGGTTTGATGACAGGTGTGGCGGTGCGTGAAATGGATCCGACGGCCCTAAGTTGCCCGGTGACACGTAGCTAAGGTCCACTCCACGTCTTCTCGTCATCATCGCAGGCACATCAGTGTTTCCATTTCTATTTTTTTTATATGAATAGTTTTATCATCCTCAATAAGATACTAAAAAGATATTATAAATTTTATGTAAACTTTAGTGTGTGTATATGTGTGTACATATAGTCTAATTTTAGTATTATAAAATTTGAAAGTTCGAGATATTTTTTAAGTAATAGTAAAAAAACTGCTATATCTGTATATATGTATAGGCATCGTATAATGATCGAAAAACCCAGGAGTCGTATCTTTATATATGTATAGGCATCATATGAGGATCGAAAAACCCAGACCGGAGTCGTAATGTCGTATTGCTAATTCCGTCGAGAAAAAAGGGAGAGAGCCGATCGCGAGCGAACAGGTACAGGAACACACGAACACATCGTCATTGATCGAGAGAGGAGTGGAGCATGGGGTGGCGTCGTCTTCTCTTAGCGACTCTACTGCTCCTGTTTATGGGTGAGATACTTTCCACTTTTTCCACTTTTGCTGAAACGTTTGTTTTTTTATTTTTTTATCAAATACCAATATATACGGAGATTAAGGAAAGAACATATATGAAATTTTTGATTTGCATACGTATCTTTAAATTATCATTTATTAAAAATGATCAGATTTGATTAGGGAAATTAAAATTTTCAAACGTTTCGTGATAGACAGATCCATAGCTTCGTTAGCCAGTCAGTACTGCTGTGTACTAATGTTAATTTCTGTCTCTTTCAATTCGCAGCGGCGGGGGCGGCGTTCCCGATCTCGAGAGCCGCGCCGGCGTTCGGGGTCAAAACTGGGTGGCCGCCGGAGGGTTGCTTGCGGTGCTACGACTCGGATACGACCATGCCCCCCTTCGTGCTGGGCGCCGCCGCGGCCATCCACCTCGGCAACACCAACTCCTGCATCGCCGGCTACGGCCATGCTGGGCCGGGGCCGGGGCCGGGGGCAAGGCCGAACTACTACCAGTTCTGCATCCTCTCCTGGGTCGCCATCGCAGGGGACGGCACCATCCTATCCGGCGAGGCCGCCATGAACCACGCCGCCTCCAGCCCCAGGGCAGCCATCTCCGCCTTCATGCGCCTCCTAGACCAAAGGCACGCCGCCGTTTGCAATGCTATTTCTTGGTTTTGGTTCGTTCGTTTCTGATCGATCTGGGTTCGTCTGCAATGCTGATTTCAGGGTGGAGGACGACGTGGTGAAGAGAGAGATGGGGCTTGTGCCGTACAAGTTCACCAAGATGCTTGGATGGGCCTCCCCTTCCCTCCAACTGGAGGACACCCATGGCGATCCTGCTGGAAGGAATTCTCCCTCGCCCATATCGCCGGCATCCTCATCTCCCACCTCAAGAAGATGGCGGAGGCGCACCTGGGCAGCGAGATCAACAATGCTGTCGTCACCGCACCAAGTCGCCTCAGCTACACCGACGATGGCAAGGAGAGCCTCAGCTTGGCGGCGAGGGGGCACGCCGGTTTCCGTGCCGTCAAGGTCGTCGACCAGCACATCGCGGCAGCCGCGGCGTATGGCCACCACACCACGCAGGGGGACCGCAAGGCCATCCTCGTCTTCCATCTCGGCGGCCGCACCTCCCACGCAACCATCTTCAAGTTCGTCGACGGCACGGCTCGTCTCATCGACACGATAGTTGATCATTTCCTCGGAGGCAAGCCAATGGATCGATCGATCGATGCTTCTTGATTGTTTTCTCCTAGTCTCTCGATGACGCTCGAAAGTTCTTTTCATCGCAGGTGATGACTTCACGGCGACGATCGTGGACCACTTGGCCGAGCTCATCAAGAAGCAGCACGGCAGAGACGTGCGGCAGGACAAGGCGGCCATGGCGAGGCTCAAGGTGGCGTGCGAGCAGGCCAAGAGGGCGTTGAGCGAGCAACAGGAGACCCTGGTGCAGATCGACTCGCTCCTCGACGACGGCGTGGTCTTCTCCGCGCCGCTCACGCGGGCCGACTTCGAGGAGCTCAACCACCACCTCTTCCACAGAGCTCTGGGGCTGGTGGAGGAGGTGGTGAAGGGGCGGGTGGAGATGGTCGACGAGATTGTCGTCGTCGGCGGCAGCGCGAGGATCCCCAAGGTTCGTCGGCTCCTCAGGGACTACTTCCATGGCAGACGCCCAAACAGTCGCAAGGGAGTGGAGCCAGAGGAGGCCGTGGTTCATGGCGCGGCGCTTCTTGCCCGTCCCGTTGCTGTCGTCCAGCCACAGGCAGCTCGGGACCTGGAGGTGGAAGAGGACTCCCACTCCTCCCTCGACTTCGACCACTGGTTCCGAGGAGCCACTGATAAGAGGGTCTATAAAGTATGAAATTAACGTATTAGTCACTCAAATTTAAGAGCATAATAAGTTAAATGATATGTTTTCGATTCTAGGGGCATGCTACTACTACCTGGGCTAATTTTCTATCTCCTTGCTTAGAGCGGGTCCAATAAGATACCATAAATAGTGGCAGATGAGGTCAAGATCAATAGAAATTACTATGCGTACGATTTAACCCTCTAAATTACGTAACCTCTGAATTACGTAAGGCCAATAGGCCAACAGCTGCTGTCAAGGCGTATGATAAACCTTCAGTGTATCACACAATCACTACGAATGCATCTTCACCAGTCAAACTACTTAACCTCAGTCTTGTAACTATTAACGGCAAGAACCGATCCTTTGCCGAAAGATCTTAACCTCAGTTTGTCAGAGTTGGATTCGTTCAACGCTGTCATGAGGGGCCTGAGAGAGTTGTGTTGATCACTGTAGCATACTTATGAATACCGAATACTGCGTAATGAGGGGCCTGGGAGAGTTGTGTTGATCACTGTGGTGTTATTCAGAAAATGTTTAACGAAACTATCATTCTATTGCATCAGCGTTTACAACAGCTGGAACTACATGTGAGTATGTTTCGAACTAGGGAAGTTCACTATCAGGGCAGTCACTGACTTGGAAAGACGAATCCTTCTCAAGCTCAGCGATCAACTGCTCAACATTTCTTCTATATATAGGCATGTAATGATCGTTAATCATCATTTTCGAAAGCCTTAGCTTGCCATATAATGATCTTGGCGTCAAGAAGATCCCTATTCTGGTATCCAAATCCGCAGCCGTATCATCTTCCTGAGGCACGTTCGACTCTTCGGCATTGACTGTTTCCACTCTGTTTGAAGTTAATATATGCATGATTTTTCCTGGAGGATAAAATCTATGTACCTCCTTGTCATTGGTCTCACTGAGCACATCTTCAGCTGTACCACCCACCTCTTCAGTAATAGCACTTTCAGTCAAATCCTCCTCTACTATCTCGTCATCTTCTCCCCTTCGATACAACTCATTTTCAAGTTGTTGCCACAGCTCTACATCAGTCATCCTGTCCTCATCCACATGGTGATCAATGATGTCCTCGCCGTCACTATCTACCTTCTCATCCATCATTCCAACAGCATCTGACACCTCAGTTGAACTCTGAACCTCTTCTGATGCAGCAAATTGCATGGTTTCAGTTTGAACTATCTGTGTGGTTTCCAGCGTGTTCTCAGTCAACAGAGAAGTGGACTCAGAGGCATCATTTGTAGAAGTTCTTATTTCTTCTGATGTGATTGTTGAAGAGGATACAGTATTAGTCCGCCTCCTTGGCCCGATACATGTCCATGAGGATAGCTGAAGTGCCGGTCTTGTCCAAGCTGCCTGTGCTACACTACGAGCTCTCCTCATTACAACCTGAACATAGGGATAAACATTGCCAACATCTCGTTAGTCAAGGATAACATATATGCATTTGAACTTTGCAAGGGACAACGCTATGGAGGCAACCTGTGTCCCAGTAGATACAGGTCTTAGGATGGCACCAGCACCAGCTACTCTTGCTTTGGCATTTGCTATAGAAGGCAGTTTTGATCCCAACGCTGATGCAGATCGGTAGAAAGTGCTCAGAATTCTGGTTTGCTCTATTTGGTGGCGCAGATCATTTAACCAGGCAGATGCAGTCACCTGCATGCATTGATTTTTTTATTTTATATATTTAAGACAGAAAAATTTAATTTATTACAACAAATGGCATTATTGTGAGCTATGACAATCTACATACATCCTGTAGAAGCATGCAAAAATAAAACATATGCAACCTAATTATGACTATTATCACCCTATCACTAGATGTTCTTCAACAAGAATAAAGAACTCATATCAATTATGACAATCCTAATAACAAATCATAAAAATGAGCTGATGAGTCTTAACTATACTATGTTCCACTGACGAGAATAGATCAATAGAATGCGAATAAAAACCTCTGAACGAAGATCGTCTACTGAAGCAGCTGAGAAAGTTGGAACCAAATCAGCTCCATTGATGACTGTAGTGATAAAATGCACTCCTGATTCTGCCAGATCCCATGTCATACAAGCAGCTGCAAAATAGAGCACACCAATATATCAGAAATAGAACATGCTAAATCCCAATGTTGCAACTATATATTGAAGAGATGGTAGTCAATCAACATTTTGTTAGGGCCTTAGGGTGGTTTGCAGGGAAAAAAATTAATGTTCTTAAGACCCAAAAGTGCATAAGTCATCTATTAGATTTGACAGGCCTAACTATTAGGAGAATGAAAGGTAAGTTTGAAGTTTATCTAAAGATTCTAGTCAGGCAGCACTATGTTTAGGAATTAGGATAGCTCCAAATATTGGCAGTTCCAATCTTAAGTTAGAACCATGGTACACAAAAGCAAAAAATGCATGGGTTATTTTCCTGCTTCAAAATATTAACATGCACATTTGCTCCTGGCCAAAATACAAAGAATGGAACTAATTCTTCAAAGAAAACAACTAGTCCAATATCCTATAATATCTACTACATCAGATGCAGGTCATGGTTAACAGAGACAATCAGTGGAACAAGGAAAAAAAGACAAAAACAGTATTTTCAATTTGCAGTAAGATAACCTTCAGAAGCACCATTGCATGCATACCTGGAGCAAATGCCACACAAGTAGTAGAGGCAAACTCCTGCTGCTCTCGTAGGACGTATGTCAACAGAGCTGCTGTACCACCACCAAGTGAATGTCCAACAACCTATATAGATTTGCCATGAATACAACAAAGAATAAGTGCATTTGTCTCTAAATGGTTGTACCAATATAATTTTCAACACTATTACAGAGAAGTGGGGAGAAGAGATGTAAATAAAATCGGTGCAAAGCGTTGTACCTTTATTTTATAATCTGGATGAATATGTAACGCGTGTGCAAGACAAGGAGCTGCAAGCTTTGCAATCCATCTAGCTGCTGCAACCATCCCAAAGTGTGCATACCCTAAAACTAAATCGCTAACACCACCTTCCTGTACAATAGTATGGTGGAATGGAACCACAGCACCAGTGGCCGCTGTTAGGGTGTCCCTGATGCTGTGGGTTCCCCTAATTAATAGAAGTATACATTTCTTGTCTCTATCAAGTATAATGGTGAAGGCTGGCTTCAAAATCTGCAAGGATCCCAAGAAAAATCCCAAATCAATGCAAAGTAGGCACATTTTTCCTTGTGATAAATTACAGGAATACAAAATGAGCAAGAGAACATATACCCGTAAAAAAAGATAGGTAAAATTCACTCACTCCTGCTTTAGGTTCTTGCATCAGAACATCCTCCGAAGAATAGCCAGTCGCCTCCAAAAACAATGGGAATGGCTTCTTGGAGAAATGCCAACACAGTGTCAACAAATTCAAAAGATGCTTTAAGTCAGCAATTACTGCAGCTCCTTTGAGCTCCACACTATCTTCTCCAGCATATATGCTTGCTACAGGTACATTCCCCTGGAACAAATGTCACAACTCGTACATCAGAAACTCTTCTGAAGTTACTAGCAGCGTAAGTGTGCCCTAAAATTTCGCTTAATCTGGAAAAGAAAAGGTGCTTTGAGTTGTATGCGATGGGTAACATTGTGGATGGTAATCTACAAAAGCAATGGGGGTAAACTTAATGGAGGGAAACGACAGGTACAGAAATGGCTTGTTCCAATCCCTACTTAATTAGAAATTGTTGCTTAGGAGAAGGGTATGATTTGTCAGGATTCTATGGAGCAGTTTCTCCCCTTATTTACATCAGGTAATTAAGACAATGATACATATATTGAATAATATAACATAAATGAATCTGCAAACTGTTCATATGATCGAATCAATTTATAAATTAAGATGAAGTTTTTTGACAATTATCTAACTTCTAGTTTAACAAGATTAAAGAGCTCGCATTATGCTACTGAAGTTAATATAATACCGTAATCAACTAATCAGTACAAATCTAAACTAACTTTGAAGAAGTACAAAGTGCAAATGCACATTTATTAGTAACAAAGGATTGGTTACCAACCTGCCTCTTGAGGAGGAAGCTAATCCCGAAAGCGAGGTCACCGATGGGCCACTTCCCAAGGGTCTCCGAGTAAGTGAACCGCAGTGTCTCCGACAGAGTGGAGATCGTCTCCAGCCATGTGGCGGGAGCACGAACATCCCTCCTCGACACCCGGCTCCTGCTGGTAGTACTGACGGCCCCCCTCGCTGCGGCATCCCTGCCATTGCCACAATCACCTTCCTGATTCAGCTTCTCCACCTGAAGCCGGCGGTTCAGCGTGTAGTATAGAAGTGCGGCCGCACCAGCTGCCGTTGCCATTGTTGCCGTCGCCATAGCCTCCACTCAGTGGAGCACCACCACCCAAGATATTAATTACGCAGCCAGACAGCGTTAATTTAATTCACTCTGATTCTTCCACTGGAGATGCAATATTGGGCAGTGCAAAGTCAAACCTGGTAGATAGAATTCGAGCCTTAAATCCAGTGAGGCCATTAATTTGTCACCGAGATAATAAGATAATTACTAGCAGTTACAAACAGAAAAATAAACCCTAATTATCCCAACCCCAACATACAGCAGCCAGTAACATACTCCAAAAACGCGTAATACATCAAACCAGAGCAGCAAACGCGCGGAAGCAACGAATTACCTCGAAAATCACCGCCAAATCACTCACGCAGAGAAGGAAAAAAAATAATCCCTAGACGAGGAAGACGTTAACGCTCGTCAAAACCAAACGCGGAGGAAGAGATTGCCCGGAAAAGCAATGCGACTTGGGCGGACTCGATCGGGGATTGGGCCTCGAACTCGCGGTGGCGGTCCCTGCTAGGGTTTTGGGCGAGGGAGGAGGAGGAGGAGTGGGGCGGCTCGTTCCTCCGGGTGGAATCGCTGGTTGAGGAGAGGCGGCGGAGGCGGCCGCCGAGTCCGCGTCGAGCCCCGCGGCCGGAGAACGGGGAGGAGGGATTTCGGTGGGAGCCGAGGGAGGCGGCTCTTCTCTTTTTTTCTATTTCTTTTTTCTTTTCTTTTTTCTCTTTTGTTTATGCCTTTTCCGGGAAGCGGTTGCCGGTGCCGCCCCGCGAAGTCAAGTGCTCTCGACTTCGATGCGTTGCGTGCGGTGGTGGGCCGGGCAAGCCAAGGAGACCCAACTACTAGTGCGTGTTTGCATTGCAGCCTGCAAAACCGGTTACTTCGCGGCCAAGCGGGTACAGTTTTTTTTTTTTTTCAGCGCTGTTATACGAATGACTCAGCGTTGGTTAGGCAAGGAGTCGTTTGATGATTGAGTCGTAATGGTTGAGTCTTAAGTATAACAATTTTATTTTTTCTTCAGATTTGATTGCTTATGCCATCTAAACTTATAGCTAATTTATTATATACTACATGTTAACTATAATATAAATATATACTAGTAATTGATTTTAATATTAAATTTGCTCTTATTATATCCAATATCATTATTCTTATTTGATCATTTCCTTTTTTTTCATATTCACAAATCCAATGCAACGGTTGTTAAGAAGAAGTTTTTTTTAACGAATAGGATGATGTACAACAAAATTATTTTGGGAAAAAAGAGTATTTAGTTACCGATGAAATTTGAATAAATCGTGTGAAAATATGAACGTGAGCTTAACTTGTTTTTAACCTGACCAGTGAACCGAACGGTTTATTGATTCATGCCGACTCAATTAGTATGATAATCGAGTTTTATCGTCAATCCAACATAAACGGTTCAAACAAATGGACGTATTTTTCGTGGGACACTGTTCTCAGGTGTGGAGTCTCACATCTAGCACAATTTTATTAACATGTAAATCGTACGTGCTCTCGAACCCATTTGTCAATGGGTAGGAATAGGATTACAAGATATCTGATTCCAGTGTGCTTCGCGAGGGGTAACCGGGGGAAAGTCCGGCAATGGTGCCGTGCAGGTGAAGCGGGTCATCAGTCCCCTGACCTTCCCGGCCCGTGGCCAACCAAAGCATGCGGTGGGCAGGCAGGAAGCCCCGGCGCCCCGCCAAGTACCAACCCCTCCCTCCGCGAGGAGTACGATCCATCATCGCCTCCACCCACCCTGCGTGCGCGCGTTTGTGCCGTCCAGGTCCACGCCCACCTGGTCGCTTTCGGCTGGCGGACGTCGCCGGTGCAGGACGCATCGCGGCATCAGCTACGGCCTACAAAAGTTTTATTTTTTTCCCCTATCCTTCTTGTGCAGAGACACGAGATTTCTTCAAATATGCCGCGTTGATGTGCGACTGTGTGAGCCCAGAGCCCCGAGACGGAAGAAATCCGCAATGGCTACCACATAATATATGTATAACACAAAAGAAATGAATTATGTACTGATGAATAATATAAGCTTGGTAGGACCGAGTCAGTCGTAGATGGTAATACTCCAGTCAACAGAATGAAGAATATTTAAAGGGTTCTCTGCAAAGCTACTCTACAAAAGTATCTTCTAATATTGATGTTAATTCTACCTTTGCAAGGATAACTAAAAGTGTTATCATAACTAGAGCTCTAAATAAATACCTATGCATTTGAAACTACGTGTACATCAAGCATACATAAACCACCGTTGCAGGAGCTTCGTTGCTCCAAGTCCGCCTATGCTTCTATCTGCGAAAATCCAGTGAACTAAAGCCTCATATCTGCAGGTCCGGGACCAAGGATACCTTTCTCATTATCCATGGGAGGAAGCACATCAGTACGTGAGACCCTTCCATCGTCCATTGGTGCCTGCTGCGTCCAGTGCCATTCCTGCTATTTCACTCACAATTAACCCAAATATCAGTAATACGTAAAGGCAACATCAAAAGCTGTTAGATGCAGAAGAACAGACCTCTTCTTGAGCATTCTCAGGATCATGCACTTCCGGTGTTACAATTGGTGGTATTGCATCTGGGTCAGGCTTCTGGAAAACAAAAGTTGAATACAAACCTGCAGAAATCATATCAGGTAAATGACTAAATTGGGGCCTTCAGAGTGAATCCTGAAGGAAAATGGTTACATCACCTAAAATATCATATGAACGAGCAACAAGCTTTCCACGTGGATCCACCAAACTGGCACTAAAACTACCAAGCAATGGAGCAAACTGAGTTCTGGAGTCGGTCAGAACCAAAAAAAGGAAAAAAGAAAAAAAGTAACGATCAGCTGGAATGAACATAAAAATGATTGGAACATAATGATATAGACCTTGGGCATAAAATATTGGCACCTGTTGTCGTCATAAAACTCAGTTAAATTCTGGATCTCCACATATTCAAGCCCTGCCTCCCTTGCTAATCTGTTTCAACATAATCTAACATTGTGATACCCTAATGACACAAGTAGCTGGAATTTGAGTTCTATGATGAGGTTGTACAACAATTGTTGAAGACACATGAGGAAAGTATTACCTCATAAGGCTAGGGAAGTGGACCAGGCAGTGATTCTCAAATATTGATTCATTTGCAAATTTGAGTTGGTACTTCTTTCCAAAGAACGGAAACCTGCACCATTTTGCATAGAATCCCTAAACACAACAAACCAGGAATTTCATATCTATTTAAAATACAAAAGCTCAAGTCATACTTTTCTTCCTCAATTTCAAACGTGATGACATAGTTCTCTGAGCGAATGCTATTTGGAACTGCCTTCAGACCCTGAACCTTACCATGTGACGCCTCAACATTCTTTTGATATTTTGTCCTACAAATAAGAAATGTCATGCAAATCAGAAACATCTAACAGTTAGGACAATTGAGGTATGGATGTTATTCTTCTTTGTAAAACTCTAGTATCTTATCTTATAAACTGCAAATGTACGACCATTGGCTTTTTTTATATTCTTTCTAACTTAGAAGAAATACATTAAGACATTTACAGAAGGCATAAGTGGTATTCATGCAGTCACCCACCTTGTAGTGCTTATGCGGCATACAGGACTGCTTATGCCATCTAAGCACTACAAGGTGCCCAACCCATTCCCTGTATGCAACCTGTAGGCTTTGTTTTATAACGCTAGTCGCTAGACAGAAGAGCAGAATTCATGAGCTGCCATACCATATTGTAGATGAATCAGGAATTATGCCAACAAAATAGCCTCCAGGTTTGAGTAATGATGATACATTATTCAGAAGCTTTTGTGCATGTTCCTCACTCTGGAAACATGACTGTCTTTCAACATCGATTAACAGCAAAGATTAGCAAAGTTCACAAGTAAACATTATTACAGCAACAGAGAACAACCAACTTGCCTGCAAATGCTGCATACAGCAAACTATATCTGCTTGAATGCCCTTCTCTTGCATTTGAGCTTCAAAGTCATCCTGTTATACAAACCACCACGAATGTCAGTTATGAACTACCCATGCTAGAACGCCGGTGTGTTTAGTTGCAAGCATGAAAACAGGCAAGGAGGGCATACGGCAGAAGGGTCTAGCTTGATAAACTCAGCAGTGAAAGGTTTCCTTTTGCTCTCCCACAGCTCACGAGCATCATTGACACCCAATGCAGAGGCATCTGTTGTAGAAAATCATCCAATTAACACAGCAGACAAGACAATGTAACCATGGAGAGGCTCAGCTTAATGCAAAGTGTCCTACCGATCCCTATGTATTGACCAATTTGGGCATCTCCCCACTTGTCTGTATCGACCCCACCATCGCAATACAGATCACAGACCTTTTACATTTTACAAGCAACAAGAAGTATCAGATTTCTGTTTCTGAGTTTCATGCTGATTTGGAACAAAATCAAAGATCAAGAAAGAGTGGAGCAGATAGCAGACCGTGGCATAAGGGAATGCAAATATTTTGATAAGGGCGGTCTTGGCGAATTCATATAGCCGATGATGTGGTGTGACTGCCATGCACTAACCCTGCAATTACAGACAGTAGGACATGATCATATGATGAGAATATTTCTATAAATGCTGTATTGGTATCGTTGAGCTCATACTAAAAATCAATTGTAAAACTAAAATTGAACGACTTTTTCTTACTAATTCAGATAATAGCATACTCGACTGCTAATATCATGTTTCCTTAGAAGGGCACAATCAACGTATCGGGTTTAGGGTTTATGGTTGAATAAGAATAAACTGTGCATTAATTATGGTGATTCCTGCTCTAATGCCAATCTACCGTGCTCTCACTCAGGATACAATTAACAAAGGAATAGAGTTCCTACGCGGCTAGGGTTGGCAACGGGGCAGGTCAGGGCCGGGTATGGCAAGAGCGGCCTCGGCCCCGAACACAAATCCTGGGCGAATGTAGCCCCGTCCCCGTCCCCGTCAGATCCCGGCCCCGAACGGGCCCCGAAAGCCCCGAAAGTTCGATGTCACAAATCACAGAAGGTGTGCTTACCTGATGGCGAGGGACGGACGGCGGCGGCCGCGGCGCGAGCAGGCGCCGGCGTAGACTCCAGAAGCGGGCGGCGGCGGCGTCGAGGAGGACGGCTGCCGCGCGCGCCTGGAGTCTGCGGGTCGGCGGCGGGGAGGAGGGCGACGGCGAGGAGGGCGGCGCCGGCCGCAGCCTGACAGGGTGAGGTGAGAGAGAGAGAGAGACAGAGTAGTGAAGGGTTTATTTTTAAATGGGCCAAAGGCCCAATATTCAATGGTAATGGCCCATTTTCTACCTTTTCTATAATTTTCTACAGACCCTAGGCCCCACGGGGAACCTGCGGGTGAAACGTCTCCCCCATCCCCGGCCTTCAAAAATCAGGGGCCCCTGACCCAAAGCCCCGCGGGGGAATTTTTTGCCCTGGCCTCAGCCCCTGAGAGCAAGTACAATGGGCTACTCTGACCGGCGACAGCACTGCCATATTGGATCTGTGGATGAGCGGGAAGGAAGAGAGGTGAGCGGGCGACTACTTTATCATCGACTACACACGCGATCGGATGATGTGATTGTAGGTCCAAGTGAGAGGTATATACTAAAGATAAAAGAAATAGATAATCATCAGTGGAAATCATCTATACACAAAAGAGTATGCACCTACTGTATGCATTAACTTTTCTGGCTGGCTATAAGATAGTGATGTAGCTATTTTTTACATCCAACAACTACTATTGACCTTGCTCTGATGGGATGCTGATAACCCTAGTTTCTAGAGCTCCCCAGCTAGAAATTACAACAGCAGCAACTAATCCTCGCAAAATGAAACCCATTTAATAGGGCCACGTTACGACGCGCGATGTAGTAGGGAATGTAATATAGTACGCTACATGGTGGTGCGGCGATTGGAAGAAGAAAAAGAAAGTACCACCCGCCTGCCGGAGCTAACTCAGCGGCGAGCAGCAAAAGAGTGCAAACGCAGAGTCAGAAGGGAACCAGGGTTGAGTCGGTCGCACCGCCAACCTCTGCCCGACGAGCCGCCACCGCTAGCCCCACCCCTTCGCGTTGCGCCTGGTCGGGCAAGAGGGTGGCCAAGGAGCGAGGCACACACACCCGCATGTTCCCTGGCACATCGACCACACGGTGAACAAGGAGGGGAAGGCTTGCACGGTGCGGTTCGGGAGGCAAAGCGAGAGCGATACACGACTGGATGAGATCGGGAGGGGGCGCACCACTGCGGGAGGCGAGCATGCGGGATGACAGAAAATGCCACTGCGGTATAGCTGCCCAAATTACATGCCGGCAGCACAAGCATTGCTGTAGACTGGCCTAGACGCGGCACGGCATGGCCCGGGTTTAGAACACCCCCAACAGCTTATCTAAATTTGGTCATCTATATCTTCATTTGGATGATCAGTTTCATTCTTTATATCTCTTTACACTCTACTGGATCATCCATATATGACATCCTCTATATTTCTTTAGAGGATGGAGAGAGATCACCCAAATATGAAGGTTCTCTCTTCTAATATGGATGACATCTAAAAATAGATGATAGGATAGCCGTTTTATTGGAGCTCAATTTATAGTCTTCATCCTTTATTTTCAGGATAGAGGATGGAATAAATGAGCTGTTGGGAATGCTCTTACCTGTGCCAGAGCCTTACCCTATGGGCCAGCACGGCCTACTATTCCCTCAACTTTTTCCCATGCCTCGCTATTTTCCTATAAGAAATATACACGTACATTGCAATATTCTTATATCAAACAACTAAGAGCAAGTTCAATAGTATAAGCCAACTACTAGCTTCAATTCATCTATAGCCAATTCATACAATAGTTAACTACAAAACATCAATACATGGTCCCACATGTCATACATACATTTTGTCTTGGAGCTCGTGTGTAGCTGGCTACAAATTAGTAGCCCACATCTCTTCTTTTTCCCTCTTATCTCTTTAAAATATATTTATAGCTGGCTTATAGTCTCCTATTGTCCTGCTCTAATGGTGCACTAGACATGTTCACTGAAAAAGAGATGGTTTTTCTAACAAATCACTTAATTTATTATTTTTTTTGGGAATGATGACTTTTGTAGGTGTTACGGATGACTCCACCTTCTAGTAGCAGAACTGTTTTTCTGTTTCCCCTATTTTATTCATTTCCCCTCATTTTTCTTTACCCCATGTTGATAGCAGTTTTCCTTTTCAGCACACCTGCCAAATCTGGACCCGTGCTAGCCTTCTGGGCCATGAACGGAAAAAACTGTTTCCCCACATAATTTTAAGTGGACTGGCTCATTGAAATTGCTCTAGAGCATCTCTGATTATAAGAACTAATTTCTGGTTATAAATCTAAACAACTATTCTTTTGGAACCCAGGAATTATAGGTACCTTACTCTTCAACCGAAAATTTGACATTTATGGTAAAAAAGAACTTTCCTAAAGACAAACTACCCAGGGACTAGCCTACCAAATGACATGAACAAGGAAAACGGGTATGGCTCAAACTAGTTAGGTTTCTTGTAGCGGAACTTATCCACCCAATTTACGACTAATTATTCTTTCATTCAATGGTAGGTAAGTATATGTATGATATTAGCGTCATCATTTGTACTATGTTTCAAAAAAAAAAAAGACACTAACTAGAGAGTGTGATTTGGCTAGTCTATTAGACAATGTTCATTTCTGTCAATTCCAATACTCCGCTCTCTTGTTTTTCACACACGCACACTTCCCAAGAACAGTTAAATGGTCTAACTTTTGTAAATATTTTCTATAAAAAAATTGGTTACTCTAAAATTAATATATTTTAAGTTTTAAGTCTATACTTAATTTATCATACACTAAATTCGCTGCTCCATTTTATGCGCGCAAAGATGGGTTCCAAACCCAGACTTTCGATCACATCGTTGTGCCTTCAAAATGGGAAGGCTCCTTTCGCTTGCATACCTCCGCCCCAAATTTATCCGCAATACATGTATTCCGATATGGTTGAGAACTTGAGATGGCTACTACCTAGGGACATTAACTAACTTATACTTTGACATATACAGGCGACATGTACATAGAGACAGCAATACAACATAATGTTTCGTACCATTTTCTCTATCCCTCGACTGACTAATTAGTACTAAATAACAGGTATATATAGACATGCTTTACATTGTCAGGTTATCACTCACCTTATTTTCGTTGCCTCCTTTTCTTCTCCCAGGTTGTCTAAGCTAGAAGAGGATGTTAGTGAAGGGCAACATGCATCAGGCAGACAGGCACTGTCTGAGGCTGCGTGTAATGGAGGCCCTTCAATCCAGGAGGAGCTGCTCAAGGGCGTCCGGCAACCTTGTCTCGCCAGAGCCCTTGGTGCGGTGGCCTGTTCCAATACGGTTCAGGATTTGTGCCTTCTCCAGCTGACCTTGCAGCAGCAGCACTCATCATGAGCGCGAGCTCAGCCTTCAGAACACGGATGGCTTCGCTCACCTGAAGCTCGTGCAAGTCGGTCAGACGGTCCTGGCCCGTCCTGCAACAAATTAAGCAGAAGGTAAAGAAACTAGATGTATCTTTAAAATGGGCAAAGATACTTGTTATGCAAGAGGATAGAAGCTGAATACAATGTGCACTCGAGGTCCTGGTATTTTGTAATTTAGTTAATAAGCTGGCAGGCTGAAAATACTCTTTTACTTCTAAAAGGTTGAGGTCATGTCAATTGGTAACTAGGGAGTTAATCCACCTTTGCTGATACATAGCTTCCCTAGTTTTCTCATGAGCTGCCTTCATATGTAGATTGTACAACTGTCCCTTCATGCTCAGTTCCTTTGCTAATGCTTTGTTTCCCAACATATAAGCTTGTGTAGCCTGCCCAGAAAATATTCCAATGAACATTCCACTAGCTCAAAGGGCAATGGTCCAATAAAAGGAGGTAATCAGCACTGACAAAACTCAATGCAAGTAAACAAAATGATGCCATGAATACATTCTGCAAGGGAGTACATTATTTAAGAACAGGGTTTAAATTTCGGTATGCACTTCTATAACCGCACAGGGGGTGGGGGGGTCCCTGTTACCAGAAAATTTGGTCTTTTTTTCAGAAAATTCAAACGAAAATTTTCAAATTCAAATGCTGACAACGATTGCTTACTTGTTCAAAACATGTATTCCGTACACGGGCAAAATCATCAGCTTCCCCTGTTGATTCTGAGAACATGCTTGCTGGACAGTAGCAAGAATGCAGACAATCAATCCTTAACTGAAGCATGGTTAGTGCTCAAAATGTTAGAATGAGAATATTACCTGTGACTGGGGTTGACTGAACATTACCAGCCTTATAGAACTTGTTTCCAAAGGAAGACCTTGTATTACAGCTATACTGTTTCTGAGCAACAATACTTGAAAGACCATTAGCATCCCTGGGACTTCCCTTTTCAAACTTCATGCCGACAGGATCCTGCCACACAAATCTTCGAATAGCAGAAACAAAATCTCCAGTCGTAGACATTGTTGAAGAGTTGTGTCCGTTTGTTTTTCCATGGGCACCTACACTACCTTCAAACAAACAATTAGGATTTTCTGTTCCAGGCAGTACAGGGAAGTTCCCTGTGCCAGTGTTTGGTGTGTTTGGGGCCAGGTTCAGATTCTGACAGGAACTAACATCAACTTGCATCTGCAATCCAAACAAAAAGGTCAGATTTGCATGCAAGTACTGCATATATATGCTACAAAAGCTCCACAACATAACATGCACAAAGGAAAATAATGTACAGTTTATAGAAATGGTCCATCTTTAAGGTGTAAAATTTGTATAGTTAAGAAGAAGAAGAAGAAGAAGAAGAGGTACAGTTGCACACAAAATGTGATGCCCCATCCTTAAGTACCGAAAAGAAGTTTTAAAGCTTTTACATCAAAAAGAAAAGCTTTAAAACAAAATAATCTGCCTTCCGGCTCAAAAGAGCCTAGAGCAAAGATAGCAACAAATAGCTTTAATACTAAGGCATAACAATTATTTATAACATACAGTTCGTGCTTTGTACTGAAAGCCTATTGCATCAGCTAATAGATGAACAAAAGGGAGATTGAGTGAAAATTATAATTGTCTGAACAAGTGTATCAAACATTACACTAGTTTTGGTCATTGTGATAAAAAAAGCCTTTCGGAAGATATCCAAGTCATTAACACCAGTCAAATTAAAGTAACAGAACACTACATTAAAATACCGAAGCTGCTTCCCAGTAAAGCAATTTATATTACCCTACAATGTTTTGAATGATTGGTGCCACAACTAGTTATCAAGACAAGAAGGTTACACTTTTTTTCTTGTATTAACATTTGAGTGTAAGGACTAGAAATTAGGCGATCACCTCTAGATGAGTGAGAATTTCAACAGTAAGGTCAAAATCGCAACCATTAGCATGGTACAACTCAGCAAGGCTCTCCATAGAATAACCAGGAAACTGAGATGCTAAATTCTCAAGTGGATCATGATCATAAAGGAGGTCATGCTTTCCATTAGTGTAACATAGGTTATCTGCATGATTTTGCTCCCCGCTGTTTGAACTTGAATTCTCATCATAATACAAAATACTGCCCAGCTCAACATTCTTGCCTGTTTGAGACAATAAACTATGACAGTCTCTTGAGAAGTTGCTGGTTGCTGTCCCAACAAAAGGGGGTGCGTTTAATGACAATCTAGAAAGTGACAATTCTCCATGTGGTTGCTCAGCATTCTCCATGTCACTGAAATCTGGAATAATATCATCAGGAAGCTGCCTACGCCAAAACTGATGTGTTTCATCATCTGAGTTATTAGATTTCGATGACTCTGACCTATCCAGGATTGTTTTCCCAGAGGACCCCCTGAAATTTGGCTTGCATGCATCTGCAACTATTCTACTTCCAAAAGTTGATCTAAAAGTTGAAGGGACAAATTCCGCTGCATTTGGATTTAGGGTGGTAACCGTACTTGATAATGCTGACCCTGAGTCTCTGTCTTTTGGAGAAAATCCATATGAACTCATATTCTTGCAGATTCTGTGCAATGTCACCAGTACAAACTAATAGGTCCAGGTGAGAATTTAGCCAAGTCCTGAAAAAAAAAGGTTTCAGCGGTAAGAAGGAAACAAAGAACATAGTGGCAACAGCCATTTCCTACTCTAGGAACACTAAAATTACAACTGAAGAAAAACATTCTAACAAAGAGCCAATTATATGCACTATACAGAGTCTCAGAGATATGGCTTATCACAGTTTGGCAGCATATAAGAAGAATAGAAAGGAAAGAAGAGAAAAAAAAAATATGACCTCACAACTAGATCAGAATACAAGCATACAATGTCCAGAAATTTCAAAGCTACAAAGCAATCCACCTTCGGTAATACAACTAAACTTAGACTGCCAGAGGAATACTACTAAACAGGGTTGCCACCACAACTGTGGCACAATTGCAGGCCTTTTTTTGGGCCGGTTTCCCCATTCTCACATCTCACAAGCCAAACGATGTATTTGTCAGAGCCACGAATTCAGTGAGGCTTACCACAATGGTAGCCAGAAATGCAAGAAACAAGCAACTAGCAAGCATCCAGTCTCACTCCAATTCTTCGCCCAAGTATGCACTCCAATTCTATTTATTGTTTCAACAGAATAAGTAAACAATTTTATGCAGATCTGCAAATAGCTACTACTAGAAAACACAAACGATTTTTTTCCAGTGTAGGTGGACAAAGACAAGAGTGCAGAGCTACTCCTCTAAAAGGGAAAAACTAAAAGGTGACCTTTCGCACGGGAACGAACACCCACCCACCCACCGGGGCAAGCCGGTGCATCGCCCAGGGCAAAATAGGAAGCGAAGCCAGATCTAGGCGGAAGGGGAAAACGACGAGCCGACGCCACACCGTCCAAACGGGACTCCGCACCTTTCCGGCGGCCGATTAGCTGGAGTGCGGCCGGAGGCGGCCGGCCCATAGGATGGCGAGCCTCCGACGGGGCACGGTCGGACTCGGGATGGGCAAGCGGAAGCGGCGGCGGCGGGGGCGGGGGTTTGCTTGGTTGATCGCGTGCGTGCAGGAGAAGAGAGGAGAGAGGGGGGAGGAGAGGAGGACGGGATCGGGAGGAAGGAGGATTTGGATGAGGGGAGCCTGGGAGTGCGCAGAGCGGTAGTGGAGTGGAGCGCGCGTGCAGTGAGCCAGTGACGTGACGTCTTCTCGTCAGCGGGGTGTTGAATGCACCTGGGTGGCGGGGCGGGTCAGGATTGGTTTGCCTTCCGCCTGCAGGGTACGGTCTGGTTGCGGTTCTGATCTCAGAGCAACCACAGCCCAACCAGTCCATAGAGTCTGTTTTGTTATCCCGGATTTTTTTTTCCCTGTCAAATTAAATATTTAATACTAATTAGAAGTATTAAATATAGACTATTAATAAAACTCATCTCATACTCTGAACTATTTCACGAGACGAATCTATTGAGTCTAATTAGCCTATAATCTATTGAGTCTAATTAGTCCATGATTAGTAAATGTGATACTACAATAAACATTTGCTAATCGTGACTTAATTAGGCTTAAAAATTTTGTCTAATAAAATAGCATTTATTTATGCAATTAGTTTTGTTATCGGTCTATATTTAATACTCCTAATTAAAGTTTAAACATCTGATGTGATAAAGGAGTATAAAAAAGTCCATGAATCCAAACAACCCCATAAAGCAGTTACAATAGCATGCTATAAGCCAGCTATAAGGTCAGTCCCAATAGAAAAAACCGACACGATTATCATAGTATAAGAAATCATTCATAGAAACCATTTTTACAATGGAGATGTCTTTGAGTAATAATGGTTTTCTTTTTCTCTTTCCAAATTTTATATATTACACCAATGGTGAGCATGACATATGTTCCCTATAAACTAGTGGTTTCTCCCTAATGGTGAATTTATGGTTTCTATGTGTATTGGGTGAAAAGAAGACTTGGTTTCTTCGTGAGAAATCCATTTCTAACTTTTCCCTCTCTTTCTTCATTAATTACGTTGTCATGTTATCATTTTGCTTACGTGGAAAGCTATTTAATAATGATATAAATCACCATTAATGCGCCATTAAGACTGTCCTAAGTATATTTTAAAGATATAAGATGGGAGAAAGAAAAGATGTGTGCTACTAATTTGTAGCCAGCTACAGCACGGACTCCAAGGTATATGACAAGTGGGACATAGTAGTATATGTTTTGTAGGTAACTATTGTATAAATTGGCTATACATGAATTAGAGCTAGTAGCTGACTATACTATTGAACTTGCTCTAAGTCAGGTGTCAGTAGTTAAATTATAGGGTACAATGTATTCGGGCAAAGCTGTCTATTGGAGTGGCTTCTAGGGTGAAATAAAAAATCATGTCCATAATGTGTATGTGTATTTACTACGATGTGTTAGCTGTACCGTGCAAATAATTTTTTTTTTGTCTTATGAGTTATTCATAGTGCTATGAGTAGCTTTTGCTATTCGTTTTACATGGACTACTTTCACAATGGTTACCGTCAGTTGCATCTCTATAAATTTTGACTAAATTTAAAAAAAATTAAAATATTTGTAGAAAAAACACAATTTTTTTTGGAATAGATATGTATTTGTAAAGTAGTTTGGTGTTAAAATTTTCTAAAAATAACAATTCTACGATCAAATTCTAAACCAAAATCAACCAAATAGGAGAAATGAATAAATGTTTAACAAGACTATATCATATTTTTTCCCATAATACTTACTTCCTGTTTTTTAATAATTTCTAAACATTTAACGAGACCACTGGTGCGTCATGGTCTCACGGATATATATTTATATTTAGATTATGGATAATATTTGGGGGTACCATTTATGATTCAATCATGGACAATATAATATTTGCATTGCATAATGGACACTATAAACCTTCTATTAATTATACATGCCTGAATTTTAAATTTTATTACACGGTATATTTATTGGTGAATTATAAACTTTTATTTATAGTTATTCAAATATCTTTAGCAAAGGTCATGCTGAATTTTCTATTTACCAACTAATATGTCCAGAATGTTCCAAATATATCATATTTCCTATTTCTTCGTATTTTTAAAACTTTTAAGGATTTTTCTCATTTTTATTTTTCTCGTGCCAAATATACTATGGTTTTGAGCACAAACCACGTGATAATCATCCAACACTGTTCGGTTTTTGTGCCTAAACCATGGAGAAGCCACAGAGACCGTGGAGTTTGAATTCAATTTTTTTTAAATGATTTTATTGTGGTTTCTACGGTTACCTCACCGCACGGTAACAGTGGCTACCGACGAGCAGTGATAATTACTCCATTAATGGTTTCGTAAACATGGTTATGCCCGGCTCCCATCATGCACTGTGCCCTTCTCCAGTCGCCTGCCGTCAAGCCCTCGTCCTACACGGCTACACCTGTCTCCCGCCGTCCAGCCCTGTGACAGCCTCCTGCCGTACATGCCATTGAGCTCTTATTCCTGCCTCTAGATATCCACCATTGAGCCCTGCACTCGCCTCCATCTGCTCGGTGTCAAGCCCTCCTGCACCTGCCGCCGAGCTCTTCTGCCCGCCATTGAGTTCCTCTGCGCGCCTGCCTCTAAGCCAAGCTCAAGTTCACCATCGGGAAGCAGATGGACAAATGGTAGCTGGAAATGTCATTCATCCCATCCCAAAACAAGGACGGTCTCGTTCCAACCTACCTTGCATCCTAACCAAATATTTCCTTATTTTTTGGGACAACAATAGTGTCCTAAATTTTGATAATTTATTATTATTTGAAACAAAGCACAAACGCTAACTGTTTTTATGCAAGCATGTATATGCATAGTTACGAATGTATACCTCGCAACTTATCCCTATAAACACGTCTGAAAACTATACGTATAATTCATTTTGAGACTATCGAGAAATGTCATTAACAAGCGCATTATTCTAAGAAAATACCATCAACAAACACTATTTTTTAAAAATATTTAATTGGATCCTACCACTGTAAATTTGCCAAATTAAAAAGTATATCATTATCATTCATGATATCGACTACATGGCACTAAAATTTTGCAAAATTGGAACCGTTCCATTGTCATCATATCTTTTTTATTTTTCATCCATCTCCTTCACTTTCAGTGTGACGATAACGAGAAAAGCTTCCGCACTCGTTAGTTAGTGGATGACCTAGTCTTCTAGCAGTGAGATGAGAAGGGGGCGTGCTACGCATCCTACTATAACCGCTCGTCCAGCTAGGGACGACAGTGTCTATGCACAGTGTCCCATGGAGTGCAAGTGGCAATACTAAACACGATTTCTTGAAATAGGTTACTAGTCAATGGTATTTATTGGAATTTCTTATTTATTTTAATTAGAACAAGTTTATAAATACGATATTATCATAGCCCTTTTTAGACAAATCTATATACATTATTATTTTTAATTAAGTATATGGTCATTATTGATGATACATATTTGTTTAATTGAATCTTATACTAACTGTCAAATATTTTGGCTAGATGAATTAAAATGAGAATAAAACAGAAGAAACCAGCTTCCAGATTTTAGGCTCTGGTGAAATCGCCGTAGCTTCTTATTACCACTAAGGTGGTGTTTGATTTTTTAGTCCTAAAACTAAAAATTAGTCTATGTATTAAAATCTTTAGTCCCTACTGTTTGGTTAGAGTGACTAAAATAGACTAAAAGTATATCATATATAGACATTTTTGTTAGGAGACAAGTGTAAAAGGAAGTTTTAGTCCCAATAAGTACTTATGGAAGGACTAATAGACTAATACAATTTTAGTCCCTTTTAGTCCCTCCTGTTTGGATTTTTAGAGACTAAAGGAGACTAAAATGGAGGGACTAATGGATTAGTCACCTAAACCAAATAGGGCCTAATTGTTAGATGTTCTATCTGTAACAGGAAAATCTTGCTGGTTTACCAAGATTGTTGTTCCTTCTCATTGGAAAAGAAAGGGTTGCCGGATTGAGCAAATGAACTTACTGCCATGTATGAATCAACATGACACAAACTGGTGAGCCCAAATACAAACAATTATCTTATCTTGCATAATAACAAGGATACATACATGAAGCTAGAAACCGCCAAATGATTAAAACAGGAATATTCGAGGTGTCAAGGTGTCCTCTTGGAATATCTGAGTTGTCAAGGTATCCTCTCTTTTGTTGGTCAATAGATATTGGTTCAACAATATGTTCTTCCCACCATAGCATTTATCTTAGCAGCCGGTGCCCGCGAGGAATTTATCATAGGGACTTAAGACCGGCAACTTACAAAAATCGGAGTGACATTGCTCATCATTTGTTGATACAAACCCAGTCAGTGCAGAAATATGCTGTGGTGACTCAAGATTCTCTGTGAGTGATCCACCATCCTGCAAAGTCCCAAGATTCTTGTCAGTGTAAACTCGAGAAGATAGACTAAAGTAAACTTAGATATGTTATGACCTTGATCAAACTAATTAGAGAGAACCATGTGCGGTATAGGTTCCCACAATAAGAAGCTAAAAAGGTCTTATTGTATTAGGACATTGAAAGCCTAGCGGTATTTTATTCAGACCCACTAAAATAGCAAATATAAAGCATCATTAAGTAAAACTTTTTTTTAGTATTGCATACAAAGGGGAAGTGCTTGCTTTGCTTCATGAGGTTTAAAAATGCACCAATTTTTGGTTCGACGTAGCCTAAACATCGCATTCCAAAAATAATTTTTCATCTGTTGAACTATAGACCTCTCAAATTGTTTGTGATCTTTCTAGATGGAACTAACCTGTTTTTCGTGGACACTCATACAGACAGATAGCTTTTGTTGCTTTCCAACCGAAAGAGCTTCACATTGGTTTGCTACCTCCTTAAAAGGCAAAGCATGGTTTGTTGACACTGATAGTCTTCCAACATGCCGAGATGTTTCCCCAATCTGCAAAAGTTATAGCCTCTTTTTAGCATATATATCAGTACATCTTCAAATTGTTCAATTTTAGTATCGAGTAAAATCCCACACTAATATTGCAAGTTATGATGGGGCCCTATGAATTCCCCCAGTTATGCTCAATTATGGGGGATAGCATATTCCATTAATAATATTTTAAGCGGAGTAAAGCTTCAAGATGCGAGATAAGTACATACTGATTCAAGAAGCTGATTCACATCAAGAAGGCTATTGTCCAAAGAATGTTGCGATTGAGGTTCTGCTAAGCTGTCAGCTGCTTCAACTAAGGTATCATCCTCGAAAATAAAGCCAACAGGAATGACCTGCATAATAAGTACTGAAGTAATATAAGAAAACAAGAATAAAAAGATAGACAGGTGCTTGTAAACAAGGTTTATCACCTCCAAAGATTTTTGGTGCAACTTAGCATTATATGTTGGAGATATTGAAGCAGATTCAACCAAATGAGAACCCAAAGGACAGGCATCATCTGCAGAGAACTCCTCAAGCAATTGCTTTCTTATAGTAGACAATTCAACCTGCAGTACCGGCCACCAATAGTGCGAAAATTAGCAATTTCCACAACAAAAAAGTATGAAGACAAATATAATCCAAATTATTATTGTGATACCTCAGGTAAATCTTTCAAGCTACTAAGAATAAGAGAAATTGATGCCTGTTGTGACTGATCATTCATGTTGATGTTTGAGAGAGATTTCAAAGCAAGATCATCATCGTCTTTTGAACCATAAATTATCGAGCAAGATTCAACAACCTGCAATTTGCAGTCTTCAACCAGGCGAAGAAATGGATCAACCTGGTAAACACATCACTTATCAAATAGCACCACAACATGAGATCTTAAATAAAAGGATAACCACACAACACGTGAAAAGGAAAAAGTGAAATTAATAATATAGGCATCAATTTTGAGAATATGCAAGAGGGTTGTGCATCTTTGTATTAAGATATTCTAAGTATCAACAACTCCACTTAAAAGTCAACTCACTATTTAACAGTACAGTCTAGAGATTAATCTACATGTGACAACTGTAAAAGCAATAGATATTTTATGGCATTACAGTGTTAGAATTGATCTGGTAATGACTAGAAAACATCTTTAGTACACTAGAACTCAGGTGCCAATGTGCCATCAGTAACTTCAGGCCACATGCTACATTCTTTTCACTAAGACAGGATGCTAACCATTTAGTTAATAACTTCAATTATTCTTTTAAAAGAATTTGCATTAAGAAAGTACATAAACTATGTTCACAAATGAGTAGACATTTGTCTATGTTAATTTGTTTATCTTGTGTTTTTGGAAAGATATCCTTTTCGAGTGCTATCATAGATGGTAAAAATGCTCAGCAAATCACCATGTGCATCATAATGAGCTAAGCAACTACTCCATCCATCCCAAAATAATTGCTCTCTTAGTTCAAATTTGAACTATAAGAGAGCACTTATGTTGGGACGGAGGCACTAGAATTTTACTTACTGTGCTTTCAGTCAACAAATCTTTCATGGGAGGAATGAGAGATGGAACGCTAAAGGCTTTTGAAAAAAACACAAGCATAGAAGTTGCCAAAGTAAAGAGTGAGCGCCTGCGTGATGGTGGCAAAAAACCTGAAAAACATGTTGATTGAAGTCATTATGAATATATAACTTCTGAAGGAAGATAAGTGGCATGGAAAGTCTATGATAACAATCATGGCGTAAGCAGAACAATCATCACAGAGTAAATGAACAAAAATGTACTTGTTTGATTAAGGCTGCGTTCGTTACGAAGGTGGATAAGGTAACTTATTTGGTGCGGAAAACGTAGTAATAGATTAGTATATGATTAATTAATTATTAATTATTAAAAAAAATATGAAATAGACTAATATGATTTTTTAAAACATCTTTCTTATAGAAAATTTTTGTAAAAAATACACCGTTTAGCAGTTTGGGAAACGTGCGCGCGGAAAACGAGGGAGATAATATAACTTATCTTACCTGCCGAACGGGGCCTAAGTATAATTTACTGGGATAACAATATTGTGGTGGGAATAAAATTCTGGTACATACCTGCTTGTATTGAAATGTTTTGCAAAGAGAAGGCAAGCTGAAAGCTGCTAACAAGAAGGTCAAGACATGATTTCTGCAATAGGGTGGCAATTAAGTGAAACCACAAAGACTGATGCAATAAAAAATCAAACAAAATATTGCATATCTCGATCAATAAATTAAAAAATTAATGTGATAAAAACTTAAAGATTCACATCAGAAAGAAAAAAAATAGCTGATTTATTAAATTAAATTAAATTAATTTTTTTAGAATAGGGGTAAGATTTACACATCTATGTATTAAGACTAGAGGAGTTTTAACGCCAAGTGCAAAAAACTGCAAAGTTACCCTGATTTATTATTTAATTAGCAAGTGGCAATGTATAAAACCCAACATTACATGCAGGGTACTATAGCATGCTAATTTATTGTCGTTATGCTGGCATTTCCTGTGTTAGATGGATTGCTTGTTTAGTCGAGCTTTGCAAATGATGTCTATATGTGAATCCTACATAATCCCTAATACGAAGGTCTATCTATACATAAAGAAAGAAGACAATAGAAACGATAACACAAAATTCTGTGCCAATTGTCCTCTCACCTTGGCTTCAGAAAACAGTAGCATCAAGCTATAGGTATGAGAAATTGCTTCATAATTTCGTGGAACATTTTCAGGTGAAAGTGCCTGAGTCCACAAGGAGGAAAGGAGAAGGTTCGCCTGACGACCACTCAACATGAGGGTGACTGGATCCTGCGTATAAATGAATAAAAATTATTTTTTCCCACAAAGAAAGAAATAACTAATAAATAAGCCTATCAGCTACAAGAAATTAGAGTCTTTAACACATACTGTTTCTTGAGTTGGACCACTCGAACTGCTTATCTCTGATGAGGATGTTAAAGAAGTATCTTTTGTACTAGCCATCCTTTGAATTGTCTGTGATTTGAATAGTTTTGGATCATTCCCGCTTATTTGATCTGAATCCTCACTGATGGGGATTAGATTAGTGCCATCCAGGCGTGGATTTTCACGAAATGAAAACACTTCTCTTTTTAATTTCCCAAACAAAGCAGCAGAAGATGAAAAAACAGATGTAGTCCTAGACAATGTCCTTTTAAGATCAATCTTGCTTGTTTGTGAAGAGCCTGGAAATGAGCATGGAGATACAGAAGAAGGAACAAGAACGACAGAGAAAATCCGATGTGCCCCTAAATGTGTCTCACAATCTGGATAGACCATTGCCAAAAGCAATTGATGAAACAATGCCTCAGGAAATGCCTACAACGTGTAGTACATATCGTTGAACAATTTGCATAGTTTAAAGGTAAGAATACAAATATTGTAAACTTACTTTACTCTGGTATGATAGGTTTGGTAATGATGCAATTATTTGAGCTGTACGATATGTTGCAGCAATAGTGGAACGTGCAACAGGTGTAGTACTTGAAATGTTCTCCAGAACAACAGCCAACGTATCAAGGATAGGACCAGCATCGCCTACCTGAAGAGAATATAGATCAATTGAAGGAGCACATGCATAGATGGTGGTTGCTAATGTGTCACCCATCCCACCACCAAATCCCTCCTATTTATTAAAAAGAAAAAAAAATATCATGTGCACTCTTATCTTTTCGCTTTTGCTTATGCTTATAAGTCAAAATTGGAATTTTTAACTTTAAATTTAAACTTGATTTTAGGATTTTTTTTTCACCAAAATTTATTTTTCAACCTTGGTTTTTGGATTGCTAAAAATACATACATCAAAGTTTTATTCATAAATTATTTTTTTATTGTAAATATGTCATTTGACTTTTTCATAAAAAACCAAACAATCAACCCCTTGACTCGCATGTCAACAACTCACATTAACTCTTGGAAAGAAAAAGATAATTGTGGGACCACATCTCAGTAACAAATATATGTAGCAATTATGTTATTATGAGATAGTATATGCAAAAGATAATAGTAATAATATGATAATGATAATTTTCTTTAATAGGATCACTTGCAACACATAGGTAATATAATAGTATATAGTATACTTCTAACTAATATAGAAGATAGAACAATTTTACAGTCCTTAAGTAGATACCGAGAGATACCAAAATTTTAGTGTAAAGTACTAAAATTTTAGGACACTTACACTAAAATTTTAGTACCTCTAGGTAACTTCTTAAGGACTGTAAAATAGCTCTAGAAGATAATATTAGTGGCGGATGGTGAATCTTGTCACCCACCACCCAACAAACTCCCTCCAAATTCAAACAAGTGGACCGCTCATCACACGCTTAAAAAACACCTCTAATTAGCTGTGAATTTCAAAATAGAATTTTTATGTACCTATGTGATAGTTATAGTCTCGTACTTACGTACAGACACTTTACTAGTGTAGGTAAAATGAAAAAAGCAATGCACTTACGCTGGTAAAACACATTTACGGGAAACTGACCTTTCTAGACAACTGAACGAGACATTCATTCACTGATTTCCCATATTTTTCATTCATAACCATGCCATCTCCAGAACCTAGATCACCGACCAAGGATTGCATGTTTTTACTCAAATGCCTGACCATATCACTTATTGCAGACATTAGTGCAGTAGAAGATTGAGCTTTGGAGTGCTCAGCAAGGCGTGTTGTGACCTCAATGATGTCCAGAATCTTATCTGGCTGCTTCAATACATTCTTGTGTTCAAGATGCTTGACTAACATGGATAACAATATATGTGAATTCTGTCCTGTCAGCCAATAATTTGTCTATCAGCATAAGCAATTATTCAAGATAATAGGGCTTGTAATATCTCATAGAACCATAAAATGTATTAAAATAAATAAGAGGAACAAATATGAAAAGAAATAAAAAACAGAAGATTCAGGAAGCACTGAATACCAGATTTCTCTATCACAATTTGCATATCCAGAAGGACACACAGTGCAAGTCCTTTAGAAGGTGACCACAGATTGTTATCAAAATAACGAAATATAGCTTCCAGAACTCGTCGGACTGTTGTTGCTTCCCTGGATATCCTAGCAAGGTTGTGCAGACAGATCCCTGACCAAAAATTTGGACTTTCTGATTCTTCACTGTGTTGGGCAAATAATTTAAAAGAGATAAGATATAGAGAAGCTTATATAACATGAAAAATAAATGTATTCCACGACTAAACTTACTTACATTGTTAGGTTTAATAAACTGCGGGAAGATCTAATATCTTTCCATGAAGGAACCCTTGTCAAAATGGTAACACTGGGAGGCTCATGACGTTCAGTTTCCAGAACTTCACTCACCCACCGAGTCCTCGTAACCTCAATAGCAGCGCCATCATTGTGAGAATTTGCATACGGGCTCTCGTAGTTCTCCAAAACTGCAGAGACAACCTGTGGAATCAAATTATGATGGCTGAGAACAGAGGTGGGTTGGCAGAATGGCAGTAATTCTGGTCACATAATTCTGGACCTTAGGCCATGTGGTCTGAGAAGAGCTAACGACTAATTGACATAAGTAGAACTTGTGTGTTACGTGGTTTTGAAGGAAGACAACTAGCAGGTACCAAAGCCATGTGCAAGCCAGACCATAAGGTATTAGGTTTCTTGCTCAGATATTTCTTAAACTTATATTCCCACATTTCCATATTGGAAGGTGTTTTAGTTTCATCCCAAGTTAAACTTATCTAATTTTGATGAAATTTACAGAAAAAATGCACCAGCATCTACAACATCAAATTAGTTTAATTAGAATTTATCATGATATATATCTTTTCTTTTCTCGAGCACACATGAGAGATGTGTATCTTTGTATTAACAAGAAGGAAACCTTTCAAGTAAATCTCCCATAGGATGAACACCAAGAAAGCCAAAACACACACATACCATGAAATATATCTTGATAGTGTATTTATTTGGTGTTAAGTTGCATGCACCGATTAGTTACACCTAAAAGCCTAAACTGATAGGAAAAAGTGGACAATTCACTTTATACACTCCAACACTCCCCCTCATGCAAGACCTCCTCAAGTCTCAAGCGTGAAATATTGGAGTGGGCTACAATCAAGATTCGAACTCGAGACCTCTGGTTCTAATACCATGTTAAATTGCATGCACCAGCCAGTTACACCTAAAGGTCTAAGCTGATAGGGAAAGGCAGACAATTCACTTTATACACTCCAACATTTGGTAATATTGGTGCTAATTATTTTTTATAAACTGGATCAATTTTAAAGAACTTTGGCACATGACAACTAAAACAACTTACAATATGAATTGACATAGGACAAAACTAAAACACCTTATAATATGAATTAAAAGTTCATGAAAATTAAAAGCTTGTTTTGAACTGATTATCCTTTACCCACCAGCAGCTTAGAAAACTGGAAATACCACACTTACATTGTCGAGCTCTGAAGATATATGGGAATGCTCACCCATAAACCACACCTGCAATCCACACCAATGTATATTAGGCATGAAAAATCTGGGCGAAAATAGCAAGAGACAAATATGTATCAGATAAGAAAATTAAAAAAAAATTCTGGGTCCTGCAGGAATTTTCAGAGGGAATATAGATAAATCCAACCCTAGGCAGCATGATGCAAGGTCCATTGTATGTTGAAGGGATAAAATGGATTATCTTGAATGGTACGATATACGGATAAGAGAAACATTTTGAAGAGATCCAGGATGGTATTGGCAAGCATCTGTTTGGTTGGCAACAAAAAAAACGCCATGCAGAACAAAGTAAACATGAACCTACAGCACCACAAGCCATAACAGGAGAGGTACCATGGATGAAAGGGCTTGGAGGCCAGCTGCATGAACAATAGATGTCTTCTCATTCTCACCAATCTCTTGGGCCAGATGACATAGTTTGGGAATTTGGCTTTCTAAATTGAACATGTATGTGCTATCAACCTGCGATGAGAAAGATGTAACAGACAACTCAAAATTGACTGAAAAAGGAGTTTTATTGGAAGAAGCATGCAAATCTCAAGACCATTTCACCTTGTAAACTGATGCCTACCCGAATGTTTAAATACCTGGTTGTTTACAAAGTAAAAAAGTGTTTGACACGCTATTGTCCGCAAATCATCATGTCTGTTCTGTTCCAATAGGGCTTCTATGATGTTTAGCAAGCTATTGGCAAAAAGTGGCCTGCAAAACAGTGGTCCAGTTACTATAGCAATTATTCACGCTAAGTAAAAGAATTGCAACAATATATCTTGTAAGGAGGATTTTACAGCCCTTGAGAAAATACCTCGATGTACCAAATTTTTAGTATAAAATTTATGTATCTCGAGGTACCCATTATCTAGAGTTATCAAATTTTTACACTAGAAAATATGACATCTTAAAGCATCATTTCAACAATGATAAAAGAACTCATATTGTAAACTTCAATGGTTGCCAGTGAGGAAAATTTACCCAAATAGGTGACTTCAGAAAAACATCTAAATAGCTTACACCAAATATATAATTGGGATTATTAATATATAAGTGTACCACTTAGTCTTTGCAAAGTAACATAAGTGCAAATAAAGAGCTTTGTTTTTATGATTTTTGAAATGTTAGCTTGAGGTACCTCTAGGTACTAGGCATCTCAAGATACCAAAAATTTACATAAAAATGGTACCTTGAGATACTACTTTCTCAAGTATCATAAAATTTCTCGTAAAAATAGCCTAGTGGTTGTATATAAGTATATTAATATAGGTGTAAAGGAGTTGTATGTAAATTATAGTACTGACTTACTAAAGCAACTAAGATTGATATGTAGTGATTGGCTACAAACATAGAAAGCAGCTAGAATAGTTCTACGAAGTATGGGTTGCTGCGATCCGATGTTGCAATTTCTACAATGATTAAAACGTAATAATGCATGAGTTCTCTGCGGTAATTGTTTTTCTATTATATGCAAATGCAAACGGAAAATAAACAATGTTGTCCTAGAAATGTGTTAAGTATATCCTATTACATTTTCATTAGTGGATAAGTTCTTTCTGCAAACTATATTCCAAAAAACCTACTATCAAACCACTAATAGATTATATTTCAGAAAGAAAATTATGTCATCGATAATTGCATTAGAGCAACAGTAATGTCCAATATACAGTTCTCTTGTTGAATTTCCACATTATCTCATTCGTTTAGATGTATGGTAGATTGGTAGTGTTTCTCAAGTATACCCAAAATTTCCTTTTTTCTAAAAGAAACTTTAAAGCATTTGCATACTCTCTAATGTAGTACATAATGATGAGAAAAATTCTTTATATATTCTTTGAACCTGTTAACATATGGAGTTATTATATGTGATGAAGTGATAATTTAAAACTAATTATCCTGTTGCCAGGAAATACAATGGAAGTACGGTTCAAATGGGACAGACGGTCACTGACCGATTACCACATAGAAAATAATATATGCAAATAAAACAAAATTATAATTTAGTGGCAGTATGATGAAATTTTTAGAGACAGGTAATACAGAAATCCAACACAAATATTAAGTTTTGAAATTCAATTTTTTCTTATAAGTTGACAAAACAATAAGACTCCTCTATAACCTTCAGCATATTCAATGGAGCACATGTAACTATATTTATAAGCAAAAATAACTTACAATTGCTCCTGACAAGAACATATCACCTTTCGGTAAATTGCCATGACGACCTTCACTGACCCAAAATGCTCAGCTCTCAATTCCTTGTAGAATTTTTGCTCTAAATAAACTGTAATCTACCAAAGTGCAAGGAAAAATTTTCAATGATAGAAGGATCAAATTCACGAATAGGGAAAAGAAGTTATCCCAAATATAAAATACTTCCTGATAGTTTCAAAGTAGGATATATCTTGCGTTAGGTTGAACATAAATTAACCAGCAGAGTAAAGTTAGATTTGTAAAAAAAAAAAGCACGCTAAAATGTTTTGAATGGAAACAACCCACTTGTTTTAACCAAGAAAGTCAGCATGTTGTGCATTTGATTAACTTGGGAGGGACATAGTTATGAACAGAAACAATGTCATGCACTGCAGCTTCCTCTGATGATTAAATAATTAAGCACTCGATAAGAATTCAATTTCCAAAATGGTGAACCATGACAACAAGAATTTTTTTTTTGAATGTTACGACAACAAGAATAATATATATGAGATGAAAAGAGAAGTACACCTTTGGAACACGCAAAGGATTCCTCGAAATATATTCGCACAATTTGCCGATCTTTCGGTCATTGGGTTCTTCATCCTAAAGAGAACAACAAAGCATTTACAGGTTTAACAGTTTCCCCTGATGCGTTTTTATAGGTGTGCTTTTAAGTGTGCGCAGAAACTTATATACAACAGTAGAAACTTGCATGACAGAACTTTTTGTAATCATGATAGTTTCAATGTATGCTAATACAAAGAGAGGTGCTAAAATAATCAACTAGTGTTAATTTGGATTATGATACAGAAGAAAACTAACAGATTGATGAATCTGAAATAAGCGAGCTCAAAATACAGTATATTATCCGTGATGCGCACACGTATACTACAGCTAAACAAAACCTAATTTATCCATGAACATCTACGACGGGTGTCACCTGTGACTTAGGGAAGATTTCGGAGAGCAACTTCTTGTACCGCTTGACCGGATGCCGAGACCTCGTTCGCAGTGACGGGCAAAGGAAACAGAGCCTCTCGCATGCAGGCAATACCTCCCTTGACACCACACCCATCGTCATCGGGATTTCTTAGGCTCCACCATTACTCATTCCGCAAAGCGAATATGATGCACCATCGCTCCAAACCCAGGCCGACTCTGACATTGCAAGAGAGTTATCCAAACATTGTTGCATCAACTACATTTCGCAAGCATGCATCAGAATTGTCTAAACAATTAACCAAATCAAAGGCAGTCTCCCGCGGCCACCATGGAAACGATCGAAGTCTATCGTCACACCCAAATCGCTCACGTCAACAGCCAAAGCAACACTAATAATTCCAACAAAATTCAAAATGGCATGGATTTGGGCAACACGCAGCAGCTCATGAATGATGAATCGATCGATCCCCCTCCTTATCCCTCACCCAAAAAAAAACATAAAAATCATCTAAAGCTGCCGCGATCTCCTCGAATCTGGCCAATACCTGATCTTCCCCGGGGGCGCACCGGGCGGAGATTCTGGCTGGCGATCCGGGGCGACCGATCGGACGAACGGGTGGAGGGAAAGGGGGAAGAAGGCAAGGGCACGGAGGGCTCCTCCTCTTCCTCTCTCTCCTCCTCCTCCTCCTCCTCCTCCGCGCGTCGTCTCCTCGCGCGCGCCTTTGTTGCTTCGCGCTCGCGGCGGTGGCGTGGGTTATCTATATTTGGGAAGGAGGCGAGGCGGGGCGGGGCAGCGTTTTCCGGGGAGGAGCTTTTATACCCTTCGCGTTGCTGTGCCCACGTCTCCGGATGTGAGTCACTGGCCGATGGGCCAGGCTCAGGCACTAACACGAAACAGAGAAAAGATTTAATGAAAACGAAATTGGGTTTTGGAATTACAGTTTGCAACTCTCTCCGTGTACATAGAGAATGGTAATATTGTTTCTATAATTATAATTATATCGTGTTCGAGGTTAAGTCCGATCTGTTTCGTTTGATTTAGTTACAGGAGCTCGTCCGATCGAGTAAGATTAATAAGTAACTTGACGGATTACGTTGCTTTAATATTTAACTCAGCAAAGATTTCAAATAAGACGAATGGTCAAACATTGGACACGGAAAAACAAAAAATAAGATTATTATGGGACGGAGGCAGTAATAAATACTCTTTGGTTAATTATTCGGTGAAAATATCAACTAATATACCATATTATTTTTAGTAAATTATAGTTTAGACCATATTTCATTGCTCAAGTTTTACTATTCTAGAAAAAATAAAGAAAAATAAAAGTGCCTCGGTGTAAATGAAAAATCTAAATCGTGGATCAAAAATTTAAAATAATTGATATTGAGGGGGAAATCCGTCTATAAATACAAATAAGAAAGATCTAAAATTCTGGTTAAAATAGAAAAAATAAGAGAAAGAGTCAACATATGAATACAATTTAGAAGTATCTCAAATAATATTACAAGTTAAATATCATGCAGAAAAGAGTTTATGTACCAGTACTGTTTAGAATACAGGTAAACGAGATTCCATATAGGAATATAATTTAGAAAATTTTTAAATTGAATTAATAATTAAAAAGTAATTATTATCAAGATAAAAGTGACCTTATATAGACACAATTTATAACGATGCTACCGTACCATATGAGCATGACATCGTCCTAGTTCTTATGAATTATGATATACGGAGAATGTTTGAGGAAACAGTTTTTTATACACAGATATCTTGCATGTCATCTAAATAGTCATTAAAAATATGAAAAATTTTGATGAGATAATTTAATATGAGTTATATCACTCCACCAACATGCAAGTTTAAATTCAACTTCTACAAGTTGTAGCAAAAATAACAAAAACAATTATGAATATGCTTATACTTAGTTTCAGTTTTGTTTGTTTTTTTCTATAATTTGTAGAAGTTGAATTTAAACTTTCATGTTTATGAAGTGATATAACTTATATTAATCTATCTTTCTTAAATTTTTTTTATATTTTTTATGACTATTTAGATTTATACACTTATATGAAAAACTGTTTCCGGATGTTTGATGAAAATGAGATACGTAAGACAGTAAGACTGTATAATTCAAACGCCGGCGTCCGCGCGCACAGCGCCGACGAGCGCGGCGCCCTCGACGACGTCCTTGATGGCCTTGGCATAGCACGCGCGCAGCCGCCGCAGCGCCCGCCTGTACATCGCCGCCGCCCACCGCAGCCGCAGCCTCCCAAGCGTCGCCAGATACAGCCGCGGCCTCCTGCCATCCCCGAGCATCACCACCGCCATCCTCCTCCTCCTGCTGCTTCGACGAAGAATCGTCACCGTCCGCCGCGCCGCGCGTAACGCAGCTTCTCGCCGTGGCGCCACCACGTTGCCGGCCATTTGCTCCAGAGTACTACTACACTCTCGTCTCTAGCTTTGCTGAAACAGTCAAACAAAAAGCTCCTCTGCTTGGCTGGCCTCGCCCAACTGCAGCTGCGACATATTGAAGCATGATCTCCATACGAGTTGGTCTAGAGATAATAACATGCTAATAGAACTGAACTCGCGTTAGCCGTAGCAGTTGGGGTAGTAGTACTGTGCAGGTGTGACTCGTGAGGTCAGGTGTAGTTGCAGCACTGAGCAGCTCTGCATGAATCATGCGTTCATGCTCCGAGTTGCTTATTTCGATCTACTCAAAATCTCAAACTTTGACTCGCCAATTCCACCAGAATTCAGAGTTCAGACACCGACCGATCCCGGAGTTGACGCGGCTGGTTAGCCGAGCCAGCCACCGGATGAGCCAAACGACGGAATGCACGAACCGTGACCATTCCAGGAGTCGCGGGCTCGTGGCCCAGCTCGAAAATTGTTACTCCAACTCAACAGTGCAGCATCAGTCCAGTCTAGAGAGTAGACTACATCTGGGGAGAGTGGATTCTAAGCTCTCGATGGGACATTCTCTCATTGACTTCTCGTCTATTATATGATATCTAAATAGTTATCAAGAAAATATGAAAAACTTTGTGAAGATAGATTAATGTGTGATATATCACTGCACAAACATAGAAGTTAAAATATGACTTCCACAATTCATAATAAAAATAACAAATTAAACTATAAATAACATACACATACTCACAATCATATATTTCTTATTTTTTTCTACAGATTGTAAAAGTCATATTTTAACTTGCATGTTTGTGTAGTGATATATCACATATTAATTTATCTTTATAAATTTTTTATATTTTTTATTACTATTTAAATAGCATACAATAGACGAGTGGATCATCCTCGAGACCTTAAAACAGTTTCCCCGGATCTACGCATAAGCAACAAAATCATGCAGGTCTGGAGGCGTTGTTGGGCTAACGCCTGAACTGTAGGATGTCTCATCTGATGGGAATATATCATTTTAGACTGAAATCTTGTCGCTCTCTCCATCTTAAGTCTACTTAATTAGGAGTGTTTTGTAATGGCTTCAGTGAGTTATTGCATATAACTGCTTGTTACAAAAGAGAAGCGAAGTGATATAGTCATGATTATGCAGGCCAACTACTACTAGCGTTTATGTTAGTTCCAGCAGACAGCAGTTGCGACGTGAGGCACAGAATCTCGACAAAGTAAGGTGCTAATTATTCGATCATAACTAAAATGGGCCAGATTGTCTGAACTCTACTGTAAGACATGTGCAAGGAGCAAAATTCGGAAGACCATACTACTTTAAGTACTAATCACTTCATTGAACAGACTAATTAATCCGAAGCAAAGATCGCATCTTTTCTCTCTATCTCCTCTACTTTAACGTGAAATCAATTTCAATTTTTTTTCAGTTCAAGAAAGTTGTAGTACAAGCTAGGTGATTACGAACACGATGAACACTGATCGCTGAGGTCAATGATCACCAGAAGAAATGCAACAACGCAAAAAAAAAGAGCACTTGAATTATCATAGACAATTAAAAGCGTCTATACACAGGGCGCTCCTGCTCCTGCACCGGCGGGAGCGGACATCGATCAGTAGCCGACGGTGACCACCGGCGCGAACGCGGTGCCGAACGAGCAGTCGGCGGCGGCCTGCGCGCGCAGCGTGCTCATGGCCGCCGCGCCCTCTAGGAGGTCCCGGACGGCGTTGGCGTAGTACGCGCGCAGCCGCCGCAGCGAGCGACGGTACAGCGCCGCCAGCCACCGTATCCGCAGCCGCCGGAACGCCCCGAACAGCCGCCTCCTCCCGCCGGCGCCGCCGAGCCTCGCCACCGCCATCTTCCTCTTCTTCCGCCCACCGGCCGGCACCAGCGGCCCCGCAGTCGCAGCCGGCCGCCGCGGCATCCGGAACAGCTTGACTCGCCTCGCGGCGTGGCCGGCCGCCGTGTGCTGCACATCCGTCATCTCCCTCCTCGATCGCCTGCCCTTGGGGAGGATGCCAAGGAGACGGTGGCCCTGTGTCAAGTGTGGCTCTCTCTTCTCTCCTGCTCTTTGCTTGCCGAATACCGATGAGAATGTGAGAGTTGTTAAACCCCGTGATTAAGGTCGACTAGATAACAAAATATTAAGCTTGTAGGCATCTGTCCTTGCTTTTCTTTTAATACAAGAGCTCGAGAAGTGGTTATGAGAGAGCGTGATAGCGATCTCTCTTGGGGAATGGTGATTGGTCAGAGAAGTTGACATGCTAATTAAGCTACCTGTACAGTACACACAGAAATATTCTGGACATCCTAGTTAATCAGTAAGCTACTATACTCTTGTGGAGTTTAAGTTAAAATGTCTTTTACTTAGTTAGAACTAATAATTACCGGTGCATCGGTGTTTCAGTTATTGCGGTGATACGTATGCTTGCCTGTGGAAAGGGGAAGTGGACTTCAGCAGTTCAGATTTGTTCGTTCACTGATCGTGACAGGCTGACAAAACTGAGAATTCCATCCACGAAGAAGAAGAGCATGGGCGCTAATTTATGCTGGCTCATCCTAGCCACCCCCTAACCGCTTGATAGACTGACATACTGACAGTGACAAAACTAGTCGATTGTATTTTGCCGACCATTCATGAGCACCACATGCTGATCAGAATATGCTTCAGTAGTGAACAAATATGACACTCCATGGACGTATCCACGAGCTGCTAGTTAATTTGTGTAAGGTTATCTTCTCACTTATTGTCTGCACAGCTACGTGAGCAACAAGCATACAGGGGTCAAAGCTTATCGGGCTCCATGGGAAGCCGGGAGAGATGAGATTCCGCTGCTATCTGTTCTGCACTCGTGTCCTGATCGACTTATCTTAACTCATCTTAGGGCAATCAGCACAGGAAAGCTCATGGATATAAAGAAATGGCCATGTATGCGTCAGAGCTTACCTCAGCCGGGCATGGCAGATCGTCAACTTGCATTGTTGCTACTATCGTACTTGATGACTATATAATATTATCAAGAGAATACTGGCCATTCTCTCGAGAGAATCACAGGCTTGATGTATTTGGACTTTGGAGTAGTACTCCTACATAATAAGAAACACATGGCCGAGACGTTGGCGTGGGTGAGATACGCATCCATGTGCTGTTACCTGCAGCATAGTTTAGGGAGCAAAAATATAGAACTGTTGTATTACTCCATTTTCCTAATCTGACATCTTCTATGGTTTGCAATTTCAGTGATACTGTCCTACAAATCATTAATTGGAGCATACCAGTATTATTGAAAACATCAGGCCAAGAAAGGATTAGCCGATTTAGGTACTAAATCCAGAGGCATTGAAGAGCCCATCACTTTGGAAAATTTAGTGGAATAAGTCCACTTGAGGTCCCTCAACTTATCATCCAGTCTATTTTTCGTCCTTAGATCGCAATACCGGATACAATCAGTCCCTGAACTGTCAAAACTGGCGCAGAAGAGGTCCCTCTGCGGTTTTGAAGGCAGTTTGGGCTGACTTGGCGCCTACATGGCTAGTTTGATTAAGTTTCTGTCCCACGTGGCATTGATATGGCACTTACGTGGCAATTATATATCAAAAAAGCAGTTGGCCCACCTATCAGCTACACACAAAAAATGATTTAAAAATAACAGGCTCACGTATGCCCACAGTTAGCTAACCCAAAGAAATAAATATAGTGAGGCCCACGTGGGTCCCACATGTTATTCCTTCTCTCCTCTCAGCTGACAGGTGGGCTCACTGTATTTTTGATATATAATTTTCACGTAAGCGTCATGTCAATGCAACGTGGGATGGAGAGCTAGTCAAACTAGTCATTTTGGCGCCAAGTCGGCCAAAACCGCCTTCAAAACCGTCGAGGGACCTATTTTGCACCGGTTTTGATAGTTTAGGGACCAGTTGTATCCGGTTTTACGGTCCAAGGACGAAAAACAACTACGCGATAAGTTGAGGGATCTTATGTGGACTTATTCTAAATTTAGTCGTCGTAATCCCGTACCGGTCCAACCTGGTGGCCCGTTAACTTGAATCCCATTCTATCTGGCCCAAATTGTATTCTCACGGAAAATTTGGTCAGGTAAGTGAGAGGACTCCGTTTCTGCCCAACATTGTCTTTGCACGTACGCGGATCGATCAGCTGCGTGGAGGGCTAGATATTGGGTCAAAACCGGGGCTGGAGTACTAAGTGGATTGTAATCCAACCTAAATCCGCTCTAATACATTTTTTCTAATTAGTTTACCAAACCAACCCGCATCAATTATTCTTTATTAGGATCCAATCCAAATCAATCCAATTTTGATTTTAGCTCAATCCGCACCAACCCATTTGGTTAAAATGGATTCAACTCACTCTTGCAAAATGGATGCACCATTTGATATGTATAAACTCGGACCTAAAATTTTAAAACTCGCGTTCACACTATAAAAGTTTATCAAATTTGACTGAAATTTAGTGGAATGATCTGTTATGTATAAAAGCAACTTTATGCAAAATTTGGTCGATTTCTACATGTGGACCCCACGTATGTCTATTATTTTATCCATTAGCTATTCAATTAAAAGATCCATTTACCCTCTACGGTTTAAATCCATTTAGAACCTAAAATAATCTAACCAAATCCAGTCCATGTCAATCCACTTGTCTCTTTAACTCAATCCAATCCAGACCATTTGAAGTTACAATTTATTTACACCCAACCAAACACAATTCAAATTAAAACCAACCCATTTAACTCATTTCCATCCAACCTATTAGCAGGCCTAGACTGGACCGATTAGGCTCCCGATCATACCCATCAATTATTCACATTTTTATAACTAATAATAAATTAATCATATGCTAATTCGATAATACGTTTTATGCGTCGGCTACTTACTCTACCGAAGAGCACGGCCTACTCATTGTAAAGCATCATGCGTCCTCGCGGAGATGTTATCGTGCACGACGGCGAAGTATGTGGCGCACGGATTTTGCTTGGGGGTGAGGAGGAAAACCCTGTTGCGTGTCAACTATTGTCTGAGCTCGACGTCCGGTGTTTCTTCCCCGCTATGCTTGGAATGTTGATGGCAGGTGACGGTAGGGTGCCCCGTGACACCATATTGGCATAGCACATGTACATGGACGTGGATGCGCTTGACAACAAGAAAATCCATCTAGCGTGTCAACAGATTTGCATCACCAAGGCCTTTGTTTAGTTCCCAAAATTTTTCTCCAAAAACATCACATCGAATTTTTAGACACCTAATAAAGCATTAAATATAGATGAAACAAAAAACTAATTGCACAGTTATAAAAGAAATCTTGAGACGAATCTTCTGAGCCTAATTAGCCGATGAGTAGACATAAGTGCTACAGTAAACAACATGTGGTAATGACGGATTAATTAGACTCAAAAGATTCGTCTCGCGGTTTATATGCTAGCCGTGAAATTCGTTTTTTCATTCATGTCCGAAAACCTCTTCCGATATTCGATCAAATATTTGATGTGATACTTCTCCCAAAAATTTTCTAACACCACCAAAATCTCTTGCTTTGCAGTGCAACAGCTGAAGTACTCACGTACTACACCCTGAAAACGAGAACAAAACCAATGCCAACTGAGGCAGCGGTCGCGAAGAAACTGGAGAAAAAAAAGTCGATAAAAATGAGATAGACAGGTCGAGAGTTGAGAGGGCCCGACGTGTCCAATCGAACGCCGCGATATTTCTCGCGCAAAAGGGAAGGTGTGTCGCACGAGCTCACGCCAGCATCGCCATTGGCCAATCCCGATCCAGATTCCGGACTACTCACGGGCCCACCACTTAATTAGTACTCCCTTCGTCTTAAAAACTTAATGTAGGAGCGATAATGCAGCGAATCTGGACAAAATTATGTCCATATTCGCTGTGATTTGTCCAGTATCTTTTCGTAGTTTACCATGTAAGAGTTGGTGGGGTTTAGTTGACAAAAAATTTTTGGCATAAACATTACATCAAAAATTTGATCGAATGTCGGAACGGAAAGGGTTTTGGACACGAATGAAAAAATGAATTTCATGGCTAGGCTAGAAACCGTGAGATGAATCTTTTGAGCCATTAATCCATCATTAACATATGTTGATTACTGTAGCACTTATGGCTAATCATAGACTAATTAGTCTCAAAAGATTCGTCTCAATATTTCTTCCATAACTATGTAATTAGTTTTTTTCATCTATATTTAATGCTTTATTTAGGTGTTAAAAAATTCGATATGATGTTTTAGGAAAAAGTTTTAGAAATTAAACAAGGCCTAAGTTTTTTTTGGAGAGTTTAACTTTTTTTTTTTTACGGAATGAGTAACGGTAGTAGTACCTGTCCAGCCGCATATAGGCGTCGAGTCATTCATTGACCAATCCAATCTGCTTCCACTGCGCCATGGCTAGCCTCCGGCGTCTCGCCGTCCTGCTCCTCATCGTCGCCACCGCAGTGGCGGCGGCCTCCGCGACGGAGCAGTCGACGTACATCATCCACCTTGCGCCCGAGCACCCTGCGCTCAAGGCCACTCGCGGCGGCGGCGGGGTCCTCGGCCGCCTGATTCCGCGCCATCTACGCGCGCCGCGGCCGAGCCTGCTCTACTCCTACGCGCACGCGGCGACGGGGCTCGCGGCGCGTCTCACTCCCGACCAGGCGGCGCACGTCGAGGCGCAGCCCGGCGTGCTCGCCGTCCACCCCGACCAGGCGCGGCACCTGCACACCACCCACACCCCGGCGTTCCTCCACCTCAACCAGGCTTCTGGGCTCCTGCCCGCCGCCGCCTCCGGCGGCTCGTCGTCACCTGTCGTCGGGGTGCTCGACACTGGGATCTACCCCATCGGCCGTGGCTCCTTCTTGCCCACCGCCGGGCTCGGCCCGCCCCCCGCGTCCTTCTCCGGTGGATGCGTCTCCACCGCCTCCTTCAACGCCTCCGCCTACTGCAACAACAAGCTCGTCGGCGCCAAGTTCTTCTACAAGGGATACGAGGCTGCTCTTGGCCACCCCATCGATGAGACGGAGGAGTCCAAGTCGCCACTGGACACCGAGGGCCACGGGACTCACACCGCCTCCACCGCCGCGGGGTCGCCGGTCACCGGCGCTGGATTCTTTGACTACGCGCGTGGCCAGGCGGTGGGCATGTCCCCCGCCGCGCACATCGCGGCGTACAAGATCTGCTGGAAGTCCGGCTGCTATGACTCCGACATCCTCGCCGCCATGGACGAGGCAGTCGCGGACGGCGTCGACGTCATCTCCCTCTCTGTTGGCGCCAGCGGATACGCCCCAAGCTTCTTCCGCGACTCCATAGCCATCGGCTCCTTCCATGCCGTTAGCAAGGGGGTCGTGGTGTCTGCATCGGCCGGCAACTCCGGCCCCGGCGAGTACACCTCAACTAACATCGCGCCATGGATACTGACCGTCGGCGCGTCTACCATCGACCGCGAATTCCCGGCCGATGTGGTTCTAGGCAACGGCCAGGTCTACGGTGGCGTGTCCCTGTACTCCGGGGAACCACTGAACTCCACACAGCTGCCGGTGGTGTACGCCGGGGACTGTGGCTCCCGGCTCTGCATAATCGGCGAGCTCGATCCGGCGAAGGTGTCCGGCAAGATCGTTCTTTGTGAGCGTGGGAGCAACGCCCGTGTCGCGAAAGGTGGGGCGGTGAAGGTGGCCGGCGGTGCCGGCATGATTCTCGTCAACACGGCGGAGAGCGGCGAGGAGCTTGTGGCTGATTCCCACCTCGTCCCGGCGACAATGGTGGGGGAGAAATTCGGCGACAAGATCAAGTACTACGTCCAGAGCGATCCGTCGCCGACGGCGACAATCGTGTTCCGCGGCACGGTCATCGGGGAGTCGCCGTCCGCGCCGCGCGTCGCGGCGTTCTCGAGCCGGGGTCCCAACTACCGCGCGCCGGAAATCCTCAAGCCAGACGTCATCGCTCCCGGCGTCAACATCCTCGCGGCCTGGACCGGTGAGGCTGCTCCCACCGACCTCGACATCGACCCGAGGCGCGTGGAGTTCAACATTATCTCCGGGACGTCCATGTCGTGCCCGCATGTGAGCGGCCTCGCTGCGCTGCTCCGCCAGGCGCAGCCGGACTGGAGCCCCGCGGCGATCAAGTCGGCGTTGATGACCACCGCGTACAACGTGGACAACTCCGGCGCGACCATCACGGACCTGGCTACCGGGCTCGAGTCGACGCCGTTCGTCCGTGGCGCCGGCCACGTCGACCCCAACCGCGCGCTCGACCCTGGCCTCGTGTACGACGCCGGCACCGACGACTACATCTCCTTCCTCTGCACGCTCGGCTACTCCCCCTCCATGATCTCCCTCTTCACAACAGACGGCTCCGTCGCCAACTGTTCGACGAAATTCCCCCGGACCGGCGACCTCAACTACCCCGCCTTCGCCGTCGTCCTCTCCTCCTACAAAGATTCAGTCACCTACCACAGGGTGGTGCGCAACGTCGGCAGCAACACGAACGCAGTCTACGAAGCCAAGATCGACAGCCCGTCCGGCGTGGATGTTACGGTGAGCCCAAGCAAGCTGGTGTTCGACGAGAAGCAGCAGAGCCTGTCCTACGACATCACCGTCGCCGTGTCGGGCAACCCGGTGATCGTCGATTCGAAGTACACCTTCGGGTCGGTCACCTGGAGCGACGGCGTGCACGACGTCACTAGCCCCATCGCCGTGACATGGCCGTCGAACGGCGGAGCAGCATCCATGTAGAGTAGTGATGGAAATTGATCTGTCTGTGGTATGGGTGGCAATGGGGGCAGCTTGTATAGGTCCTTTTTGGACAGAGATCTCCACGCGTGAGACTGCATCCTTCCCTGGTCCAGCTACCACTGGAGCTTAGTGATCCCATGGTTTCATTTATCTGATCATGGTTGGATTGGTCGCCTGATTACTTCTATGCACCTGTGTAACTTACTCCATCGAATGATGAATAATTTCTTATATCCTAAACTAGCTCCATATCCAGGCTAAATAAAATTAGACACGTACTTATGAGATAGGAATACTGAATGATGCGCATGTAATTGATCTTCACAGTTATAACAAGTATCTTTCTTTAGATAATTTCAGTAAGTACATCTTTATTCATATGTTCCATTTTTTATGTTTAATATGTGTACTCTTTGTTCTAAAATAAAAACATTTATGTATTTCTCTATTCCAAAGTTGAATATTTATGGCATTTATCTGTTCTAAAATAAAATTATTTATGACGTTGCAATACTATAAAAGATTATAAATGTTTCCATAACTATTTATGGTATTGCTTATTTCATCAGTCACTTTATAATTTATTTACTTTTTCTTATTTTACCCCACCTGCACTCCAATCTATTCTACCATCATTTATTACGGAACATGTTGGTAGTGTTTTCTTCTTTATTAAGACGCACGGTGCACGAGTGTATGGTTTATCTGATCAATAAATGGTTGGGTAGGCTGCCATTATCGCTGTTTATTCTGGGCGTCGATTCATTTCTTTGTTTCAGGTTACTTTGTTTATCCTTGCAAGAGATTGAGCAGTTTCTTCTGGGCGTCGATTCATTTCATTGGTTCAGTTTACTTCGTTTATCCTTGCAAGAGATTGAGCAGGTACCCCCCATTTTCAGATTGAACAATGTTTTTTTCTTCTTCTTAATTTCATTTAATGCTTTATTTTCCGCGAGTTGTTAATTGCGTAAATCTCTTGAAAAATGTGCAAGCTTATACCAGAACAAGCGTATTGGGATTCCTTCCGTTTTAAAGTTACGTATATCTAGATTGTTTTTAGAAAAATAACTTTCGTCTATCTTAGCACGAAAGTTTTAAATTGTAAATTGCATGAATTTCTCCCCAAGCATATAATGGAATAAAAATGTATGGATTTCTATATTGGAGTTGGTCCCCCAAAAGCTTATACGGTTATATAAATTTTTGATCATAAAAATTATGATTTTTGGTGTATCACCTTTTTAGGGTCGTTCTGAGCACCTACAGGTATAGTGGTGTAAAAGAGCTCATTTTGTATTTTTAGCAAGGAAGCGCGCGGACTTCATTATATTCTACAGATAATTCAGTGCAAACATAACAAACACTCTGTTGGAATAGTTACTAAAACAGTATAATTCAGTGCAAACATTCCAAACACACTGTTGGAATAGTTACTAAAATAGTATAATTCAGTGCAATACTCCATATATATTCTCGCAGAATTTTATTTATCATGCATCCGCGATACAGAAGTATAGTACATCACGCCGGAATTTTTGTAGCGAGGAAGCAGAACAGGTTTCTTATTCATACTGCACACTGATGAAGCTAAGTGCTAGATGGGCATCGTAGCTTGATCATGCATACTGATGGCGAGGGGTAACTAGAGCTGCTCACATGGCCGCAACGGCGGCGCTCTGAGACGGCCAGGTGATGGCGATGGGGCTCTTCACCCTGTGCACGCCGTCGCTCCAGACGATGGACCCGTGCGTGTACTTGTCGAAGCTGCCGGAGGACACTGTGCGGATGACGACGGTGTACGTCCTTGTCTGGTGCTCCTCGTCGAACACCAGCTCGGACGGCCTGACGCGGAGCTGCGTGCCGGGCGGGGGAACTCCACCGACGGTGTACACGACTACAAGGCGCCGACGTTGCGGACGGTGCGCTGCAGCGTGATGTTGTCGCCGTACGCCTTGACCACCACCGAGAAGGAGGCGCGGTTCAGGTCCGCCGCGGTGGTGCTCGCCCGCGTCGAGCACTTGGTCACGGTGCCGTCTCTCAAGAAGATGCCGACGCGGACGATGTCTTCATATCGGAGTAGCCGAGCTCACACATGAAGTCGAGGTAGTCGTCGTCGCCGGCGTCGTAGACGAGGCCAGGGTCAAGGGCGCTGTTCGGGTCGACGTGGCCTGCACCGAGCTCGAACGGCCCAGCCGCCTTGCCGGTGGCCATGTCCTTGATGGCATCACCGTTGCTGTCCTTATCGTACGCCGTCGTCGTCAGGGCCGACATGATCATTGCGGGGCTCCAGTTTGGCCGTGCCTTCTTGAGCAGCGCAGCGATGCCGCTCACGTGCGGGCACGCCATGGATGTACCTGACAAGACGTTGAACTCGACGCGCCTCGTGTCGACGCTGAGTTCCGTTGGTGAGATCAAGCCGCTCCACGCGGCGAGGATGCTGACGCCGGGTGCGACCAGGTCGGGCTTGACGATCTCCGGTGACCGGTGCGGCGAGGTTCGGGCCGTGGCCTGAGAAGGACCCGATCCTCGGCGCGGAGGGTGACGAGCTGAGCACCGTGCCGAAGAAGAGGATCTTACCAACTGGGTATGGTGTCTTGAGCATGTATCGCAAGATCTCCAGGCCGGCGGCGTGCGGCACCGTCGATGAGGTGGGCGGTGGCGCTAGCAAACTCACCAAGGTCACTGCGACTAGCGATGATGACACCAAACCCACCAGCCCGATCAACGGCAACTCCTTTCGCCGCATCAGTGACCTGTCCTTTCTCACACAATACAATCTTGCCGGTCACTTTACTAGCATCAAGTTTCCCAATTTCGCAAACGGAAGAGCCGGCGAAACCACCAAAGACCAGCGATTTCATGCCACCATCTACGTCACCGGCATAGAGCGAGGTGCCAGAGAAGGTCTGGCCATCGCCGAGGACAACGATCGCCTGGAATTGGCGGTTCATGCTCGATGCACCAACTGTCAGCACCCATGGCGCCCCGTTGGCGACGGTCGTTTCTGCGGGACCGTTGTTACCAGCGGATGCTACAACAACTATGCCCTTACGGATAGCACTGAACCCGCCAGTGGCCGTGGCATCGTTAAGAAGTGTCTTTTTTGGGGCACCGAGTGAGAGGGAGATGACGTCAACACCGTCGGCGATCGCCTCATCGATGCCGGCAAGGACATCGGAGCCAAAGGCATTCCAACACACCTTGTAGACGGCGATGCGTGCACCTGGAGCCGTGCCCTTGGCAACGCCAAGCCGAAGAGGTTGGCATATCTGGGACAGGAGAGCCAGCTAGCTGCAGTGGAAGCAGTGGGAGTGCCATGACCGGACGTGTCTAGCGGTGACTTGGACTCCTCCGTCTCGTTAACCGGTTTCCCGGTCGCAAACTCGTACCCCTCGTAGAACATCTTCGCACCCACAAGCTTGTTGTTGCAGTAAGCGCTGGCATTGAGCTCAGGAGTCGACACGCATTCGCCACGGAAGGTGGGAGGCGGCGTTGGGGACAGAGACGGGTCTGCGGCGAAAGAGGCACGGTCCTTCGGGTAGACGCCCGTGTCCAGGACGGCGATCACCGCGTCCGTGACGCTGTTCGACTCCGCCTGCAGCCCGGAGGACGGCGAGAGGTGGAGGAACGAGGAGGACAGGATGGTGTGGACGCCGTGTCTGGGACGACGGCGGCGATGCAGGGCTGCGCCCTGAGGTGCGCAGCCTGCGGCGCCGTCAGCCGCGCCGCGAACCCCGTCGCGGCGTGCGCGTAGGAGCAGAGAAGGCGCGGCGCCGGGTGGGCGACGTGCGAGGGAGGAGGTGCTCGCGGACGAACGACGAGTAGTGGTGGTGGTCACGCCCACGGGTGAGGCGGTGCATGCTCGGGCATGACGTGCACGATGTAGGTGGACACACCGTGTTGCTCGTGTCCAATCGGTGTCGCTGCTGCAGACGCAGCGAGGAGGGAGCATAGAAACAGTACTGTTACAGGTGATCTGACCATCGGTGTGACCATGCAAAATGTTAAGCGGTTTAATTAGTGAGTTGTTGTGTGATGAGTGGGAGGCGAGGGCGAAGCATATTTATACAGCTTACAGGCCTTGGCTGGCTAACAAGACAAGTAATGGTGGTGCTGTGTGTAACGTGCGTAGTAAACAGAGTTGTTTGCAGGACTGAAGCAGGAGCTATGCAAAAAACAACAGAAAGCTTATTGGTAAGAGTTTTTTTACCGTCTTTGTCTTTCGAAAAAAGATTCGCTTCAGTCCAATAAAAATAATAAAAAAATAACTCGAGTTACCAGTACGGTACCAAATCATTTCTGATCGTTGATATAACAATACACATCCTACTCAGCTAGATCTAATAGTGGGAAACGGTTTGGTACCTCGAGTTACTTTTTGTTAGATCGGAGCAAATCTCTTTGTGGTACCAAATCGTTTTTGATCGTTAGATCTAACCGTACACATCCTACTCCGCTAGATCTAATGGTAGAAAATGATTTGGTATCTTGAGATACCGGTACCTCGAGATACTTTTTGTTGAACACCATTGAATCTAGCTGAGTATGATGTGTGATGTACCTCAAGATACAAAAGAAAAGATGTGAGTAAAACTCATGTACGGTTAGATTCAACGATTAAAAATAATTTGGTATCGCGAGATACTATTATCTTGAGTTACTTTTTATTCGACGGAAACAAATCTCATGAAATAAACCACAAGACAACCGATTTTATTTATCACCGTGCATGAGCGACAATACATTAGTAGTACAATCACAGCGGGATATTGTTATACTGGAAGCTGGATTATGCATGGCGATCGAGAGGGCTAGAGCTGCAGCTCACATGACCGAGAGTGCGGCGGTCGGAAATGGCCAAGTGACAGCAATTGGGCTCCTCACGTTGTGCACGCCGTCACTCCAAACGATGGATCCGTGCGTGTACTCGGTGAAGTTGCCGGGGGGCAGCGTGGATTGGAAGACGATGGTGTAGGTTCTTGTCTGGTGCTCGGCGTCGAACACCAGCTTGCCCGGCGAGATGATGAGCCGCGTGCCGGGCGGGAAGCCAGTCCTCTTGCCGACGGTGTACACGGCGTCGACGTTGCTGCCGACGTTGCGCACGGTGCGCTGCAGCGTGATGTTCTCGCCGTATGCTTTGAACTTCACCGAGAAGGATGGGCGGTTCAGCTCTGCCCCCGTGATGCTCACCCGCGTGGAGCAGTTGTACGGCGAGGAGGCCTTGATCGAGCACATGAAGTCGATGTAGTCATCCTCGCCGGCGTCGTAGACGAGGCCGGGGTCAAGGGCGCTGTTTGGGTCGACGTGGCCGGCCCCGAGCTCGAACGGCCCGGCCGCCTTGCCTGTGGCCATATCCCCGATTTCATCGCCGGCGTTGTCCGTGCCATAGGCCGTAGTCATCAGAGCCGACATGATCATTGCAGGGCTCCAGCTTGGCCGCGCCTTCTTGAGTAGGGCGGCGATGCCGCTCACGTGCGGGCACGCCATGGATGTACCTGAAATGATGTTGAACTCGACACGTCTCGTGTCAGCAGCGAGCTTCGTCGGCGAGCTGACGCCGCTCCATGCGGCGAGTATGTTGACGCCGGGGGCGATTAGGTCGGGCTTGAGGATGCCCGGTGCGGGGATGCTGGGGCCACGGCTTGAGGTGGTCGCGATCCTCGGCGCGGGCGGTGATGAGCCGCCAACAAGTGTGCCAAAGAAGAGGATCTTACAAACTGGATATGGAGTTGAGCCCACGTATCCTATGATCTCTTTGCCAGCTGCAAAAGGAACGATCGTTCCAGGGATAAGATGGGCAATGGCCCTGACATACTCACCATCATGTTCTTGGCCAACGATAATGACACCTGATCCACCGGCCTTATCAACGGCAACTCCTTTGTCCGCAGAACCAACCTTTCCTCCCCTGCACAGGACGATCTTGCCAGCCACTTTACTAGCATCAAGTTTCCCGATTTCGCAATAAGCGGAACCGGCAGAATCAGCAAGGATCAGTGATTTCATGAAACTGTGTGGGTCACCGGGATAGAGCGAGCTGCCAACAAAGGTCTGGCCATCGCCAAGAACAACTATCGCCGGGAACTGTCGGTTCATGCTCGATGAACCAACGGTCAGCATCCACGGTGGCACGTTGGAGAGAGTTGAACCCCCGGGGCCGTCGTTACCAGCGGCTGCGACAACAACTATACCTTGACGGGCAGCATTGAATGAGGCAATAGCTTCGGGGTCCAAAAGAGTCTTTTGGACGGCACCCAATGACATGGAGATGACATCAACGCCGTCGGCAATCGCCGCGTCGATTGCCGCCACAATGTCAGCGGTGAAGCATCCGCCTTTCCAACATACTTTGTACACGGCAATGCGTGCAGCTGGGGCCGTGCCCTTGGCAACGCCAGTGGCAAAGCCCAAGAGGTTGGCATCGGGAACCGGAGACCCAGCTGCAATGGAAGCACAATGAGTGCCGTGACCATCAGTGTCCAGTGGTGACTTGGACTCCACCGTCTCATTCATTGGCCCCTTTGCAAACTCGTATCCCCGATAAAACATCTTCGCTCCCACAAGTTTGTTGTTGCAGTAGACTCTAGCATCAAAGTTGGGACCTGAAACACATCCACCACGAAAGGTTGGGGGTGGCGTTGGGGGCAGGGACGGGAGAGGGGCAAAGGAGGCACGGTCCTTTGGGTAGATGCCCGTGTCTAGGACAGCGATCACCGCGTCGGTGGCGCCGTTGGACTCCGCCTGTAGCCCGGAGGACGGCGAGAGGTGGAGGAACGTGGAGGAGAGGGTGGTGTGGAGCTTATAGACCGTGCCGCGGACGACGGCGGCGATCGAAGGCTGCGCCGCAAGGTGAGCGGCCTGCTGCGCCGTCAGCCGCGCCGCGAACCCTGTCATGGCGTGTGCGTAGGAGTAGAGGAGGCGCGGTGCCGGGCGAGCGATGTGCGGGGGGAGGAGCTCGCGGACGAACGAGGAGTAGTGGGTGCGGGCAAGGCGAACACGGGCCCCGCGGAGCGGTGCGTGCGCCGGCATGACGTGCACGATGTAGGTGGACATGCCTTCGTCGGCTTCCTCGTCATGGCCTGCAGCTGATGACGGCGCGGCTGCGGCTGCAGCTGCAGCTGCAGCAACGGCGAGTAGGCAGCATGACAAGAGTACGATGATTACGGGCTGCTTACCCATCGTTATGATCATGAGACTAGTGTTTGCAATTAAGCTAGGTTTGCTGAGTTGTGTGTGGAGATCAATGGAGAGGCGAAGGCACTGCATTTATAGACTAACGAGCTTTCTCACCGTTCGTTAGAAGGTACGTACCTCGAGGTAAAATATTTTTTTAAGTGCAAAAACATGTTATTTCCTGATACAATTATCTTGACATAAAAATTTTACTCTAGCTATTTCTATAGGCTGGCTGTGTACATCCCAATGGATGTAGAGGCCGGTTTTTAATCCATATCTAAAAAGTTACTTCTATAGGCATGCAAGACAAATCCAGTAACACCCCTGTGCATGTAATGATGTAATCTCTTGGTATTTCGATAGATGACGTCGTTAATTTTTTACATATGTTTAATCATTCATTTTAAAAAATGTACTTAATTATTATTTATTTTATTATCATTGTATATATTATTTATTTTATTATTATCATATTTATTAAATATATTTTTACTATAACTTAATTTTTCATATATTTGCACAAAATTTTTAAATAAGATGAATAATCAAATCGTATGTTAAATGTCATCAACCTATTAAAATACAGAGTCAAGCCAGTACTTAGGTTACGTTCAGTTCCCAAAATTTTTTAGGAGAGAGGTCATAACGACGCTTACGGTCACATATTTGAAGTATTAAATATAGTCTAGTCTAATTACAAAACAAATTTCAGACTCCACCTGGAAACCGCAATACGTTAGCACATGTTGATTAATGTAGCACTTATGGCTAATCATGTACTAATTAGGCGCAAAAGATTCGTGTCACGATTTTTCTTATAACTGTGTAACTAATTTTAATATTCATGTATATTTAATGAGCTTTTTTCCTATCCTTGAGAAGGTACCATGAGGTATCACTCTTTTCTATCTAAAATTTGGTACCTTGTAGGTACCTTCTAATACCTAAGATACCAAAAGGTACCAAATTTTACATAGAAAACAGTGATATCTCCTTAAAAATGATAAAATTGCTCATATTTAATGCTTTATTTACGTATCTAAAGATTCAATGTGATGTTTATAGAAAAAACTTTTAGAACTAAACGGAGCCTCTTATACTAACGTTCGCGTATGGTCCGCACTGCTCCGAATAATGCATGAACCGATCGATCCAGTCGTTCGTAATTTAAGCCTGACGTAACGAACGACTGGCCTAGGGTAATGTGCAGCTTCAACTTTACATTTAGATTCGTCTAAAATAGATAAATCGTTCAAATTTGTTCATTCGATCACACTAGCTGGCTATGTTGTTTTTCTCCTGATTATTCTTAGACTTTTTTCTTGCACACTTTTCACAATACAAAACAGTATTCTTTTGCAAAAACAATTCTATAAGTTCTTCATCTTAGCTTTATTAAATAGATTTTTAATTTTTTACTAGTTAATTCTAATATTTATAATATTAAATAACTATAAAAATCAGATAAGACAGCCAGCAACCGTCTATTTGAGTACACCTCAGCAAATTCGGATGATGTGGCCCTTATTAAATGAAGAAAGAGGCTGCTGCCTGCCATCGTCTCGTTTATCTACGGGACAACTCGAGAGCTTTGTGCTGCCTTGCGCTGGCGGGATGGATGGTGACAGCGATGGTGCAGGCGTTGGCAAGTGGAGCACGCCAACGACTAATCAACCACCATTGTATTATATGTCTTTTTGCCGTCTTTATTTGTGATGTGGTATATTTTATAGACAGCAGTCATCTGAATAGTTATACATGCCCTAATTCTGTGTCTTTTATCTTGGTTGAAGAAGAACATGGCCACTGACTTTAAATGTTTCCGTTGCCTACGTACCAACTACTTGTGGTCCTACGTAGTAATGGGAGATGGGGAGATGCGTTTGTCCTATAACCTCTTTTTTCATTATTAACTTTAGCATCTCATTTTTTTACGTGTCAGTTAGCGCAGAGACTGAACATACTAATTTCTTTTGCAAAATGAAGTTATTCCTACCGTCAACCCTTTTTCAATAAAGTTTTCAAAATAAAAGCTAGCTATTTGTTCACCTACCTCATTGTTTTAACCAATCATAACCAATTTTATTTAATTTTCTCACATATATTTTTTATTAACCAGTCATAATAGTTTTTTCAATCATTTTCACTAACTTTTTTTTAATCATCATGCCCAACTCTATTCAGTTTGAAGCAAAAACAAAGGATTTCATTTCTTTTAAAGTCATTCGGTTGGCAGTGACGAAATATAAAAAAACCAAAGAAAATTTTCTTCCCTACAAGCTGTGGTGATAAAATATATGAAAATTTTCATCCACCCAAACCTATTGAAAAAATTCCTATATATTAATATAGACATGCAATCATATTACTTTACTTTTCCTGTTGTTATTGGTTGAAATTTCTCTGAACCGAATAAATGCTAAAATAGTTATATATTGGGATGGAGTACTATAAAGCAATTTCCATTATAAAAAAACATTCGTCCTCAAAGGATAAAACTAAGGGATCCCTAAAAATAACATGTTGAGAAAATTTTACACGATTGATCTTGGTATTTCTATTTATAGTAATATAGCTTCATTTAATGTACACACACTAGAGAGAGCGCTCTTGGAGCTTGTATTCTTACAACTAAGCAAAGAGTTACATATAGCTGTATTTTCAATAGAAACGGCTGTATTAATATCTAGGCATGTCTATTCCAGGAATACAGCTTTTTTTTTCCGACTTTATATATGTCGTTATGATCATTTAGGGCGTTTGAAATGGATTGACGATTTGACGGGTTCTGGACAATTACCTATAGTGTTGAATTAAATATTAAATTATTATAAAGCTACAAATAATTCGGAACAAGTTACCTAATAAACACTAAATTAGAAGGTTTTTTTTAATAAATTTTATTTTTTTGAAACGTGGCATAAACAATTCGTACATGTTCTAACTGGGTTCTAAAATGAATGGGTCATTGGGTCACTAGGTCTAGCTGAAGCGATGAAAACACACATAATTGTGGGAAGCAGCACTGTTGTGTGGTCGTTGATCTATTCAGAATAAAATTTCACCCCACTCACCTCCTCCCAGCAGGAAACTATTTTGGCTGAATTTTTCATTTTTTAATTTAGTAAAATTTATTCAAATGGGAATTTATTCAAAATAATGACCGAAACAGGAATTTTGACCCCTTTGTCGAGGCATGGGTGCATGACTCCATCCACCAAGGTTTAAATCTTGATACCCACGAATATTATATACAAGTAAGTGTGATCTCAATATGTATTTAGTGAGGGCAAAAATATATCTGGTCTCTACCTTTGAGTGTGTGTTAGAGGATATATCCGTATGTACGTGTCCACCATATATATAATCACAAAATAAAAAAATACCTAATAGTGGTTGGTGTGGTAGGTTTAGGAGGTAGACCTTGTATCTGGACCAATGAATATCATAATTGTCATCGTAATTGTATTCACGTGTTCGAAAACTATTTATGTAGTGATGTATGGTTCCATTATTTGGAGGTGGATTTTGTTCATTGCAGTCTAAACAATTTAAAAAATATGAAGAACAAATACTATAGATCATGGCCTTAAATATACATCTACAAATTAATACGCAAGATCATTTTTGTAGGATATGCAAAAATCATTTTTGATCTACAAATAGATATGATGACGTGGAGAAAAAGTTGTTGTTATATATGATAATGGCCTAGGGTAGAGACTCTTAGTATGTATTGAAGAAAATTATGTTGCAGGTAATGGATAAAAAGGAAATGCGAGTAATAAAAAGTTGTTTTGTTGTATTGATTAAGAAATCATATATGATTATACCTTTATACATATCTTCATGGCTATTGATGCAGATCAGAGAAGAGTCGGTTATAGCTTCTACCTTTGACTATGTCATATGATAATTTTTAATCAGGATATTCTACCATTAAATATTTAGCTTTCTTAGTTTCAAATAGATATTTGGAATCTCCAGATGTGCATTAGATATTTCCATGTTGCTAAATTCGAACTGCTCACTGATATGATTGGATACGCAACACTCGTGGTGGAGGTAGGGGAGCTTCCATGTTTCCTCGTGTCATGCGTGTGTCAGTTACGAATTGAGCACACTGTACCTAGTACCTGATTTGTCTCCGTCGTTGCACTCGGGACGGGCAGGGCGGCCCGGCCACGGGACAGGCAGGGTCGACCGCCGCCAGCCGTGGCGCCGTGGATGGCGTACGCGATCGTCGTTCTCAGGAGAGGGAGACGAACGTCACGAACCGATCTATGGAAAAACGAGATACGATGAAACAATATAAGGTTAGAGAAATACAGTGGAAGGGTAATATGGGAAATATGCTAAGCAAATACATTTATCGAGGGTTATTTTTACGAAGATAATGTTTCGTGTCATATAATTATAAAATTGCGATTTTCTCTTTTCCCCTAGCGTAGGACACATTTCATAAAGGGCATCCCAGAATCCTTCTTTACCAGATTACAAGATTACATGAGCATGGCAATCAACTGCACACATCTTCAGATTTCATGGAAGACCCAAAGCAGCTGATAGACACTCAAACCACCATAATTGGATAAAAACATGGACAAAATCAGTCCAGGATCTGAAATTAATCATCTACAGACATAATATGCCTACTGCCCGCAAACACAGAGACGAACAGGACCAATCGAATCGCTCATGCGCCATGTGCTGTTCTGTTCGTGCTGCACGGGACACAACTACCATGTGTAAGTTGTAACCGTGTGATTAACCTGGCCGGCGACGAACTCGGTGATGATGCGGCCACCGGGGACGTGGGTCTCAGAGACGGTGACGCCCTGCCCGGCGGTGGCGTCCGTGGCCTGGTCATGGTCGATGACGCCCATCTTCTCGTTGCCGCGCATAGCCGTCGGCTCCATGGTCGAGGCGGTGCCACCCTTGGGAATCTGTCCCAACATGAGGGTATCCGCCGACTGCATCTTGGCCGCGTCTCGCGGTGCGATGGGCTTGCCCCCTAGGCTGCCGCTCACCGGGAAGACGTCGCTGTAGATGATGCTCTGGTCGCACCACCGACCACCTGCCCCGACGGCCTCCTCCCCTGCCCCTGGCTCATCCTCGCAACTTTAATTACAAGTACACTCTCTAGCACTGGCGGCGGCGGCACCGGCGGCTAGCGCTGGCGACGGATAGGCTAGCGTTGGCGGTGGGGGCGACGGCAGATCGGCTACGGGTTGCCAAGCAAAGCGAGAGCGGCGGCGGTGGCACCGGCGGCTACCGTTGGTGGTGGGGGCGACCGGGGCGTCATGCGGCGGGTGGGATGAAGACATGGTGAGCGGGTGGGGTGCGTTGCGTGCGGTTTTTTTTTTCTTTTTCTTTTTTTCATGTGTGAGTGCGTGATTTTTTTTTCGTATAACTTTTTTTTAACGTTTATAGTGAGGAGGACTCCATTTTTAATTAGTAGAAATATACTTGTGACAAAAAAGAAATTAGTGAGGAATGAAGGGAGGGATCAAGATCCGGTGAAGTCACGATAGTGACGGCATGACCTCTGGCAGCTGCGTTTTGGAGGTAAAAAACTGAGAGAAAAGATTTAGCGCCAATTTCACCTATCATTCAGCATGAGAGAGAACCAGGAAGATAGTTGAGCAACACCAAAAGAGCTACATGATGTACTGTAAAATCCTAAATTTATTTTTTAATGGATGAATGAGTTAATGAGCATGTTTTCCAAGTTACATAAATTATAATTATATATATATAATATTTTTTATTTTTTATGTAGTCATTAATGTTCATGTCATGCCCATGATTCTCGATGCTGAATGTCGTGAACACGAAAAGTTCTGATTAGGCCTTTTCTAAGGCGTTTTTATAGGCTTAAGGAGAACAACTTGTGATTATTAATATTTTGTTAGCGTCAGTTCATACTTACATTGAGGAATCAAGTATCCTAGCACCTGAATATTTCATCTGATAAGTCATGCAATCTTATAATTTCAGAATGGTCCATTAGTTGTACTTCCACAGAAAGATCGAATCTCCATGATCCATAGTTCCAAATGTATGTGTTGAATTAATTATATGACAGCAGTATTGTGGGATGCAAGATATGCTTTACAAGAATTGTGGAAGTTTTGTGGTTCTTTGTTAATGAGCAATGCAATAGCTGGTGTAAATTGCAGGTATATGCAGCATTGACAAGAGTAACGAATAATCCTTCACTCGCAGTAATGAAGAGAGTTTGTTTGTTTGTGTTGCAACCTGACTTTTGTATACAAGGGGTAAGCATAGCTCTGAGAGCGGTGGATGGATATTTCTTCAGGAATTTTTGGTTTCACTGAAAACAATGTGTCATGATTCATGAATCGTCATAGTTTTTGCATGGAAACATTTTTTTAATCTTTTGAGCATGGACAACTATTGTTGAATTTCACTATTGGGATGTACCACTAGACTAATGCAACTACTACTAGTAGCTGTGTGTCTTTCTAGTTCACGCCACCCAGTACCGGTTATTGGCTCTTGACACTTGTAGTGGCATAGAATGGTGCATTCGAGCCATATGATAGATTGGATAATGTGAACTTTACATCTTGAACACATTAAATAAAGCTACATGCGATATAAGCAGGAACAGGATCAGTCAGACACCACAATCTTTTTGACATGTTTTTTGTTAGCTAGCTTATAGCAGGTGTAATAATTTGTTGATCTGCAACATTAAAATATTCAGTGGCCTGTCCCTGTCGTTGATCTGGCAAACTTGATTGTCTGTTCCTTGTGAACAGCATGTATACTGATGATCTTTGTCGAATTTTTGCTTAAGCATCTTACAATCTTCTGTTTTATTGAGTAGTTTCATGCGAGGGTTTTATTGAGTAATTTTGTTCTTACCCATGGCAGGAAAGGGGTGTCCAAGTTGTACAATGGCAAGTCTGGATCTTTTGCAAAGCATGAAGATTCGATGATCCCATCTCCACCTGAGAAAGGCCTTCCTAAACCAGAAAACCCATCCCCTAGGAAGCGGAAAGGCCTTCTTCCGTTCAGTTTCAAGTGGGGCAAGCCACAGAACAAAGAGGTGTTCCCTGAAGATGTGGTCATCTGCCCTACGAATTGCAGGAGAATGACATGGTCACCAGCTGCTGCAAGCAGTTCGGGGAGCAACAGCGGCAGTGACGATGAACAGCGCCGCTCCCCGAAGCTGCATACCCGTCGGCCACTCCGAAGGCCCAGCAATGCCTTGGGTGTCTTTGCATCTCCACCTGCACCTCGTCCGCCTCAGGTGTTATCAGCTCACACGAGATCACACTCGATGCTTGATCTGCAGGACGTGACGGAGTCGACCGCAATGTTTTCTCCGAGGGACAAGCGGCAGAAGAATTCGGAAGGTTGGATCTTGATGCATTGTCGGTCCAACTGCTGGTGCCCATTTTAGACTGCGGAATCCAGTGGCGAACGCCGTCGTGGTAGGGGCGCGCGATGCTGTAGGGTGTCTTTTGCGAGGTCAAATGGACTCGTATTCATAGAGCATGCTATTCTCCTTATACTTGGATGTACTGGGTTATATGCCGAGAAACTTGAGAAGCTGAGTGTCGTTAGCTGAGTAATCTGTGGGTAGCCTGCGTTGATTACAGGTTGACTTGTAAATGCTGAACTCTGCTTTTGTCGATTAATTCAACCATCTTACCTACTCTGTCTGCACCTTTTGCTCTCTGTTTTGAAGTGTAAGTGTAGCCTGTCGGCATGGATGCCCCGGGTTGTTATTTTGTTGCTAGCAGCATTTCCTTCCGCTGAACTTGTTGACCACATAACCTTGGATTCAATGGTTCTGGATTACTGATGTTGCAAGCAGGAACTAGAATTTTTTTTTAAAAAGGGGACCCTTATCTTGTTTGCTTATACTTATAAGTCAAAATTTGAACTTTTAATTTTAAATTCAGAGTTGATTTTTGTTTTTTCGCATAATTTATATTTTAACTTTTACTTTGCTAGAAACATATATATCAATGTTTTATTTATATATTAAATTTTGTTTACAAATATGTTGTTTTGTTTTCTTCACTGAAAAAGTCAAAAATGACACGTGAGAAGAAAAAGGGAAAGGTCATAGTGCAGTGTGCAGGTAAGATGTGTGAACGCCTTTGCCAAACCCTGAACCCAGGTAATAAAACCTATATTAAAGTTAACAATAGATTAGCTATAATGTTACTACAATATTTATTTCCTATCTTTTCTTTAGCTTACGTATTTAATATATCAGAGTACTTTGGATTAGAACCGACCCTATTTATTTTTTTAAGTTCACTTAGGTTTATAATCGGCTTACGGACTGCTACTGTACTTGCTTTTGTGCCCGAAGACTTCTCCGTGCGCTGGCGCACGTTTGTTGCTGTAGTTCGAGGCTTCGAGCTAAAGAAATCTGGCATCCCAACCCTGGGAACGAAGGCTGACAACTCCAAACAGTGGTGATCTGCTGGCAGATGCCAATCATATTCTCTGATATTCTGATAAACAATGCGATGATGCTGGTGCAGTGTAGTGTAGTTCCAGTGTAGTCCAAAGTAACAGTGCGATGATGCGAGTGCAACGCCAAACGTATGTGGATGTGATGATCCGGTGGCGTCGGCGGCTTGCCGTACTTCCGTGGGCCGGTGATGTCCGTCCGTAATGGACTCTTCCATCCACCTCATGAAAATGGCCTTGGTCACTCGATCTGGCTCTTCTTTGGGCCAAATTACTCGTGACTCGCGTGCCCTGTGTCATCGCTGTCCGTCCGTATGTCTGCTTTGTTTACAGATGAATCAATGTGCCTGAACTGGAGCTGCACTGCACTGCACTCGCATCATCGCATTGCTTATCAGAATATCAGAGGATATGATTGACATCTGCGAGCAGATCACCACTGTTTGGAGTTGTCAGCCTTCGCTCACAGGGTTGAGATGCCAGATTTCTTTAGCTCGAACTACAGCAACAAACGTGTGCCAGTAAACGGAAAAGTCTCCGGGCAGAAAAGCAAGTACAGCAGCAGTCCGTAAGCCAATTATAAACCTGAGTGAACTTAAAAAATAAAATAGGGTCGGCTCTAATCCAAAGTACTCTAATATATTAAATACGTAAGTGAGAGAAAAAAGATAGGAAATAAATATTGTAGTAACATTATAGCTAATCTGTCGTTAAATTAATATAGGTTTTATTATCTAGGTCCAGGATCTAGCAAAGGCGTTCACACAGCTTACCTGCACACTGCACTGTGACCTTTTCCTTTTCCTTCTCACATGTCATTTTGACTTTTTCGATGAATAAACAAAGCAACACATTTGAGAACAAAAGATAATTTATAATAAAACTTTGACATACCTATTCTTAGCAGGCTGAAAAATAAATTATGATGAAAAAACTAAAATCAAATTTAAGATTGAAAATTCAATTTTAGCTTATAAGCGTAAACATAAGCAAAAATATAAGAGTGCCTTTTATAAAAAAATCTAGCTCCTGCTTGCACACCAGTAATTCAAAACCATTGAATCCAAAGTTGTGTGGTCAACAAGTTCACCGGAAGGAAATGCAGCTAACAACAAAATAACAACCAGGGGCATTCATGCCTACAGGCTACAGTTACACTTCAAAACAGAGAGCAAAATGTGCAGATAGAGTGGGTAACATGGTTGAATTAATCGAGAAAAGCAGAGTTCAGCATTTACAAGTCAACATGTAATCAACGCATGCTACCCACAGATTACTCAGGTAACGACACTCAGCTTCTCAAGTTTCTCTGTATATAACCCAGAACATCCAAGTATAAGGAGAATAGCATGCTCTATGAATACGAGTCCATTTGACCTCGCAAAAGACACCCTATAGCATCGCGCGCCCTACCATGACGGCATTCGCCACTGGATTCCGCAGTCTAAAATGGGCACCAGCAGTTGGACCGACAATGCATCAAGATCCAACCTTCCTAATTCTTCCGCCGCTTGTCCCTCGGAGAAAACATTGCGGTCGACTCCGTCACATCCTGCAGATCAAGCATCGAGTGTGATCTCATATGAGCTGATAACACCTGAGGTGGACGAGGTGCTGGTGGAGATGCAAAGACACCCAAGGCATTGCTGGGCCTTCGGAGTGGCTGACGGGTATGCAGCTTCGGAGAGCGGTACTGTTCATCGTCACTGCCGCTGTTGCTCCCCGAACTACTTGTAGCAGCTGGTGACAATGTCATTCTCCTGCAATTCGTAGGGCTGATGACCACATCTTCAGGGAACACCTCTTTGTTCTGTGGCTTGCCCCACTTGAAACTGAACGGAAGAAGGCCTTTCCGCTTCCTAGGGGATGGGTTTTCTGGTTTAGGAAGGCCTTTCTCAGGTGGAGATGGGATCATCGAATCTTCATGCTTTGCAAAAGATCCAGACTTGCCATTGTACAACTTGGACACCCCTTTCCTGCCATGGGTAAGAACAAAATTACTCAATAAAACCCTCGCATGAAACTACTCAATAAAACAGAAGATTGTAAGATGCTTAAGCAAAAATTCGACAAAGATCATCAGTATACATGCTGTTCACAAGGAACAGACAATCAAGTTTGCCAGATCAACGACAGGGACAGGCCACTGAATATTTTAATGTTGCAGATCAACAAATTATTACACCTGCTATAAGCTAGCTAACAAAAAACATGTCAAAAAGATTGTGGTGTCTGACTGATCCTGTTCCTGCTTATATCGCATGTAGCTTTATTTAATGTGTTCAAGATGTAAAGTTCACATTATCCAATCTATCATATGGCTCGAATGCACCATTCTATGCCACTACAAGTGACAAGAGCCAATAACCGGTACTGGGTTAGTATGAACTACAAAGACACACAGCTACTAGTAGTAGTTGCATTAGACTAGTTGTACACTAGTAATGAAAGAATACCAATAGTGAAATTCAACAATAGTTGTCCATGCTCAAAAGATTAAAAAAAAAATGTTTCCATGCAAAAACTATGACGATTCATGAATCATGACACATTGTTTTCAGTGAAACCAAAAATTCCTGAAGATTTATCCATCCACCGCTCTCAGAGCTATGCTTACCCCTTGTATACAAAAGTCAGGTTGCAACACAAACAAACAAACTCTCTTCATTACTGCGAGTGAAGGATTATTCGTTACTCTTGTCAAAGATGCATATATCTGCAATTTACACCAGCTATTGCATTGCTCATTAACAAAGAACCACAAAACTTCCAAAATTCTGATAAAGCCAATCTTGCATCCCAAAATACTGCTGCCATATAATTAATTCAACACATACATTTGGAACAATGAATCATGGAGATTCGATCTTTCTGTGGAAGTACAACTAATGGATCATTCTGAAATTACAAGATTGCATGACTTATCAGATGAAATATTCAGGTGCTAGGATACTTGATTCCTCAGTGTAAGTATGAACTGACGCTAACAAAATAGTAATAATCACAAGTTGTTCTAAGGCCTTACAAACGCCTTAGAAAAGGCCTAATCAGAACTTTTCGCGTTCACAAAATTCAGCATCGAGAATCATGGGCATGACATGAACATTAATGACTACATATAAAAATAAAATCGACCTCTAAGCAAGTATAACTAAAACATGATCAGAAGTATTAGGTTTCAGAATAATAAGCAAGTATGATCAAACCATACGCAGCTGAATCCAGGTATCCAGTGACTTCATTGTCTTCTCTCAACCTCAAACATCCCAACTTCAGGAATCGATGGAAACCCGTCTTCATAAATTAGTCACCACATTGGATGCAAGGCACCACAAAGAATCACCTAGAACCCCAAGTTACCCCAAGTTTCTACAGTTGACTTCAGACCGACCAACAAATTCCCAAATTTCCAAGGAGCGTCGACACAAGGATAGAGGACCAAACCGCTCCACTCAAATTACTCCACGACTACTAGACTTCCACAAAGAATCAAGAATCTTGCCTACATTCGCCAACTAAAGCCGATCAAGAACCAATCTTTTCCACTGCATTGGCCCAACCCAAACGTGCCAAGAAATCCCCGAAAACTCCCTAGAGAAACCCGCGCACCGAGATCAAGAACACCCGCTAGTTCTAGACGCATTACCCCCAAATCACCCAAACGAAACGCAAGAACACCTCGGGACCGATCAAGATCCGTGGGCCGTGACGAATTGGGGAGCCTACCTGAAGGGCAGGGCCTCCTGGAGCGCGTCCATGGTGTCGAAGGGCCCCCTGTAGGAGCTCTGCACCTCGCCGTCGCCGCCCTCCACCTCCTCGCCGTCCCACTCCCACTTGGCCGCCGCTGCGGGGCTGTCGCTGTCCCGCCCCACCGACGACGAGCTGCGCCCCACCGACGCCGGCGGCGAGGCGGCGTAGGCGCAGCGGGTGACGCGGCCGAACCGGGGTCCCCCGCCACCACCGCTGCCTAGCCCTGGCCCGCTCTCCAGTGCGATCGACATGGCCCCCGCTCCCGCTCCCGCTCCCGCTGCCCCCCCTCCTCTCGGCTCACATGCAAAGGAGGCCGCCTCTTGCTTCTCTTTCGCTCGCCTTCACACGCGCACGCGCACCGAAAGACTCGGGGAGCAGTGGCGTTTGTTATGGAGTGACGGGTTGCGTTGGGTTCGCGTGGTATTTATCCTGCCAAAGGGGGGCACGCCGGTTTGGCGGTTTCCTTTTCTATTTCCCTTTTCTGCATGAATTTGGAAATGTCCAAAGAAAGACTCTATTTTTTATATTATTAGTTATTTTGGTTTATTTATTGATAAATCAATGTTGTATATATATGTGTTTAGATTATTAGTATTTATATTAATATATGGAGGATTAAAAAGTTTCATAACTAAAACAAAGGTAATAATATTAAATGTTCCCCTGGATTTTAAAAATGTATAATGCGAAATTCCACCCATAACTTCAAAGACAATATTTCATATATTTGGATAATCTTTACATAAAAAATAATGCACATTTCTATCGGAGACATTATGCATCACATTGGCTAACTAAATTCACGGTCCGGATTAGCTAGTGCCAATAGCCGACAAGAGATGACTTCAATAGTGAATTACGACAAAGGCTAGTATAACCGCTCAATATGATCATAGAAGAAGACAATAGATTCTTGATTCAACGTAATAAATAAGTTACCAACATGACCAATCTAGTTCCAGACGATTAGGTATAAAACAAATCGAGTCGTTTATATCTCGATGAATGCCATAGCCAATCTTGATTGGGGAAATATAATTATATCTCAATAAAAATCGAATGTTTTTTGTTTTGTTGCATATAAGTTATAACAAACATAGTGGACTACTTTCAGCTACTAGAAACTATTAAGCTTATTCTGCTTTATGCACTCCCAGTAGTAGATGATAAATGGACGACGGGAAAGGATGTCGCTTGGCATTTTCCGTGGGAGAGTATAATTGATCCAATCACAACAAATAATACGATGTTAACCCTTTTTTTGCATCTAACTGGACTGATGTTCCCATTACCTGATGTTCATTAAGGTCACTACCTCTATAATTTTAACTTTTGTCATAAATGAATAGGTTTTTACCTTTGCGCAACATAACCACCATATTTACCATGAGTGTACCTGTTCCTCTAATTGTTTTGCAAGTGGTGTTGATGAAATAGCTAGGCATGTCTGCCGGCTTTTCTTTTTCCCTTTTTGAGACATTGTCTGGTGGTGTTTATTTTGTGTGGCACTTTTAGTTTAAGTTTATTTCATCTGTCTATCACGATATTAGTGGAACGTCAATGTTTTTTTTTCTAGAAAATTTAAAGTTTTGTGGAAGTGTTGTGCGAGAACACACGCAATATCTGTTGAGACCATCAGCACAAGAAATGCATCTTTATGTTAAGTATGGCAGTTATATTAGGCAACTTGTTAGACAAGTACCTGGAATTAATAAGAAAAAATATAAAGGGTTGCAGATGGGGTTAGTTCGGACATCTGTACATGGACCCTTTTTTGTAATTCATGGAAATAATTTGCCCAAGCTATATGCATGCGTTTTTTTTTAAATTCTCGAAAGGGAATGCATAATAATTGTGCGTTTTTGTGATCAACACTCGTAGCTAGTATACAACACAGGATACAGCTGCAGCGATGTTCTTCGTACAATCCAAAAGATAGTACACTTTACATTAATCAAACTAATACGAACACTGCAGGAACCGTATGCATGCATTAATTAAACGGCGCAGATCGACTCCCGGCTCGTACTTAGCCCCAGTTTAGTTCCCAAAAATTTTCACGCAAAAACATCACATTAAATCTTTCGAACCTAAATAGACTATTAAATATAAATAAATCAAAAAACTAATTACACAGTTATGTAATTATATAGTTATGTGAGAAATCGTGAGACGAATCTTTTGAGCCTAATTAGTACATGATTAGCCATAAGTGCTACAGTAACCCACATGCGCTAATGACGGATTAATTAGGCTCAAAAGATTCGTCTCGCGGTTTCCACGCCAACCGTGAAATTCGTTTTTTCATTCGTGTCCGAAAACTATTTCTGACATCCGATCAAACATCTGATATGATATACAAAAATTTTCATTTCACCAACTAAACACCCGTGTTTATGTTGGATCCAATGAAACCAACACGTCGTACGCCACCGAAAAAGCCGCGAGCGCGTACTACCGCGGCGTACCGCGTACGTGTGATGTCGTGATCACATCATCACTTTGAAGGAAAAAAAAAGGGCTCGTACACGACATCGATCGGTACGTGCGCTCGCGTCGCGCGCACCGCTCGATCGATCGATCGGTCGCACGGCTGCGATCCGGTACGCGCGTGCGCGCAACCAGAAAGAAGCTGGGCCAAAACCTAACAGCCAACCGAAACCTACCCCAACCAACTCGATCGCGCGAACCGCGAACCTTTTCCACACGCCGCGCATTATTGTTCCAATCGATCGTGTGCGCCGGCCCCCGATCCTGTCACGTGTCCATGCAACGCCATACACGTACTACGCTTTCCGCCGCCTCCGCCCAAAGAAACTGTTCGTGGAGTAATTTAGGTTCCGATTGATGCATTAGTAGAGAAATCGCATGGTTCAGATTAATGTAGAGTAGGTTTTTTTACTAAACATAATATTCCGTATGTAGGAACGTATGTGATCATAACGCGCGTACGCTAACTCTATAAACACACGTGCGATGCTGAGCCGGCCACATCTTGAGATTAACAAAGGCATGCATGTGCACCTCGTTTTTGAGGGGTATGTCCAAGGGTATATCAAAGTCGCTAAATACGAACACACTTGTTAAATCTATAATTTTTATCTATCTAGACAGGTTCCACGGTAAGAAATCTAACCAACTGAGTTACATCTACTTCGCGATAAGTTGGGTATCTCGTTTGTCACGAGTAAGTCACTTTATAAAAAGCAAGGATGATCGGTGTTAAATCTGTCACTCACCCTATCATTAGCTATCTGCTTTTTTCATACTATTATAAAAAATAATGGTGTTGATGAGTGTTAAATATATTACCACCCTTCCAGAAATCACTATTTTTCTTTTTAAAAAATAAGACCCGTACGTTAGCAACTCTCACAAACTTTACTTTTTGTGATAATAAAAAACTATGTGAATAATAGGTCATATTTTATATTCAAATCCAAGTAGTAATTGAGAGATGGTATATGCAGTTATGACAAGTTTCAGGGTTTACAAAATTGATGGAAATAGGTATGGGCTTCATGAAATCCGAACTTTTTGGGACTGGATTGATACGTGTTTTTTTTTTTTTGCCAAGCTAAACAACAATTCAAACTTTTTTTATCAAATTTATTAAAATATTATAGGTTTTTTGGTTTATCAATGTTTTTTTTAAATAGGGAGATACCGCTAAGGAGAGATAATCTGACTTGTCTAATTTTATTTGAGATTCTACAGCTTCAATAGTCGGCTTTGACTTGACTATTGCAAATTGCGGTATAAATCTCGGGGCCAACACTCTACCTCCGCCCTAAAAAATCGTTAATAATTTCGATTGAAATGGATCCATATTTTATCGTCCGTATTGATGCAGAAGAGTAATTAATTACAGTAATTGAGTGATTAGTAATTAATAGTGATTAATTAGTGGGTGGCGAGAAGGTTGGCGCCGCGGATGGCGAGGGCGGCGAGGGGGCCGATGGAGAGGGAGTTGATGTAGGTGCAGGGCTCGGTGCAGGAGGAGTTGCCGCGCTTGTCGGAGAAGTTGTCGCCGCCGTCGGGGCCGCCCATGATGGCGCCGGTGAGCTCGTTGGGGTTGGGCCGGTCGGGTGTGAACCACTCGCTGAAGCTCATGCCGCAGTTCACCTGGTACCCCGGCGGGAGAACCGGGGTGGAGGCCCCGCGGTGGTGCGGCTGCGTCGGCGGGTTGGCGCCGAAGCCGACGACGTAGGATCGGCCGCGCGGGTTGGCGCCGAGGAGGTAGTCCATCTGCTGCTTGGCGAACTCGAGGAGGCGCGCCGGCGGCACGGCCTGCGCGCCGCACATCACCGGCTGGTTGATCCGCCTCAGCACGTCGCTGTAGACGACGAACAGGAAGGCGGTGCTGGTCACGTACTGGGAGTTGGCGCCGTCGCGGAGGTGGATCATCCCGCCCGGTGTGATGAACACCTGGTGGAACGGCGTGTCCGGCAGCACGGCGCACACGAAGTTGTCGGCCTGCGCCTTGAAGCTCTGGAGCCCGCCATTGGACGTCATGTTGAGCTCGGCGAGCAGCACCTGCGCCCCCGGGAACTTGAGATCCCAGCTGAACTCCGCCACGCTCGACGAGATCGCCTCGTGCCCGATGAAGTCCGCGTACACCTGCCTCTTCGTCGCCAGGTACAGCCACGTCGCCGCCCACAGCAACTCATCCTGCAGTGCATATCACATCATCGCCACGTGTCAGTCCACGTGGCCGGCTTGGCTGCCCCATGCATGCGTGCGTGTGTACGTACGTTGTAGCCGGAGTAGGAGCAGTAGAACGGGCACTCGCCGTCGTACGTTCCCTGGTGCGTCTTGGCGAACTGGAACAGCTGGTGAAAAATTTCCGGATTGGATCGTTAGATTTGAGCAAGAAACGTGGTTGGGATTTGGAGATGTGGTTAATTTGTTTTTGTTACCAGCTTGGCCTTGTTGAGGAGGCGGCGGGAGTAGGACTTGTCCTTGCGGAAGACGATGGAGGAGGCGGCCATGGCGGCGGCGGTCTCGGCGGCGATCTCGGAGCCGGGGGTCTTCTCGTTGATCTCGTAGAGCGTGCGCGGCGTGGGCATGTTCTCCGGGCGGACCCAGCACTGGTGGTCGGCGTTGGGATCGCCGACCTGGACCCAGAGGTGGTTCTTCTTCGCGGAGGCCTTGAGGAAGAAGTCGGTGCCCCACCGGATGGCGGCGTGCACGTTGTCAAGCTCACCCGCCGCCTTCAGCTCGTGCTCGAACGCCATCGCCGTCCACGCGAGGGTCGTCACCGTGAACGCCAGCGGAAGCCCGTACTTGACGTTGTCGCCGGCGTCGTAGTACCCGCCGGTCAAATCCACCTGAGCTCGCTCCAAACCATTTGACAGATTTAGCATCAAGTGATGTCACTTTAATCAAATTAATGAGCACGCACGCACGCAGGCATGCAGCGAAATCAAAGCTCGCTCGCGGAACATACGTGGGCGAGCTTGCCGTCTTCCATGCCGGAGTCGCCGCGCCACTTGATGCGGTTGTTGGGCGGCAGCTTGCCGGAGCGCTGCGCCTCGAGGAACATGATGGACTTGGTGAGCGCGTCCTTGTAGTTGAACGATGGGCCTCCGGCCCCCACCGCTGGCAGGACGTCGCCGGAGAGGACCAGCGCCGCGAGGAGGAGCGCGGCGGCGGCGGTGGCGCCGTGGCCGCGCGGCGAGCGGGGCTTCATGGCGTTTGGCAGGCAGGGAGACCCGGCCGGGGAGCAACGCGACGGAGAAAGGCAAATGCGAGCAAGCAGCAGGCAGGGGGTATGGAAATCGCGGACGAGGTGGAGGAGCGACGAAAAGGGAAGGACGCGCTTGGATTCAGGAGACAGGGAGGAGGTGGCGAAGTGTTCGGCCCAGAATGCTCTTCAGTTTCAGGTTAGGAGATACTATGCAGGTAATAATAAGCTGTCGTTGTGTTCTGTCACGCACGGCAAAAAAAACAGCCAGGGTTAACGAGATTTGGCGTATTTTTGTAAAGTGATTGCTATTGTTGATGTGATGTTTGTACTTTTCCCATTTTATCTTCGAGTTAATGTGCCAATTTGGTGCTAGAATATTTAGCATAATTCGTTGCCAATGTGGCTGGCGGAGTAATAATACATCGTGGGAAGTGCATATTTTACATCAATAATATTATAATCTTTTCCCTTTCCAAAAAAAATATTTTTGACATTTCTCATTTATATTTGTATAAGTCTATAAAAACTAAAATATCCTCACTTTTCATAATCCCAATACACGTCTACTACAGGTTTTCACTCTTTGATAATCCCAATGCGTGTCTTCTATTTCTACCAATTTTTTTTTGAAATTTATTTCTACCAAATTTTAATACAAAAATTTCACGAAGACAAAAATCCTTATGGCACAAAGAAGACAAACTAAAAATAAAGTTATTTTAGAACGAAGATGATGCCAAACATATGATTTGTATTTAAATACAGTGATTCAGTAAGCGGTGAGTGCATTTCCCTCTAAAATGAAGTTTGTAACATAAAACCACCTGTCTGCCTGTCTATAGTGTAGTTTTGTTAAATGGTTATGTTGAAATAGTGATGGGATTCTCTACTAATGTATTTAGGGCAAGTGTTGCTGTCACGTAGACCACAGTAAGGTCTAAATATGATCACCCAATACTTTCGTTTCTATTTATACTTATAAGTCAAAATTTAAATTTTTAATCTTAAATTTAGTCTTGATTTTAAGGTTATTTCATTATACATTATCTAGCTACAATACGCTAAAATTTATCCAGGTACAATACGAAACAAGGAAGTACCATGTAATCCTACTGACCTCTTAGAAACAGCAGGAAAGAACTCGGTGAATACAGGCAAAAGGGGTTCTCGCGAAACTAATGTTCTTTCTTCAACCGAGATGTTCAAGCAAAAGAACAATTCTTGCTGTTTAATCTCATCGACATAGTTATATGGAGGTACACAATTTGTATTGAACAGTACTAACCTAGAATGGCAGATTATTGAAATAGCACTAGTAAGGATTAATCTACACTACGAAAGCTGGGAAAGAAGCATTATTTTACATTCTAGCAATCGTTGCACATGACACAGGAAATAGCCAAAGCCAATCCATAAGAAAAGCATGGAGGCAATTTGCTCAGGAGAAAGATGCTAAGGCTCTTTTTAGTTTACAAGTTACAGATCTATTACTATACATACAGTCCAAAGTTCATCCTCTCCTATTCCTGTCTGTATATGCTCCCCCCTTCCCATGTATCCTTGTATCGAAGAATGAAGTAATTGTGACCAGTCTGTCATTTAATGCTGACTTTCAATAGCATCTTCTAATGAGTCCACCCACATTCTGTGCAATGTCTTGTTTGGTCTCCAACGAAACAGGTGGATCACCAATATACATATCGAAGAAAGCCCCTGTTCACAAAGACAGTTTTAATAAACACTGACAGATCATAGTAATTCTGTTTTTTTCCCTTTCGGGTACATTGGATGAACGCACAATGCCTTGGACTCAGGATATACTTACTGCAAAGATCTTTGCTCCGAACAGCACCAATTTGTTTGCCATCAACTGCACAAAGATATTCCTTGTCAATATATATTGCAGCGTGAAAATTCTAACCATACCAAACCAATCAATCAGTCATGACACTAACTTTCAGTTATGAGCTGGCCATCAGAGGTTTGCCGGAAGTCAATCTTTGTGCCCTGCAATTATATTGACTTCAATAGCTTATATGGTTCAAAGTAGCAAGTTATATAGGCCAGACAAAATATAGGAACTTACTGCAGGTATACAGATATCTTCACTAAAATAAGAACCGAACGTCTTCAAGCAATGATAGTCAGTATTAGGATTCATCTGGTTTGAGAGGGTAAACAGAGTTCTTTTAGGCTTGTATAGTTAGCCAAGAATATAAGACTAGCTCATGAATTAACAAGTACCTTTTGTAATCGGAAGCAAAGGGACTTCTCAAATGCACTGAAAAGAATGTTAAAGAAAACTATTAGCTCACATTGCAGAGGTTGCATCTTCTGAACTATAGCTAAAGATAAGTGTGTGTTGATGTTAGCACAAGAAAAAAAAAACATACTCTCGCACTGTGCCAATGCTAAGACCATTGTAGCTAACTACCAGCCTGACTGTCATATGAATATTTTCTCTGCACAAGATGATAGGAATAAATCTATTAGTATCAGAGCAAACCGAATGCAGGTGTGTGTGTGTGTTGGGGAGGGGGGGGGGGGAACTAAGATTGCTCTTGCACTATCCTATGCAGTTTTTTTTTTTTAAAAAAAATAACTACACAAACGATGTCCTCAAAACCACATCAAATGATTGCAGGTTCGGAATAGTTCCATTAACCCTCAAGCATAATACAACCAATAATTATAATGATCCACAGTTTCTGCCAAATTACTCAATAAGAACCTGGCTAACACAGATACCACATATTACCTGAATTTTATATTATAAGATGTTCTAGTTTTCCCTATATTCATATAAGTGCTAATGAATCTGGACACATATCTAAACTATATTCATTGATCCATGGATGAATCTAGATAGGTATAAAACATCTTATAATATGAAACGGAGGGAGTATATGTGAAGTACCAGAACTTGAGAAAGATCTTGACACAAGAATTTGAAGACAGGTAAATGACAAATAGAGCATACACACCTCAAAAGATCTTCATAGAAATCTGGGTGGTCCTTCAGTTCAGACTCTGGAACAGAAGCATACTTCGGGCCCAGCCTTTTGCAAATAGAATCTGGCTGTATATCTACAGTAATAAAACATCAGTAACCTAAAAAAACATCCTTTATGTGGTACACTAAGAGGTTCATAGGTAAATAATGTTAAAAATGACAATTAAGTATACTCACATAATCCAAAGGCATAGAGGTTCAAGTTTTTGACCCTCATTATTCGCATGCTTCTGAAACCCATCCCAACAAGAACCTGTAAATTTAACCGTTAGTTGAATTCACTAAATAAGGGCTTAAGGGGGTCAAGATGGCAAAAACATTGTGATACTATTTTCAAGACTACATTGCTAAGACAATGTCAATTTTTTTTATCAACACTCAAGAATAAGGAAATAAAATGGAGCAGAACAATTATATAAAAAATTGGAAAATACCTCTGCAGTTGGATTGGAATTATCCTCAAGAAGAGTAGGGAACTTTATCCCAGTTTTTGGTTCAGTCGCGTCTCCTGGTAAGACTATTCTTGGCACAGCAACACAAGCACAGCCTGAACGTGTTTCCTCCAAAGGATGTCGATCTTGTGGCTGTCTAGTATGACCACCATCTCGTCCCAATGCCATTGAGTCTGCAAGCATCTTCGGCGATCTTGTGCATGCGAGAAATGAGCAGTCAACAAAGTTAAAATTGAATGAAAACCAAAAGACAGGAATAAAACAAATGCAAGAGGCACTGGAAATCCAAGAACAAAATAAATAGAAGAATCTTACATGTTTTCAAATGGTGGTATTACAGTAGCCGCAGCTAACATAAGAATGTTACAGGCATGGCGCTCCTCCACCTCGTTCCGTAATCGCCCAAAAGTTGCGTTAGCAAGCCTTGCTAAAAGCATTTGTATAGCATGCTCTTCTCTTACTTGAGAACCAAACCGCACTCCAGCCAAATGCTGCATGCAGGAGGTCACTTGCTTTATTTGCGAACGGCAGGCTCTAGAACTTGAAACTGCAATAGCTGACAACCTGTGGAAAATCTTGGGATTTGATGCTCTGGAAAGCCAGAAATAGAAAGCACCAGCAAACTTGTTGAAGCAACTGAATGTTTCCTGAACTGCTCCATTCCCTGTAGAACATATATGCCTGGGATGCTGAAAGGAACTCTCGACTAAGGTTCCGAAATGTGCTATCAGTCCTAGTCCAATATCATGAGAGATTGGAGAATCTATTGGGAGTTTAATTGACCAGTCAGGTTTCATGATGATTTCACTTGGCAAACTATTGGCAACACCAAACGTCTTTAAAACGATCTGCAGAGCTTATCAGGTGGAGAATCTAGTATAACCTGTCAATAGAAGAAAGGAACTGAATAAGAAGACAGTATTAATTAGTACTAGATAGTGGTTACATCCATAATGACTTACTCCTGGAGACGTTTCCTACTGGGACAAGTATGAACAAGCCAATCCCTCTACATAAATCCTGATTTCTACCAACACATTCACATTTGTTCATGTAATGACGCAGTAAATAATCATCTGAAAGTAACCTTAACAGCTCTAAATCGTTCACAAACTGAAGCTCGCCAATAAGGCCGAATACACCGAGTGGTTATACTTCGATCAAAACCTCACCTCACCTTAGCAAACCATCTGAAAATCACAACCCAAAAACTCCCAAATTAGCACCAAGCACACCATGATCTCACTACTCCCACCAGATTCACGCAGAGCACCAACCAACCCCAATGCCGCCCACCGCCCACCTTACCTCTCGGAACAGCACCCAAATTCCCCGAAACCTATCCCACCTCCCTCGGCCAAAAAAAAAAAAAAAACCCAAAACCCACCCGCATTCGCGATCCCCACCACCAAACCACGAACCCACACCCACAACAGAACGCGAAAGCGCCTCACCTCGCCTCTCGGGGGTGGGCCGCGGATCGGGCCGGGGGGGACGACGATGCAGCCGCGATGGCAAGCAGCGGCAGCACGAAAGGGAGCGCGTGCCTACCTAGGGTTCCGTGCTTTCCCCCCTTCTCGTTGGATTCGAGCGTGGAGGAAGAGGAAACCCCGCAAAATCCAAGGAAATGGGGGGAGGGAGGGAGGTGGTGAAAGGAAGGAAGGAAACCGAAAGCAAGCGGCTTCGTTTCCGTATTTACTCCTCTCCCCCACACAACAAGCCACAACTACAATGCCGCTCTCTCTCCTTTCCGCCCGTGCGACGGTGCGAGGCGAGCAACACGTGCGCCGATTTATGGCTCCCCGGCGGAAAGGCTGGGTAATTTTGGACGCCTTTTTCATCCAAAGTCCTCAGACCTTGACGAATTATAAACCCAGTTAAGATGAGCATTACGGATAATAAACACAAAATCTTTATATGTTAGAATGTTGTGTGCATTGTTTGCATCTACTGTTGCTATATTATCGGTACTCCGTTGTTCACAAATGAGTTGCTGTATTAATATAAAGCTATTTTACCATATTCCCAACCAAACACCAACATTACTTATTTAATTTATTTATTTATTCTTAACAAGTTATCATGTATTTTTTTTAATTTCTATAAAACTATTTATATTTTGAAACGGACAAGCATGTGTTTGCGTTCATCAGATTTGACAAGAACATATGTGAAAAGGGAAAAGACAACGACGTGTTCAAAAGAAATGCAAATGTGTTGTGCAAATAGGCCGAGTTGTGATTTGAGCAGGGAATCTTCAACCGGGGGAACCATGGAATATGCTGCTTTGGTCGGACGTGGAGCTCTACCGGCCGTTGGTTCGACAGATTCCGAGAATCGTGCGGATGCTCGCCGCCGACCACGGACGGTACGTTGACGAGAGCGCACGGCCGCCGGCGGCCAAACTCTGATTTTTCTTCATCCTCACTATTTTCTACGCACTATGTACGATCCATCCGCATTTTCGCGGCTTAACCATGCTTCACGCTTCCAGTCAAACCCAACATGAAGAATGATTATAACTGTGTCAAACTGTTAATGGTGGCCTGGTCGGAGAATTCTTTGTCAACACGACCAACTATTCCCTCATATTCATATATTATAAAAGTTTGTCCTAAATCTTAAGTTTAACCAGCTGTATACAAATTGTAACAGTGCAACCGGATTTGGAAACTATCATTAACATGGTATTTGCATTATTTTCTACATAATCAGTCTATTAGTTTATTAGTTTCATTTCACATCTTTCTTTCTTTTTAAAAAAGTAGATAATCAGTGGGATGGTTAACATTTGGGTTCCATGGTTATTTTTTTTTAAAAAAATAGGAGTTGATGGTGGGTACGTGGATGACTTATTTGCGAATGAAAAATAATTCGTAAGAAAATTTTATATATGTGTTTTTAGTGATCTAAAAGTAAAGGCTGAAAAATAAACTATGATAAAAAAAGTTTCAAAAATCTACTCCAATTTATAGTTAAAAATTCGAATTTTGATTCATAAGTATAAACAGAAGCGAAAAAATAGAACTTTTATTCACCCACCACCATCACAGCTTCTTTTTACAGGAGTATAAAAATATATTAACATCTATATTAAATTAGTTTTATTAAATCCATTATTAAATATATTTTTATAGTATGTTAATTTTGTATTGAGAATGTTATTATTTTTTTATAAACTTGCTTGTTTTTTTCTGAATTAACTTGTGATAAAACCAACGTAACTTATAATATCAACTAAATGAAGCATAGACATGAGTATCCATGCAAAATAACTAAACTGGTAATTGCAATCCCATCTGAACCGTCTGATTACGATATAAAGATGTGAATGTCTGATGCAGAGATTAGGAACAAGATGCTGAAAGGGCCCTTGTCTGGCAAATCTAGAACTGCACTAATTAGGTTTCTTCTTGTTGGTGGCATGCACGTTGGACGGGCTTGTGGGGTAATCCATGAATCCATGATTCGACTCATACTGTTCCGACTTTCTGATGTCGCGTGCCCAACGTACAGTAGAGTACAGTGTGACCACTGGATGCAAACTGGGACCTCGTAGCAACCAACTCAAGAAGATGAAAATGCACGCAACCTCTGATGATCATGTGAATTTTCATGCTGAAATATGGACTGGAGGAGACTATGGGCCCCATCTTTTGCAACGTATGTACTGTCAAAATTTAAATTCTCAAATTTATTTTTAAAATTGCTTTAGAGTTTTTCTCATCAAGATTTCTTTTTAGAACAATTTTATAGTCCTTAGGTAGGTACCAAAAGATACCAAAATTTTAATATAAAATTTGATACCTACTGATATCTAGGTATCAAGATGTATTTAAAATTGCTCTTCTTTTTAATATTGACGAAGTCACTAAGGATATATATATATATATATGTATGTATGTATGTATGTATGAAACTTTTAACCATATTTTGTGGCATACATCAATAACCGTACAAAGATAAATGTTTTAGCCATATTTTGTGGCGTACATGAGTAACCGGCCAACCGATGGAACCCTGTAATCTCGTGGCCTTGGCGTTCTTGGCGCCTTGGCCGGACGGCGAGACAGCGCCGGTAGCCGGTAGGTAGGAAGGGTGGACGCCGGCGGAATCAGGACGGCCGGTGTGCCGGTAATGCTGGCCTGGCCTGGCTAGCGGTGTGATTGGAGTATGACATCTCGTGGTTCATTGCCGCTCACATGGATTGCTTGCCTACCATGTCGCAGTGCCACATGCTTACCATAATCTCGTTGAAGCCTATGATTGTGACGTATCCAGGGCCACGTATGAGAAGAGAAAGAAAGGGAATGCACAATGGGACGCTTCATTGCTTTATTCTTCCCTGTCTCCCTGGACATGAAACTGTCGTCGCTAGGATTTTTTTCTTTCTTTCAAGCAAAATAAAGAATACACATAAAAGAACAGTGGTTGCATTGGCCTTAGTGTTCGGCAAATTGGCACCGCTGCCCATTTCCTTCTCTTGGGCTGTTCACATATCAACATGAATGCTTCAAGCCTTACTATTAATCAAGCCAATGTGACATGCAGTTGCAGGTTTCGTTCACTCGATGCATATCTAATTTCAGATGAATCGCTGTAGAGGGGCCCAAGAGGTAGAAGACATGATTTGCTTCGTCTCGTACCAAAGAACTATATTCATTGAACCTGGCCTAAAAACTCCAAATAGCGGGATGGTGCAATGGGCACCATAAAAGGACAATAAAGGAGTCATTTTCTTTTGGTATGCCGCAACTGATTATGAGGTGAAAAAATAAGTTAATTTACGTTGACCTCAGAAAAAAAGGGGAGAACAGTTACATGGCATACACCGAACAGAAAAAATCTTACTCATCAAACTGATCAAACAGAATAGTAAAGAAAAATCTTATACCACCAAAATTTCAAACAAGGAAATATTGCTGCTATCATATTCATACTACAATGTGCTTGCAATCAAGTTAGCATAGTCTGCAAAGGTTTGTTAGAACAAATTGAATGATCATCATTCGTTCGTGAGCATTGTGTTAATAAAAACGTCCAAAAAAGGATACAAGTTTTGCTTTCTTTAATATATACCACCGGAAACTGGTGGGAGGACAAGGTTTGATTGTCCATGCAGTAAATGATACATTGGTACAAGTACAGCATTACATAGGATACACCAAAGCTGGTGGAAGTTACTCTAGCAGAAAATGGGGATCAAAACTAATTATTGCAGGTAACAAATCAAATTGTCTACGGGTATGCAGGTAGATCGGATGAGCCAAAACTCTTCTGTATTAACGGTTTCATAATCACAGATCTGTAGTCACACCTGCGCAAAGCCAGAAAAAGATAAAATACATGGTGCAAGTAACAACAGAGCAGGGGAATATTGAATGCGGTGAAGAATTTGCATAGCACAAGAGCTCGTTCATTGGTGAAGCCAGCAGAAGTTCTCTATTACATCTTTTAATGACGGCCTCACAGTCACATTGACATATTCTGACTGCAAAGGTAATGCAAGGGTTCGTTTGAACGTCTCTGACTCTAAGTTTTATCAATTGATTAAGGGGGTGTTTAGATGGCAAAAATTTTTGGTAGAAATGTCACATTGGACGTTTGACCAGATGCCGAAAGGGGTTTTTAGAGACGAATGAAAAAACGAATTTCACAGCTCGTCTGGAAACCGTTGGACGGATCTTTTGAGCCTAATTATGCCGCTATTAGCACATATTGGTTACTATAGTACTTATGGCTAATCATGGACTAATTAGTCTCAAAAAATTCGTCTCACGATTTCTCTCGTAACTGTGCAATTAGTTTTTTTGTTCATCTATGTTTAATGCTTCATTTAGATATCCAAAGATTCGATGTGATGTTTTTGAGAAAATTTTTTGGAAACTAAACAAGACCTAAGGGCAAGCAATCCACAAATTTATTATTTTGACCAAAAGCACTAGGAAAAGAATCGACATAGGGTCTAACAGGCATGGTTTGTACTTCTCATTACTTTATTTCGCGCATTCTTTAATCAGGTATTCTAACTGACATAGAGGTGCATAGAGAAAAGATATACCTTCTTTGAAGTTCTAGCACGAATCACCTTTATGGTCCTTTCTGTTGCTCTAAGCGGCCTGATAGATAAGGCCATAATGTGAGATGCAAAATGCAAATGATTAATTGACTATGTGATACACACAAAAGAAACATAAGGCCAAACCAGAAAAGTGGAAACATACATTTGGCGCATATGGAGCAAAAATGACTTTGACATCTTCAAACACCTCAGAAATTGGTTTTGCAGCATCAATCTGTTCAGATAGCAAGATTTTCAATAGGTGTCAAAAGCCATTCGAAGATAAAAGTAGGCTGTAATTTATGTAAGTGCACAAAGAAAACTATGGTCTGAAACTCATAATGATCATGGGAAACATTAATGTCTTGGTAGAATAGTCTTTCATATTATTATACTCCTAGTATTTCCACTTCATATGTATAGCATATAATACCCTATTGCTATCCATACTTTGTTGTTTTGCATCATCAAAAGCACTAGTACCTTTTTAACCTTGTCCTTTGCATTATAGTACTCAATGACTGGCAAACTGGATTCAACAAAAACTTTGAACCTTTTCCTGATGGTCTCAATGTTATCGTCAACTCTTCCCTAGAAAAGAAAGAAGTTGAAAGCAAGGAACATGTTATTCATGTGGCAATAAGGTGGCAAGGCTTCAAATGGCATGTAGAATACACTTAAGTGATGAAGAAAACCTGATTGCGTCCCAAAAGACGTCTTTCCATCTCTTCCTCAGAACAATCGAAGAATAGCACAAATGCAGGAGATATTTTTGTCTGAAACAATTGACATATCAACACTATTAGATTATGGTCATTGTGTGTGAGTACACAAGTCGCTAATGGCCCCTGATGGAAACACTCTAGTAATGAGTCATGACTGTTCACCTACTAAAGAGTAGAGAATTTGAAGTGCAAGGAGAAAATGTGCTTACAACGTTCTCAAATGCAGCACGATTCTCTTCATTCCGTGGGAATCCATCGATAAGGAACTTATCATTTCCACTTCTAATCATGGCTTCCTGCAAAAGTTTTATAGTCACCTCTGATGGAACTATCTTTCCCTCCTTTATCATGTTCTCGATCATAGTTCTGTAACACATGGAAGTGTAATCACAAATACTTAGTAACAGATAGACGTTGAACAAAGAAGGAAACACAACCAAATTAAATTTTGGAAATACTTGTTCCAAAGGAAAAGGAAACAATCGAGTTTCTTATGGAATAAAACTTATATACCCATTTTCAGAGCCAGATTTGATCTCTGCACGCAGAAGGTCTCCAGCACTAAGATGGGTGAATCCAAAGTGTTCAACAATGTTGGCACACTGTGTACCCTTTCCACTTCCAGGACCACCTGTGTAAATTCTTGGTTACAAACAGAAGCAAAAACATCTATTTAAATACTCAAATTTTCATATGAATTCATTGCATATCTAAAGCTACCTATAAGATCATTTTCCTGTCACATGAGACTTACAGCATAATCAAACATAAAGTCAAAGTTAAGAAATTACCTAGAACAAATACAACTGTAACTTTCTTGTCACCCAACATGTTGTCAGTGACCTCCTGCATGAAGGGCAAATTTACCCATAAGACAAGCACGAGGCAAAGATGTAAACTAAATGAACAAATACATGAGTTGTAGGTTGTGAGTTGTGACGGAAGGAGTCAAATTTATATTGGTAGGAGTAATAATTATAACAATAATCACGAAGATTAAATGAATCATACGCAACAGAAAGACATCGAAGCATTTTAGCATAAATAAATGGTTTCGAAATTTATAGACAAAAAGAAGCAAGATATCAGGCTCCAGAAACTGACAGTAGTGAAACTAAAAGCCCATCTAATGATATAACCTCTTAAGGCATGTTCAAATGGTAAAACCTAAGATCGACTCTTCTCTGATCCACATCAGTAACAAGAAGTCATCTTATAACGACATGTACAAACGTAGAATACAACAAAATATTTTTTTAATATCATCCTTTCTTTTTTATCCGTCCCCGTACAACTAAATTTCTCTCAATAAATAAATAGTAAGAGTCGACTGTTATCATATATTTGTTTGTGTGGCGATGACGAAAGTCAGCTAATAATCGCTTTAGTACGTGCTCTTATGCCTTATGGAAAACATGTTACACATTCTCAAATACCACGTAACATTTTTATACTAAAACGTACTCAATTAATCTGGGAAACTATCTAACAGTCGTTAAGTTCAACCAACAAAAATAGTAGGGAAAAGTTACTAAATTAGCACAGCAAGAGCATTATGCGTACCTCCTGCCCAGCCACAACTGTTGGAGCTTCCACAACCGAACCCATGGCTGCAAAACCATCGCAAAAATCAGTTTCTACGAGTACTCTCACACTCGCAACATTGCGCAACAAAACAAAGCCCCAAACCCGCAGGGCAACCAACAGATCCGGTGCTGGTTAGCCGCAGCCGCAGCCGCGACATTTCGAAACTCGGCAGAGCGATCACGGGATACGCACCTCACCGGAGGGCGAGATCTGGCGGGCCGCGAGGGAGGCGAGATCTGAAATCGCAATTCCTGGGCGCGTGTGCCGTGCGGTGAGCGAGGAGGAGGAGGAGGGAGGTGGCTTGCCGCTTTAATGCGCGCGCACCGGAAGGAAGGAATTCCAAGCGGGGGTGCGCTCCGCCCGGGTTCGCGGGTTCGGGCGGGCGGGTGGGTGGGTGGTGGAAGATCCGGTACGCGAGGCTGCCGCCGCTTGCGGTCGGCGGTGGCGGCCGGAGTCGTCGGCGCAGCGGGCGGAGGGAGGGGGGCTTCGACTCGAGGAAGCAAAGGGAACGCGAGAGGAAGGTGGCCGGGAAAGAGAAATGTTTCGTGGTTCGTACGGTTGGAACCCAACGCGCTTTTTTTCCCCCGGAAGGATGGATGGTCAGCCGGTAGATCCCGTCGGACGGTGCAAATGAGGTCAATGCTACCGCGAGTTTGAAAAGGCAACTTCAGAATTCCATACTCTCTCCATTTATTGGACTTTTGAGGTAGCTGTACGTGTAGATTTATCTAATAATTAATATATGTTGTTTATATATATATCTAGATTTATTAGTATCTTAAAAAATATGAAATAAAAAGTCATTAACATCCACGTGAGTGCAGCTCATGTGTAGGTAATATTAGAAAAGCTTATGTTATGAAATGGAAGTGATAATAGAGAACTATAAATATTCTCATCTTTTTTCCTTTTGTTTATAAGCCAAAATTTTAATTTTCAATCTTAGATTTGGATTAGATTATAAGGTTTCTCGTAGTTTATTTTTCAATATTTTTTTTAAATTGCTAAGAATATGTATATAAAAGTTTTACTCAAAATTATTTTTGTTTTGCAAATATGTCATTTGGTTTTTTTTCACGATAAGAATGAAAAATTTTCAGGATCGGTAAAACTTGTGAAACTAAACTAAAGGTGTGTACAGTGCACTTCAAACGTACCCTTAACTGATATTCTTATATAGATCCATTTGATTAATCTATGGGATATCAGGCACACGTTTCTCTTATGATTACGCTCATAAGTCAAATTTTATTTTTTTAACTTTAAATATATAGTTAATTTTGGGCTATTTTTATCATAGTTTATTTTTTTACACTTACTTTTAGATCTCTAAGAAAAAATATATATAAATGTATTCATATTTTTTTTAAAAAAATATGTTATTTGACTTTTTCCTGAAAAGGCAAATGATAACACATGTATATTTTAGACTTGTGAGCGATAAAACTCAGTTTATGAACATATGGGGGTGATTGTTTGGTCCTTTTTATGGAGAAACAAACGCCATATTTACAAACGAAAATAATTTGTGAATAACAACATTTATATACATGTTCTTATTAATCTAAAAGTCAAGACAAAAAAATAAATTTCAATAAAAAACCTCAAAATCAACTCTAAATTTAAAGTTGAAAAATTTAAAATTTGGCTTATAAGTATAAACAGAAGCAGAAAGATGGGGATGATATATAGTTTAGGAGTTAGAAGAATATGTATGTAGTAATACATAATACGTACCAAAAGAATATGCCATTATAAACCATAGCCAGGTTTCGTCGTGTTTTTAATTTCTCGCGGGTATTAATTTATTTGAAGCACCTGGTCTAGTTCAGGATCGTTTGTTGTTGCATTTTCAACAACCAAAGGCCCCCACAAGTTTCTTTGTGGAGATCAAAGAAGGCAGCATCATGCATGGCAGTGTCAGTAGAAGTAAAAAATGGGGCCTAATGGCATGTGATATTCCACCTTACAACTTGCAAGTAGATAAATAATGAGCCAAATGGCGGGGATAGAATTTTAACCAAATTATTATCAGGAACATTCCTTGGTTGCTGTATGAACTTATCGGTGTTAACTTTCTCCTCCAACCAGTTGTCCGATAGGAAAAGGAGGGAGAAAAACTCGACCAATTTATTCGCTACCTTTGCACATTGGGTGCTGGTCATGAGGCGCACAATCTCCGATACACATGCAATACAACTAAAAGAAATATACATATGTAATACTATAAAGGTACTAAAGTGTAAGTGAAAAAAAGGCATACTGAATCTAAGAATAAAGAATCTCAGATTGCAATACTCCCTCCGGTTACTAATACATGAAGTTTTGGACAATGAAATAAACTAACTTTTCCTAACGTCAAATATTAAAGATAGGAGGGAGTACTATTTTGCAAACTCCACTTTTCAGTGCAATCTCCGATGAATATGTAATATAAAGCTCGGGTCATTGTTTGTTTTTTTAAGTCAAACAACATATTTACAAACAAAAAATAATTTATAAATAAAACTTTTATATACGTGTCCTTAGTAATCTAAAAGCAAAAGGTGAAAAACTAATAAATAAAAAAAATTTAAAATCGATTTTAAATTTAAAATTAAGAATTCAAATTTGGTCTTATAAGCATAATAAAAAGTGAAAATATAAGGGTACGTATGCAGTACTAGATCTGAGAGCAAAGCATTTCTGATTGCCGTACGATCTCGCATATCACGCATTTTTTTTAAAAAAAATGGATAACCAGCCAAATACAATACCCAGGAGATAAAAAGATATCATTGCCCATGTCTCTCATCGGAGTAAACACTTAACTCATGAGAATTTTTTAGTGATTGTCTCAAAGTCTGCCGTCTGATACCTTTTTTGGAGGGTGGGGGTGGGCTTAAGCACAAATGCAATGGGTCAATTTTCATTTCGCAAGTGGTGCGAAACTCTTTCCATGATAAGATGTCACTGTAGAAGCATCAGCTAGAAGCACACAAAACAAGTGCTGCACTATGCTCCCTTGCAACATTTACAAACATCAAACTGTACATTCACAGGAGAGGTGCAGTCGGCATTTTCCTTTGCTTGATGCATCTCGGATTACGCTGGTCTTGTACCTTGTTTTGTTAGCGAAACCGGACTTTGTTGTCTTCTTAGGTTCGGAATTGAAGGATGTAACAGGTAGCACCTTTAGCAGTCGAAGAGTTGATAAACCTGCTCATTCATGACAATAGATGAATATATCCTGAAAACAAGGGAAATCAGGTGTTCTGCTCCTTGTAAGTCTGCCCTCGTAATTTTGCATTGTTCTTTCGTAATTCGATGCTTGATATTCGCTCTGCCTCCAGTGCTCTTTCAAGCTGTTGAGCAAATGCAAAACAATGAAATAATGCTACAAGTCAACACACAACAGAACATTAGCCTGTACCTTTGCTGCTCGAGCGCTCCATTCTCCAAGAATAGCTCTGAGTCTATCATTTTCTTCAATATACTGCATCCAGCATGTTTGTAATCATAAATCAAGCAGGAACAGCTTGGAAGAAGACATAAGCAAAAAAGACTTGATCCACGTGCTAAGCTACATCCCTTGATTGTTATTTGTGAAAATACCTGATTGTTGCTCACACGAATGCGCTGGATTTCTGAATCCTTTTCATCAATCAGACCACGTGCAAGTTGAAGCTCTGAATGCACTTGATTCATCTATGAATTCAATAAGTATGGTATTATTTCAAGATAAAAAAATTAATAAAAACTTTACAGCTTGAGTTATGGCGCTAAAGATGAACAACCTAAACAGATGGCTCTCAAATTATAATTTACAGCTACAAAGTCGAGTTACAATTTCAAAAGTTCCCATACTATGAACATCTACAGTAATAGTTTTTGCACGAGTTCATAAAAAGTGGGCCAGAGAGAGGAGAGATTTTGGACACCAGCCTAGCTTAACAACACAGTCAAAATCGCAAGGCAGGCCTGAAGTGTATGCAAATTAATTGTGTTTTGTAATCAGAGGCATTACAACACTAAAATATAGGTTTAATTACCTCGGCGGAGAGTGCTCGCAGTTCTTGATCACGTGATGCTAATAGATGGGCAAGATCGGCCTGCAGAATTAAGAGGGGGTAATTTGATGGCAGTCCATCGTTCCACGAAGTCACATAACAAATACAGAGATTCGCTCTCCAATTTTGAACCTATGAAGTGTCAGTTAATTCATGCAAAATAATCAACCAGTGTTGTGCAGACCTGAGGAGTGCTCCCAACATCAGTTCTCTGGTATTTGCTTAAGCATTCTTGCAGGCGGAGCACCTTCCAGGAAAGTAAAGGTTTGGTTATTCTGTATTCAGCGAGAAATTTTCTGGAAGTTCCAACTAATGCAAAATACTTCCTCCGTCCCAAGTTCATCTTTCTCGTTCAAATTTTGAATTAGAAAGATGATGTTATTTTAGGACAGAGGGAGTACCACATATTGTTGAGACCTTCATCACTGACTACTGAACTAGCCAAGTAAGCCAATGTAGAACTAGATACAAGGATCAGCAAATTCCTCCAATAAGTAGTAAGGCTGGTAATTCTGCTGTTTGTCTTGTACAAATATTTTCAAATACTATCACAATATAATATAATCAACATTTAGAATGGATTTGCTAAGAACGCTGCAGGTTGTTTTTTAAAAAATAATTTTGCAAAACTTAAATGGACTACAAGTTTACAGTTGCATTCATCTTCCAAGTACCTCCTCACTCAGGTAATGAATATTCTCCCTTTGGTACTGAAGCAGTGCCATTTGCTGGTCAGAAAGACGACCATCATAATACCTGATGAAAAGAAAAAGAACACTTGTGAAACTATACTGGGAGTACATCAAGTAAGAATATTTGGCAACATATCAACACTTGTAACTCTTCTTATTTTCTGATAAACATGAAGCAAAGAGTTCGTAGAAACTGTACATAGAACATGTTCATAGAGAGATATGAGCAACCTATGTGTCTTCAGACTACTATATAGGCAATTGTAATCAAGGAAGAGTTCAACGCATTTATTGTACGCCCTTAATGCTGTACCTTCGATCTTCCGAAGTACTAGATGGTTGGAGTGCAGAATACAAAGACCGCAAGATGTCAGGGCGCCCATTCAAAGAGTTGTATTTGTGGATGTGCCCTGTAAAAAGAACCAAATGGACATTTCATATTAGAAAAAATAAATAATGGGGCTTGAAACTTTCATTTATAAGGTAAAAACAACAATGCTCTTAGTAGCAGCACAAGAGAAAGAAGAGATTGAAACAGAAGTCAGTAAGGCCTTGCACCCTCCATCATGCAAGGTTTCTCCTGCATGGCTAAGGATCTGCTTGGATGATTACAGTTTGGGAAAAGGCCTTTTACAGTTTATTTATTAATTACATCCCTGACATAAGGATTCTACCATTATATATTATGTGCTGGTAACATAAAATAAAGATATAATAAAAATCACATAAACCACTAAAAATATATGCTAAAATAAGATTAGTCTTATCACTACCGGCTTTAGGAGTTTTCTTGTGCCTTTGCGGCCATAGCATTGTTCCCTAACAGTTCTACTGTTCTATAACACGCTACTTGCGAGAGGTTTTTACAAGGTGGGAACAAAAATGTCCCCACATTCTGGTCGAGGAACGTTGCATTCAACCCATTTCCTGTGACTATACCATATTCTCATTAAGTAGATCAACTGAAGATTTCATGAAGAAACAAGCGGAATATCCTATCAAATGGTGGAATTTGCTTAATTTATACAATTCAGGATGCAAGATAAATATTTTAAACAAAACTCAAAATTGTGGAATTCTAACGTTTGCAGAAACAAAGCATAATTGCTGCAATTTTAGAAGTCAAAACGAAGTATCTAAAAATAAAATAAGACACATAAACAACTTGAGTACTTGACTCACATAAGTATAAGCTCACAAAACATCCAGCACACACAGATTCAACCACAATAGTAATCCTGCACAAAAGCAAATGAAAGAAATGAGAAATGAACCCAAAAAAAGACTAATGTATGTTACCAAACAAGAGAAACAAATATTGTTAATCTGTAGAATTCATCTAAAGTGTGCATATTGTATATGACCAAACCTCGTGACAAAAGATGCTGGATAAACCTCAACTTCTGTTCAACACAGAACAGACAAATATACAGAGGTTACATGCAATTACAAAGGTATACCTTAGCAATAGAGAAACTGATAGTATCTGTACAAGAGGTTGCCAGACTACAATTAAGAGCATCGAAGCAATGCCTGCCAAAAGAACAAAAAGAACATGAATAATGGGTCATTCCAATGACCAAAATATTTTACATATGAATATCTCAAAATCTCAATTCCTAAACAGATCCTTAAAAATCAATACCAAAGACCATAGGATAATCATGTTGAAAAAAAGTGCAGTTAAGTAATACATACTTGCTATAAACATTAAAAAAATGGAAAAGATGCTAGTATTACAGCATCAGGCAAATTTATTTGGTACTACTTACCACTAGCAATGGTGGCAAATGGAAGTCGAGCAATACGCTTCAGTTTCTCACTAAAATCATAATATCCCTGCATCACAGAGGATAACTTAATATGCAAAGTTCAAATAAGATTCCTGTTGAAGTAAAAAGAAAAGATAATTGTTTTATTTAAACACCTGCAATCTCACTTTTCTGACCTGGTGAACCCAATATTGTTGAAAAATACCTGCATTATGTTCCATGTAAACAACAAGTCATAGTAAGAGACAAATAATTAACACACATAAGTAAATAGAGTACCAAACAGAAAACAGCAACAGAAACATGACACGGCTAATATGAAAGAAAACCTGTTAGAACCAGAAGGATAACGTTGGAGCTGCATAGCAATGGAGGGATCATATCTGGTACAAGGTAAAATATCCATGGAGCTGACACTGCCACAGCTGCATAACCTGCCTAGAGAGAAATATAAAATACAGCTACCACAAAATGGACAAATGAAGCAAAACAAGGACTTGATGGGTAATGACAGTAACATAGCGCAGAGATAGAAAAGATATGTATGTTTCAGCTTTTGTAGATTATATTTATTGAATGAACTCATATATTCAATGTAATCTTCATAGGTATAATCACAATAAATACGATGGGTGATTAAGAAATTTGAACTAACCAACAAGATACAGTATAAGGTGCCACCAACAATGCTTCTAGGCTCTCGATGACTGGATAGGGGAGCTTCATGTAGTAAGTCAATAAACCTACATGGAAGAAGGATTATACATCCTGAAGATATATCGAGATTGAAAAAAAAAGTAGAACAAACTGAACAATGTCATAGAAAAATCATGTAAATGCCAAGTCAGCTCAACTAAGTCTCCTAGTATTCATGTCACCCTTGCTTGTACCACAAGCAAACAGCACTGTGCTCTTCGTTTCTCTCAAATTCACCGTACCCACACGAAATTTGGTAGTAGATCGCGGGCGCATGCCAAAGCCAGAGTGATCCACCAAATTTTCGACTCCACTGAACTCATCACACGAACACTCTACACGAGAATGACCTAAATTCCGCTGCAATTGCCGCGGACTTCAGATCAAATTACTACACCACAAGCACGTCTGAAGCGTCAGGGAATGTACACACTCACGAGACCTAGGGATTTGGGCAACAGACTCACAGCGCATCCTCCTCGGAGGCGGGACCCGCAGCCGACGACGCAGCGCCACCTCGTTCATGCGCCATCAGCGCCGCCGCAGCCTCCGATGTAGGGGGGATCGCACCTCGCTGGTTCCGCCTCAGGGGTCCGCGCCCTCCACCTTCTCCGGTCTCCTGATCCAAATGGTAGAAGCTTAAGGCTTAAGCGTGCAAGTCTCGGCGGGTTTCTCGCGAGGGATAAGGGAGCGGCGCCGCGGCGGAGAAGAGGCAGCGGGCGCCGATCCTGCGTGGAGGTGGGTGACAAACTGACAACGAGGAGACGAGGCGAGGGGAGGTCACCGAGGAGAAGGCGGCGTGGTTTCTCGCGTGCCGGGGAGTGGGGGCGACGGCGGGTGGATCTCCGGCGACCGGGCCTCCCGTGGTAATAGACTGGACGGGGGATTTCACCGATGCGTTTTAGATCCAACGGCCACGATTTCCCTTTCATAAACGTCCCCCGTCTGCTGGTAATTTCTTTTCATAATAACCCCTGATTCGAATCGCTGAGACGCTGACAGTAGCATGATTTTTGCATAAATGCCCCTTTATTGCTGGTTACTTTTCATAATGCTGACGTTCTATTTGGGAGATGTGTACACCAAGAGTTCATGTGCAAAACTGTTTTCAACTATAATCTGTGTGAGTTCTGCCATACAGTAACAGACTAACAGCTCCAGAAAGCATTCAATCAAAACTTCAGAATCAAGGTACGACTTGATTGTAGTCGTACATGCAAAAATTGAAGTTAGAAACTAAGTTTCAGAACCCCTTCAAGTTGCCCCCTTCCTATAGTATATAATCGGACAAAGCAAAGAAAAAAAAAGTAGAACAAAATCAATCAACTCCACCAATAATCTTCAAATGAAGCTGATAGTTCGATCAGGGTCCTTGTGACTCTTGAGCAGCCTCAGCTGACAGCTGCAGCAGCAGGAACTGGTGGCAGATCAATGACACCGTGGCACCGGGCGCATAGAGTAGGATGATCAACGAAAGATCCAACGTCCCGGGTGTAGTTCCAACACCGCTCACACTTTTCACCATCAGCACGAGTCACACCGATCCAGATGTTGCCGGTGCGCTCACTGCTAAAAGTTCCAGTGTACGTCACACCAGATGTGGTTTCGTCGCTTACGGACGGAAGGATCTCCACCTGCAGAAAGAAAGAAAGATTATCACCCTTTTCTTTTCACTTTGGTTTATATTTATAAGCCAAAATTTGTATTTTCAATCTTAAATATAAAGTTGATTATGGAGCTTTTTTATCATGGTTTATTTTCCAATCTTGGCTTATAGCTCGCTAAGAACACATACATAATTTTTTTTATTCACAAATTACTTTTAGTTTATAAATATGCCGTGAAAAAGCCAAACAACCACCCCCAATGTAAAAAAAACTTGAATGCGGAAGAACAATCTCTAATTTTGAGTTTACCTGAGATGTGATAAACAGGCGGTGCAGAGCATCCGCATCATTGGTTGCAGAAGCTAGATCCTTTAGTTTGGACACTGTGTTACCATTTTCCGCATGGAGATAGACCTTTGCGTCTAAGCTAGAGCCTATCAGCTTTCCTGTTCGAGCACTCTCCAAAATTTTGTTCACCTCCGATCTCAACTGTCGATAAGTAAATGGGATTTTATATCATAGAAATCAACCTCACTATGAAGCATAAATGCAAGTATGCTCATGAAAAATGTAATAAAGAGGATCATCATGAAATTAATAATAGCTACAATATCATATAAACTATAGGATCAGGTAACTTATCAGAAATGGTACTATTTCAGATCACAAGTAGCTACTTGTGTATCAGATCATCAATACAATGAATCTAGTCTGCGTTGCATTTCTCCAAGTTGAAGGAAGGGTTTCACTTTTAAGTAGGAAAAAAAAAGACATTCAACTGAAAGAAAAAAAATTGTAAAGCTATATAGCCTATGAAGCCTGTTATAAGAATCGCTTCAAAGTTATGTTGAAACTTTTGCGTACCTCGAGGATAACACTCAGAAAATCAACATCATCCTTTGAAACCGAGAGCCATTCTTCATTCTTAACTGGCCATTTTAGATTAAAAACAAACTCGGCAACAGATCCATCATCTAATGTGTGTTGAAAGGGTAGGTTCTGCCATACATCCTCAGCTAGATGTGGCATAATGGGGGCGATTGCTCTAACAAGATAGAGCAGATGCGCACTGAGGACTGTCTGACAACTTTTCCTTGTAAAGCTAACTCGGCCACTGATAAGAAGACAGATAAATTGATATCATCAAAGTTATGAAGCTGGTAAGCAATATTAATAAACAACACTGGGTGAGTTTCAATCTAACAAAAGATAATCAATGAAGAAGAGATCAATGACAATATGACATACCCAACATAGAGTCGATCCTTTGCAACGTCAAAATAGAAATTGGAGAGATCAACAATAGCAAATCTTTGAAGGATCTGAAATAGAAACATATGTCCATAAATATGTATGTATATAACACCATTCTGAGCATATAAAATGGCAGAATATAATCTCTCCGTGTGCATGTAATTTCAGAATCAAATAAGCATCTCACTCAGGATCCAGCATGCAGAACTAAAAGGGGGAGTAACTGGAAAAATCTTTGCACTCTCAGGCTACAAGCTCACTTTTGATCATCAAACTCCTGTTTACTAAATCATAATCATAACCACATTTTTCATTTATCAGAAAGATGGCTAACATACAGTAAACTTCAATCACACAATCTCAAAAAAAAAAAAAAAGATCACAATTAATATTGTAAAATAAAAGGAAAGAAGCATAGCACAGTGTTAACCCACCTGGTATATTTTGTAGAATTGGTAGTTCTCGTAGCTATCCTTCATGGAAGTCACAACATTTTCCAGTTGGAAAAGCGCATACTTGTCAATTTTTGGTAGATCACTGTAGGGGACAGAATTTTTTGGCTACAGACAGGAAAGAGAGAAGGGTGATAAGAACAAAGAGAACTAAATGATCATAGAAACAGATGTTCAAACAAAGTGTAGGGATAGAACATAGACAAGAGATTAAAATTCTGTGCAGTAAAAGTATTCACCACAATGTATTCTCCAAACAGAGATAACTTCAGTACTTTGCATTGATAAAGGGAAGAATAAAGCCAGGAGAAAGTTATGCAACATGAAAACTAGTAAAAAGTGCATTGAAATATTAAAAAGATATGAAACGACACCTGCAGATTCATATAAAATACTTTTTATCAGGAAATTAAATGAATTATGGTAGTTCAACTGCACATACTTTCCAATCATGGAGATTTGACAACAGGAATCGCATTGTGCCTCGTAGCTTTCGGTACATGTCAGACATCTGGCGCAAAATTTGAGGACCAACCAACACATCTCCAGTATAATCAACACTAGAAACCCATAACCGAAGAACATCTGCTCCATAACCAGGTTCTTGCTACAAAAGGTTGATTGATATTTCATTAGGCAAAAGTAGAAGTCTAGAAAGGATAGAAGTTTTTCTAGGAACATACCCTCGAATTTTTCCCACCAACAATCACTTTCTCAGGATCCACCACATTACCAAGAGATTTGCTCATTTTGAAACCCTTTTCATCCAGTACAAAACCATGGGTTATAACACTAGAATATGGAGCCTTTCCTGTTTTTTCAATTGGAAAGGTTAAGAACAGTTAACCTATTGTCAGCCAGCAGAATTGAATATTCCAAATATATCAAGACAAAATGCACAGGTGGTTCCAGAGTATGCAACTATATCATGAGAAAATCAAGCAATACAGAATTATTGCCAAAGGAAAATTTTTCACCATTTGCATAACTGGTGGTTGAAATGTCAGATACCAAACCAAATATCATTCAAAAGTATGTTCTATATGTAGAATAAACAACATCATGGATGAACCATGACTTGCACAGTTAATGCCAGAAAAAACTAGTTTTTACAAAAAAAAAGGATTTTCATTCAAGCTTCTAGAAAGAGCTGTAGCAAATATTATCCCACAATTACCTGTAGTAGCAATGCTGGTTAACAATGAGCTCTGAAACCATCCACGGTGTTGGTCTGAACCTTCAAGGTATATGTCTGCTGGAAAATTGAGGCCATCTCTTTTTGCCAAAACAGCAGCCCATGAAGAACCTAAATTAGGAAAAAGATGCAGATGTGAAAAAAAAAATCAAGGAAATAAGAAAACATGGGAAAATAATAAAGAAAACACTGTAAAAAAAGCTATATCCTTGAGCCCCTAATAAAGTCAATAACTGAAGTTACGGTCTGTAAACAAATTTGACATAACAAACAAAACAGTGCGTGACAGCTCCATAACAAGTAATTACCTACAGTCTTTTTATCTGATATTTTAAAGTCAACCCTATGCCTCTACTAAAAGTGTCCATTACTACCACTTGAAATTCGTTTATTTCCTATACCACATTGTGATACCTATGGCCAAAACCAAAGCAGACGGTACACCGTACACTACCACAGTAAAAAAGGAGATGGTTATGGCAAATGTCTTTTGCAGTTTGGTTCAATTTGAAGGTTAAAGCAATTACAAGTACAAACATCTGCAAACTGCAAACGTTGACGAGAGAGAAGAGCAGAGCAAGATAGTATCTCTGATGGAAAAATTCTCAGAAGAACATTGATTTTGCCATTTTAGGCATTGTGACCAGAATCATACGTTTGAGTTTTGTTTTAGAAAAAAAAAAACTATTAATGGAGGAAGAATGAAAATATAATCCTACCTGAGTCAAACCAAACATCCATTGTATCAGTTCCCTTACGATACTCAGATGCTTTATCACGATATTTTTCAGGAAGAAGTTCCTCGATGGTCATATACCACCAGGCATCACTGCCTTTCTTTGACACTATGCCTGCATAACAGGCAAGTATATTATTAACAGGCATTTTGGGATTCTAAAACCCAAGCAAATAACCCCTAAATACTATTATACACACACAAAGAAAAGGGTAACAGGGCCAACGAAATTAAACACTTGGGAAGCATTGTCAAGCACAAGCATATCCTATGCTCATTCAGAAAAGGTGCAAGCAAAAATGGTTCACAGCTTCATGAATCATGATATTAAGAGACACATTGGATACAAGAACTTCTGGCCTTTCCTTGAACAGAAGTTTTCTAAAATGAACGTATTGTGGAAATACAGGTCAGCAAAGACGCTTACATGAGACAACTTTAAAAGATGGCATTCTTTTTTTTTTTAGTTTTATTCAATCCAAGAATTTATAGAGTTATATTGCTTAAACAGCTGGGAAGCATCCATGCTGTAAACACACACAGTGACATGAACTAGATACTCCGATGTTACAACTAGATGCTTGTTTGGCAGAAAGGTGGGACGCAAATTTTGCATCTACCCTAACAAAGTTCAAATCAAAGAAAGAATGTTCCTGCTTAGCTCTTAAATTCTAACAGAGCTAAAACTGCTGCCTGATGCTCTTTATGCAATCTATATCACTAAATCTTGTGAATCCTTCTCTGTCATATTTATGTGTTCTCCATATGTTCAGTTTATGCTTTGCACATCAGAAGATTAATTTATGGAATCATTATTTAACGTGCCTCTTTTAATCACATTTTGGTTTAACTACTGTACCATGATAACATTCAAGTATTCAACCAATAAAAGTCACAGGCATAGATATACCCTTGATGTGTTCAATAGTTTCTTCAGTTATAAGAGGCTCCTGAGAGTCAACATGATAGAAAACAGGAATAGGAACCCCCCAAGTTCTCTGCCGTGAAATACACCAGTCAGAACGGCTTGAAGTCATGGCCACAATCCTGTTTTCAGCCTGGGAATGTTAAGACAAAGTCAAGCAACAGTTCTTATCAAGCAACATAAGATGCTGTAACTTAACTACCAGACAATATGATCAGGTCATTACATATTAGCATGAAATATATTTTTAAAGGATCCAAAAGGATTTCTCTCAACAACATCATATCACATCACATCAACCATGCATGAAAATATGCCATTGCTAGACCATAATATGTGAAATCAAGCAAAAGCTTGCCAAGATTCAAAGCAGAAGAGAAATAGGACTGAACAAAAATTCTAAACACTCTTAGAAAGCAGTTGTAAACGGTAGTTCAAACAGACAAGTTCAGTGAGACAATAAAAGAGAAGGAAAATAAAGTATAGCAGTTACACACCTGAGAAGGAATCCAAGATACTCGCCTTATTGCATCCATTGCAGCATTACGGAAACCATCCACCGAGGCAAACCACTGTTCAGTTGCTCGGAATATTGTTGGTTCTTTAGACCTCCAGTCATAGGGGTACTTGTGTTCTGTCAACAAGGGATACAAGGTAGACAAACTTAATAAGGTCCTCTGTATTCATAAGTTGAAACAAGGATTATGGAGATCATTGTCAATCTACTCACTGTAAGGCTCTTCTAAGATGAGCGAACACTGTTCATCCAGATACTTCACAACAGCAGCATTACCAGCTCCCAGAACAGATAAACCGCTGAATTGTCCAGCTTCAGCAGTGAAGTTTCCTTCATCATCCACAGGAGACACAATAGGAAGCCCATATTTCAAACCCGTTAGGTAGTCTTCCTGACCATGGCCAGGGGCAGTATGAACAAGGCCAGTGCCAGACTCAGTTGTTATGTAATCTCCTCCAAGAACAACAGAACATTCATTGCCATTCACAGGATGAATATACCTGAAAGCACAAATTATAACATAAATAAACCCCCCAAAAGAAACAGGTCAATCACAATAATCATGAAGTGAGAAGTGACAAACAAATACCTGCAGTGCTCCAATGCTGACCCAGGAAATGATTTCTGGATTACAAGCTTCGTACCCCACTTGGACTCAAGAGCAGACACAAGATCAGCAGCCACAATGATAAATGGTTTCTCACTCCCAGGGCTCAAAATATTCCCATGCTTTCGTTGATTTCCACCAGATGTTGACTCACTTTCTAGTACAGATTGCAGCTCAACTACTGCATAAGTAAGCTCAGGGTTCACAGCAACAGCTGGTTAAAGAAGAAAGGGCTTCTTAGACAAGTTAATATATAGAGGATCCAATGAGTTGCAAGCAAATCCAGAATATGTGCAGCAGACACACGAGAATAGGCGAGAACGTAATGCTATGTACTCCGATTTCAGAATAGCAGAGACAATAAGACATTTTTTCTTGCTTGTGCAACAAAAACCTCAAATGCTGTGCAGCTTAGCAGTATCAACTATTCCATCATACCCATGCATGAAATTAAGCATCTTGTTTCTATGAAGGGATAAATGGAGAAAGTGTTATCATTGGCGGCAAGATGTGTACCATGATTTATTACAAACAAATTATGTTATAGCACTGATAACACTAATATTACTTTACCCTCATTACCAGTAACCAAATTTTCTAGGAACTACAAAACATATGTGACATTTCATATTCTTAATCAGTTATTTTCCATGTACAGATACATATAGCTTCAAAGTTAGCTATTATACCCAACACAATTGGATCGTTCTGAAATTGATTATGTTGGCTCCCATGAAATCCTATTACAAGAGTGAAACTAGTGGATGTTTCCCTTACATTAAAGCAATCAAGGCATCACCTCACCAGCATTAGCAGGAATCGTCCATGGAGTAGTGGTCCATATGGCTAGGCACAAATTAGGGAGAAATTCCTCCAACAACCCAGGCTTAGACAGATTGGTGATCTTGAATGCTGCATATATGCTTTTGGAAATATGATTTTCCGAATACTGGAAGAATAAAAGAGTCCACATGATGATAGGAGGAAGCAAATTCAAAGGATAAACCCAAAGAATTCAAATGATACAATCACACATGGATTAAGTGAGAGATTAAGTAATGTCCTATATGTAGTAAGACATAAAACACTCTTATGGTTGTTAATGAACAATTGTGCTAGTCTTAAACATGAAAGGAGTTCACAAAATAGTTCAGTAGTTTATCTGAAGCAGTCTAGGCCTAATGTTAACCAAAAGAAATAGGCAACAAATCTAGTGGCTTCTCAATGAGAAGGCATACTAAAGCACAATAAATAAAAATAATTGAAATTAAGCAGGAAACAACCTCCATCCCAAAATATAGCAACCTTTCTAGTTCAAATTTGTACTAGAAAGGCTGCCATATTTTGGGACTGAGGGAGTAGAACTTTCAACTTTTTAATACTAGCATATTTAATAGTCACCTAAAAGTTACTAGCACCAAGTAGAAAGTTCAAGCATACCTCCAACTCAGCTTCTGCTAAAGCAGTACGTGATGACGGACTCCAATGGACAGGCTTTCGTCCCCGATAGATATATCCTTTCATAATCATTTGACCAAAAACTTCTAGCTGGCACATCAAAATGGTGAACAGAAGTTGTTACTCCAATCATTGATTAGGAACATATCATAAGGATGAAAAGGACAGTATCAATATTTAATGGCATTTATTTTCACAACATAAAATATACACCCATCATATCTTATATCAACAATGATAAATGGACTAAAGGAACTCCAAAGTTAATTGTTCTATTCTTTTATTAGAGCTAACTGCTCATGTGACCAAGAAGATACCGATGATCTGAGTAAGGTAATTCTATAACTCCAAGTTCTCATTCATGTGAAATGGATAAATAAGTTTTGAGTGCAATGCCATAATTACATAACACAAATAATATGAGCAGATAACAGAAGGAAAACCTGAGCAGCTTCATACTCTGGTGACAGAGTTAGGTAAGGGTTGTCCCAATCTGCCCATACACCAAACCGCTGCAGGTACAGTGCCATTGGTTAGTACAATTACACAAGTATGAAACTAAAGGCCAAAAGTGTCAAGAGCTTTCAGTGAATAGAAAAACATGAGCCTAAGTTCCAGATATTAGATGACTGCAAACACAGCAGGAAATACCCACAAACATAGATAACGGCAACTCACTAATTAGATCATGATGGCACTAAAGTACTTCAAAATGAAGAAAATGTTACCTTGAAAGAATTCATTTGGGTAGTAACCGTCGCTTTGGCAAATTTTGCAGCCTTTTGCCTTAATTTGATAGGTGTCAGAGCATTCAATGTTTCCTTGTCCATAGACTTCAGAACTGCAGCAAATAGTAAATGGTTATATTTTTATGGGATACTCAACAGTTACTTGGCTAGTGCAAGCAATGTGTTAAAACCAAAATCCACCCATCCACCATACGACAATAACTACATTAACTTCTAATAAACATGGGAGGTGTTTTCATAGGATATAAAGATGAACTTGCCTTTTAATTCTATTGGAAGGCCATGGCAATCCCACCCAGGAATAAAAGAAACTTTGTGATTCTGAAGCAGCTGCATACAGAAGAAAAGCAAAATGTTGTGTGACTTGTGTCGGTTGATATAAATTACCAATCATTGATAATATTGATGCAGATTTAATTGACCAATGTAAAAAAGCACTAGTTGTCAAATAAAAATGAGTTAAAAACATTTCAACAGATAGTTATCAGGAAAAAGAACAACTACAAGAATTAACAAAAAGTTCATTTTAATCATGCAAACTCATACATAATGAACTACACTGAGGAGGCTCTACCATGTGAAGATAAAGACTGACAGAAATTGCAGTGCATCTGAAAAGGCAGCACAATATATACACCAATCATTCGTACAGGAACGTAGAACTCAAAAACAAGAATTGAACTGAATAAGACAACAACATACTATAAACTGCATCAGTAATTACCCAGAAGAATATACCGACAGTTTCCAAAGAAGCATTAACCTATCATTCAGATTAAATTGAAGGATAGATGATACCTTGTAACGGTTTATAATGTCTTTAAGGATTTTATTCAGTGCGTGGCCCATATGAAGATCGCCATTAGCATAAGGAGGACCATCATGGAGAACAAATGTAGCCTAATCAAACAGTCAAGAAACCAGCAAAGTCACATTATGTTAATTTTTATTTTTGGCTTTACTCAAAGAAATAAACTCACCCCAGTGTTCCTTTCAGATACCCTCTTGAGCACCTGGTTCTCCTCCCACAACTTCTGGAGCTCTGGCTCCCGCATAATAGAATTAGCTCTCAAGCTGAAACTTGTCTTTGGTAGATCCACCGTGTGCTTGTATTTCCCCTCTTCTTGTTTCGCACCTAGCCAGAATCAAGTAGCTAAATGTATTGATTATCTCAGTGTATCTAACTCTGCAAGCAGTACTGAACGTCAAACTGGAACTTGACTTGTCAAACATCAACCAACTACTCCCTGCAATTTTTTTTTAATTGACGTCGTTGACTTTTGGATTTACGTTTGACCCTTCGTCTTATTCAAATTTTTTGTCCAAATATACAAAATTAAAAATCATACTTAAAGTTACTTTAGCAATAAATCAAATCATAACAAAATAATCAATAAGTATATAATTTTTTTGAATAAGACAAATAGTCAAACGTAGATTTAAAAGTCAACGACATCAATTAAAATAACAGAGGGAGTACTTATTTTCATTCTGAAACAATGAATAAAACATCAACTGCATTAAGCTTAAAACAGCTTTCACTGTCACAGGCATAAGCATCAAGTTTGAGCATTAATTGCACTGTCCAATATCTAAATAAGCCAAACGGATTCTACTTATAGTGGAGAAACGAGAATAAGCTTCCAACGAATCAACAATGCTATCTGAGGCCCAATGCTTGCATTTTGATCAGAAGTTGAATAGGTGTGTGCATATGTGTTGTGATTCCAAATGAGAATTAAATTCTAAAAAATCTGAAAAGGACACCATATACAAAAGTTCAAGTTATAACATACTTCAAGCTAAACCAAGCAGACTGAGCTTAATAATCACTACACAGATATAGCAACAAGCATGCAGTAAAACACGTTTAGTAATGAGTATGTGCTTAAGCTAAAAATAATCAATAGAAATTGCAGAGGTGGCAGCTATACAATATATTGACATATTTGAACCAAAATCAACCAAACAGGTTAAGCTGCACATTACAAAAGTTCATGTCTGTAATGTGCTCACAGAATCCTATCAAAACGTGAATAAGAAAAACGATAATCTCCAGACAATAGACCAGCTCCAAGACTCCAATCTCCTATCCTTCACCGGAACGAAATGGCTGGCATCGCCACAATCCACAGAGCAAACACGGTATACATTGACCACAGCCACGGAGCAAATTTGGACGCCCAATGCGCCTACTCCACAACCAAAACTCGCATCACCGAACAGAGGCACCACCAATTCCCCCCAACTAAAACCCTCACCAAACCCCTCAACTGAAACCAAACAGCACACAGCAACGTCCTCGAGTCAACTCACCCTGCGCGGCCTTCTTCGCCGCCATGACGGGCCCCCTGGACCGCCTCTTCGAGGCCGACGACCCCGCGAACGGCTCGCTCGTCGACTCAGCGCAGAACGGCCGCCGCGTCAGCGGCGGCCCCGCCAGCCTCCTCAGCGGGAAGCGACATCTCTGCGTCGAGAAGACCTGCGACCGAGAGAAAGCGACGACGGGTCACGGATCCCCTCCGTAGAAGGCTCTAGAATGTTCCAGAAGCGAATGGAGATCGAAAACTGCAGCTTACGCGGCAGCAGGAGGCGGCGTCCATCCGACGCGACGAGCTCCGAAGGCCCCACGCGGTCGACGGCGAGGAAGGGTTTTATACGCGCGGCAGCGGCATCTCCGGGGGATAAGGTCGGCGAGGGGAGAAGAGAAGAGAACCACCGGAGAAGAAGCGAGGAGTGGGGGAGTGTGGGGAGGAGGGTTCGCTGCCTGCGTCGCTCGCGGGGGCCGGAGACGCTGCAGGGTGGGGCCCTGAGCGCGTGGTCGCCGTGGGGCCCTCTGTTCAGTGACATCGAGGGACTCGTGGCTGGGCCGCGAACACTTGGCGCGGCCGCTCAAGCTGCCGATGCTGCCATGGGCCGGTGCTCAATGAAGTGGGCTGAATTGCTGCACAGCAGATGACGATTTGGTCGGGAATTACTGGGCTGGGTTGGACGCAGCCCATGTCTAACGCTTTGTCCATCTTCTATAGCTGAAAGGTATACTACCCCCACCTTTGGTCTTGCTTTTTCATTTCGGAGCTATCAAAAATGATATACCGAACTCAAGGGGGTTCCGAGACTAAAGCACCGACCTCTCTAAACCTTGAACTTTTTTTTCTTTTACGAGTCTATCAAACATTTAACAAAAAAAACAAGTACTCTCTTTTCGAATTCTAATGCACTTATCTCTTATTTTACCAAACCTCAATGCAAAAATTACTCAAAAAATAAAGTATTTGTAGAAAGAGTTAAAAATAAAGTATTTTTGTAACAAAGATGGTGCCAATGAAAGGAGTTCGTAGTTCAAAACTCCAATACACTTGTCCTCTGGTGTTATCTTTTGGGTTTTTAAAACAAAACAGCAAATGACATATTTATAAATAAAAATAATTTACAAATAAAATTTATATATATATATATATGTTCATAACGGTTTAAAAACCAAAATTGGTAAATAAACTTTTATACATCTCGTAAATATGTTATTTGGTTTTTTACCAACAAGTCAAAAGATGGTCACCCATATCATTTAGCTTTTGCTTATGTATATAAGCCAAAATTTAAATTATTAAACTTAAATTTGAAGTTGGTTTTGAGTTTTTCCATCGAATGCGTTTATTTTTCAGCTTTGGTTTTTATATCGCTATAAACACATGTATAAAAGTTGCGGCCGACTCTGGTGCATATTACTGTTAGTAGAATTTAATCCACACCGTTGATGTATTTTTATCGGACGGCTGTGATTAAGTTATACTACCAACAATATTAGGTGTAGTAGAAATTTAAAGGGGTAATATCGTCCTTTTTATTCTGATCTTTATTGCAAAAAAAATACAAAATTACAAAATACTGCTAATAAAGTAATTAACAAAGTAAAAAATATTCTTTTTCTATTGATAGTATAATACTACTAGTAAAATGCACCGAAGAGTTGCCCATAAAAATTTTATTCATAAATTATCTATTTGTAAATATGTTATTTGCCTTCAAGCCAAAAGATGACCACCTGATGTTCTTACAATGCTTACAAAAGAAAATTTATGATTTTTGAGAAAGCATTGTTAGGTACAAAATATTACACTAAAGATTTTGATAACTTTATATAGGTACTAAATTTTGCAATAGAAGTATGGTCATGGTATCATCTCAAAGTCTGTAAAAATGCCCTTCAGGGGAAAAAAACGCGCTAGATTTTCAGGTTCATCTGGAATGCTGACATTTGACAGAAAAGAGTTCGATCCCTGAACATACACACGAACTTTCCCTTACACTTTACAGTGCTGATTTCTGGATTTAGTTTTCCATTTTTCCTAACGGAAGTTGCTGCCGCGTTTCTTGAGCACAGATCCACGACTGCAAGCTTTCAAACATACCTCATGTTTATCAGGTTACGCCGCATCGCCAGCCATTGTTACTGCTAAAATACAGGAGACGTCGACCTCAAAACGATCAAGACATTCGTGGCACACGTTTTGGCGATATGAACAGATTCAGCGACCACACGCAGCACGTCAGCACGGTTTAGAACTTCAGATAGGCTGGTGTTTAGATTGAGAAAATTTTTAGGAGAAGTGTCACGTCAAATGTTTGATTGGATGTCGGAAGAGGTTTTCGGACACGAATAAAAAACGAATTTCACGGCTAGCCTAGAAACCGCGAGAGGAATCTTTTGAGCCTAATTAATCCATCATTAGCACATGTTGGTTACTGTAGCATTTATGGCTAATCATGGGCTAATTAAGCTCAAAAGATTCGTCTCAAGATTTCTTCCATAACTGTGCAATTAGTTTTTTGGTTCATCTATGTTTAATGTTTTATTTAGGTGTCCAAAAATTCGATATGATATTTTTGAAAAAAAAAATTTGGAACTAAACAAGGCCTTAGGTTAATTAATAGATAGATCTCCTGACTTGTGTAAACTAAAAGGCGTGTTTCAGTTTCAGGTTCAGTTTCGTCAGGCTAACTGAACATCTTAGCTTAAAGTGGTGTGTAGATTGAGAAAATTTTTTGGAGAAGTGTCACGTCAAATCTTTGACCGGATGTCGGAAGAGTTTTTGGACACGAATGAAAAAACGAATTTCACGGCTAGCCTAGAAACCGCGAGACGAATCCTTTGAGTCTAATTAATCCATCATTAGCGCATGTTGATTACTGTAGGACTTATGGCTAATCATGGGCTAATTAGGCTCAAAAGATTCGTCTCAAAATTTCTTTCATAACTGTGCAATTAGTTTTTTTGTTCATCTATATTTAATGTTTTATTTATGTGTATAAAAATTTAATATGATGTTTTTTAAAAAAAAATTGGGACTAATCAAGGCCTAAGACTCCAGGTCTCTGACCGTGCTGAATACTGACGTCAATCACTCGTTGCTGGACTAAACAACGTCGGCATGCAACTGGAACGTACTGCCTCCTAATTTCAACGTCACGGCCTGCAAAAAAAGTCTAATCCGTGGTGTGAAACTATCCAGTTTACTCGGCGGATTAATTATCCTATGGACATTGATAAGAATGTTCTTGTGCAGTTGTGTTGTTGACTAATACTGGTGGTTAGTGAAACTTTTTTTGCAAGGCTTCTGCATCGTCTTCCTGCTTTTCACGTGCTTAACGTTTGATAGCTCTCGTTTTCGACATGAGTTATCATGTTAGATTATATGAGCTATAGATGTCTTTTTTAATTACTGTTGTTGACATTTTGATTATTTTTGCTTATGGCCCTAGATAGAATAATTGCGATTGGCAAGCGAGAAACTTGCCTGATTCTCTTCTCTTTTTTTTTTTTGCAAAGACTTGATTCTCTGCTTGCCTTGAGGATCACTACGAGCGTGTGCGTCGTCGTCAGGCCGGTCGATCTCCAGGCAGTCATCAATGGCGAACCTGGCGGCGACATGCTAACATCTGAAACCAAATCAACACTGCAATTTGGCCATCGCCGAATTGATTGATCGTGCCGTGCCACCCTCATCCGATCACGACCAGTCGAGAGACGATCAGACCATCAGCTCAATGGAACCAGACGATTTGCCGTAGTGTTCTTCACGTGATGATTTTGTGCTGCCACGGTGAGTGAGAAACGGACGTGTTTATATATGAGCCACGCTGAAGTGATTTTTTTCTGCGTAACTTCAGACAGAAAGAACATCGGTCAGATAATAAGTACTGTTCACTTCATCACCTGTTCAGAAGTTCAGAAATCCCAAACGGCCAATTTTTTTTTTCAGAAAAAGGGGAATTGATAGCATGTTTTGCACTGTCGTGTAAGAAAACTGTCACTTGAACAACTCGGAAAAGGCAGATTAATCGATGATGTATACAGTTTGTTTCTGAAGAGGCAGACGCGTTTTGGTTTTCGGTTATCTTCGCAGACATTCACATCTATCGTTTTTTAAGCCCCATTCACATTGGCTGTGGGTTATGCTTATAATCTAAAATATAAGTTTTTAACTTTAAATTCAGAGTTGTTTTTGAGGTTTTTCATCCAGTTTATTTTTCAGCGTTGGCTTTTTTTCACTATGAACACGTGCATAAAAGTTTTATTCGTAAATTATTTTTTGTTTGTAAATAAATCATTTGGATTTTTTTCCATTTTACGACCATAAAGATTACACGATTACATAGGATATATTTAAAAAGAAAAAAATTATGGCGTTGAAAGCTCAGCGGCATCTTGAGCAACAAGCGATCGAGGTTAACCAGTTGGTTGGCGCTTCGTTTTCGCGTACGTATAGTACTACTGCTGCACGACTAGTTGCCGTCGTTTTCTCTTTCTCCCCCAATCTCTCAGACAGACGTTGTACGTATATTCAGAGACACTGAGACAGAGACTCCGTCTTAAACTCTGAAACCCACACGTCGTGTGGCACGTCAGCAGAACTGCAGAAGCTAGCGTTTGCTTCCGTTGTTAAACATGACACGCATCAGAGAGAAAAGATCAGATGATGATTTCTCCTTGCTGCTTGCCAGCTGCCCAAGGCTAGATCGCCATGCATGCAAATGAGAATAATAATCAGCAAGTTGAGAGCTGAGAATTTTGACACTGACAAGAACAGTTCCTTGGATTGACCAGGTAGAAGTGTAGACTAGACGGCGTGTGAAATAACGAAACCCAAGCTGATTACCTCTGGGCGGTAAGGCCTCTTGTTTGGAGATGATGAGTAACAGAAACAGGGCAAGTGTTTGAACTTTGGACTAGTGAACATGCTCGAAGCCGATTTGGTCAACCGGAGAAAATTCTCTCTGGAAAGTGCATGCAAAGTTGAGATTTGGATTTAACAAATTTTGGAACTGGATAGAGAAACGGCGCACACAATCGATCACACAAAAAGGTGTGAATCTTTACTGGACCTAACATCAGATTTTGGTGCCTAATTTCCGAAATGGCTAGAACTCACCAAAGTGTTTCAGGATACGAAAACACCAACATCTTAAAAAGGCATGTGGAACTCAAAACTCCGTTTAAACCACATGCCAGCCGCTAACAAAAGGAGGTCTCGAGCGAATTCAAACACTGACAATTCTTTCTACTTTTGAAGTCCAAGAACTTTTGCATTTTAAAGTTAGATGAAAACTTCAAAAATCAAGTCTGAATCTGAAAGAAAAGACAACACTGCTAGCCAGGTGCCAGCCGCCCGCAAGCAAAAGCAGCACGGAGACGAAGATTATACTAGAATTTGACCAAAAAACGGCCGAAACTACCGCTGCTGCTGCGTTCTGGCAGGTCTCGGGTCAAATTCAAAGCAGATTACAGCCGTCGTCGTGGCTGCATATGAACTGCCCACAGAATGACAGAAACAACACCACAGCTCAAGATTTTTCACCTCATCTCTGCAGAAACATCCGTGCATTGCATGAAGGAGATGTCACGAACGCGTAGAAGCTCCCGTCTGGGAGGAAGAGTCCAACGCTGCAGATGCGTGCAGCACAGGATGTGTGCTACTAATGCGACAGATTGATCAAATCGAGCACATGATAATTAGAGCAGGAAGACTCTGAATTTCTGAATGTTGAGAGCTCGTCGCCGTCTGACGGCTTACCATTTGACAATGCATACACGGTGGATGTTGAAATGTATGTGCAGTACTAAAGGCAGCTCAAATCCTGTTTCTACACTTCCATTTTTTTAAAAATGAATTAAGATGACGAAGATGCATTCCCCACTTCCATGGAAGCTGCTAGCGTTATATTTCTACCCCGCAAATCAAATCCTAAATATTAGGCTCTGTTTCATCTCCTTTACTCCTTATCCCTTCACAAACAAAATGACAGGATCATAAAGAAAATCCATCTCATGTGCATTTTACTGATAGTAGAATTTAATCGATACTGTTGATCTATTTTTATCGAACGACTATGATTAAATTATACTACAACAAATTAGGTATGGTCGAAGTATAAAGGGGTAATATTATCTTTTTACTAGGATCTTTATTGCCAAAAAAATAAAATTATAAAATACTAGTAATCAATTAATTAACAAAGTACAGAAATATTATTTTTCATCAATAATTAAGATTAGTTTTACTGATAGTACTATCACCATCATTTCTATAATTTCAATCTTTTAGCAAAATATAAGCACTTCGGGCACGGTCCACAGGTCCACAATACTCCTTGTTTCATTAATCATTTTGATTCAAAGGTACACACTTTTATCATCATCTGTCCTCTCGTTCTCATATATTTCTCATTTGTTAAGGTCACCATATTATTTTGTTCTCAATCTTAATATATATGTATATATATATTAAAAAATCTAGAAATACATTTATTTTGAGACAAAGTAATATATTTTACTTGCAACTTGACGTACTGCTCCGTATAGAGTGATACCTAAGTGCCATTGAGTGAAGCTAATCCACCAACGAATGCATGCTAACTCAATCCATTTTTAAGAATCAAACAAAGTACTTTAGTAGCATGCCACAGATCAGTGGCTGCTGCTGAGTGCTAATGCAACGGTACAGTGGCGGAGACAGATGGTGGTCCCGGGACCAAAAAAATCTTAAGTTAAGAAGTTAAGTGTGTGTATGTATATAATATATATGTATATATATAATAAATATAAAAAATTAGTATTTATTAACATATGTAAAATACAATTTTGGTTAATTTTATATTTTTATTAAATATATTATATATTATATTTGTGACAATTAAAAAATTATGTAAGTTGGACCTATGGCCTAATCATGGCTAGCTAATAAGGGTAGTTAGGTTATGAAGAAATGGCCAATGGCCTAGCTAGCTGATCCATTTCTAGAAACATGGTACAGCTCCAAAATCGAAAACCATCACTTATATGATGCTTCGTCTCGTACTCTTGTGCAAGGTTGGTTGGAGAACGTGTGAACTATTAGTTAGTTATTAATCCACAAAGGCTTTGTGCTTTTCTTTCTGCAAAGAATCTCAAGTAATAATCCTCCAGTTTTGTCAGGGAGCGTCTCCTGGCGCAGTTTGGTTGGAAGAAAATTAAATTAAAATCAAACACCGTGTCCGCGAGGACACACACTCAATTTTACAATTAGTGGCTAATTCAAATTAAAATGGTTTAGTGTTGATGCTAGTACATACTAGTACATTAATACTGATTTCGGTTATGAAAAGAAAACATTCCTTAGGTTCTTTTTTCCTGAGAACTGGGACTGAATTATATGTCGAATTGGCGAATCGATCATCGATGAGTGACTTGAAGTCAAGATTCAAGGCTGGAAAATTTTGTAAAATGGGATGGATTAATTAGTGGATAAGCATGCGAATGTTCCGAGTAATTGCGACTGTGAATCGTGCATTTAGTTCATCAACCAATCGTATCTCTGAAATTTGAGGTCTCAAAATCAGTCTGAGTTGGCCATCTTCATGCTCCGTTCTTGTAGGGACAGAGAGTGAGAGTTTTTCTTTTTTTTTTTACAAAAATCAGGACAGGATTGCTTTCACGTCATGTTTTCACCTTTGATCTCGCTATCTGAGGCCTACAATAATTCCTTCTTTTCACAGTAACACCATCCACTTGTTGTTCCAGCATCAGTGAATTGACAGGCTCTTTCCCTCGCTGAGAAAGCATGAGTTTTACGAAACAATCCGTTCAACCCAAAAAGATTAAGCTGATTGCAAAGATCTAGCGAACAACACCACATAAACAAGGTGATTATCTGCTTGACCCAGGGGAAACGAGAGCCAATCAATGGCCATGCTTCCATCAGCCATTCCAAGATTCCTTCACAAACACCCAGCCATACACACATGTGCGCTTGAATCGTTGTGAGATTACACATCTTACGATCGAAACGCAGACATGGACAATTAATTAATCATGCATGCTGCTCCATCGTATATCCCAAATACTGTGATCAGTTAGGTCTTGAAGGTGTCCATCCATGATCCACCTATCTTTAATTTTTCTTCTCAGGCCAATGATCGTTCAGCCAGATAGGCAAATCTAACAGAAAGATAGATGAGCAGTGCAAGTGCAGTGGAGTGGTTGGTTTGTTTGGCTGATTATTGCACTGTTACTCAATTCCTTGATTTCCTCCAGCCTTCCTGGATTCCCCCGTTCCTTGATTGAAACAGTAACAATGCATGCACGTGCATGATCAGGTTCTACGGCCTGATCGCATGGTGAGCACGAGCACCGAGTTTAGTTCGAAGTAAACGCACTATATATTGCACCGATGCATCTAGCTGGCTCTCCCTCTAATTAAGGATGAACCATCCCATATATATGCATTTTTAACGTCGATACCGACCCTACATTTTCGACAAATTGTTTGTCATATTTCACCTTTAGCATAACGACACTTGGTTAAAATACCGATAATAGAACATTACCTGTAGATATAAACCATAAAAAATGCCATTACAACTTTGCAATTGTTATCATAAGCACATGATCGTATTATCACTGAGCAAAGTCATGATATTACCTCCTAGTGGCGATGATCCTAGCTGGAGGCATGCGACAAACAACAACGCTCTGCCGATGTAAGGGCAACCATAACTACAGTGGGCAGAAAAAGGCGGTAGTAAATAATAAATGTTGTCCTCTTATAAGGTAATATATACTGTGGAATGAGGTAATAACTGCTATCTATCTGGTTGTAACCTTATTGTCAATAAAAAACAAATATAGAATATTCTTTTGCTGTGTATGTGAGGATTGATGATTTTTCTTGTAATTGACTCCACTCTTAAATCTCTCATAGTACACTTATACATTATGGTGAGTGTAAATTGCTCTCACCACCTAATTGAGGGACCACACTACTATCCATTTTCACCATATACATTGAGGTTGCTCTAACATTGGCGTGCAGAGGCTAGCCAGTGAAGGGACATCTATGCAATTAATGGTGTCTATGCGTAGATGATGATTGGATGGTGATTGAAGGGGTGGCAGCCGCAGCAACCAAGGGATGTAAGTAGGTAATAAGGAAAAAACCTAGCCTAGGGCTTATGGGACCGATAGCAGCAACGCCTTTGAGCATTGTGTTCCCTCTAGGAGCGTTTTTGAGGCGCCTCTCTCCCTACTTGATGGTACTCTCTAGGTGAAAGCATTGTTTAGGACAATGGCGACGTTATCTGCATAGTGCTTTTACTAGAGGTGTTCCCTCCATTATGACCTTTTGCATCTTTAGACAACATGTGACACTGACATTCTTAGATGACGGTGGGTCTATGTGAGGACAAGGGATCTTTCTCTTCTCTCGTCCTATTCTTCTAAAACCCTTTGCCTTCCTGAAGACTGTGGGTGTTGTTTGGAGACGACATTGGGTTGTTTAGTTGCGGCTTTTCCTTAGGTCTCGTGATAGGTCAATCTATTGCTTTTCCCTCATTGATTGTGTTCACCCAAGATTGGTTTGTGGTGGTTTGTTTTTTTCTCTTTTTCTGATTATACATAGCTTCCCAGTGTTACAACTTTTAATTGTTTTACTTGTTATATCAATATAAAACATTGTACTATCTAATGTTCTACTTTTTCTAAAAGAAGATCGTCATAGCTATTCTTGTCTCACTTTACTTCTATATGTCTAGACAACTATTGTGATTCGGTATGTTTCCGGGTGAATTGCACTGAGGCAATCTCTACTTCCTGTCATTTTATTACTACAATCCTTCTACATCAATCAATTGATCATAAACCCTGATCAGATTGGTTTTTGGTTCTTTCTTTAAGCTGGAGATGAGCTACATAAATAGATGTATACCGTATATGAGGCATTCCACATCATGGTCACCAGGCGTCTTTAAACTCCAATTCTAGAGAGGATAAGATCAGTAAACACATCGTTAGTTTGTGTACGGTCGCTTTCTCCGACAAAAATAAACAAACCATTTTGCAGAAAACAGCATAAATGAAGTGGTCTTCTAAGAGAAATTACGAGGGAAGGTAAGGTGTCTCTTTCTTACCATGACGCTGATGCAAAATGTAGTATAAAGAAGCCAACCATATGCATGCTTTAATTCCATCCACAATCAAGATATACACATATCCCTCCTCGCAGCCACATCACCTTTAAATCATTTTACATCCATCAAAATGCTAGATATTTGGCATCATATATTTTTTCTAAGAGCAATTCAACCGTCCTTGAGAAGGTACTGAGAGGTATCAAAATTTTAATGTAAGAGTTTTTTTACCATCCTTGAAAAGTACCTCAAAGTATCAAGAATTTTAGTACAAATTTTTGGTACCTCAAGGTACTACATATTTTACACTAAAAAGTGTGGTACCTTGATATACTTTTTCAAGGATGGTAAAAAAGCTCTTAGTGTAAAATTTGGTACCTCCTATTACCTTCTCAAGTACGATAAAATTGCTTATTTTTTAAATATGCATAATTCCGACACTTATTATGCTGTCTTAATTTAGACAACCAATGGTGTGGTCCTGTACAAATATTGTAGGTACCTACGGATATTGCATTAAATATATTTTATCCCTTAGATCATACAAATGTATGGTCTGTAACATCATAATCATGGTAGTATAACTCAAAGAAACTGTTTACCTTCCCAGCAAAAAGGGAAAAAAAACTTATAGGAAGAGTTGTATATGTGTGTTCCCACAAGGTAATTCTTTTTTTTTTTGACAAAAGATGTATCTCGTTGGTAAGTATTGATAACGATGTAGCTGGGGAAGAAGCTAGGGTCACATGAACACTAATCATAAAGTAAATTCTAAGGTCAGAAATTTGCAACACGCCTGTTTATAGAAAGTGCCATTTCTCGAAGGAGGGACGGCTCAGCATCACATCACGTATCACCACCGCGGAAATCACCAAGTTTAACCCAGCCGGCCTGCGCGTGGGCATCGCCCAGGACCCCCAAGGTGATCAGGTCAAACCGGCCGTTTCGTACGCGCGCGCGCGCGGGGGGCGCGACCACCCAACGAACCAACCAACCAACCCCTCCGCGCCGCGAACCACCCACACGGCGCCCAACTCTATATAACCCCGCCAAACCCCACCCGCTCCGTCGTGTCAAACCATCCATTCCAACCAAACCACCACACTCGACTGATCGTCGCCTCGACCTCGACCTCCTCTCCGCCGGCGAAAACGAAGAGATCAAGTTGTCTGCACGCGCGACGTCGTCGTCGGAGGTGGCGGCCGTGATGAGGAGGATGCTGCGTTGCTTCTTCGGCGGCGAGGCGGAGGCGGAGGCGGGGGCGGAGGGGCCGAAGAAAGCGGCGGTGGTGGTGCAGAAGAAGTCGGTGCGGCGGATGCGGAGTGCGACGGGGCGGCTGCGCTCGCTGTCGCTGGAGGACCTGTCGCGGACGCTGGCGCAGTCCGGGCTGCACGCCTTCACGCTGGCGGAGCTCAAGTCCGCCACCCGCAGCTTCTCCGGCAGCAACTTCATCGGCGAGGGCGGCTTCGGCCCCGTCTACAAGGGCTTCGTCGACGCCAAGCTCCGCCCCGGCCTCCACTCCCAGCACGTCGCCGTCAAGTACCTCGACACCGACGGCCCCCAAGGCCACCGCGAGTGGCTGGTACGCACTAATTACTGCAACCTCAATTACTACGTAGGAGTGCTTTTGATCAAATTCGTAGCTAAATTAATGTGATTAATTGCGTGGTTTGATGGGATGCACGTACATGTAACAGGCGGAGGTGGTGTACCTGGGGATGTTGAGCCATCCGCATCTTGTGAAGCTGATCGGCTACTGCTGCCAAGACGACCACAGGATGCTCGTCTACGAGTACATGGCCAGAGGCAGCCTCGAGCACCACCTCTTCAAGAGTAAGCTCCTCCTCACTAATTACGAATACTTTTTCTTTAACGCGCAAAAAAATTACACATCGGTATATTAGACTAGTTACGAGTACTCAACTGAGATAATCCAATATATAGATAACTTAATTTGGTCATTGATTAATTAAGCGGGTGATTAATGTTGCAGATTTGCTGTCGAGTTTGCCATGGGCGACGCGGCTGAAGATCGCCGTGGGCGCGGCCAAGGGTCTGGCCTTCCTGCACGACGCCGACACGCCGGTGATCTACCGCGACTTCAAGGCATCCAACATCCTGCTCGACTCGGTGAGAGTTGCTTGCTTAGATTAGCTTTTACCAGGTCTATCCTGCACACGTACGTACGATATGTAGTTCCAATCATTTTGATTTCTTAATCTGCGTTGATGACTATACGACCAGTTCGCCTAATCGCCTGCAGTCAACTCTGAATTTTTCTGAACCTAAAAGCCACAAGCTTAGCTAGCTGTAGTATATATCAACAGGGGCAGCACGCAGTTAGAGTACGATTTGAATAGTATAGTTCTTGGCCAATCTCTGTCGATTCTGTGTAGCAGGCTAGCCACACACCGAAAAGTATTAGCTGTGGCGGCCAGCTTAAGAAATGGAGAATTAATTAAGTACTGGTACGTCGAGACTTAAAGAAACGAACAATTTATATCGGAGTCTTCGCCGATTTCTTTATGCCTCTGCTACCTAATCAGACAAAAATGTCCGTGCTATTCTAAACAGATGTACAAATTGTGGAACGTACGTACTCGTCAATTCAGGTTGGTGTTGATCGCCGGCCGGACGATATACAGAATTGGTTGTCGCATTGCAAAGGCTATTTATGAGCACTGGCTAAAAGTCTCTAGTAGAACAGTAGGAACTTAATTATTACAGGTCAAGCGTTTGTCCAAGCTAGTAACTACAAAGCTAACCACTCTCTTTGACTCGAGTTATATATCCACGTAAATAGCAAACGGGGACATTTTGGTATTCCTCCGATATTATTACGGAATAGTTTATTACTAGTAAAACACACATGCGCAGGCAGGCAGCAAAGAATTTTGACACGAAATCGACCACGTGAACCTGATCTGTTTCTTATAGTATCATTTACATTAACAGGGAGAGAGAGAAACATAGATTAGCTGAGACGATAGAAATGCTAATGGCGCTGTGGCTGACGGAGATTATCGATGCGATTTTGCAGGATTACACGGCGAAGCTCTCGGACTTTGGGCTGGCGAAGGAGGGCCCACAGGGTGACGCGACCCACGTCACCACCCGCGTGATGGGGACCCACGGCTACGCGGCGCCGGAGTACATCCTGACGGGCCACCTGACGGCGAAGAGCGACGTGTACAGCTTCGGGGTGGTGCTGCTCGAGCTGCTGACGGGGCGGCGGAGCGTCGACAAGCGGCGGCGCGGGAGGGAGCAGAACCTGGTGGACTGGGCGAGGCCGTACCTGCGGCGGCCGGAGCGGCTGCACCGGGTGATGGACCCCAGCCTGGAGGGCGGCTACTCCGACAAGGTGGCGAACAAGGCCGCCATGGTGGCGTACCACTGCCTGCACAGCGTGCCCAAGTCGCGCCCGCACATGCGCGACGTCGTCGACGCGCTCGAGCCGCTGCTCCACACGTGCGGCGACGTGCCCGCCGGGCCCTTCGTCTACACCGTCCCGGCCCAGTCGCCGCCGCCCGCCGCCGCTGCCGCTGCCGTTGCCAAGGACGACGGGAAGGCCACCTTGGCCGGCGCGGCCGAGGACGGCGAGGAGGTGGCCAAGAGGAAGAAGAGGTACGTGGCGTCGGCGGTGCACGCCGAGGGCGCGCTGCGGAAGGGGGAGCACCGGTACGCGAGCTCCGTGTCCGGCTCGCCGAGGCAGAGCAGGGACAGGGGGGCCTAGCCGCGCAGGCGCGCAGCTTGACTGAAGCGGCAGCTGCATCCGTCTCAAGCTCTCGACGGCGCGGCAACGCGTGAATTTGCCTGTTACTGTGTGAGTGTGTGTGTACGTTTTGTTCGAGATCGTTTCAAGTGTATATACTGCGTAACTAGTTAAGCAGGGGGTGGTGTGGTAGTAACATGTTCGTTGATTCTTTTTCTTGGTGATGCTATTTTCGATCCCAAGAGCAAAATGTTATTGTTGTTTTTGTTTGAATTTTCTCATGGAAAAGGGTTTTCTTTTTCCCTATGTTTTCGGCTTGTACCCTTTACTGCCTGGAATATAAATGAGAAAAATGAGAGTATAGAATATAAAAGAAAAAAATGGAGACGGTTCAATCACAAGCAACAATTCAAAAGAACTATAATGCAAATGTGGTTTTTTTATTTCATCTCATGTTATAAACCAAAATTTAAATTTTTAATATTAATTGAGTTTCCGGCAGTCCCATTTCACAACATCGCCTCGTAAACTGTTGTGTATGTTAGATTTTACCATAGATATCAGCGCACTCGCTCATTTCAAGTTACTTTTACCCAACCATGATATGATTGTTGCTCGAACGCCTTTTTGTTCTGTTCTTGTCTCTCTTCCTCTTGTTTTGAAGAGAGTCAAAGCCCAAAAGGTAGTAGCAAGATAGTCGCGTTTTTGCCAACATTGCACTAACCACCAGATTACGAGTACAAAACTGATTCTACAGAAGATAGATTTCTTTCCATAGCAAATGCTTGAGTCTCTACAACATTATGTACATCTGAACATAGGACTGGTGGACACATAGGGTCCACGGTAGTTTAATTTTAACATAGCAACAATTGTTGCTTTGAAACGCCATTATATCATTTTCTGTTTCAAGCTTTTTACCCCCCCCCCCCCCCCCCCCCGCGCGATAAACTTAAGACTACAGACCTAAAATACAACAGTTCAGAAGATATAACCCCCACTAAAAACTGGGAATAAAAATAAAAGAATCTTCAAGTCAACCCAACCAAGACTTACTACTAGATAGGCTGTGGATCATGATGCTTGAGTAGGAGCTGTACTGATGGATAGTGATGCAGAGATTCTGGAAGTTCTACATCTGCATAATCTATTGCAGGGATGGCAATTGACAAATCCTCTGTAGAGAACGGTATACTGAAAGAAAATATCACGTATAAGCAAATTGACAGTCAGGAAAATATGCTCTGCCATAAGGATACCTCTAGTCATGCTTTACCCCCCAAAAAAGACCTATTGTCTATAAAAATTCAACCAAGAAGCAAAGCATACCTTAAGTCATCATCTAATAAAAAGGAATTCGACACGAGATTCTGAGTATCTTTGTTGACAATCTCCCTCATTGCATTAACAACCTATCAGATATTAAAAGTTTCAGAACAAAGCATAGTGAATCCCAAAAAGAAAATGGAAAGCCTACAAACCAGAAGAACTTACATCATTTGAAATTCCTTGGGTATTATATTTGTCGTCCCAGTACATTGAGCATATCCTGTATATTTGGCGTACACTCAAGGACTACAAAGAACAAGAACAGAAAAGAATTAGTTAACTTCTGGCAAAAATAATGGTTATGCGCAAAATCAGAGGTTATACATATTGTCTTACCGGGCAAAGATCTTGCCTAATCTCCTCAAGTGTCTTCTTCCTTTTTTGATGTATGACCTGTGTCATGCAATTAGTGAGATGCTCAAGAGCGATACAAAAGAACAAAAACATGGAAAAAAAATATAGCATGCACAAACAATTACCAAAAATCCGACAGCCTGCCTGATATAATTTAGCTCATGCCAAGATGTTCCTGCAAACTAAAAGTACAATGATAATAAACTAGTAAATCAATGTGAAAAAGTTGGGACACCCAAAAAAGAGATGTTCAATAATGCTGCTTGTTCCCAACTTCCTAAAACAAGGTATATCAGTGAACTAGGAAGCAAATAAAGCGGGACAAGTTAAATAATTTCATCAGGGATTCTCAGTCCATTCTTAAAGTGTAAAACAGCTTCGCAAGCAGAATGCAAACACCTACCTCATCCGTGACATCAGAATTCCACTTCTCCAGTAACGACAGCCCAGCTTTGACATATTCCCCATTGGAGAAAGTACAGCATTCACGCCGAAGGAGGAGGCTGATGGAACAATGGAAATATAACTGTTAATATCATTAAAAACCATAGTATTTCATCGTTTCATTTTTATCTCAAATATAATAGAATAATGATTTTTTTCTGAAGCAACTATACGACCATCCCCTATTATAACTTTCCACCAACAGAATTCCATCACTCCAATGTCAAAGAGGCCCTTTGATTGTATCTTAATGAATGGTGCAAATGATCTGTGCACCAAAACTAATGAAGGCATAACTCTATCATCCAAGGAATGGCTATGCTCTCAATAACATTGATTGGCTACCATGTGTAAATTGTTTTGCATTCTTCCATCCATATGTACAAAGAATAAATTTAGAAAGCCAATGAACTATTTGTTCAGTAACACTGATTAGCTACCATGTGTAAATTGTTTTTCATGCTTGCATGCACATCTACCAAGGATAAATTTCATAAATGAGGAATTACCTGTTAAAAAGCTGTATATTAATAAAAGAGAACAGCTGAGTAATAAGTTTACGTATAAAGAATGATGGCACCTGTAAACACAAAATTGGGTTATTATACTCACTTGGAGAGCTAGGAAAGTCTATAAGTTTCCAGGAGATAATAAATCCACAGAAAAAAGTTCAAGGAAATGCTCACATGATTTTCATGCAATGTGTCCATAAGCAATTCCAGAAAATTGACGATGTTGTTCCAATGGGAGTTTGACGGTGGTTGGGTGCCAACCCCAGGTGATTTGGATGATTTTCCAGGCTGTGGACGTGTTGATTTTGGAGCCTGCATGAAAATTATAAGTGGTGAGAGAGTGTACTGACATATCTGGGTGTCCAACACATATTTGCCATCCGTATTTTAAGGTGGATAAGTACCTGAATGCAGACACTAAGAAGTGGTGATATTTCCTTTTTCAGATTATCCCTGAGCTGCCCAAAGATCTTTTCAACACATGCAGTTAGTTGCTGTTTGAATAATATGGCTGGATACCGAGCATCCACTTGTGCAAGAGTATCACTGCGTCCCACAAGCTTCGAAGGAGATCTGAGTGTCTGCAAGAAACAAAAAGGTCATTCCAATAACAGAGGTAAAATAATTTTAACATACACAAATTTTCATAAAAATGAAAACAAAAATTGCACTGTTATGGGTATGGGAACTTCAATACTAGCAAATCATGTTAGTGCACTTATACAGTTGTGCAAATTAAGAATACTTGAAAAGCATGGCATTTCCATTTCCCCCATTTTGGGAAGCAGCATAACTCTCTGGCACACACAATTTATGAGATCTGGCCCAGCACAATGCAGTGCTCTGTCGTAAAAGGGGAAAATGAACCAGATCTTCACCATGACAGTCCAACCAGACTGGATCTGCGGAATGGCCACTTTGAAGTGGCAAACCGCAGGAACTACGCTAAACTGGGTAGTTTTGGCGTGAACTGATGGCATAAAACTGCAGGCACACACCAGCCTATAGATTCCCAAGATGTGAACTGCATCTGCCTGGTAAGCAACTAAGCTAGCTACTTATTCCAGTTAAACAGAATAAGCTATTTAAGACCTTACTAAGCACCGTCATGCTATTGTTTTACCGCTAAAATGAAACCGGGGACCCTATGTCACCCAAGATGTTGACTGGGTCAATAGACAGGTCATATCTAATTATGCATACACATGAGACAAATAAAATGATATAAGAATTAAATTAGACATGCTTTGCAAATATCACTTCAGATGGGTATTAGCACACAACATAATTCAATACTGATAAGAAGATCCTTGATGTTCAAGTTCCTTACTTGCACTATCTTCCCACCTAGCCCTAAAGGCCCAGAAGGCCGGCGGGATGGTGTAGAAAATAATCCATTTGACCGTACATTCTTTTGCAGAAGGCATAGCAATGCAGAGGTATTGGATAACCAATAAGGTAATCTACCGTCAGCCTCTTCCCCCTGGAAAAGAACAGAAGAAACTCCACAGTTATTTGATGCCCACAAATAAGCATCTAATACAAACAGCAAAATAGATTTGTTTCAAAGTCATTTTACCTTGAGAACATTATTTATGGCTTCAATGATATGATCAAAAATAGCAGTCCTCTCAGATTCAAAAGCACGCCAGTGCAAAAGGCAACTGTAGATGATGCATGCGGCAACTGGTTTACCATCCTTGAATCCCAGATTTTCCTTTATGCATCGTAATAAGATTTCATGATTTTCCTACATGACACAAAATCATCATCAAGACACATGAAATAGATTGTTTTGGATAATTTCAGATGATCCAGAACAAATTATTTGACATCTTATCTAAGAATGTATCAATAGAGCTAGAACAAGGAAGCAATAACAAGTGAACAATAAATACCTCCTGCTTTTCAACAGGCATCCTGGTTCTCCTTGATCCAGTTAAACTCTGTGGAAGTGAAGCGAGGTATTTTGTTGGTTGTGGGGTTTCCTACAATTCAAATTGAGACACAATATGTCAATGAATCTATTGTAGATATGTACATCAACCAAAAGAATAGGCTTACATATCCATGCTTCTGCTCGCCGTTGGGAAGCCCGGTCGGTGTAGCGAATTTCTGCATTCAAGCAGCATATCAAGGAAACTATTTAAACATAAGCAGATATGCAAACAAGATCAGTACTAACTGTCCCGAAAATGAGTATCAACAATAGAACCTAAATGTTGGAAGATTTAACAGCAAAAAACAAATAAAGCAATTAAAGAACAAAGAAAAGAACCTCAGACAAAGCCTTTGTAGCTATGGACATATTGTTCAACGGAGACATGTTTAATGCCTTTTGCCTAAGGACATGATTTTCATTTTCCAAGTTCGAGAGTTTTTCCTGCAACCTGAAATTAGCAAGCTAGTACCTATTACATGCTTTGCTTTCAAATACAAAAGAGCAGTGATAACCCCTAAAATATTATATACATATTTTCCCAGAACTCTATGGTTTAAGAAAAACAAGGGAAAACATACTTGTCCAAATTTTGCTGGAGATGGTTGCATTTTCCCTCTACATCTTTCAATTTCTCCATTGTATCATCACTACCTTTACGAGCTGCGGTAAGTTCATTTTCCAGTGACGAATTCTTCTTTGATAATGACTCAAGTAAGTTCTACACAGAGTAAAAAGGGAATTATTTCAGGTAAGATAAAATCAAAAGAAACACAAATGCATATTGGTAACACGTAAACTACAGTAGCAAGAAAAACTATTAGTACAAACTAAATAAAATTGTGGTGATTTTATCATATTAGAATAACTTGATAAGGAAAAGAGCCTTCAAACCTTCAGATTGAAGTTCTCCTTTTCTGTTTCTGCTGTCATAATCTTGTTACTCCGCAACATAGTTATCTCTCTCAACGAATCATCCAATTTCCTCTGGAGTAGCAGATTTTTGTCATGTTCAATTTGAGCAGCCGACTTGGCTTCAGCACATTCGACACTTAATGATTCTATCATTTTGTCGCGCTTTAATATTTCTACAGACTTTGCCTCCTCACCAGCAGCCTACATTTTCAAGTTCATGCACAAGGAGGTGAAATATAGTATTATTATTAAACAGGAAAAATTTGTTCAGTGATATTAATAGAATGACTAAGGAATGGAAGCATTAAACACCAAATAACAAATATAACTGCCATAATACTGTTAGGAACAAGCATATTAATAACATATACGCATGTAGAATCCCCTCGACACAGTAATTCTTACTCTCTGTCCCAAGGAAGTTAATCTTTTTAGTTCAAAATCAAACTAGAAAGATGAACTTATTTTAGGACGCCGAGCGTATTAAGCACTGTTAAATAACAAATATTCCCTCCTTCCAACAATGTAATGTCGTTTGAAGTGTTTTGGAGAGATTAAGGTTGAGAGAGGAGGGCTGTGATTGATGGAGATGCAGAAGTAGGTGGGAAAATTAAATGATGGATTGTTGTGATTGGTTGAGATAGCTAGGTAGGTGAAGATATCCTTATATATAAAATACAAACTCTATATGTCCTTAAATTTTTGGGCAGAAGGAGTAGAACCCAAAGGTAAAAAAAGTGATAGACAACAATTACCCGCAGTCTCCTTTCCAGAGTTAGTCTCAAAGTAAGGTCATCCAACTTTTTCTCAAGTTTATTCTTCGCCTCACGCAGTGCACCAGCTTCGTTTGCAGCCTATAGCATAAACCGAGATAAGAGTATACACAATGCATGAAAATAACATGCTAGAAACAAAACAAATCTGCACACAGGATAACAAAACCTGCCAGATGACACAAAGGGAGCGAATTAGAGTAACACAAGAGGTAAATTAAACCACATCATTTCAATTACATAGAAATGTGTATCCCTCTTGAACATGAGGAAGAAAGAATAACGAGTACCACAATAGTATGCAACGGAGAAAAATAAATTAACTAAGACAACAGTCAATCATTTGGGTTCTGTAGTACACCTTGAAAATTTCCAATAAACCATGTATAGAATAGCACAGAATAAATTTACCATTTTGAGTCTCCTTAGTTCTCTTCTTGCAAGTTTCTGTCTCCAAGCACACTGAACTGCCACAGTGGCTTGCCTGTATTGTTGGAAAAGAATGATAACCTTCCGTCTTCTCCACACAGACTGCAATTGCCAACAGAAATCAGCGGAAAGTTGGACCATTTGAGTATATTTTTTCTCATATAAACAGTCGATGGCATCACAATACAATATAACCTTCCATGCAAGCTAATATGATTATGGCACATGCTTAAGACTTCTGACAAGATCTTATCAATTACTCGCACCGTCTCAAAACTAACTTCTTAAGCCATTTTTGGAGGGATTAAGGCTAAGGTGAGAAATGGTTGTGGTTGGCTGAGATGAGAAAGTTGGGACTTGGGATGAGGAAGTAGGTGGAGAAGTAGTTGTATAGTAAGCCAAATTTGAATCCTAGAAGTAGCAATATTTGAGACAGATTGTTTACTTGGTATCCTAGCATTGTTTCCAGATAACCAGGTTGGAACTTAAGTGGAGGGACACACCTGTATCACCAAAGCAGCCTTCTGCTCTCTGATGACTGAGAAATAACAGCGAGCAATAAATCCTCGAATACAGGACTGAATAAGAAGAGCTGCTGAACAAGCTTGCTGGTAAGTCCGATGAAGCCGCCATCTCCGGACATACTTCTGAACAATTATAGCAGCCGCTGCTTCTCTTTTTACCATATACATCTTCCTTGCCAAACAGCCTGCAAGGTCATTAAAATTAGCAACCAGAATGTAGCAGCAATAGATTATAATTCAAGCGAAATAAAGATAATAAAGCAATACAGATATTTACCTCTGCAATATGCTTGTATAAAAATCGAAGCCTCCCTTGCTTTAACAAACTCTTTGCGGGTAATGAATGTTCTGAAACAACCTTGAATGAGGCGTGCAGCATTCTCCAAAACTTCAGCACGACGCATATCTAATATTGCAATTTGACCAGCTCTAAGGAAAACCTTAGTGCTACCAAGCTATTAAGTAAAGCAAAGTGTCAGACCATCAAAAAATTATAGTCAGTTTATCCAAACTTAACATAACATAGAAAAGTGTGTACAAAAATGACTTCAACTGTAAACAGAACAAAAATGTGGGGTACAAAAATCACAGCTGGAATGATTCGTTTATATAAACAAGAAATATATTAGATAATGACAGTAATACAGAATATGTTGAGCAGATTACCTGAAAATTTTCGAGCTTCATCTTTTCAAGAATTCCCTTTGTCAATGCTCTCTCATCATAACTGCACAGTTAAGCATAACATCACATAATCACATAAGGTGATGCAATGAAAAACAAAGATATAAACAGTTCTTTAATGACCCATCACAAAGAGAAGTTGAATAATGGGGCTGTCTCGAGAAGAAATTCTAGAATAGCCTACCAAATCAAGCATACACTGACAGGGGTTGCTTTTTGCAAATAGCCATTGATAAACCCCCATTTCACACAGAATCTTACAATTTAACACTAATAAGAAAGTGAATAGAAAGTATAGCAAGTTAGCATAGAATAAGCAAAAGTTGCAACCGTTTGAAAAGATAGGATGTGTTAGTTACTCCTGAATTTTGGCCAAATGTGCATATGCTAATTAAACCTGTTAGGCTAGAGCTGAACTATACCATAAATAAATCCATTGATTGGTTTGGCCTACTGCAACTAATGAGGGAATGCTGGATCAAAGTAGCACCGTGAAAAGCTAAAATATCATTATTGGTAACACACAAACAAGATGCAGTACAAATAACAGATATCAGCTCCATGATGTTCAGCAAAAAAGTGGTGTTTGTTGGACAACAGTTATATCAAATATAATACAAACCTAACTGTTTAGATCCAAATAGATGAAAAGATTCAGCAATAGCTTGTACCAACAACAAATGGAATGATTTGCAGCTGTGATTAAGATCACCAAACCCGTAAACAGAAAAGAGAAAAGATGTACTCGTTGCAAACTACAAATTGAAGCACAAACTCAAAATTAATTTAATGAAGTATACATTGAATACCTTCCAAGCATCATCTCAGGAACTAGAACACCAAACCGGTCAATAAATTCAGCATAAGTTCTTCTGGTAGGATAGCCAGCAAGACTAATGCGAACAGCCTCTAAAACACCCTGCCAAACGACCAAGTTACAATCTTCAGGGAACATTTCAGTTCATCATGAACTGACATACGGAATCAAAAGTGATGAATAGCTCGAGATGAATAGTCACACAATTTATAGAATTATCTGGTGCATTGCTAGAGACAGTTCTATAAAATATAATAACATGACAATGTATAATATAAATATGAAAGACTTTAAAACATTTTATTAAGTGATCTTATGAATGTGGCTCGATATACGTGACCACAAAAGGGTTAATTGTTTGTGACTGTAGCACACTCGAGTCACATGGTAATTTCATGTATGAACAGTACAACACAAACCTACACAATGAGTTGGGCAAGTTGGCATAGGACCAAAAAATCATCTTGAAGTGGAACAATTAACATTAACTCTTCAACCTTTATGGTGCCAACAGCAAACTGAGGTGGTGGTCAGTGATGTATGGACAGATGTGCTGCTCAGATAATTTATGGAGAAGAAAGAAAATACTATTGATTTGGTGTTTAATATTTAAGTTGTATGTTCTTACTCCACAGCGCAGTTGATGCAGGACACTCTGATTTTCAAAGATCTGAGGGCGATTAACAGAGTTAGGCTTCACGCAGCGTACGTAGTGAGGCTCTGTCGAGTTGAGGGTTTCCATGAGGGCTTGAAGTTGTTGCTTCAGAAAGAACGAATATAATAGAGCAGTTAGGAAGATCATAATATTATGATTGCAAAATAATCCAAGACAATCAATGAGAAGTGAATATAGAGCAAATCAGTGTCTTAAGTATAGCCTTGATATGGGAATGGAAGGAAATGAATAAAATGATCAAAGCTAGACAGCTAGTACAATTATGGCTCAAACCTCTGCATGTGGTGGAACTAGGAAACATAGAATTTCCAAAAGTGAAGTAGTCACCCTATAAACCAACAGTGAGCATATGCGCTGCAAACTTTTTTATTTTGATGAAAGAACAACCTTTGGAGGAAAAACACACGCTAAAATACCATTATGGTGGAACAAGAATAGATAAGTTCAATCCCCTCTACATTGAAACCCCATGGGAAAATGGGCGGTACCTTTACACAGCCACACTACTCATCACTATTTAATAAATCATAACGTGGAAATAGATGCATATAACCATTTTTTCTATAGAAAATAATATTTTGATGGTGCATCCAACAAAAGAAACCAAGCCAAACATAAATTTCAAAGACCCAAAACGAAACGGAAGCAATGAAGTTTTTGCTGATACCTTAAATCTGGAAGCAACTGACGAGAACTTGTACGATGATCTCAGGGATTCTTCAGGCAACGAACCAAAAAGTCCAGAAACTAAAGGGCATCTTGATGAAGACAAAAGATTACAGTGCTCTGCAACAATATAGTCTCGGTTTTTCTCCAAAAAGGATTCCGTTTGATACGTCACCTACAAAAGGTGGCCTCTCTGATTGTTCATACCTGATATAGGAAAAGCAATTAAATTACAACATACCTTCCCAGCATAATGGGAAATAGTAAAATCTGTCTCTGAGAATTTTGTCTTCTCAAGCCTATGATGCGAAGAGAAATTTCTGAACATCTTTGTTGCAAAGGTCTCGTGAGTAGATTTTGGGAACATACTGGAAAAGAACAACCGTAGATTAGAAAGGTTATCTCTTTGTTAATAGAAACAGCTGTTTTCCAACAGAAATAAAAATAATGGTTACCAAGCTTCATCTAGCAGTGCAATAATTCCAATTGGTTTCTGCAAGGATATATAATTGAATTAGCCTTGGACTGCCAAAAATATGTTACAAGGGATGGAGCAATAGCAAAATAGCACCTCAAATATGACACCATCATAAATTACCACACATGAAACTGTCTCACATACGCATCACCACTCCCAAACATCTTAGATATAATTTAGACACTAATAAACATAAAAAAAAAATCATAATTATTGCACCCAACACTTTTGATAAAGAAGATATTAAAGCTTGCAGAAGCAAATGTATGTTTGGCACAATAACATATTTGTCAAGGTTTTTACCCAAAGAAAAAAACACCATCACAAAATTATAGTGAATTCACCAATGTGTTGTTTTGCTTTTGGGGCTTCTAGACATTTTGCAAGTACAACAGTTGTACGCATCAATGCATTCTAGTATTCTACAAACCCAAGCCATGTTAAGCATTTGTTATGGTCATTCAAGTATGTCTCTAGTTATTCAATGATGCATGTTCAAACTGTTAGGAGTAATGGCATGGACTAAAAGTGTAGCTGATGTTTCTTCCTAATACATCACAAAGGCTATAAATCATCCATGTGCTTACTACTTAAAACCCGGTATAATACCAATACCAATGACAATATGTGATAAAGCTTTGGTGGGATGTGACATGCCAGTAATAAGGTCAGGTTGGCGCTAGCAATGGATTAAGGCGTCGAACACTCAACAACTACTGCTAATGTCATCAGTAAGTGACACCCAAATCAGGAGACAGCTAACTAATTCCACCATCACTGGCACAAAGAGCAAATACAATACAGCTCAAAACATAACTAAGTAACTTGTAATGCAAGTTGGCAATGTAGCCATACAAAATGGCATACGAAGACACAGATTGATGAAGAGCAAAAATAAAAAAGAAGAAAGCTATTACAACATTAAAACAGTTACTAGCATAAGTGATTTGTCCGTATTGAACTTGGTAAATAAATGCACTGAGACAACCTTTTCAATCAAATCCAAAACATCTTGATTATCAATAAATTCAATGTAGCTCCAATCAATTTTCTCGCTTTTGTACTCCTCCTGTTCCATCTTGAATACATGCTGAAAAAGGGATTTGTAGCATTTAATGATGAGATAGATAAGTTACACAAATATTTAATGCAAAGTAATAATGTCCCAATTAAAGAGAAAATGATGCACTATACCTCATTGAAATGCTGCTGAAGCTTTTCATTGGCAAAGTTGATGCAGAACTGCTCAAAACTGCAGCAATAAACAAGAATGGTTCATCGGGAAAAGGGAAGCTGATGAAAATGCAGCAGCTAAATATCCCATGATTTTCCCACAGTTTTCCCGAGTTAGCAGCACAAACAGTAATAACAAACTAGCTTGTGGGCATTTAACAGGCCAGCTGAACCAAACAAGAAAAAAGCACAAAAGGATCAAGGCTTATATGGGAATGGATAATCAGGGATGATTTAGGAATTGGACATAGAAGTAAATTGGTGCATTGCCAACAGAAATGGTGAGACAAAACAATCATCAAGGACCTTTTGTTTTCTAATAATATATTCACAAATCAAATCAAATAAAAATATTCCAGTATGAATCGCTATAAAAATACTGCAAGTAAATTAAACTAAATGACAGAATGCCGAATTACCTGTTGTTTTTGAAGCTCTCAAAGCCATAAATATCCAAGACACCAATTTGTACTTTGGAATCAACATCTTGACCAATAGATTTGTTAATATTCTCAACAAGCCTGGAAACAATAGAAGAATGCTAACTTCTCAAGACACACAAAATGCTTGAAAAAATAAGGCAGGTAAAAATACCAGTCAAACAATCTTGCATATACAGTCTTTGCTAGAGCATCACGATTAGCTGCTGCTTCAGAACAGTCTAATGCTTTTATAATTGCTCCTTCAAGGGTGTTAATGCAGCGGGTACATAGAGTTGAGACCAACAGATCTGGATCACACCTAATTCAAATAGAAAAAATGAAGCAATAAGGAACAAATAAAGGTGCAGAACGGTACATTTTTCCGCTCCCAGAAATTTGAATAATTTCCACTACATGGAAAGTATATGATTCATAGCGACAAAGGACATTTTAGGAATAAAATGATTTTATGCATGCATGCATTATCCTTACTAAATGTACATTATCAACCTGTTCACTTAATTTGGTAGTTCTTTTATGACCCTTCTTCAGAAATGCAAGTTAAAACAGTATACGCGGACAGTTCAAAATTGTGAACTTTGCTAATCAGGCATTCAAAATTCACCAATGACAAACTTAAATAAAGTGAATAAATAAATTTAATTATACTATCCATATATGTGTATTGAAGGTATAGGAGCGTAAACATGCCAATTTTAATTATCAACCGTAGGCTGTAATCTTCGTTTACAGTAACTAACTAATAGGGTAGAACGTGTATTTTTTGCTTGTGACACATCTATAAGAAATCAAGCATTGAATCATCTACGTCCATAAGCTCAATGCCCTGGAGCATTAAAAACTAAACGCTTCAAGAATCAAGAGTTAGGAACTTGACACAGTGTTGGTATCATAATTCTGGACCGATGAGGATGATGAGGCGAAAAAATGGTCACAATCATACATGTAAATAAAATTCATACATGAATAGTTTGGCGGCCATTTGGAGGTGAAAATTTGATGATGAATCCTTAATTTTTGAAGAATCAATTTCCTTTCCAGGAGAAAACTCAATGTTGCCAAGATGAAGAATGGCTGCCAGTATCCGAAATATAGCATCCTGAACAAAGTACAGCATACACATTCATTTCTGAATTTTTTTTAAAAAAAAAAAAGAGTACGCGTAATATCCATTCATTTTCTATATATATTTATTTCCAAGTAACATCTGAGCATGTTCACATTCTGTAGAAACCTGATCATTTCTGCTAATTCCGACAATATCCATTGCCCTTTTTGTCTTCCAGTACTCGTCTTCATTATTTGTTCCTTCCAATTCATATGTCCTACTTTTATTCAAGTAATGGAAACTCCTTGGATGACCAAGCTTGTATAGTTCTGCGTCCTTCATGAACAAACAAATGCAAAATTCAAAAGTAACCTTAGAACAGCATGGAATCAACTGTACAATTAGATGCAATAAAATGAATTGAAAACAGATTATACAACTTCTAGAATACTATGTTCTCATGCTTAACAAAGGTTTTGAATTAAGGTGTATTATGATAATCTCATTTTAAGCAATTAAAAGAATTATGTTGAATAACAAGCTTGACTTTAAACTAAGTTGCACATGGATATATTATTGTGTTTCAGCAATAAGTACATCTTTCACCATTTCTTCTCTGATATGCAAAATACTTTGGCAGTAAAACCTGTTCTTATAAATTATAGCAGAAATAGGTGTCATCGTAAACAAATCCAGTTGAACCCAATAACTATTGAAATGCGAGGAAATGAATGAGGTGTAGGTTAGAACAGGGTATGAGTATAATTTAAGTCTAAGCACATTCTTGAACAACTAATGCAGACCTCACAGATAGCCCAAAACGAAACCATGCAGTAATGGAAATTACACCAAGTACGCAGATAGTAAATGAACAAATATGCAATAGAAATGGTTGGTACAGGTACCTTTCCAGACGCACATAACTGATAAAAGCAATGGAAATTTCTTTCAGGGTCATTAATCTGCACAACACGAGACCTTTCCAAAAGATAGGTCCTAATAGCAGCTCCAGATATTCTACCATTTGCATCGAATTGTATCTCAACAAATTTACCAAATCGGCTGCAACCAAAAAGTTTTGCAGGTTAAAACTTGAAACTATAAGACAAAATTGAATTGTCATTCAGGAAAACATCACTAATACTGTGTTTATCATAGAGGAGTTTATTCCTAACTATAGCATATAAGTCAAACAACATTATGCATTATGAGTGATACTCACCTTGAGTTGTCATTTCTAACTGTTTTTGCATTGCCAAATGCCTCCAGAAGAGGGTTAGACTAGTAAGGAGAAACAAAAAGACTTATATGAGTACGAGAAAATGCCTTGAAAAGTCCCAACAAGAAACGCTATAGACAATCAAATATGCATAAATATTAGTATCATTTATTACAGTGGAGAACAGAAGGCAAAACTCACTTCGAGAACCTGCTGCTCAACGGTTCGGTCGTCAATAGCAGCTCTACCACCAACATATGTAAGATACTGCATGATAAGCTTTGTTGTTTCGGTCTTACCAGCACCACTTTCACCACTAACCAGGATTGACTGGCTCCGGGATTCATTAACCATAGCCCTAAATTACTCAATAAATGTGATGGAAAAATTATACACACAAACAGAGGCTAAGCCACTAAGGACACTTAAAGTGAATCAAAATCTAATCCAAACCTGTATGATGCATCAGCCACTGCAAAAACATGTGGACTCAACTCCCCTAGTCGGACACCCTTGTATTGCTCCATCATGTACTCATTGTACAGGTGAGGAAGCCTCGTGAATGGATTAACAGCAATCAAAATGCTTCCAGTGTATGTCTATCTCAAGAAAGAAAAATGAAAAGGCTGTCACAAAGAGAAGCTTAAAATTGAAGTAGCAAAACAGAGGTAAATGTATTTAGTAAGACAATAGATGTTGAAAAAATAATCATCATTAATGATTCTAATCATAGGGACAGCCAAAGTGAATTTGTCTCATGAGAAAGTAACACTGACACATATCAGCATGGTCACTAATTATCATAAATTGAGACTTACAAGTCAAGTATGTCTTTACAACGAAATTTAAACAAGGATTCACAGATCAAAAATAAGTTATCATATACATTTCATTGTACGCAAGTCACTTGACAAATAAAAACAACAGAACCAGTTGATGACTTACATATATCTCATTCAATGCATATCTTCTCTTCAAATTGTATAGAACACCTGGTTCATTAAGATAAGTCAGTTTGGTCATGTCATCAACATGACCCCCACCTAGATCTTCATCTGTGTCCCTAGGCAGCAACTTCTCTGCCAAAACTGTAATCTGAAAACCAGAAGGGGAAGAATAAATTAACTGAATCAAATTTTAATAGTAAAAACAATGAAGATGTTAATACACATGTCAACAAAATGTGGTTGCAGTGTGGAATTACTTCAATATTTTCAACAAGTATGATACGAAGGACGGAAATCAAGTGCAGACCCCAAATAGATCAATGTGTGTAGACATAAGGGATCGGATTTAATTTGTAAAACAAATTTCCACCCGTCACACAATTGTTCCAAAATTATAAAGAATGCCAGGACAGCTACAAAATTAAGAGCCCAGCAGAATCTAGTCTGGTAAGGCAGAGCATTGCATCAAACCAAGAGGATAACATAACACAGATATGACTCAAAATAGTTAAATTTTAACTGATATCACAGTAATTTCCAAATTAACTAAAAAGATCAATGCCAATGCATGTATATTTCACAGCTCAGGCAATCCAGTTAAATAGCAGAGTGCAGTTACAAGTCGCACAATATCTAGAAGTACTCTAACTGAAGCTTCAAACTAGTTCAGCAAATTACATGTCAGACAAGTTGACACAACCTAAAATCAACTGACAAATGATCGGAAAATTTTGATCCAAATTACAATACCACGGAATTGCTACCGTTTGTACTTCAAATAGTCCCCTCGAGCGAACTGATGCCCCGCCAGAACCAGGTCGAATTTATTGTAGAAATTAACGATAGATACAAATAAGTATCTGCAACCACAACTTCCACCATTTCGAATCAACTTTGTCTCCCTGTTTTCTGACACGCAAAATTTACAACGGAACAGTTCGAAAAAATAGGTTAAAATGTTGTCAACTACCTCAGTTCACTGATGCTAACACGTGATCAAACTGACAACAAAATCAAACCTCTATCCCATCGTCGTGAAACAAGCTCGAAGAAAACTGGTATGGAGTTCATCTGCTCACATCCCACACCCACGAAAAATCCCAAAACAGCACGACGCAAACTTAAACCGCACGGAATGAGGGGGACAGCGATAGAGACAGAGAGGGGGGGGATTGCCGAACCTTCTTCCGCTGGCTGGTGAGCACGACGACGGACCTGTCCTTCAGCTCCACCACCTCCGCCTCCATCCACCCCTCCCCCTTCTCCTCCACCCACACCTTCGACCCCTTCCGGTAGCTCATCTCGCCGAAACCCTAGCCCCCGACGCCTCCGCCTCCCAGCCCTAGCCTCGCCTGAGCACCCCGGCGGCGGAGGCGAGCACGAGGCGCGCGCGCCGCGGGTCCGGGCGCCGCCGGTGGCGCGCGGCGGCAAACCGAGAGAGAGGGAAGAGAGGCCTCCGGTTAGAGCGAGGCGGCGGCCGCTGCTGCTTGGAGTTGTCGACTCATGGCCGAAATTTTGGCTTTGGCTTGGCGCTTCTTCTCCTGTGCACTTTTTCTAATGGCCAAAAAATAAATAAACAAAACAAAAACGTGGTCGCGAGGGGTGGTGATTGCAAAATTCTCCCGCCGACGTGGCACGGAATTTGAACGGTAGAGGGGCGGAGCGTCATTTCCGCCTGCGTGGCAGTGGTGGGACCGCGAGGATCAAAGCGGTGTGGGGCGCGTGGGGCCCGGAGGGCAGAGGCGTCTTTTTCTGGGCGGGGAAGAAATCACGTGGACCCATCGGTAAGCCAGGCCTGTTCAAATTCACGGCCAACTTGAAACTTTGAATGCACGGCCACATGGGCTGTTCTTTTCTGGTTAAGGTCCCTGGTCTGTTCTATATTCACTACTTGAGGACATTAGGAACTCATTTAGGGGCTTTTACACGTTACAGTAATATGTCCATTTTCCTTTCTATGGCAATACTCATAAGCTGGAGCTAGTAAAATATGATCTTCCAATAAATTTATAGTGTATCCGCTTAGTGCAGCGCGATGAAACATGTAACACTGCAAGGCACCATTATAACTATCAACGACTAAAACTTACCTAAACCATATAGTATACTTTTTCCCCAAACATTGGTTGTTTTCATTTTAGCCTGTCGGGCTTAACTAATCCTCGTTTTTCGTTAGCATGTTTTTCAAACTACTAAATGATATATTTTATACAAATTTTTCCTTATAAAATTGTTTTAAAATTATGTTTATTATTTCATGTGCGGCTAATTAGCTTACGCAACCTTCACCTTCAAATGCAGTCATTATATGAGACCAAAGTACACGTGCAACATGCCTCATACAAATGTCTAAAATTAGTCTAGTTATATTCTAAAATTGGAGCGAAAATATGTGTTTTCAATATGAGTTATTCATTTTTATATTTATGTTCAAGAAGTATGTAATTTTTATGTCCAATATTTTTTTACATGAACCTAATATAAGTTTTTGAATAATAAAATATTATTATTCTTTTAGAGATGCTCTTCAACTTTCAACGATTAAAAAAAGGCAGGTTGAATGGAGAGACTTGCAAGCAAAGAATCACCGAAGACAAAAGGGTTGAACATGATAAAACTTGGCAATAATTTAAACACAGAATGACACAAACTTGCATACTCCTGTTTTTGCTAGTACACAAAACAACAGTTGCATTTCCCTTGCTATCGATCGTAATTCGATCACTTGATTCGACGGCCCAAGTGCGCTCAAAGGGTACAAACCGGACCAACAAAACGCGCCGGGATTCGTTCCGAGTCACCGTGCCAGTGCGTTTGCGATGCCTTCGAAATCTGACGGTTATATTTTTCTAGTGCCAGTACCAGTTCCAGTCACGAACTTACCGTTTTGCCCCTGAGACCCTTCACTCAAGACGGTTGGTTGCATCACGAGCGCGTGGCCGCGTGACTCGTCCTGGCCGAACGGACCAGGCCACGTAGGACCAGGAGACGGCCATCCTCCCACTGACCCCCGGGCCCCACCGTTCAAGAAACCCGCCACGTTGCTCGTAGTCGCGTGCGCTGGACTCGTGACAGTTTCGCACTCGCAGCTTGGGCTATGGAGAAGCTGTGCACGCTAAGGAAAACTTTTCTTTCTCTGAGCCTTTCGTTTTCTTCACTTGCTGGTAACTCCTGTATTTTCCGTGGGGTTTGGGGGAACCGTCCTCTACACGGTTGCTACAAAATGTTCCTTTCCCCCTCTGAAACCATGTGTGTGCTTGCACTGCTTGGAGTACCATACTCCGGAGGAGAACCGAGAACCATGCGAGGAGAGCTCGACGAACCGATAATGGTCACGTGAGCGAGCATTTGCAGAGAGGTCCAAAAGGCCCGGGGAAATTGCTGCTGCGCTCTCTCTCGTCCTCTCTACAGAACATGGGTCGTGTCCCGTGTCCGATCCAATCAAATGGTACACCGTGCACGTACACGGCACACCAAGACACGTTACAGATGGCGTACGGTGTTCTGGCCCAACAGAAACTGCTTCCTTTTGCTCGAGAGGGAGACGTGGCCCAACCTGCAGATAGACATCACCCTGTCATGGGCCTTCTCCTCAGCCCATGAGAACGAGACGGTTCGTGCCGCGACACGCCCAGCCGGAAAAAAGCCCACGGCGTCGTACGCCAATCGGGCCTGTGACCACGCTCACGCACCACTCGAGCGAAAAAAAGAATTCCGCGAGGAAACCGCATGAAAAGCCTCGTTCGTTGCGTCGCGGTCGCGCCCATGTAGCCCACAGCCGGACGGAAACGCGAGCGCTTCCCCTTCCAAAAAAAGTTCCCCACGCGCTCGCGCCGCGCGCGCGCGCGTGCCGGCGTCCGCGGCCGCAGCGCCATTACTCCACGAGGCCGCACGTCACGAGGAGCTCGCCGCCCGCGCCCGCGCCCTGCACGCCTGCCTGGCCTTTTTGGCCCCATGGGCGCTGTGCTCGACTGCTCGCACGACACCTCTTGCTACGCCATCAATCATCAGCCGGGGATAGAGCCATGGAGGGACCCTACAGGGGCAGTACCCTCTGAACAACATTTCATGGACATGGCCCGGTACGCATTCGGCCTCGTCCATTCAATCCTCAATACTGAAACGCGAACGGCAGGACTAGTACTGAACACAGTAAAAAAAATTGAACGGGTGACTGACCATTAACTAACTACGCAGCTAGTTGGTACTAGTACTGTTTCTCTTGCTACTAGTCACCAGAGAGGCAGGGAATCACAGTGTGTGGCATGAACTGTGCGATACATCGACAACGATGCCCAAAGCTCTGCCGCGAAACCTATCAGCGAGAATGATTCCTCAGACCTAAACAGCAATCTGATTGAGCAGACTATACATCCGCACGGATGATCATTACCAGCACCCATTTTCGCCTCTGGATGTCCCAGCTGGACATGCCAGTAGAACTGTAAGAGCAGCACCTTAACAGCGTTAAGATCAAACACGGGAATAAGAAGTATTTTGAATGCCTTTTTGATCATTTTCAATCGAAAAGATAGTTTTTTTTCGTCTTGACAAAGAAAAAATCATCTTGAAAACGCTCTACATTAAAAGTATGCATTTGCCTAGGAGAAATTTATGATTATATCACTGTCAATAACTGGTTTCGTTAAAATACCATTTTCAACATGGAACACGCTAAAGTACCATCATAATCACCTTATATTTGCTATTTTACCATTGTGACTGTTTTTTTTCCAATTTAATTACTTTAACCCTTCCAGGCCACGCGAAAAGACCAACATACCCTTATTCTTTTTTCATTCGAAGAAGGATGGAGATCGATCTGTTCTGTCTTCTCTCCATTCTCCCTCCTTTCGTCTCTCCCAGCAGCAAGGACGCAGGAGGCTGCAGCAGTTTGGGTAGCAGCCCGCCATCCTTCCTCCTCCCCTCGGAGCATATGATTTGGGATTTTTAAGGTTGCTGTGTGTAATCATGTTTTATTGGAGCACATATAAACTACTCTGTTATTGGTGTGTTGAAAACTAAAATTATATTAATTAATTGTAGTGCTGTTATGATTTGTGATTTTTTAATTATTAAGATGCTTTGTATAAAAGAGAAAGCTGGCCAACAAATAGTAATCTGTAAAAATAAGATGTGAGGGTTAAAATTGTCTTTTTATAGGGGTATAAAGAGGTTAATCAGTAAAAAGCTGAACCAATGGTAAAAAAGCAATTGTGGGATGATTATGATGGTATTTTAACGTGTTTCATGTTAGAATGGTATTTTGGCGAATCCACTAGTTGGCAGTGGTATAATCACAACGCAGCAAACCCCCCTCCGTACAACGAATTTTTTACCCATCACACGGAAATTTTACTGGCTCGTGATTGCAAAATTCATCCATTCCACTCAAGGAGGCCTTAATACAGTTTACCTCATCCAAACCCCACTAACTAAGAATCACAAGAATAAAAAGTGATCAAAACAGGAAGGCCAAATAGCTTTCCAAAGGCCGAACAAACCAGAAGACAGAATATTTACAGTAGCCAGCAAAATAGCCACCCGTCCATTCACATGTCCCTTCTTATTCCTGGACACACCAGCTGGTAACTTCGCCTGAATGCTACAGAGCCATCAGATGGTCACTCCACTCTGTTCTGTGATATCACCTCGCCGAACTTCAGGAAGAGCTCCGCATCTGACGCGCTCGATGAATTTTCGCACGAGAGCGTGCTCCCGCCTCGTAGGCTCACGTACTCATTGACATAGCTCGGAACCGTGGACGACTGTGGCAATGCCGGTGGCTGCGCCGGCTTTGAGGGCGGATCAGGGTAGACGAGGCAGTCCAGGACACGCACGACCTCGTGCATCGTCGGTCGATCAGAAGGCTGCCTCTTGCTGCAAAGGAGCGCCAACTGGAACACTTTCTTGACCTCGCCGAGATCTTTGCATGTGTCGGCGATGTCTGGGTCGACCATCTCCATGACCGTGTTGTCTGCAGTTTTGGATAGGATCTGCAACGAAGCAACCAGTGAGCATAACCAGCTTTCATGTAACCGGTTCATCGCTAAAATTGGCTGTTTACAGTTGCACTATTCCATACTGTGAAGGCCTACGGGCTAGAAATACTAAATGTACTTCATCTATTGCCATTTTCGTTCAAAAGGAGATGCTCAGGTTTGACAAGGTAGATTCTTCAGATAAGTTACCAGCATGTCAGTGATCAAAATGGCCGGTACTAGTAATCTACAGTTTTGACAGTGGTGTGATGCCTGTAAATGTTCACCCACATGATTGAAGGCAGGGGACAAATATGGCAGGCTTTATGGGACACTGGCAAGTTATGATAGAGCTTTCACCAGCCATACAATGAATCACACTAGCAGGTCCGCCACAGTGTATATAGATCAGGTCACATGGCAGGATTCATGCCTGGTCCCCTTGAAGGAACACAGGCCTGATAATGCCCATGATTCTGCACTTATTGAACCTCAAATGCAAGGGTATATGGTGAAGGAAATGAACAAGTTTTCAAATAAACAGTAGCAAATGAATGAAAAAATAGTTACCAAGTGATGGAGATTGCACTCATTATCAACTGGCTTTTTGCCGGTGAGTAGCTCCAGGAGGACAATGCCATAGCTGTAGACATCAGATTTCTCGTTGAGGCGGGATGTACGTGCATACTCAGGATCAATATAGCCAATAGTGCCCATCACGTATGTTGATGTGTGTGTCTTCGAGGTACACAAGCTCTTGGCGATACCAAAGTCAGCAAGATGTGCTTCATAGTCCTTGTCTAGGAGGATATTCTTCGACTTTACATCCCTATGAATTATTCTTGGGTTACAGTCATGATGAAGATAGGCCAGACCTTGAGCGGCACCAAGAGCAATCCGGAGCCTAGCCTCCCAATCTAGTTTCGGCTTCTTGGATGAACCTGCTAAAATAATAAATAATTTGCTAATTAGGCTATAGTTGCAGGAGTCTAACCAGCAAACATGTTGATATGAAAGTGACAAGAAGGTGCTTATTGACAGGAACAGGCGATGGCTATACAAATAAAAGTCAGTCATTCTGAATACTGAGCACTCTGGAGCCACATTTGCCATGTCCAGTCTTTCAGCAAATTCACTTACCATGTAAAACATCCCAGAGACTGCCGTTTTCCAGGTAGTCGTAGAAGAGAAGATTCCCAGCAGGTGACAGGGAATACCCCTGAAGGCTGACAAGATTCCGATGCTTGATACTTCCAACAGTCTCAAGTTCAGTCTCGAATTCCTTCAGGCTCTGTGGATAGTGAGCATACAATTTTTTTATTGCCACCGGCTTGCAGTTCTTCAGTACACATTTGTAAACTGTGCTTGATGCCCCATATCCGATAATGTACTTCTCGCTCAAATTTTCAGTCATCCTCATTATATCTTCATATACAAGGAATGCCATGTTCATGTGAAGGATCACAAGCTTTGGAGGAACATTGCTCGACGGTAGGGCATATATATCTGTAGGAAATTAATAATATCACTCTGTTAACAACCAATTGCATCTATCAAGTCTACTAGATCATTTGCAAGGTTGAATGTGGCAAGATGACACTTGCCAAAAAGCTACCAAAATTGATGGGTTAAAGTAACCGACAGGGGCCTATGCAGATGTATTACCTGGTTTGCTTAAAGATACATCTTTTGGAACTTGTGGTCTGTGTGGCCAGCAAGCAACTCCTAAAATCATCAGCAGGATAACAAGCCCAACGACAGCAATCCCAAGAATTGCAGACCTTGAGATTGAGGCTACATACAAATTCCAGGATATAAGTTTAGAACGTTTAAATTTCGGAGCAACCCAATTAAGATGGCATTTTGCTCACATCTCTGCACATGACTGGAGGAATAGCATGAAGAACCAAGCCAATAGCCACAGAGTCCAGGATTGCCAAGGAAGCTGAATTAAATACCAGATTATTAATGAGAAGCATGGTGCACACGGATTATGAGAAGTTCTTTTTCGAGGGATTGATTAATCCCCAACGATACCTGTCCGGTGAAAATCGTGAGAAGTTACTGTCTGCTGGTACAGTGCCAACCAGGTTGTTGTATGATACGTTTCTGCAGCACCATTTGAGGATAAAAAGACGCTATCAGTGTAAATCTTGCATGTGAAATCAGTTCAAACAGCTTTTCAAGTGTATAACTTACAAGACATTGAGACTGAAGCAGTTAATAAGTGAAGAAACATCCCCAGTTAAATTGTTACTTTCTAGTTTTCTGAAAGAAAAGAGAAAAGAATACATTAACCAATA